>NC_138772.1:270741461-271375172 GCF_965119305.1 Pelophylax lessonae | reverse complement strand
ACCAGTGCTTGACAGACAACCCAGAAATCTTAAAGAACTGGAAGACTTTTGCAAGGAAGAATGGGCAAAGATACCTCAAACAAGAATTGAAAGACTCTTGGCTGGCTACAAAAAGCGTTTACAAGCCGTGATACTTGCCAAAGGGGGCAGTACAAGATATTAACTCTGCAGGGTGTCCAAACTTTTGCAGACGCCATTTTTTTGTTTTCTGTTATTTTGAAAGTGTAAATGATGGAAATAAAATCTAACTTTTGTTGACATATTATAAGAATGTCTAATCTGTAATTTGATGCCTTTTGGAGATTTTTCCATCTTTCCTTGGCTTCTTTATGCACATTATTACAAATTTTTACCTGGGGTGCCCAAACTTTCGATCCCCACTGTATAGTGATGTAATACTAGACTTGGTCACTGGATGGCCCACTAATAGGCAAACATATTGTTGATTTGTTAATATGCAATGTTATGTGCCCCAGGCTGTATGGGTGACCGTACAGATGCCTGGGAGACCCTGTGCTTCCTGGTCTTAATAGGTTTAAGTGCTGAGCCCCTGGATTGGGGAACACTGGGTCCCTACTCGGCTGCTAACTATCCATATCCATCCCGGTCTGCCGTTAGTTGTCAACATTGCTGCTGCGGGCGGTTCCAAGATGGCGTTGGATGACTCGCGTTGCTGACTTGATGTCATTCCTTGGCGCCATCATGCGCAGTGGCCTGATATAGCTTCCTCACCGCCGATGGCGTCCTGATGGTTGCCGGTGGTGAGAGGCATTTAAAAAAAGTCAGACAGCGGAGCTTAACAGCTTTGCTACACCCTGGGAGAGGCCAATATAGGAAGGAAGGACAACTTAGGTCTTCAATCTGGTCACTACTTTTTTTGTTCTGGTCAAATCAGACTGCTTGTATTTGGCCTTTTGGTTTTAAATAAGTATATTGACCCTTTCTTCCTTTTTAATTAGGTGGGGGATATTCCAAAATAGTTATCTTGGAGAGGAAGCCACTAATGTGACCACCTCCTCCTGGTTCAGGCCCAACTCTTTAACACTGTCAATGGGTTGCGGTTTGCAATCAACAGGTGTTCTATGGTAATTGTCTTTTCCCCTTTTTTTGAACTAATGGGGCACAAATAATAATGGTTTTATGATGAGGATTATATAAAACATGTTATATTTATTTTATGTGCCTCCCCTAGGTGTATAAAGTTCTGAGCCATAATTGCCTCTTGTGGTACACTGATGTCCACTCTCTTTGGCATTTTTTTTTTAAAATCATGCACTATAGGGATCATTATCTTCTCAAACGGATCCAACAATTGTAAGTATAATTGTATATATATATATATAATAACCGTGTCGTTTTGAAATTTAGGATTTTTTTCAAATATCATGTAGTAATTAATTATTTTGTGTGTTGTGGTTTTTTCATTAGCTTGTGTGAGCATTATCCAAACTAAATTCTCCTGAAGAAGCTATACATATATAGCGAAACATGTCAAGGAGTTGTTACTAGTATTGTCTTAACAAGAATGACAATTGTTTTTAAAGATGATTTAATTCTATTTTTCATATTAAAATATTGATTTTAATATAATGTGTTTTTCTGATCCATTTGGCACCTTAAAAGCCCCAAAATCCTTTGAAACAATTTTGGAGGTTCCCGAAGTTCGTGACAAGGTCACGGGGCCCTCTGACAGGCACCGCAGGCGTCCAAAGGCCACAGTACGGTCAGTATCATCCTTGGCTAAGGCTTCTTCCACAGTTCCTGGGAGGAATCACGACTGAGGATCTTCCAATCATCCTGGTGGCTGTAAACGTCCCTTGGGGGCTTACGCTCAGAGAAGACCAGTTGTCCCAAGGGCTGATCTACCATCCTGCTTTACAGTCACTGGTTTTAATGGCTTAGCTATTGAAAGCCAGGTACTGAGGGATAGAGGTCTGTCTGTATCAGTGATCCCTACTATGGAGAAGGTAAGGAAGTCATCTTCCAGCAAAATATAACAGCGCACATTTCTTGGTGTGAGTCGATTGGCGCTCATCCTCGATCCTTTTCTGTGGCTCAGATCTTAATCTTTCTTCAACAGGGCGTTGATCAGAAGTTGGCCTTGAGTACCATCTTCTTTTAGCGATCCCTAGCCATGCACTTTTTTGTTTGTACCTTAATTCAGGGGGTTTGACATGTGGCTCCACCTGTACAGTCTCTTTTGCTGCCATGGGATTTATATTTCGTACTTCCGGTTCTCCAGAAACCTCCATTTGAGAATATTCGGGAGATTCCCTTGCTTACGTTATCCCAGAAGGGGACATACTTGGTGGCTATTACTTTGGCCCACAGGGTATCAGAATTGGTGGCATTATCCTGTTGCAGTCCCCATTTAGTGGTCCATAGGGATAAAGTTGTTCTTCGTCCCTGTCATCATTCCTGCCCACAGTTGTCTCTGACTTCCATTTGAATGAGGACATTGTGTTGCCTTCCTTGTGTCCCAAGCTGGCTCATACCAAGGAATTTGCTTTGCATACCTTGGATGTGGTTAGTGCGATTTGGGTGTATCTGGCAGCTGAGTCTTTTCGGAGGTCAGACTGACTTTTTGTAGTTAGACGGACCAAGAAAAGGGTTGGATTTTCCAGATGGATCAGACAGACGGTGACTCAGGCCTATTCCATTAAAGGTCAGGTTCAACCTTTCCCTGTCACGGCACATTCTACTCGGGCGCTGAGTGCTTCTTGGGCCTTTCCGTCATCAGGCTTCAATATCCAAGTTTGCAAGGTGGCCACTTTGTCGTCCGTGCATACCTTCACGAACATTCTATAAGGTAGGTACTTTGGCATCTGTGGATGCTTCTTTTGGCCGCAAAGATTTGCAGGCTGCTGTTTAAGAGGGGCTGTTCCCTCTTGAGGGGTGTTTTTTCCTTAAACCTTTATTTTTCAGACGGGGATCCTGTATCCTGAGTAAGGGCTCTTATGTTTATTTTTGGGTTATTTTTCCCCATCCCTCATTTTCCTTTTGGCACTGCTTTTGGACATCCCACTAGTTATGATTTATGGAGCGCTGTGTCCGTCGATGAACCAAAGAGAAAATGGGATTTTTGTACTTACCGTAAAATCCATTTCTCTGAGTTCGACGGACACAGCACCCACCCCTCTGTGGAGTTCTGATACTTCTAATACTGCTTGCTACTAAATTGATTACCTAGAGAAGAGAGGGGGTTGTATACCAGCTGAGGATGGCCCATGGGCGTAGCTAGGTGTTTTTTTTTGTTCTGCCTAGTCCTACTCCTGGTGGAAGCAATATAACCCCTAGTTATGATTTATAGAGCGCTGTATCAGTCGAACTCCGAGAAATGAATTTTACGGTAAGTACAAAAATCCTATTTTTTTTTTTCTTGGCTGGGGTCCCTCATTAACATTTATACCAGACCCGCATCTAATTAGAGTCTGGTATAAGTGAAGCTAATTCCAGACCATTTGTTTACAAACCAAAGAAAGCAACCAAGTAGTTATATATCAGCAATTTAGACAGCATTTTTCTTTTCTGAATGTTTGTTTTGCTGTAGTAGTTCTTATACATGTACATATGCACCACTTCACAGGCAGGCTCTGGGCATCCCCAAGCATGTTAAAGAAATTGTGTTTTACATTTTTTGGCGCGAAAAAATTTCCTGCTCCCCTGGAAAAAGGGAATTTTCAAAAATAATATTCTTAATTGTACAGTACAGGGCTTGGTTATTCATAGACCCTGAGTTATAGGCTGCTACTTTAAGGTGATTTTACATTGTAAAAGCTTTGAACATGCCTTTTTGGCTGTACCACTATAACCCTCCCCCATTCCTTGATACCTATTTTTTTTTTCTAGTATCCCTAGGTGATGGACATTTTTTTACTTAAGGGGAAGTTTATATGCGCCCCTGCTCGTCAGCCGGGGAGCCAGCGCGTGTGACCGGCGGCGCCAATGGCCGCTGGCCACTCGCGATCTCCCGCAGCTGAGAGAGAAGGACAGACGGCTGATGTAAACACAGCCATGTCATTCTCCCTTAGATTATCACAGAGGCTATGTGATCCTGCTATATAGGGTCGCATGTCTCTGTGATGATCTCACAAGCCATGCCCCCTGACAGTTAGAATCACGCCCCTAGGGTCACACTTGACCCCTTTATCACCAGTAATATTAAACCCTTCCCTGCCTGTGTAATTTTTACAGTAACAGTGCATATTTATAGCACTGATTACTGTAGTAATGTCACTGGTACCCCCAAAAGTGTCAAAAATGTCAGGGGTCCAATCTGTCTCCCGCAATGTCGCAGTTTTGAGAATTTCATATAAAAGAATGGGAAAAATATTGTTATTTTTTCAAAATTGTCACTCTTTTTTTGTTTATAGCACAATAATTAAAAATCGCACAGGTGATCAAATACCACCCAAAGAAAGCTCTGTTTGTGGGAAAAAAATATAAATTTCGTTTGAGTACAGCGTCACACGACTACGCAATTGTCCGTTAAAGTCACGCAGTGCTGAATCGCAAAATAGGGCCTAGTCATTCAGCAGCAAAATCCTCCGAGGCTAAAGTGGTTAAGAACTAGTGGCCAAAACTGAACTGCATATTCCAGATGAGGTCTTACTAATAATTTGTACAGGGGCAAAATGATATCTCTCTCTCTGGAGTCCATGCCTCTCTTAATAAAAGAAAGGACTATGCTTGCTTTGGAAACCGCAGCTTGGCATTGAATGCTTTTAAGCTTAGAATCTACCAGAACACCCAGATCCTTCTCCGCTATTGATTCCCCCAGTTCTACTCCCCCTACTATGTATGATGCATGCATATTCTTAGCCCCCAAGTGCATAACTTTACATTTATCAACATTAAAACTCATTTGCCACACAGTTGACCAATGAAACCATACATTGAGATCATGTTAGGGTTACCTGATGCGAGGCCGAGGAGCTGAGAGGGCTACTCTTGCGGCTCAGTGCGGTTCACCCTTGAAGGTGGTACAGAGGGTGTAGCGCCCCAAGTGGCACAGGTTACCAGCTGGAGGCAGATGGGTGGATCCTGAGAAAATTCAAGAACGTGCTGGAAGAGCCGAAAGCACAGCAGAATGGAAGTCTTCAAGAGCTCTGGGGTAGCTGGGCAACCTTGTGCCAAAGAATAGTCTTTAGTAGAAGAGACAGGAACTAGCCAAGGTCTAGGACTGGAGCAGGCAGCGGAAACTGTGGTAGCAGCCGAGGTCATGCACAGGAGACAGACAGGTAAGCTGAAGTCTTGAAGCAAGCCGGGGTCATACACTGCACAAAACCTTCAATCTTGCTAGCACACATTTTCCCGGTTACAACAATAATACAACTAATTGAAATTTTCAAATGTTACTTACTGGTCAGAAGACTCCTGTTATAACCTCCTGTTTTAAACTCTGGTTTTCAACTCACCACTTAGTCAAGGTCCACTAGGTCAGAGATCCAGCAAGCAAAAAGGTGGCAAGCTCAGAAAGGAGTCCTGTAGAAATTTAAATAGGACCTGAAGCACCTGTGACCAATTAACCACTCCCCTTAATTAGTAGTCTGAAGGAAGGAAAGAGAAAAAGAAAAACTATTAAAAAAGTCACAGAAAAAAAGTAAAAGAAAAAAGGGGGAAAAAACTGCAAGGAAAGAGCCCCTAAAAATGCAATAAGCCACCAGCAGTAAAAAGCAAAACTGTTTATTACTCTCCACTCAAATTTTCCACTCTTCAGCCTGCAAACAGCAAATCTGGCAAGCTCAGAAAGGAATCCTGCAGAAAATTAAATAGGACCTGAAGCACCTGTGACCAATTAACCACTCCCCTTAATTAGTAGTCTAAAGGAAGGAAAGAAAAAAAAAGGCTATAAAGTGACAGAATAAAGAGTAAAACTATATATATATATATATATATATATATATATATATATATATATATATATATATATATGTATATATATATATATATATATTTTTTTTTTTTTTTTTTGTATTTTCTGTTTTTTTTGGTTAACTTTTTTGTCTAAGTATAGATCTATGTTTGTTCCAAGCATGTTTGAAGCCATTTACTGTTGACAGGCTCACTACCTCTGCTGGAAGTCTATTCCAAGCATCAACTACCCTCTCAGTAAAATACAGTGCCTTGAAAAAGTATTCACCCCCCCCCCCCTTGACTTTTTACCTATTTTGTTACATTACAGCCTTAAGTTCAATGTTTTGTTTATCTGAATTTTATATGATGGATCAGAACACAATGGTCTAAGTTGGTGAAGTGAAATGCCAAAAAAATATACATAAAACAATTTTTTAGAAATTGGAAAAATATCCAAATCTTTGATGATCATTGGGAGCACCATCAAATCTATCAAAACCAAATGGAAAGAACATGGCACAACAGCAAACCTGCCAAGAGACGGCCGCCATCCAAAAATCATGGACCTGGCAAGGAGGGCATTAATCAGAGACGCAGCACAGAGACCTAAGGTAACCCTGGAGGAGCTGCAGAGTTCCACAGCAGAGACTGGAGTATCTGTACATAGGACGACAATAAGCCGTACACTCCACAGAGTTGGGCTTTATGGCAGAGTGGCCAGAAGAAAACCATTACTTTCAGCAAAAAACAAAATGGCACTTTTTGAGTTTGCGAAAAGGTATGTGGGAGACTCCCAAAATGTATGGAGGAAGGTGCTCTGGTCGGATGAGACTAAAATTGAACTTTTCGGCCATCAAAGAAAACGCTATGTCTGGTGCAGATCCAACACATCACATCACCCAAAGAACACCATTCCCACAGTGAAACATGGTGGTGGCAGTATCATGCTGTGGGAATGTTTTTCAGCAGCCGGGACTGGGAAACTGGTCAGAGTTGAGGGAAAGATTGATGGTGCTAAATACAGGTATATTCTTGAGCAAAACCTGTACCACTTTGTGCAGGATTTGGGGCTAGGACGGAGGTTCACCTTCCAGCAGGACAGTGACCCTAAACACACTGCTAAAGAAACACTTGAGTGGTTTAAGGGGAATCATGTAAATGTGTTGGAATGGCCTAGTCAAAGCCCAGACCTCAATCCAATAGACAATCTGTGGTCAGACTTAGAGATTGCTGTTCACAAGTGCAAACCATCCAACTTGAAGGAGCTGGAGCAGTTTTGCCAGGAGGAATGGGAAAAAATCCCAGTGGTAAGATGTGGCAAGCTCATAGAGACCTATCCAGAGCTGTGATTGCTGCAAAAGGTGGCTCTACAAAGTATTGACTTTAGGGGGGTAACTATTTATGCACATTGATTTTTTTCTGTTATTTTGTTTATTTTGTTTTTATTGCTTCACAATAAAAAAAAAAAAAATCTTCAAAGTTGTGGGCATGTTCTGTAAATTGTCATGCAAATCCTCAAACAATCCATGTTAATTCCAGGTTGTGAAGCAACAAAACACAAAAAATGGCAAGGGGGTGAATACTTTTGCAAGGCACTGTACTTTCTAAGATTAGTTTTGAACTCCCCCCCCCCCCCCCCCGTTATTTTGAGGTCATGTTCCGGTGTTCTTGATTTTGGTTTTACATTGAAAAAACTGCCCTCCTGAACCTCATTCACCCCCTTGATGTATTTAAATGTTTCAGTCATGTCTCCCCTTTCCCTTCTTTTCTCCAGACTGTACATATTAAGGGCCTAGTGAAGTATATAGCGGCACCAGAGGGTTGTATAACAAACATATGATCTCAAGCATCAGAAAACGTCATAATATGGTAGATAAGTCCATTGGTAAAGTCCATGGGGTTGTGAAATAACCAAACAGCACCTGGCGGCAGCACCTTTAGTGCAAAGCAAACAACTCTGTATAGAGATCGAAGAACAGAGGCGCGCCAGACTAAGTGCAAGAGTTTAATCACAGGTTAAGACAATGGGCAACTCACGAATAGATGAATAATACAGGAACACATCATTATAGCATCAGTCTCAAATACACCAAATACAATTGTACATTGTATTCCAACACCCCCACTCAACAACTACTCCTTGTATTAGTCCCATTTAGGATCATAGTTTTATAAATATGTTTCTTGTAAGCAGTTTCCTCAAAGCATCTGATTTACTTTTGTTTTTCATGGGTTGTAAGTCTTTGCATGTCATCCCATGACCCTGGAGCTGGTTTTAATTGTACATGATCATTACACTTCTACTGATGGTTACCTTGTTTGTGTCATGGTGTAAAATTCTGTATCCTTTTTGAAATTCATTGTACCCCACAAGTAAATCTTCCTTTGAGCAAGCATTCCGTTTTGTTCGTTTTTCTTTTGGGATGCACACATAGGCTTTGCTTCCAAAGATTTTTAGATGGTTTAAACTGAGGACTTTTCCATTCTACAGTTCGTATGGAGTGGATTTTCCTGGTAGTCGATTTTGGAGATAGAATGCGGTCATATTTGCCTCCCCCCAGTATGTGGTTGGCATATCTGCATCAAATAGCATAGTTCTTCCACTCTCACATAGAGTACGGTTCATTTGCTCTGCAACCCCATTTTGTTCTGGGTTGTACAGTAGTTTGAAATATTATGCCATGCTTTCTGAGAATCGCCTGTATGTTATCACCTGTATATTCAGTTCCATTGTCTGTGCACAATACAACCCCGCATTTTGACAAATTTTGTTGCTTATTTGAGCCAAATTCTGTTCAAGTTTCTCTGGTACTTAACTTTTGTTGAGTACCAGATATGGTATCTCACAAAAGTGAGTACACCCCTCACATTTTTGTAAATATTTTATTATGTCTTTTCATGTCATGACAACACTGAAGAAATTACACTTTGCTACAATGTAAAGTAGTAAGTGTACAGCTTGTACAGCTTGTATAACAGTGTAAATTTGCTGTCCCCTCAAAATAACTTAATACACAGCCATTATTGTCTAAATCGCTGGCAACAAAAGTGAGTACACCCCTAACTGAAAATGTCCATATTGGGCCCAATTAGCCATTTTCCTTCCCAGTGTCATGTGACTCGTTAGTGTTACAAGGTCTCAGGTGTGAATGGGGAGCAGTTGTGTTAAATTTGGTGTTATCGCTCTCACTCTCTCATACTGGTCACTGGAAGTTCAACATGGCACCTCATGGCAAAGAACTCTCTGAGGATCTGAAAAAAATAATTGTTGCTCTCCATAAAGATGGGCTATGTAGGAAAATTGGCAAGACCCTGAAACTGAGCTGCAGCACAGTGGCCAAGACCCCACAGTGGTTTAACAGGACAGGTTCCACTCAGAACAGGCCTCGCCATGGTCAACCAAGGGAGTTGAGTGCACGTGCTAAGCGTTATATCCAGAGGTTGCTTTGGGAAATAGACATATTAGTGCTGCCAGCATTGCTGCAGAGGTTGAAGGGGAGGGGAGTCAGCCTATCAGTGCTCACTGACGCCGCACACTGGATCAAGTTGGTCTGCATGGCCGTTGTCCCAGAAGGAAGTCTCTTCTAAAGATGATGCACAAGAAAGCCCGCAAACAGTTTTCTGAAGACAAGTAGACTAAGGACATGGATTACTGGAAGCATGTCCTGTGGTCTGATGAGACCAAGATAAACTTATTTGGTTAAGATGGTGTCAAGGGTCTGTGGCAGCAACCAGGTGAGAAGTACAAAGACAAGTGTGTCTTGCCTACAGTCAAGCATGGTGGTGGGAGTGTCATGGTCTGGGGCTGCATTAATGCTTCCGGCACTGGGGAGCTACAGTTCCTTGAGGGAATCATGAATGCCAACATGTACTGTGACATACTGAAGCAGAGCATGATCCCCTCCCTTTGGAGACTAGGCTCCAGGGCAGTATTCCAACATAACAAGCCTAAACACATCTCCAAGATGATCACTACCTTGCTAAAGAAGCTGAGGGTAAAGGTGATGGACTGGCCAAGCATGTCTCCAGACATAAACCCTATTGAGAATCTGTGGGGCACCCCCAAATGCAAGGTGGAGGAGCGCAAGGTCTCTAAAATCCACCCACTCCGTGATGTTGTCATGAAGGAGTGGAAGAGGACTCCAGTGGCAACCTGTGAAGCTTCGGTAAACTCCATGCCCAAGAGGGTTAAGGCAGTGCTGGAAAAGAATGGTGGCCCACAAAATATTGACATTTGGGCCCAATTTTGACATTTTCACTTAGTGGTGTACTCACTTTTGGTGCCAGCGGTTTAGACAATAATGGCTGTGCGTCGAGTTATTTTGAGGGGACTGCACATTTACACTGTTATACAAGCTGTACACTCACTACTTTGCATTGTAGCAAAGTGTCATTTCTTCAGTGTTGTCACATGAAAAGATATAATATATTTACATAAATGTGAGGGGCGTACTCACTTTTGTGATATACTGTATATAATTAACTATAAACAAATTATGCTCACCAACTCCACTAGATGGAAATACCTTAAATTGTTCAAGCATGTGCGGCACGCAACAAAAACACAGATGACATATATCCGCCTGGCAGCAACCGTGTCACTGGCGGGGGGCAGGTTTGAAAGACACTGGACCATGCCTATGACATAACCGGGGGTAAGGGTACATACGTCAGTTAAGGATGGTATGCATTTGAAGCTGCATCATTAAGGATATGTATACGTCACCAGGGCACCAGATCTACAAATATTAATAGAAGAAATTATGAAAGAATATAAGGAGAGAGGAAAAAAATAAAACCCCAAACCCCCCCATATATGATCCCTCATCTTGACCTCCCTCATAAATATGCACTATATCCACATATATATACAGTGCCTTGCGAAAGTATTCAGCCCCCTTGAACTTTGCAACCTTTTGCCACATTTCAGGCTTCAAACATAAAGATATAAAACTGTAATTTTTTGTGAAGAATCAACAAGTAGGACACAATCATGAAGTGGAACGGAATTTATTGGATATTTCAAACTTTTTTAACAAATAAAAAACTAAAAAAATTGGGCATGCAAAATTTTTCAGCCCCCTTAAGTGAATACTTTGTAGCGCCACCTTTTGCTGCGATTACAGCTGTAAGTCGCTTTGGGTATGTCTCTATCAGTTTAGCATTGAGAGTCTGAAATTTTTGCCCATTCCTCCTTGCAAAACAGCTCGAGCTCAGTGAGGTTGGATGGAGAGCGTTTGTGAACAGCAGTTATCAGTTCTTTCGGTCGCTTCTATCGGTCTGAGTGAACAGAAGGCAAAGGAGACACTGAAGAACGAGGCGCTGAGCTCGGTGCTGAGGGACGCCGTGCTGCAGACATCGCCATTGAGAGTTTAAAGGAGACATCCTGTGGCCATCCTTGGCATTACACTTAAGCTTTCTGTGGTCTACTCATTAGTTTGAGAGACCTACCCGTTCTGGTAAGTAGCCATCTGGGGCGTCATCAGATGACGTCGCAGTGACGAAACACGTAGAGCGGCAAAGCAGCGTCATACGTCACTTCCGGTTAGTTGGCTCCAGCCGGTGGAACGCGGAAGCACAGCGCGGCCGAACACTGGAGATCCACTAAACAAGCTGACAGTAAACTTCCTAACAGTGAGTCGCTACTAACTTTTTCCCTCAATGTTGTACTATACTATGCAATGGAAGCTCTCTTGGTCTTTTGTACACTGACTCCCTAGATGCAAGCGCAACGATATTTGCGGAACAACCAGCTCTTACAGGCATCAGGAGAAGGGAGACACAGTATACTAGAGTGAGAAGGGAGAGGTTATTGGTAAGTGCTTTACCCACGGTATTAGCACTCCTCACTCTCAGCATGCGCAACAGGCGTTTTTACTCTCTCACTTTACACTGTATATTGTTTATAATATTCACCACGGATGTCAGTTTCCTCTGTAACAGGAGGCCACAGTAAAGATTCTATTGTCCAATCACTCAATTGCACTTAGCACTTTTTGCAATTGCCACCTATCAATGGTTGTTTACATCCGATGAGTGATACATAGATGGTACAATTCAATCGGCATACGATAAAGTACCATCTTTTTTATATCTGCACTAAATTGCACATTTATTGTGGTAAGCACGAAGTATTTTAATATCTTAACATTAAATATTTTATTTGAACAATATTTGTTTACCAATAAGCACTGTGCACTTTCACTTTGGATCACATACAACGAAGCAATTCGCTGTACAAGGTGGTAGCGCCCCATACCAACACCTCCCAACCCCTAAATAAATAGAAGTGTCCACAAAATATATACATATATATATATAAATATAAATTATATAAAATGCAGAGAATCAGAAATAATGATTATAAATAAATAATTATAAATATACAATAGTGTCCAAATAAAGTTCCGTCCTTAAAAAACACAAATGTCCACTGTGAGACTTCTTTAATGCAAATGATAACGGTGCTCCCAAGTGCTTAAAAATATATTCCACACGTGCCCTTGTTTCCCACACGTGAGTCCACTTACCAGATGGTGTGGACCCCTTAAGACCTTATGGTTTTGGGGTCTATCAGGCTTTAAGGTAAGTGGATGAGCTTGGTGCCTTCACAGTAATCTCCCCATAGAAATATGCAAATAAGCATATAAAAAACAATGGTGCAGTACGTTCCAATAAAGAGAATTTATTTGCTCAAAGTAACTTAAGGAGATACACTAACATTTCAAAGAGTATAAACAAGCCTCATATATTTAGGATATCCCCGGCGTCTAGTGGATGGTGTGCCTACCGTCCTCCTAGATGTGGAAAGTGGCGTGCGTTCCAACGCTACTTCCGCTTGCGTCCCACTGAACCGGAAGTGACGTGTTACATTGGCTGTAAAGACCGGACATACGTCAATGCGTTTCGCCCCTCCTTGTGGGCGTCATCAAAGACATATCCTCCGTGATTACAGCACTCAATTTATACCGCTGTAACGTTAGAAAACCATACCCCGTGGAGAAACCATACCCTCGTCACTTCCGGGCTGAAACAGCTGAGCAGCGCAGCAGTGCGCATGCTCAGAGCCCCGGATACGTGATTGAACATTAAAGAATTAGACAAGTGCGCATGCTCGGTGGGCATGAAATTCTCACGGCACTGTGTCTAATGTAAAACTTGCGGCGCTTACATTAAAACAGCTCATCTGAAACGTAAATCATCTCCGCTCTTCGCCCTGTCACTGCCCTCATCTCCGGTAATAAATATAAAAGCGGTGGCGGGTGTATGTGATGTAAATGTGACGGCGATCGTGGCTCCGTGATCCGCTTTTATATTTATTACCGGAGATGAGGGCAGTGACAGGGCGAAGAGCGGAGATGATTTACGTTTCAGATGAGCTGTTTTAATGTAAGCGCCGCAAGTTTAACTACCGTGAGAAATCCATACCCTCCGTAGCGGAACCGGAAGTGACGAGGGTATGGTTTTCTCACGGGTATGGATTTTTCACGGAACACCGCCTCTAGAGGTCAGCTGACCACCAGGGACCATTTCCGGTAATGTGTACTAGTGGCTTCAAGTACACCCAATTTCATGCTTCCTGTGTGTGTTCCCATACGTAAAAACTAATACCAACTTTATTTAATACATTTGAAAACTATAAATTCTTGTAAAAACCTTATAAAATCAAATATTATGAGGGGCATACAAGGAGGCACATTGAAAAACACATTAAAACTAAACCTGGCTGACTATAAACATACTTAGAAACAACATTATCCTCACTGAGGAAATGCCAATTCCGCATAAGTATTGTCCTAATCTGTTGGTGAAGAGCGTTAAATTTAGTAATTATTTTCTTGGTATCATTTTGCTTATGAGTTTTTGGTGCAAAAATTAACCTTTTCTTTTGATGCATTTTTTTGATTTTGATAGGCTTCTTTGAGCATATTCTTACTATAACAACGGGCCATTAGATGATTCCATAGGGCATTGGCCTCGAATTAAAAGTCCTCTTCCCTGGCACAGTTCCTCTGCGGCCAGAGATACTGGCTGTGACGGTGTTCACCATCACTGGGAGTGAGGGACAGATACTTGAAGGACGCTGAGAGAATGGTGTGGATAGCTTCAGATGGGAGAGTGATATTTTTCAACTGTGTCTCTCAAGTAATGTGGAGATTTGATCCCACTTTGCACTGTGAGACCTGTGGCCTGTTGCCATGGAGTCTGTGACACCTAGATGTGTATTCCATGTGTCTCAATGTAGACGGACAGACTGTCATTGGCAGTCTTGTCCTATTGTCTATTGAGATGGAATGTGGATTGTGTTACGTCTGCCTGTCCCATTGTTAAATGTTAATGACATCACATTGTTCTGTCCAGGTGGCCAGATAATTAGTTCAGGTTAATTATGTTTCTGTATACAATTTCATCTGCATAGGATAATGTAATCAGGCAACCCCTGACCTATGTGTAGTAATTTGATCAGGAGGGGGATGTGCTCATGTGTGTATAAATTGAGTGGGAAACTGTTCAATAAACGAGGAGGTTCCAAAACTTGTACGAGCTAAGTTGTTGGCTAGCTTTGTATGAGGGTGGCTGGGAAAATCTGGGATATATGTTCATGACTGCAAGGAAGCTGTATACTGACGGAAGACCACAAGTACAGTGTGGGTCAGCGTTTCCGTTACACTGGCTATACGGAATACTGCGTACCAGGAGACGAGGATGGTTACTAGTGGAATGTAATATTTCCAGCTGTTTCTTTACAATACAGGGTAGTGTGTAAGGTTCCATCTGGGTTCAAAAATAGCTTAAAATCCAGAAAGGGAATACAATGTGTATCAAATTGAATTGTAAATTTTAAAGTGAATCGTTTGTCGGACAGAAAGTCCATAAAGTGTGTAAGTTCTTCTGGGGTACCTGTCCATATGACAAGCACATCTTTGATCTATCGACACCACAACAAAATGTGGTGGAGATACGTGGCATCATCCAAAAGAAGGGATCTTTCCCACCCCTCCAGGTAAAAGTTGGCATACGATGGGGCACAGCATGTCCACATCAGAAACCCCCTGCACCTGGAGGTAAGTGGTACCATGGGTAGGGGTACAATGTGCCCAATACCCATTCACATGGGGGGGCAGGATCTGGGGGCCCCCTTTTTAAAAGGGGGCTTCCAGATTCCGATAAGCTCCCCCACCCGCAAACCCCCACAACCACAGCCCAGGGTTGTCGGGAAAAGGACCTTGTCCCCATCAATATGGGGACAAGGTGCTTTGGGGGGAACTCAAAACACCCTCCCCATGTTGAGGGCAAGTGGCCTGCTATGGTTCAGGAGGGGGGGCGCTTGTTCCCCCCCAGGCTGGCCTGCCAGGCTGCATTCTCGGAATAAGAGTCTGGTATGGATTTGCGGGGGGGACCCCCACGCCATTTTTTTTTTTGGCATGGAGTACCCCTTAAAATCTGTACCAGACCCAAAGGGCCTGGTAAGGATTTTGGGGGGGGGGGCCCCGCACCTTTTTTAGTTTTGACATGGAGTTCCCCTTAAAATCTTTACCAGCCCTAAAGGGCCTGGTATAGATTCTGTGGGGGTCCCCATGTCGTTTTTTTTTTTAAATTCTATCATAGGTTTCCCCTTAACCACTTAAATACTGGGCACTTTCACCCCCTTCCTGCCTAGACCAATTTTCAGCTTTCAGTACTCATTGGCATCTATGGGAAATCTTGGTCAGCTTTGCATGGCACTACTCACGAACTATAGGTGACAGGAACACAAAATTTGGGGAGCACCGAGAGGGGACCCAGGACTACAACATATCTATACATTTTAAAAGTGGATTATGCCTGTACACTACACTGACTGCACTAAACTAACTCAACACTCTATCCACTAACTACCTGCCTTATCTCTATTATCACACACTATACATGGCTGCCGTGTCAGCAGCAGCCTTAAATGATGTGGGGCATAGACTTAGCCCCTGAGCCATGATTGGCTAAAGGCACCCTGCCTTTGGCCAATCATGGCTCTGACAGGACATTGTGCTGTGATTGGCCAAAGCATACAGGTCAGGTGCATGCTTTGGCCAATCACAAGCACTTAATGCACTGTAATCGCGCAGTGCATTATGGGACGCTCATCGGAGGGTGAACTTGCTGCCGAGCGCCCTGGGTGTTCGTATGTTCGACCACATTGCCCCCCTTGTCGGAGGGCTTGACGATAATCTGGTCATTACAGATACGACTATCAAGGGCTTTTCTCTGTGGGACTGTCAGATTGGAGGCATGTTTGAAGTTTGGGGAATTTTTTAGATTTTGCTTTAACCCTCCTCTTATGTTAGCTTTCTGTTACTATCCATGATGTTAACGGGTCGGTTTTGACCCGTGTCTTAAATCAGCCATAAAATACCCTCTGAACAATTATTTATCATCCAATTTGTTTCTTACCTCTTGGTTACCTTGTTAGGCTTCTTTATCCTTGAAAAGATTGGTTTTAATATTTTTGGTGTGACCCCTTAGACCTTTCTTTTGATAGCATACCTCTCATTTTCAAATTAAAAAAAATGGTAAAATAAAGTCAGCAACTCAGAAATGTATTGGTCCTATGTTTCTTCACTTTATTTAGAGAAGCAGACAAGCAGGCAAAGAGATAGGCCCCTCCCTAACTACAGCTCACAGGGTTGAGAGGTGATTGGCTGTCAGTGTTACTAAGCAGAGAGAGTGTTTATGATTTCAGTTTTGGCACTTATTAGTGTCCTAAAATCCTATATTATAACTGGGTCAGAATTGACCCTAACACCATAAACGTCTTAATTTTCACCACAGTATTTTATAATTTAGTGAAAAGGATTCTTTTTCTATTACATTGTTTAAATAGAGGTTCCTGACAAAGTAAAAAAATCTTGATGCAATAAACAAATTTATGTGATACTTATAGACATTCAAAACCTGAAAATGGGTCGGTTCTGACCCTAACATAAGAGGAGGGTTAAACTTTTTGGGGCTTAGTTGAGAGTGCGATTCCTCATCACTTGAGGAAGAAGAATACTCTGTTTCTTGACTCACTTCAATTTGTTCAATTTTAGCTAACAATTGAATAAATATTTTTAATGCCCGAAAGTCTTGAGCCTTGACATCTTTATAGATGTCCTCATCGCGGGTAAAGGCTGTTCCCCGTTCCTTACCAAAATGTATTTGAAAGTAAGGTTCCTAGCAAATAGATGTGTCTTTTACTGATTCAAATGTATTCAATTTTTGGAGGGGGCGAAAGCTTAACCTGAGTTTGAGGACATCAATTTCATCTTCAGACAAATTGTATAAGGAAAGATTAAAGAGGAAGTAAACCCTCCTCTGCAACTTGTACCTATAGGTAAGTCTATGATAAGACTTACCTATAGGTACTGTAAATATCTCCTAAACATGTACTGTTTAGGAGATATTTACTTTGCATGCAGCCAGTGACATCACTGGCTCATGCGCTCTGAAGAAACGGCTGCTCGGACCATTCCTTCAGAGCCCTGTGCTGGGAACGTTGGCTCCCGCGGGAGGGACGTCATCGCTGTTCCAGCCAATCAGATGGCCGGATGCCACAAACCCGGAAGAAGGGCGACCAAACATGTCACCCGTGAGAGAGGTGCGCGGTCAGCACTGCGGGGCTTCATTCTAAGGTAAGCATTTCATAATGAGCTAGTATGCGATGCATACTAGCTCATTATGTGTTTGTCTTTCAGGTATTTGTTTTTTGTTTTTTTTTTTTTAATTCTGAGGTTTACAACCTCTTTAATCACATCTAATGTAGAAGATGTTAAGTGTGTTTGATAATGTATGGGTCTAATGTTCCTATTTTCTTGTCTCCCATTGGTGTCTGTGCCAGTGATAAGGGGAGTGTCTGAGTGGAACCTAAAGGGAGATCACTTGGATTGGTAGATAGTGATCCTTTAGTGGATTTGGGAACAGCCCCCAAATCCCAATGTGTAGTCAGTGTAGGGCCATTAGTGTCTCCAAACATAGATAATTGTGACATATCCATCACCTGTTCACCACGTGCCCCCCGTGCTATGTCTGTGGTGACATGTTCCTTAGGCTCGGAGTGAGTTTTGTGAGGTGAAACAATACATTTTTTGTTAGTGTTCCCTTGTGAATCATACCCACCACTATTACAATGTTTGTGTGATCACCCTCTTCCAGTTTTGCCTTTTTGTGTTATAGCATAGCATTTCTGAGAAGAAACAGAAGACAAGATAAAGTAGGGTAAAATTGGCCTTTAGCAGGACATGTTTATTTGGGGATAAAGGCATAACCAGTATATGCCTAACTTTTTGTTTTTATTATGGGGATAAAGGCATGTGGTGAATGTGACTGCTATAATTTATAGAGTTTTAGGTGCACACTGTTCTTGCACTTAATTTTATTTCTCTTTAAAATAATGCTGAAAACAGGCATCTTTAAGAACAAATGATCAGTAATAAGTGAATGTTGCAATTTGAGCACCAAACTTAAAATAAAAATCAAGATACCTCAAATGATGACCCATAAATACTATCCCTAAACAAAAGCCCATTTTTTAAGGGAAGCCTTGCAGCCAAAAAAAAAGCAGTTAAACCTATTCTCTAATAGGGCATTTTTCACACAATCTGCATTTTTTTTTCTGGAAATTACCTTAAAACCTCAAACATTTATATATTTTCTGAAAGTGGAGGCCCTAAAATGATGGTAGCTGCATTTGAATATGTTTCACAACTGTGTATCAAAAGCATTAAAATGAAATGTCTACAAACAATTTTTATTTACCAAATGTCTGGTGAAATATAAAGCTATTACAGGTTATTCTTCTAAAGTTATTCATAATTTATGGTCTTAGAATTATTGCTTGCATACCAACGTTAACAACGATACCTCATGTGTGACACATTTTACCCTTACATATGCCACTTCCAAGTTCATTAGTTGCAGAGCAGATCAGAGAAGAGTGCTTCCCGATCAGCTTCTGCCCTTAAGGACTGCTCAATTTACCATGGTCCTTGGTTCCCCGGAGGAACGGGAGATCTCAAGAACCACCGCAGGTGCTGGTGTAGGGGGGTGGACTCCTTGGGAGCCCTATAAAATTAATCATTTTTATCTAAAAGCAGAGAGTTGGCTGCAACAATCAATATCAAATCCGGGCTGCAGCAGAAGCCGGGAGCTTGTTTTTACTACTTGTATACCAGAATTTTTTATAAATGTACTGTGGTTTGGATGGTTTGGACAGCAGCTAAAAGTGACTGTTGACCTCAAATAGGCTACAAAATACAATTAAAGACAAAAAAAGCCACCATGTTGAAAGGCATGTTGAATCCATGGAAGATTACATTTTTGCTACAAGTTTTTGGAAAATGACAAAAAAATATTTTAAACAAAAATGTCATTTTACTGACAAAGTTCTGACACATGTCATGGGTATATGTGGAATTACACCCCAAAACACATTCTGCAACTTCTGAGTATGGTGATACCACGTGTCAGACTTTTTGGGAGCCTAGGCGTGTACGGGGGCTCAAAATCAATGACCACCTTCAGGTTTTCCTCATTTCACTTCCTGACTACCTATCACAGTTTTGAAAGGCCCTAAATTGCCAGGGCAGTTCAGAAACCCTCCACATGACCCCTTTTTGGAGGGGTTGGTTATAACCTACCCCTCTCTGCTTTTGAAGGTGGTGTCATCGCTTTCCCTATCTTTTGTCTGCAGTTCTATCTCCTTTTAGGAGGGACACTTTACTATACTATTGTGCTGGTATCGTGTGCACCCCCACATCTGCCCTTGACCTCTCTGCATGCCATATTCCACCTTTGGACCTCAAGCACAGTATTTCTACTTTTGTTTTATTTGTTAGTAAAAATTGTTTAAACATGTTATGAAATGTACTTATTGTTGTTCTCTTTATCCATCTAGAATATTAAATGAGCTCCTGAAAAAGTGAAATATCGCAAAACATGTTGAGCTTCCATTATTGATTCTGACCGATTCCAACGACATTGGCTACCATTATTGGGCCCTGGGTACCAGTTGACCCCAGTTAGTGTTCGCTTTTGGTTTGGTCAGCCACTCAATTATACCAGTTTGATTTTATAAGGCTTTATATATGATGTGTATTTTTTCTTCTGAATAAACATTTTGGATTTTATATATGTGTGCCTAAAAAGTCTATGTTTCTCTTGTACCTATATAGTCTATTCAATAGGATGTGGCACTTATTACCATCTACTTTTGCACCCATGGTACCACCTCTGTGTTGGTGCATTCTTTGTTTATAGTCCCGGTATCTATTCTTTCAGCCAGCGATGCCCTACACCATAGGTCAGCAACCCGCGGCTCTTTTGAACCTTTGCTGCGGCTCCGGGGCGGATGCTAGCAAGGGGAGGAGGCGCACTGTGCGCCCCCGACACTCCCCACTGTGGCGCTGTCCTGGCTGTGACGTCGCGTGGGGGGTGGTGCGTGCGTTAGTCACGCACCGTCCCGACGTCACCTTCCCGCCCGCTGTAAGAGAGGAGGGCAGCGGCGTGCATGCAGTTTGAAGAAGATGTCCGTCCAGACTCCCGTCAGCAGCAGCACGCCAGGCACCAGTGTGAGGTAAGTGAAGTGATGCCTCGGGGGGGGGCCCACACACTGCTTTGAAGGGGGCACGCATGCACGCTGGTCTCTGCATTGAAAGGGGCATGTATGCTGGTCACTACATTGAAAGGGGCATGTATGCTGGTCACTGCATTGAAAGGGGCATGTATGCTGGTCACTGCATTGAAAGGGGCATGTATGCTGGTCACTGCATTGAAAGGGGCATGTATCCTGGTCTCTGCATTGAAGGGGGCATGTACGCTGGTCTCTGCATTGAAGGGGGCATGCATGCTGGTCACTGCATTGAAAGGGGCATGTACGCTGGTCTCTGCATTGTGGTATGATCATTGGGCATAGCAAATTTTGCTATGGGGCCCTGTGATTTCTAATTACGTCCCTGTTTTCGACCCCCCGGTAGGTTTTTGTAGGTTCTGCGGCTCCCAGTTTTTTTTTTTTTTTCCCTTCGGAAACGGGTACAAGTGGCTCTTTATGTCTTAAAGGTTGCAGACCCCTGCCCTACACTGTAAAAGCATTCCTAGCAGCTAATTAACCACGGAATCACTTTTAAAAGCAGCAGGAGGGGTCATAACCCTCTCCCCCTCTGCTCTCCGGGGTGCTTTTGTTGTTTTCCACGCTTTTTTTTCTTACCAGAGAGTTCAGGATCTGATTCTGCAGTTCCTTCTGGTAACAAGAGAGGTGATCGGTATGTCCCTGATCATCTCTATGGTCAAGGACAGTGATCTCCAAACTGCAGCCCATTGCTTGCTTTTTTCTGGCCCTTGGGATACTATTTCATCCACTGATACCAATAGTGGGGTATAATTCCCCCCACTGACACCAATAAAGAGGCACAATTCCTACCAATGACACCAACGGTAAGGTACAATTCCTCCCACTGACACCAATAATGGGAAACAAATTCCTCCCAATGACAGTTTATTGAAATTATGATTTCTCCAAATGAAACCAACAATGAGGTACAATTCTTCCCACTGACACCAACGATGGGGCACAATTGCTCCCACTAAAACAAACAATGGGGCATTTTTTTTCCCACTGATTTCAGAACCATTTTTACTCCCAATGGCCACAGTCTAACCCCCCTAAAGTCTGAAGGACAGCAAACTGGCCCTTTGTTCAGAAAATTTGGAGACGCCTGGTCTAGAACACCAGAAGCTACAAGAATTTTGTTACTTTCGGTTAGGGAAAATGTAAATAGAGCCATTTTTTTTCTGTAAAGCATGAGAACAAAGTTTTTTTTCTAATCTCATGTTTTCAAGGGTAGAGGAGAGATCTGGGGTCCTAAAGACCCCAGATGTCCCCATAAAGAGGACTTGTCATGCTTTATTTCTATCACAAGGGATGTTTACATTCATTGCGGTAGCAATAAAAGTGATAAAAAAAAATAAAAAATAAAGGGACACTAATAATAAAACATTTTTTTAATGCTCCCCTGTCCCCCCCCCCCCCCCCCCTGTGCTCGCACGTGAACATATATGTACGCCAATCAGGCTTAGGAAGATATTTAAGTATCATAGTTTGTCACCATTCCACGAGCATGCGCAATTTTAAAGTGTTAGGTATCTGTTTACTTAACATCATCTTCTATATTTTACCATTAAAATGAATTAAAGTGTATTTTTTTCCAATACCGTGTGACATACAATATTTATAACGACCACCATTTTATTCTCTAGGGCCTCTGCAAAAAAAAAAAAAAATACAGTGGGTAACAAGTATTGAAAAAGTCACCATTGACATGACATTTTCACCACATGTCAGGAACAACCCATGCAATCCATACATACAAATAAACCAAAACAAATAAGTTCAGAAATTAAGATGTGTACATGACACCTGGAAAAAGTATTGAACACATGAAGAAAGGGAGGTGCAAAAAGGCATGGAAAGCCAAGACACCAGCTAAAATCTATCAGTTAGAAATCAATCCCCTGCCTCTTATCAGTGTAAAATAATATCAGCTGGTTCAGTATTACCTGATGGCCTATAAAAAGGCGTCTCATTACCAAGGTGTCACTCAAATATCTCATGATAGGTGAAAGCAAAGAGCTCTTTTAAGACCTTTGCAAACTTATTGTTGCAAAACATACTGGCATTGGTTACAGAAGGATTTCTGAACTTCTAAATGTTCCAGTGAGCACTGCCCGGGCCAAAATCCAGAAGTAGAAAGAACATTATTTCACCATAAACCTTCAACGGCCAGGTGCTCCTCGCAAGATTTCTGACAGAGGAGTGATATAAATTATTAGAGGATTTGTCTTAGAGCCACTTGTGGATAGCTCCAGAAAGACCTGGAATTAGCAGGTACAGTTTATTCAAAGAAAGCAATAGGTAATGCACACAACCACACAACATTTAGACAAACCTGTGAAATACTGGCAGAATATAGTCAAACACCAAACAGAACTGGCAGAATATAGTCAAATACCAACAGTGAAGTTTGGAGATGTGAGCATCATGGTGTGGGGCTGTTTTTCAGCATACGGTACTGGCAAACTTCATTTCATTGAAGAAAGGATAAATGGAAAGATGTACTAAGACAATTTAATCTGCTGCCATCTACCAGCATGATAAAAATGAAAAGACAGTGAACATTTCAGCAAGACAATGATCCCAAACACAAAGCCAAGGAAACTCAATTTGTTTTAAAGAAAGAAAATAAAGCTGCTAGAATGGCCCAGCCTATCGCCTGACTTGAAACCAATAGAAAATCTATGGAAAGAACTAAAGATCAGATTTCATTGAAGAGGCCACAGAACCTTCAAGATTTGAAGACTGTGTGGAAGAATGAGTCAAAATCCCACCTGAACAATGCATGCGATTAGTTTCTCCATGCGGGAGGCGTCTTGAAGCTTTCATTACAAACAAAGGATTTTGCACAAAGTATTAAATACATTTTAGTTAGTGTGTTCAATACTTTTTCTCTGTGTAATTCCATTTTATTACACATAATTTAATTTCTGAACTTATTTGTTTTGGTTTCTTTGTAGGTATGGGTTGCATAAGTTATTACCGACTTGGTGAATATGTCATGTCAATAGCACTTTAGAAATATATTTACCTAGAAAACTAGTGACATGTTCAATACTGGTTTTACATGCTGTATTTAATGCTTGGTGGTTCTACAAAATTTTCTAGCAAAAGAAACCTACTGATTTTCACATAGGAAGAGGGGGGGAGGGAGGGACTTTAAATGAGGCGCATGGTGGGATTGGCCGTGCATCTCCATCCCTAAATTCAATTGCAAAAAAGAGAGAGGTTGGTACTTTAACCACTTAAGCCCCGGAAGATTTTACCCCCATTCCGACCAGGGGGTATTTTGCGATTCGGCACTGCGTGACTTTAACGGACAATTGCGCGGTCGTGCGACGCTGTACCTAAACGAATTTGGCGTCCTTTTTTTCCCACAAACAGAGCTTTCTTTTGGTGGTATTTGATCACCTGTGCGATTTTTTGATCACGCGCTATAAACAAAAAAAGAGCGTCAATTTTGCAAAAATAGCAATATTTTTCACATTTTTTTATATGAAATTCCCCAAAAAAAAATTTAAAAATCAAAATTTTTTTACTTTTTCGGCCAATTTGTTTTATGCTACCTATGTTTGGTAAAAAAAAAATCGCAAAAAGCGTATTTTGATTGGTTTGCGCAAAAGTTATCACGTTTACTAACAAAGGGAAAGATTTCTGTCATTTTTGTTGTTTTTTTTTTTAACGTGTAATGGCGGCGATCTGCGATTTTTTTGCGGTACTGCGACATTGGGGCGGACAGATCGGACCCTTGACTGACATTTTTGACACTTTTGGGGTTATCAGTGACATTTCTACAGTAATCAGTGCTATATATATGCACTGTTACTGTAAAAATACACTGGTAGTGAAGGGGTTAACTTTATTTGGGAGGGAGGGGCTGTGTGTATCCCTAGGGGCATGCTTTCTACTGTGATTGGCTGGGGCTTGAGCTGTATGGACACTGATCAACGGATCTACATACTAGATCCGAGTGATCAGTATCCTAACAGCAAGGAGAATGACAGGCAGCTTGTTTACACAAGCTGCCTGACATTCTCCCTCTCCCGGACATCGGGTCCGCCGGTCACACGCGCGGGGGGGTCCGTGACCACGCGGGAGCGGGAGCGCGCCTCCGGGGGCGCGCGCTCGCTCCCTAGACCCTCACAAGCTAGTGACGTAGCCCTACGTCACTTTGCCTGTGAGGGGCTGACTGCCGACGTAGATCGGCGTTAGGCAGTCGGCAAGTGGTTAAATGAGAGACATGATAGTGACAAGGCTTGCACAGTTGAAGGATCATATTTAATGATATTGCAATGAATACAAGCATGATATACATAGTAAGACATGATATATGGTATCAAAAGGACTGAGTTGGCAAAAGAGAAATTGATTCCCAAGACAGCTTCAAACAAACCAGCGTGGCACAATAATAATGAGTAAGGGGGTGTAATCATAACATCCATAGACTGATGCGTTTCGTGGACTACATATGCCACTTCTTCAAGAGTTGATGTATGATCCATATCTATAATGAAAAATGCGTATAAGAACATTGCATGAACTGGTAGTTGATGGAAGCTGGAAGAGGGAGGATTATCCTCAAAGTTCCAAAAACTTACATGGTAATCCTGGCGCAAACTGGTAATGGAGGTAAAGGCATGAACCCAGGTGCCTCCCATGGGAGCTGAGGGCGCATAAAGTCACCGGCGTAGGCAAAAAACGCCACACACAAGGGCAAATGAGTAAAGTGAGTTGTATGAATGTTGGTAATAATATATCTATAGCAAATAAATAGTAGTAAATGTTAGAAATTATATGTATATATGTACTATATCAATAAAGTAACAATAAAAGACAAGTATGTATATATAATGTACTGTAGTATGGCTTGTATGCTGTAGATAGGAAGAGAGAGGTTGGATAGAAAATTGGTAATGAATGGTAGATACAAAGGTGTCTATATCAAATGAATTAAAGTATGTGTGTACTCGTGAAAAAGTGTAAAATAACTTACATAATATGAATGAATGTGATTTGATGATGTGTGAAAATAGCTGTGAAAAATTAGGAAGAAAATTGGAAGTGGGGTGAGGGGATGGAGCACTGAAACCAAAATGTGGGAAGTATATGAATGAGTGGAGTGAAAACATGGGAAACCAAGAGAAGTAGGGTTGCCAAGTGAAAACGTGGATGAAAAAGGGAGGGAGTGGAAAGGTATGCTCCCATTGAAGACT
Source organism: Pelophylax lessonae (assembly GCF_965119305.1). Lineage (NCBI taxonomy): Eukaryota > Metazoa > Chordata > Amphibia > Anura > Ranidae > Pelophylax > Pelophylax lessonae. Next base: position 271,349,483 of record NC_138772.1, on the reverse strand, counting down.
GTGCCCAAGGAGAAAAGGGAATGAATGAGGTAAGCAAGAATATGAGGTAGCCCGAGAGAGTGATGAAGGTGGAAGGAAGGTAAAAAAAGAAAGGTACCGGCTAGGAAATAGTAGAAAGTGTGCGGGGTTTTCGCCAAAAGCCGTCGGTCCTGTAGCGTCCAGCTTCACGTATAGTGCATCTGAGAGGGAGCCGCGGGAACGGCCGGAGAAGCCAACCCGTTCGGCAGGCTCCCTTTTGAGCACTGAGGTGGAGATCAGCTGTCGGTGTGTGGGTGTCACATGACACCACACGTCGGAGCGGGACGTGACGCCGATGTGCGGTGGCCCCGCCCATCCGATCTCCCGCTCGAAGAGGGGGAGAAAGGGGTAGGGCATGCAGCACACATCGCAGCTCCCGGGAGGAACAAAGGGAGACAACCTAACCAGCCAGCCAGCAACGCCAGAATGTCCATGCCAGATGACCAAGGCAAAATTGCTGACAAACAAAAATAAATAGATAAACAAACAATGTATCAAACATGTGTCCGGTTGTTGTTAAAATATTATATATCAACCTGTGCATGTAGCTAAAGTATGCAGAGCACCCAACTGATCCGGAGGGAATCTATTGTTGACACAGTATATGAGGCTAAAGGGTATGAGCCATCACTACCGGTCAGTGTACAATACATAAATAAATAAGAAGACCTGTCACAACAGTCATGTCTCTCCATCCCTAATTTCGGTTAGGAAGAGGGGGGGGAGGGCGGGACTTTAAATGAGGCGCACGGTGGGATTGGCCGTGCGTCTCCATCCCTAAATTCAATTGCAAAAAAGAGAGAGGTTGGGACTTTAAATGAGAGACATGACACTCCCACTTTCAATTTAATCCTACTTTAATTCATTTGATATAGACACCTTCGTATCTACCATTCATTACCAATTTTCTATCCAACCTCTCTCTTCCTATCTACAGCATACAAGCCATACTACAGTACATTATATATATACATACTTGTCTTTTATTCTTACTTTATTGATATAGTACATATATACATATAATTTCTAACATTTACTACTATTTATTTGCTATAGATATATTATTACCAACATTCATACAACTCCCTTTACTCGTTTGCCCCTGTGTGTGGCGTTTTTTGCCTACGTCGGTGACCTTATGCGCCCTCAGCTCCCATGGGAGGCACCTGGGTTCATGCCTTTACCTCCATTACCAGTTTGCGCCAGGATTACCATGTAAGTTTTTGGAACTGTGAGGATAATCCTCCCTCTTCCTTCCTCTTTCAGCTTCCATCAACTACCAGTTCATGCAATGTTCTTATACGCATTTTTCATTATAGATATGGATCATACATCGACTCTTGAAGAAGTGGCATATGTAGTCCACGAAACGCGTCAGTCTATGGATGTTATGATTACACCCCATTACTCATTATTATTGTTCATTTTGCCATGCTGGTTTGTTTGAAGCTGTCTTGGGAATCAATTTCTCTTTTGCCAACTCAGTCCTTTTGATACCATATATCATGTCTTACTATGTATATCATGCTTGTATTTATTGCAATATCATTAAATATGATCCTTCAACTGTGCAAGCCTTGTCACTGTCATGTCTCTCATTTAAAGTCCCAACCTCTCTCTTTTTTGCTACTGATTTTCACATGTAGGAGAGAAGTGTCAGAATAGACCTGGTTTTCTTAAAGCAGGGGTGGGGAACCTACGGCCCGAGGGCCGTATGCGGCCCACTAAGTCATCTGGCTTGGCCCCCTGTGCACCTGAGTCTGTGTCCCCGGCTCCATTCTGACAGTCTGGGTGAGTCACAGGCAGAGTGATATCAAATGCACTCCGCCTGTGACCAATACAGGAAACATCGCCTCTTCCTCCAGTGCGGTGCTGCTACACTTCTCCTAGCCAGCATTTTGCGCCAGCAGCACACACAGCAGTGCCAACCAGAGCCACAGTACCAGCCAGAACCAGCCATACTCACTGCAGTACCAGCCAGAGCCAGCAGTACCCACAGCAGTACCAGGCAGAGCCAGTAGTACCCACAGCAGTACCAGCCAGAGCCAGCAGTACCCACAGCAGTACCAGCCAGAGCCAGCAGTACCCACAGCAGAACTAGCACTACCCACAGCAGTACTAGCCAGAGCCAGTAGTACCCACAGCAGTACTAGCCAGTAGTACTAGCCTGAGTCAGCAGTACCTACAGCACAGTACCAGCCTGAGTCAGCAGTACCCACAGCAGTACCAGGCAGCAGTACCCACAGCACAGTACAAGCCAGCAGTACCAGCCAGTTGTACCCACCAGCAGTACCAGCCAGCAGTTCTTTTAAAACTTACCATCACAAAGAGTCGACTGCGCTCCAGACTGACCGACACAAACCTGGAAAACCTGTTGCGAGTAGCAACATCATCAATACCAGCTAACATCACACACCTCACCAAAGAGAAGCAGTTGCAGCCATCACATTAGGGGTGAGTTAATTAAATGTTTGACCAAATATAACAGGCACATTTTTAGGTTGATAATTTTGTACGGCCCCTGAATGATTTTATAACTACCCAAATGGCCCTTGGCAGAAAAAAGGTTCCCCACCCCTGTCTTAAAGTAACAACTTTGTGCAAAAAAAGAAAAAAAATATTGGTCAGAAAAACTGTGAAAAAATGATATGCCGAAGCATAGGAGCGATCCGCCCACTGACCACCACAGGCCCCTCATGCTTGGGCAGACACGTTTTTCTTTAACTGAGAAATCTCCTCTTGCAGCGCTGCAGGCACTGACGTATGTATTCTGAGAGCAGCAATCTGCTTCTCTCAGAATAAACAGATCAGTGGTGCAGCTCATTCGCGTTCCTGCACAGAAAACAGCGGTTCACAAAAACACACAGTAACAATATATCAATTAATAAATATTTTTTTAAATTTTTTGCTTTTTTTAACTTTTTAGAACCATAACATTTCCAGCCTTTGATTTCTCTATCGCTCATTGACAGACGTAGTCTTCTTGATTCTCAAGAGCTGGGTTATGTTGTCTCCGCAGGAGTAGGACTAGGCAGAATGACAAAACGTTCTGGCTCCACCCTAGGGGGCAGTCCCTGAGGGTATATCCTCCCTCTCTCTGCTACAGGGAATCAGTTTTTTTCTGTCTAGTCAGGAGTAAGGACCTAAGTTCCTTGCTGGGATCTTTTGGTCCTGGCAAGACTTTTTTTCTTTAAGAAAGACATTTTTTAGGTAGTTTTCTCCAGTGTTTTTTTCCTGTGAGATCTTCAAGCAAAAATGCCGGACTGGGCGACACTTGTGGTCACCCCAGCCGGCCTACGAGCGCGTGCAGACCATGGCATTGCGCTTGGTCGGCCGCGACATATTCAAGTAAGTATGCGGGGCCGGGCGACGGGCTGGATGTTGAGATCCAGTGGTCACCCCGGTTTCTGCCTAAAAGCGCGTGCAGACCAGTGCGCTGAGTCGGCCGCGACGGAGTCCCAGTAAAGGGACTGACTTTGCGAGTTAAAAGCTCGCTTGGACGCCAGGACCAGAGAGTCGAGGCGTCCACAAACCCCCACCCCGGTGGAGAGGGTATTGTGAAGAGAGGGTGCCTGTCGGTTCGGTATGGTGAGTAAACGTTCCCTTTTTTCCTCATTTATGAGGCAGTATATATTATGGGCCCCTCCATATATGGTCAGTATATATCTGATACTTACAAGTCCCCCTTGTAATACAGCATGTGTTTGTGGGAAGTGGACTTGGTTCAAGAGCTAACACTCTACCCAGCAGACTGTAACATTACAGCAGACATAGGAGGTATAATCCTACCTTATGTGCAGTGTATCTCTGTAGATCCATATGTCACCTCTCAGCAAAGTGCAGGTGAATGTGCTGGGAAGACGATATCGGCGGTCCGCCGCCATTTTGCCGTAGACCGAATGCATATATGTCCTCAGGTCACGCCGGCCGCCATGTTTTTGGAGTCTTATGTCTCTTCTATGGGGGCGGCCATGTTTTGTGAGCCCAGCTTCCTCGTGGAGGGCTGGGAACGCCGGTAGGCGTACACAGGGGGCGGAGCCACGCCTTCTGCCCGGGAAAAAGCAAACAGCTCCTTCTAGTCTGTGTAAGACAGACGCTGGCTGCAGTTTGTTGGAAACTGCACTGCATCGGTTGGTGAGCCTTGGGGGTCCCTCTCTCTCTCTCTGGGATCGAGAAGCAGGTACTCTGAGGGGCGCTATTGCGCTAGGGGGAGACACACAAAAAAAAAAAAAAAAAACAAGAAAAAGTTTTTTTGTTTTTGCTGGCAAAGGTGTCCTGTATTAACATGGACCCTGCCACTCATGTATCTCCTCCGGATCCCCTCGAGGGGTCTGCGGGATCCTCCAGCACCCCATTGACAATTGAATCTTTGTCAGCTATTATGGAAACTTTTGTGTCCCGGGTGGAAGTGGCTTGTCAGGGACAGGGCGCAAGAAAGCGACCCCCGCCTAACCCCTTATTATCTGAAACCTCGGATTCAGACTCTGAGCCTATTTCTGCAGTTGCAGGTACTTCATCTGGTATTGGTGTCTCGGGTCCTGTCTCGTCAGACAGTGAGGAGGATGTTTCGGCATCTGCCATAGCCCGAGAAGAAGCGTTGGTAAACGCACTCATTGTATCTGTTCAAGAGACTTTAAGGTTACAGGGTATTCCATCAGAAATAGCTGAAACTGAGATCCCTTTTGGGACTAAAAAGCGCATCAAAGTGGCAAAGGTTTTTCCATTGCCCAAATGTTTTGGCAATCCAATCGATGAAGAATGGCGTCTGCCAAAACGCACTTTTAATATTTCCAAACGCATTGACAGGCGTTATCCGTTTGAGGAAACCCTTATTAAGAAATGGACAGAACCACCTGTGGTGGATTCACCTATTGCTAGATTGAATAAAGCCACGGTTATTCCTTTAGAAGACGCTCCGTCTTTTAAAGATCCAGTGGATCGCAAGATAGAAGCTATGTCTCGCACCATGTTTTCCTTGATTGGATCAGCTTTCAGGCCAATAATTGCTATTGGTCTGGTTTCGCAGGCTGTAACTGAATGGACCAAGTGGTTACGCCGGGACTTAGAAGAAGTCCCTCAGGCGGTATCAGATTTGTTGGAACAAATGATACAGGGGTTACAGTTTGTATGTGATGCGGCGTTAGACGCCACTCCATTAATGGCGCGAGCATCAGTCTCAGCAGTGGTTCTCAGGCGTACACTGTGGCTAAAAGGTTGGATAGCCGACCAAGGTTCCAAAAAAGCATTAGCTAATATCCCCTTTTCAGGAGAGCGTCTATTTGGAGCCAACTTAGATGAGATCATTAAGGATCTCACCGGTGGAAAAAGCACCTTTTTACCGCAAAATTTTAAAGGTAGAGGAACTCGTCAAAGACGAGGGCCTTCTTTTTCTGCTCACAAGAGGTTTTTTCGTCCAGCGGGTGAAAAAACTAAGTCCTCCAAAGCTCCTGCAGGAGGCGTCAGGGGTCGTTGGTCGGGCAAGCAAAAGCCCGCCCCCTCCAGACCTGAAGATAAACCTTCCAAAGCCTGAAGGTGCGCCCCCACCCATAACTGGGGTGGGGGGACGTCTTCGCCGGTTCCCGGATCCATGGCTTTCCAGAATCCCGGACAAATGGGTTTGCGAAGTCATAAAGTCAGGGTACAAGATCGAGTTTCGATCTCTCCCACCGGCGCGATTCTTCCCTTCCAATATCCGACTATCTCCGGATCGTCTAGAAGATCTGCGGAGAGCAGTCACAGATCTACTACAACAAGGAGTGGTAGTCCACGTTCCTTGGACAGAACGGTTTCAAGGGTTTTATTCAAACCTGTTTACAATACCCAGGAAAGAGGGCAAAGTGCGTCCAATTCTGGACTTAAGAGCGCTCAATTCTTTCGTCAACATAAGAAGATTCAGAATGGAGTCCATTCGCACGGTAGCAGCCTTCCTGCATCCAGGGGATGTCCTAGCGTCCATAGACATCAAGGACGCCTATCTTCACATTCCCATTTTCGCAGGACATCAGCGTTTTCTACGCTTTTCCGTAGAGGAGAACCACTATCAGTTTGTGGCGTTACCTTTCGGTCTCGCCACGGCTCCGCGGGTCTTCACAAAGGTGTTGGCCCCTATGTTGGCACTTCTGCGCCAAAGAGGTATATCGATTCTAGGTTACCTAGACGATCTTCTGCTTCATGCAGAGTCTCCTCAGACCTTGCTACAAAACATAGAAATTACTATGATTTCTTTACAGGAATTCGGGTGGCTGGTGAACCAGCAAAAGTCATTTCTGGTTCCCACCCAGAGGCTCGAATATCTGGGTCTAATTCTAGACACAGTCAGGACGAGAGTTTTCCTTCCGGTAGGGAAACTTCGAAAGATTCAATCAGCAGTCCAGTTGTTACTGTCCAACAGCTGGTCTTCCCTTCGGACGTGCATGAGGGTTCTGGGGTTGATGGTGGCTTCATTCGAAGCAGTCCCATTTGCCCAGTCCCATACCCGAATTCTTCAGCAAGAGATTCTTCTCAGATGGAATCGGAATCCGGAATCCCTGGACAATCAGATACGATTGAGCAAACAGACCAGAGAGTCTCTAGTTTGGTGGCTTCGGTCTCCAATGCTCAGCCAGGGAAAGTCATTTCTGCCAATATATTGGACGATAGTGACCACGGATGCCAGTCTATCCGGATGGGGAGGAATTCTTGGTCAGTTATCTGTCCAGAGACTTTGGTCCCCGGAAGAATCCAGATTACCGATAAATGTATTGGAACTGAGAGCGATCAGACTTTGTCTGATTCACTGGACCGAGCAGCTTCAGGGCAGCCCGGTTCGGATCCAGTCGGACAATGCCACGGCCGTGGCTTATGTCAATCATCAGGGGGGCACCAAGAGTGTCCGAGCGGCCAAAGAGGTGGCTTGCATTCTTCGCTGGGCGGAACGATTTGTTCCAGCAATCTCTGCGGTGTTCATTCCGGGGGTGGAGAATTGGCAGGCAGATTATCTCAGCCGTCAGACCCTGGATCAGGGGGAGTGGTCCCTCCATCCAGACGTTTTCCACCAGTTGTGCCTACGGTGGGGCACCCCGGATGTGGATCTGTTGGCATCACGATTCAACAGGAAAGTTCAGAGATTCGTGGCTCGCTCCCGCGATCCTCTAGCAGAAACCGCAGACGCACTGATCGCCCCGTGGGGGCAATACCAGCTAATATATGCCTTCCTTCCTCTCGCGTTACTGCCAAGACTTCTTCGCAGGGTAGAGGAGGAAGGAATCCCAGTAATCCTGGTAGCTCCGGACTGGCCTCGTCGAGCTTGGTACGCCGACATGGTCAGACTGGTGGCGGACGTCCCATGGAGACTTCCTCTCAGAGAGGATCTACTGTCTCAGGGACCGATCTTCCATCCTGCTTTACGATCGCTGGCTTTAACGGCCTGGCTATTGAGACCCAGGTGCTGAAGGACAAAGGTTTGTCAGCTTCAGTTATTCCTACTCTAGTTGAAGCAAGGAAAGCGACTTCCAGAAAGATTTATCATCGCACATGGAAGTCCTACATTGCATGGTGTGAACCTTTGGGGTTCCGTCCTCGGTCTTATTCGATTAGTCGAATATTGGCTTTTCTGCAACAAGGGGTTGAGCAGAAACTGGCCTTGAGTACTATCAAGGGTCAGGTCTCAGCATTAGCCATCTTCTTTCAGAAGCCTTTGGCTACTCATTCCTTGGTGCGGAATTTCATCCAGGGGGTGCGACATCTGGCTCCGCCAGTGCACGCGCCGTTACCCCCCTGGGATCTTAATTTAGTGTTGTCGGTTCTTCAGAAACCTCCCTTTGAAGATATTAGGGAGATTCCTCTACCCACGTTGTCCCAGAAGGTGGCCTTCTTGGTGGCTATTACTTCTGCACGCAGGGTGTCAGAACTGGCCGCATTATCTTGTCGTTCACCATATCTGGTGGTTCATAGAGATAAGGTGGTTCTTCGTCCGAATCCATCCTTCCTACCAAAAGTAGTTTCAGAATTTCATCTGAATGAAGAAATTGTATTACCTTCCCTGTGTCCTAAGCCCAGTCATCCTCGGGAATTTGCTTTGCACTCCTTGGATGTGGTCCGGGCGATCAGGGTATACTTGAAAACGACAGACTCGTTTCGCAAGACGGATTCACTTTTTGTGATCCCAGATGGACCCAAAAAGGGGTTGCCTGCATCTGCCGCGACCATTTCCAGATGGATCAGACAGACGGTAGTACAGGCTTATTCTATTAAGGGTCGGGAGCCCCCGTTCCCTGTTAAGGCGCACTCCACTCGGGCACTTAGTGCGTCATGGGCCTTTCGCCATCAGGCGTCAGTGGTCCAGGTGTGCAAGGCGGCTACCTGGTCGTCGGTGCATACCTTTACAAAACATTATAAAGTTGATGTAATGGCATCGTCTGATGCCTCGTTTGGCCGCAAGGTTTTGCAGGCCGCAATTTGAGGAGACCAGTGGTCTACCTCGAGGGTTTTTTTCCGTTGGAAAATTTTTTCTTTTAGTCTCATTCTTTGTTTATAATGAGCCTTTAAAACTTCTAGTTTGGCACCGGTTGGGCCTACTAGATTGGATTTGATTTTGTCAATCCCACCCCTCATTTGTGGCACTGCTTCTGGATGTCCCAGCTCTTGAGAATCAAGAAGACTACGTCTGTCAATGAGCGATAGAGAAAAATGGATTTTTGTAAGAACTTACCGTAAAATCCTTTTCTCTTAAGCTCATTGACAGACGTAGTACCCGCCCCTCTATCATTGAGTTGGGTTGGGTTAAATTCTCTGTACTGCTTTAAACAGAACTGATTCCCTGTAGCAGAGAGAGGGAGGATATACCCTCAGGGACTGCCCCCTAGGGTGGAGCCAGAACGTTTTGTCATTCTGCCTAGTCCTACTCCTGCGGAGACAACATAACCCAGCTCTTGAGAATCAAGAAGACTACGTCTGTCAATGAGCTTAAGAGAAAAGGATTTTACGGTAAGTTCTTACAAAAATCCATTTTTTAGGGTCTCTCAAAATGTGATAGCATGCTTCTTGACTACCTAACATATTTTGCAACCCTTCATATGCAGAAGTGTGTGCCCTAGACTGTGCCATGCAGCACCCTAAACCAACCCTCAAAATTTCCACTCGCCTGCTCGCATTAGGTGAGTGGAAATAAACTTAGGATGAAAGGAGGAATGTGGAGCTGCATCGGGGGGGCGCAGCTAGAGTTGGTAGCCGGGGCCAAGTGTGTGGCTGCCTCCTCCACTCCTCCCAAAGACTTGTTCACTCAAACTGAGAGAATACAGCAGCCTCGGGAGTGTTCATATCCAGCAATTCTCTGTAAGGGACTGAGTACATTGTCACGGTCATACATCTCTATCCTGCCACTATTACACCATATATTAGCCAAACCTGCCACTATACTACCCAAACCTGCAACAATGCCGCCCCTATACTACCCAATCCTGCCGCTATACTGCACTATACTACCCAAACCTACCAAACAGTACCTATAGTAGCCAATCATATTTACTCCTTTTTGTAAGAGTAACCACTTATGGACTGCCCCCCTATGGGCGGCCCTTCTGCATGAGATCACGTACCTGTATATGATTTTATGCACAGGGTTTGGGGCACGCGCACGCCTCTGACAATTCTCTGTGGTCGGACACAGCGGAAACCAATAAGCAGGTACGTGGACGCGATGTCAGCTGGGAACTGCTGATCATTCACAGAAGAGGCAGAACGGCGGCCTGCCTTGCTTACAAGAGAGGAAGATGGAGATATTGTGTTTCTGCTAAGCAGAAACACGGATCTCTGCCTTTCTCCAGTTAAGCCACCCCCCACACAGTTAGAAAGCTCTCCCTTTGATCGTCCCTGATGTTAATCCCTTCCCTGCCAGTATCATTAGTATAGTGACAGTGTATTTTTTTTAGCACTGATCACTGTAGTAGTGTCACTGGTCCCCAAAAAAGTGTCAAAAGTGTCAGGTGTCCTATTTGTCTGCAGTAATGTTGCAGTCCCACTAAAAATCACTGATGGATTGGTTAATGAAATATGATTTATGTTAATATTGTTAAAGTTGTTGTTACGTAATATTTATTTTTGTAACTTAATTCTGCATAAAACATTAAACAGTGTAATTTGGTGTGTCTGAGGGTATGTTTAGGGGTGGAATTAGGGGAGGGACAGGGTAGGGGTTGAGTTGGGCAACTGATGACGAGTAAGTCTTAAGGCCTGGCTAGTAGCTCAGGACTTGAAATTTTAAACCTTGCCCTAGACTAATACTCCACTAGTAGCGATGGAAGCAGTCCTTGATGCAAAGACCAGGTTGGCCAGGACAACAGAGACAGAAAAAATGTGTGTCATGTCCTATTTTGTGTCTACTACAGACACAACATCTTTTTTGGGGTGACCTTTGAGTTGGGGTACCAGAGAGGACAACTGGAAAATGCCTCTCGTGCAGCCAGCTAACTGCATCAGGATTTGGGGTTTGGGCCACACTATCTTCTGAATAAAAAAGGGCTGAGATGATCGCTTCTTAAAATTTTATGAAGTATACAATTCTTCCAGATGCTTTGTATATTACAAAAGCATTATATACAGCAAATTGAAATAAATAAATAGACACTTTTTTGTACTAGTGTCTAACTTTGGGGGAAACAAAATACTGCTTCATCATTTGGTCTTTGAAGTCTAGGTCTCCCAAATACTGTAAAGCTTTGAATTGTAGATGCAGAGAGGCTTTTCAATGACACCAGATGCCAAAGTCATTTGGACCATCCTGTCTGTTTGAATGAAAAGCAGGATGAATACATTCCGTTTGTCCTTCCATTTTCCTGCAAGTAATTCTTTATTCTGTAAGGAGGCCTTCTCTCCTTTTCTAAGTCGGGTGTTAATGAGTCGCTGAGAGAAGCCCCAGTGATTTGGTTCTATGGTGCCACAGCAGCCAATTTCAAGATTGAATAAGTGTCTAAAAAGTGGCACGCTTGCTGGGAAAATATTGCTTTATTGCAAGTCTGCCAGTAAGATGTATGAGGGACTTGTCTACGCAGCTGTTTTGTTGGGGCGTTTACACATCTGCAAATTTCTCAGAGAGTTTGTTTATGAGGGGCCAAATTTTGTGAAGCCTATCATAGCCAGGGGTCGCCCGAGGACAACAGTGCGCCCCGAGCCCACCCAGTTTTGTGACAATAGCAAATGAAAATTCGCTGTTGTCACACGGATCCTCCTAGCCAATCAGGAAGCGGGTTTTGAGACCTGTTTCCTGATTGACCGAAAGGAGAAGCCATGCCATTGGGCATGGAGGAGGAGGGAGGAGACGCAGAAGACAGAGGGAAGAACCCGAAGCCGCCGCCTGCTGCTGCATCCAGGCAGGGTTAGAGAGGGGGGGTCCTGTCCTGTCTCTCCTAGCCTGTCTCCTGTCTCTCCTGTCTCGCTGTGGTCCGGGGGGGGGTACGGTGTGCGGCTGCCTGGTGTGGTCGGGGGAGGGGAATGGTGCGGTCCGCCTGCCCCCCCCAAACCATGGAGCACCAGCCGCCACTGCCTGGGACCCATTGACAAACTAGGACTGCAACCAATGACAGCGTAAGTTACGGGTGCGTGACGGTGCCTGTAAATACTGGCCGTCCACCAGAAAATTACTGCGGGTGGGTCAGCAAGTCGTTAAATGAATTGTATAACAAATTAATATTATTATACAGGATTTATATAGCACCAAAAGGTTATGCAGTGCTTATAAAGGGGGATAGTTCAACTACAATACAGTCCAATACAGAAGGAAAAGGAGGGCCCTGCTCATGGAGCTTACAATCTAAAGAAAGGGGGAGGTGGTACAAAAGGTTATAGCTGCAGGGGATGATCTGATGGAGGTGACTCAAGTACAGAAAAATATGGACCGCTTCAGAAATTTGCAAACCCTTTTGGAGTTTTCCTTTAAGTAATCCATTATTTGGGTTTTGCTCATACAGAAATAGTTTATAACTGCTATGAGTCATAGTACATGTTGTAACAGAAATGTGAATAATACTTTTCTAAACCTGTGTAAACAGAGTTATTTCATCTCCTTGGCAACCAAGAAGCTAAGTGTCATTTGTGAAATGTTTTGATTGCTGGCTAATAATCATATATTTTTTTTCTACACATGTAGATTAATTAAATTATGTGCACTAATCCAAGCTGTGCAGCACACACTTCATAATTACAATTTCCATATGACATTTTTGAAGGTGAGTGTCTCACCTTCAACCTTCTAATAAGAAAGTTAACCATCTTGTTATAGCCGCATAATGATGCTTCTGAACTGCCTTAAACACCCTGTTGGGACCGTTGATTGAATTTCAGTAACAAGCAAAATGTTGGTTAGTACTATAAAAACGTTACTGTGACTTTTCTCAACACAATGCTTTGTAAAATCATGAAAAATTCTAAAACAATTCGCATTATGACATTTAATACCATCACTCTTAATACCTCTTAAAACATATCTAACACTTACCCTATGCTCACACCTACGGTATCTCACAGAAGTTATTACAGCCCTCACATTTTTGTAAATATTTTATTATATCTTTCATGTGACAACACTGAAGAAATGACACTTTGCTACAATGTAAAGTAGTGAGTGTACAGCTTGTATAACAGTGTAAATTTTCTGTCCCCTCTAAACAATCTAACACACAGCTATTAACGTCTAAACCGTTGGCTACAAAAATGAGTACACCCCTAAGTGACAATGTCCAAATTGGGCCAAAAGTGTCAATATTTTGTGTAACCACCATTATTTTCCAACACTGCTTTAACCCTCATGTGCATGGAGTTCACCAGAGCTTCACAGTTTGCCATTGGAGTCCTCTTCCACTCCTCCATAACGACATCACGGAGCTGGTGGGTGTTAGAGACCTTGTGCTTCTCCACCTTCTGTTTGAGGATGCCCCACAGATGCTCAATAGGGTTTAGGTCTGGAGACATGCTTGGCCAGGAAATCACCTTTACCCTCAGCTTCCTTAGCAATGCAGTGGTCCTCTTGGAGGTGTGTTTGGGGTCGTTATCATGTTGGAATACTGTCCTGCGGTCCAGTCTCCCAAGGGAGGAGATCATGCTCTGCTTCAGTAAGTCACAGTACATGTTGACATTCATAGTTCCCTCAATGAACTGTAGCCCCCCTGTGCCAGGAGCACTCATGCAGCCCCAGGCATGACACTTCCACCACCATGCTTGACTGTAGGCAAGACACACTTGTGTTTGTACTCCCCACCTGGTTGCCTCCACACATGCTTGACACCATCTGAACCAAATAAGTTTATCTTGGTCTCATCAGACCACAGGACATGGTTCCAGTAATCCATGTCCTTAGTCGGATTGCCTTCAGCAAACTGTTTGTAGGCTTTCTTGTGCATCATCTTTAGAAGAGGCTTCCTTCTGAGACGACAGCCATGCAGACCAATTTGATGCAGTGTTCGGCGTATGGTCTGAGCACTGACAGGCTGACCCCCCACCCCTTAAATCTCTGCAGCAATGCTGGCAGCACTCATTCGTCTATTTCCCAAAGACAACCTGACGCTGAGCACGTGCACTCAACTTCTTTGGTCAATCACAGGGAGGCCTGTTCTGAGTGGAACCTGTCCCGTTAAACCGCTGTATGGTCTTGGCCACCGTGCTGCAGCTCAGTTTCAGGGTTTTGGCAATCTTCTTATAGCCTAGGCTATCTTTATATAGAGCAACAATTCTTTTTTTCAGATCCTCAGCGAGTTCTTTGGCATGAGGTGCCATGGTGACCTTCCAGTGACCAGTATGAGAGAGTGAGAGCAATAACACCAAATTTAACACATCTGCTCCCCATTCATACCTGAGACCTTGTAACACTAACTAGTCACATGACACAGGGGAGGAAAATGGCTAATTGGGCCCAATTTGCACATTTTCACTTAGGGGTGTGCTCACTTTTGTTGCCAGCAGTTAAGACATTAATGGCTGTGTGTTGAGGTATTTTTAGGGGACAGCAAATTTACACTGTTATACAAGCTGTACACTCCCTACTTTACATTGTAGCAAAGTGTCATTCCTTCAGTGTTGTCACATGAAGATATAATAAAATATTTACAAAAATGTGAGGGGTATACTCACTTTTGTGAGATACTATATGTGTTTTTTAGTATGTTTTGCATTATTCAGAAACTCACTGCAGTCCATTTAACATGGTTTTCTATGACCTTGACCCTACTTTATTACCATAAGGGTCAGGGTTTTTTTTTTCCCGCAGCAGATTGTGTTTTGCGTGTAATAGACTTAAATGGAGCCGCGCCAGAAAAGCAAGTGTTGACTTATTAAAGCATTTTTTGATGTGTTTTGCATTTCTTTTTCTTTTATTTAACACACTGTGTATAGCTTGTTGCTAAAGGCTCATACACGCTATAAGAAAATCAGGCGAGAATTTTCGTCCAAAGAACTTTTGTACGATTTTCGTAGTGTGTACACAACTTTTCACAGCCAAGTCCGACTTTTTGTATGAAAATTCCTGATGGGACAAACTCCAAAATGTTTCTCATATGAGAACAGAACAAATAATTTTTGTTCAATGTTTACCTTTTTAATTGATTTTCTAACAAGAAAAATCAGAAAAGAAAGACTGCGCATGATCAGAAACAATAAACCAAAAAAAAAAGCCTTTGTCATATGAGAATTTTCGCTCATCAGTTTTCATTTGCTGTGAAACAACAAGGAAAATCAGACGATTGTTCGCCCGATTTTCTTATAGTGTGTACCCCACCTACACTGTACCCACATCCTTAACAACCGATGAGCCATCAGCTTTCAGCGGGGACAGCTGAGAGCTAAATGCAGCTGACAGCTGAATGTAAAAAAAAGAACTGCCGGCAAAAAAAAGAATTGGGAAAAAAACAGAAAGGGGTCCCTTTCCAAAAACCATACCAGACCCTAATCCAACCATGCAGCCCAGCAGGTCAGGAAAGGGAGAGAATGAGCGAGCGCCCCACCCTCCTGAAAAATACCAGGCTACATGCCCTCAACATGGGGGGGGGCTTTGAGGCAGGGGGGTTCTGCCCCCCCTCACCCCAGAGCACCTTATCAAGAAAAAAAAACACAGCACATTTTACAAAATTCCTGCTAAATATAAAAACTATCCTGTATTGAGTTAATAAATAACCACTATTTGTAATATTGTAAATTTTACATTGTGCCTTTTTGCAAAATGGTGAAAATCGAACATACGTAAAAATGCAAATATCCACATTTTCTGAAAGCACATGATCTGTAGAATAAAAAAAAGGTGCTACTGATTTTAACGCCTTGCGATATTTGCGCAAATTCTCAAAACGATATATTCGCTAAAAATTCTCTAAATTCATTTTTAGCAGATTTAAACACAGCAAATTTCACAAAATTCCTGCTAAATCCCTATGAAATATAAAAGCTTAACCTGTATTGAGTTAATAAAAACAAATATTTGTCAATTTTAAATTACGCCTTTTTGCAAAATGGTGAAAATTGAACTTACGCAAAAATGTAAAGAACCACATTTCTCTAAAAATCTGAAGGTTTTCATTGTTCCCTTACAGCTTTCAGAATTGTTAAAGACCCCCCAAACCATATATATATATATATATATATATATATATATATATATATTTTTATTTTTTTTTTTAAACTTGTTTTTTATTCATTTCAATACAGATAACAACAATACAAACATACAATTACCCAAAGGAACCAACCAATACATACAACAAATCATAACCCAACCCCCAAAAAAAAAAAAATAGTGATAAAAAAAAAAAAAGTATACATTTTTAATATATATTTCACTTTAATCTCCCCTTTACTTTTCCTTCCTTCCCTTCTAGGTACTAAAGCATAACTTTACCCTTTTCCTACTCTTCCTACAATTTACCAAATCTATATACCTTCAGCCCATGTAGGCCAATAGCCCCCAACTCTCTACTACTCCAAGGATTTTCCATTCCTTCTGATACTGTAGATACACTACCCACCCCAACATCCCCAAACCTCATTAACATTTTCCACTGTGCCCCTATTTATGTACGTAGTTTTATAAAGCGGGAGTGTCCTATTTATAATTCCTTTCCAGCCATGTACTGTTGGAGGTTTTGGTTTTTTCCATAAAAGTATTATTAATTTCCTAGCATAGGAAAGAAACCATATATTTTCTGAAAGCATAGGACCAGTAGAATAAAAGGAAGGTACTACTGATTTTTAAGGCCCCACAATATGTGCGCAAATGTTTACCAAATTAGTATTTTCTCTAAAAATACACTAAAATTATTTATAGCAGATACAAACACAGCACATTTTACAAAAGTCCTGCTAAAATCCAACTAAATATAAAAGCTTAACCTGTATTGAGTTAATAAATAGCAAATATTTGTAAATTTCTAATTGCACCTTTTTGCAAAATGGTGAAAACTTAACATACACAAAACTGTTTTTGGACTTCGCAATAATTGCGCAAATGTTCATCATATCGCTGTTTTCACTAAAAATACACTAAAAGCATTAATAGAGCACATAAACACAACATAACTTCCAAAATTCCTGCCAAATTACTACTAAAACAATGTTCACATGTGGCATACTAAAGTGCACGCCCTTAGAGGGCCATGTTTACCCGCACAGGGATGCACAGGTGTTCTGTGCATCCCTGTACAGGCAATCCCATTTATGTCAATTTGGATGCAACGGCTGCACAGGCATAGTTACTTTTCTCAATCTGACATCTGTGTGGGTGTGGGTGCATGACCCTGAACGCAGACAGTGTGAGCTCAGGGACATGCACGCGGACCTACATGAATGTCAACGTGGGAGTGACTGCTCTGTTTGTGCAGTTGCTACATCCCAAATGACATTAATTGGACTGCCTGCACAGGGATGCATGGAACACCTGTGCATCCCTGTAAAGGTGCGCTGTGTATGCCTGGTGTGAACAAGGCCATAGGCCCCTTTCACACAAGCAGACCGATCAGGTCTGCCTATCCATTTTCAAGCATGCCCAATCGGACCACCCATTGTTTTCTGTGAGGAGGCTGATGTAAATGGCATGTGTCTGTTTACACCCCCCTGTGTCCTATCGGATCCGGTACACTAAAAACGGACGAATGGGGATCCCATTCCCCATCCATCTAGCAGATCAGATCAGATGGAAATGGACAGGTGGTCCATTTCCATCCGACCGCCCCATAGAGAACAGCGGGCTGTGTCCGTGTCCATTCTGCATCAGCGGAGCAAACGTGGACCTCTCATCCACCTGCTCAGTGGGGATTAACAGAGAGATCCCTTGCTGAGCAGGCAAATTTGCTTGACAGAGTCTGCTCCATGTTTTTTTTTTTTTTTTTACAATTTTATACATATATTTCAATTATATATATATATATATATTTTTTTTTTTGGGAGGGGGTGGGGGTCTTTGGTCAGAAGTCTAAAGAAACCCCTATATCTCTTTTTTTGAGACAGAGAAAGGGACTTAAAGTCCCTTTCTCTGCAGCACTTTACATGAATGAATAAGGAGTCTGTATAGAGAATCATTTTCCATTCATAAACTGTCAGTCTGACAGAGTGTACTATGTGATCAGCTGACCATCCGAGCTGTCAGTGGACACAGGAGCCATCACTAGCGATGGCTGCCCCAGTCCACTGCACTTCAGAAAGGGGGCTGGTAAACACATGTTTACCAAGCCCCCCCAAGCCCCAGCTTCACCAGCCCCCCTCTCCCTCCGCTTGGCATGACAGCTGGCCAGACACAGTGCCGGTCAGCAGCTGCAGGAGGTGGGAGGCAAAAGGACAGATGCCACTGGGGGCATGGATAGATGGGGATGCAGGGGCCAGTACAGGGGGAATCAGCCTGTCAGGGGGACAATATTTGATCCCTCCTAGCCCCAGCAGCACCTGAAGCCGGCAGGAGTGGCAGAGGAGGGATGCCAGCTTCTAAAGATAGCTGCAGGGGATCGGGTTTGCGGAGGGGGTCAGCGCTGGGGGGCAGGAAGGAGGGTGGGGGGTGGTTTCAGGTGACAGGGAGCGGTGGGAGGTGGAGAAGCTGGGGACAGGGAAGCGGTGGCATGGGAGTGGGGCGGTCACATTTTAGGTTAATAACTCTGATCAGCGGATTGTAATCCACTGATCGGAGTTATAAAATTGTTCAGCAGAGTCTGAAGTTGAAGTGACCATGAACTTGGGGGAGAAATGAGGTCCGTACGGCGTACGGACCTGGACAGCTGCAAACAATGCTGTATGACCTGGCAGTGAAAGGGTAAAGGGGAAGTTAACCCTTGTAACGTTTTCAGCCAAGGAATCTGCCACATTGGCCTTTGTTTAATCTTCAACTGCCATGATGCTGCACATGTGATCAGTTGTGACACCAGCTACTGGATGGTTTGATAGTTTGGTTGAGAGCAAAACCAATGGGAGTGTTACATTCCCAGCAGGTGCTGGAATTGTAACTTTTTTAAAATTGTTAAATCTGTGGGTTTTCTTCCTATTTAAGAAGGGCATACTACGGTACTTATTAACAGCAGCTTGGGCAGTTATCCCATGTCACTGGAAATTGTTACGGGCTCACTTTAATGGAATGGATTGTCAAAATGGACCAGATTACGGTAAATGTATACAGTAGAAGCGCTCATTGCCCGTGATCCTGGTACTTATGACGAATGCCATCAACCTTGCCTCTCCTGAAGGTCTTTAGATTGTCTCAAGAATTGAAAGACCTCCTTGTAGCCAGTTGATGTGGAAGAAATTGCCCTCTTTTTTATTGTACTATCCCCTGTGAGTGCTACCTGGTCCCTCCCCTTCCCCTTTTACCTTCCCGCTCTCTTTTTTTACTCTTCTTTTTTCCCAGGAAAATATTTTACCCCCTGATTTTCTCTTTTTCTTCCCTTTTTTTCTTCTCTTTTCTCTGTCTTATCTGCCCCAGATCGATTGGGCCTATAATCTGTTCACATGTTTTTATGTGGGGTCAGTTCTGTTCTCCTTTCTCTACATGAATTATATGTAAAAAATCCGCGCTAATGGATAAGAATAAATAAAAAGTTGGCTGCAGCCTACCCCAAAATATAGTGTATAAGCTATATTCAAGAATTATGATAAAAAAGTAGGGTAAATTGGCGCTGCCAAAGATAATGTATCAATCAATAGGTTGGATGTGTTACTATCAATTAGAAACCAAATAAATATGGGTAATTGCACTGGACCAATAAATAAGTAATACAATATAAAACCACACAATAGTATAAATATCAATAAATATATACTAAAAATCAAAAAGTTACAAGTGATATGGTGCAGTTCAAGGTGACTGTGTGCTAATTAGAAATAGATTTAAATATAGATTGGAGAAGAAATGGTGCATAAATAAGATAAGTTGATAAAATACCCTAAATTATCAGGTGAAGTAAATAATAAAAATAAGTTAATAGGTGTGTCCAATGTGATGCTCGAAAATTATTATAAAGTGATCTGGAAACCAGATATACTAATTCAATAGATCAAGTGAATTATGGTGAACCAGAAAATGATATATATATATATATATAGACAAATAAATACATAAATAAATATAGGTGATCCAGTAAAAAAAGTCCATATAAAAACCTATACTGTTACTTTCCAAAAAAGTCCATAAGTGATATTTTTGTGAATTTTTTTTTTTTTTTTGAAAAAGCAAGTAAATATATAGGTGAAAAGTTTTTCTTAGAGGAAAATGTGGATCCCAGAAGTGGCTCCAAAACTTGGGTGCTGGGGGAGGAAATCAGTGCTCCCCTCTCAATAATTCCCGCACTCACCAGAGGTAACCAGCGTGTAGAACCTTAAGGTAGGTCACTCAACAAGGTAGGTATCAACCTCCATTCCTTTTGGGATTTCTTCCTAATTCCACTTTCCCATAGGTATATTTATAAGCGATATCTCATCATACAGGCAATCCCTCCATAAATGGTATAGGCAAATTTCCGATGATATAAGGAAGAAAAACTCTATACAGTGATGTATTGTAAAACGCTATTGAGCTTATTAGAACAAAAATAACGTACTCACATTTTAAAAGTAGTAAGCAGTGAACATAGGCAAGTAGGGAACGCAAACCCCTCGTTTAGCGGTCCTTTCTCTACATGAATTATCTTCAATTATAGAGAATTCACCCTTGATTTCAGTCTTTCCTAATATGTGTATTAGAAAGGTCCTTTTATGTTATTGATTCTACATTGTCTATCATATGTACATAATAATCTTTTTTTTATTATGTATTCAAGGATGATATCTTGTTTGACTTTTCCGCGCTCCAGTAAGCAATGTGATTTCCACTTATATGTTGCAACAATTTGGATTTGACATCTGTTTGCTTGCACTTTGTATTCCATATCATGTGTATATGAAAAATGTTAAAAAAAAAATCAGAATACCGACAATGGAATAAAACAAATACATTTAAGCAATTGACTATTGTCAGTAGGTTTAATGAAAAGATCGTTATAGAGGCAGCCATCCTGCAGGTATAACCTTGTGTCCGGAAATGAGATAGATGACTGTTAATATATGATGTTAACCACTTAAGGCCCGGAAGATTTTACCCCCTTCCTGACCAGGACCTATTTTGCGATTCGGCACTGCGTGACTTTAACGGACAATTTCGCGGTCGTGCGGCGCTGTACCTAAACTAATTTGGTGTCCTTTTTTTCCCACAAACATAGCTTTCTTTTGGTGGTATTTGATCACCTGTGTGATTTTTTTATCATGCGCTATAAACAAAAAAAGAGCGTCAATTTTGCAAAAATAACAATATTTTTCACATTTTTTTTATATGAAATTCCCCAAAAAAATGTAAAAATCAAAGTTTATTAACATTTTAGGCCAATTTTTTTTTTTTTTACCATATGTTTGGTAAAAAAAATCGCAAAAAGTGTATTTTGATTGGTTTGCGCAAAAGTTATTGCGTTTACTAACAAAGGGAAAGATTTTTGTCATTTTTGTTGTTTTTTTTTTAACGCGTAATGGCGGCGATCTGCGATTTTTTTTTTTTTTGCCGGACTGCGACATGGGGGGGGGGGGGGACAGATCGGACCCTTGGCTGACATTTTTGACACTTTTGGGGTTACCAGTGACATTACTACAGTAATCACTGCTATACATATGCACTGTTACTGTAAAAATGACACTGGCAGTGAAGGAGTTGACTGTATTGGAGAGGGAGGGGTTAAGTGTGTCCTAGGGGCGTGTTTATAACTGTGATTGGCTGTGGCTTGATGTGTAAGAACAGTGATCAACGGTCCTACATAGTAGAACAGTTTGATCACCATTCTTACACAGGGGAGACTGACAGGCGGCTTTGTTTACACTAGCTGCCTGCCTTTCTCCCGCTTTCACGGACGATCGCGAGTGGCCGGCGGACATCGGGTCCGCCAGGCACACGCGCGGGGGGTTCGTGACCGAGCAGGAGCGCGCATCCAGCGGCGCGCGCGCGCGCTCGCTCGCTCCCAAAACCCTTACAGGCTAGCGACTTAGCCCTACGTCGCTTTGCCTGTGAGGGGCTGACTGCCGACGTAAATAGTCGTGCGGCAGGCGGCAAGTGGTTAATATGGAGGTTGGGAACCACTAAATTCAAGTACTTGTGAAACATAAGAAGAGTGTCAAGGTCACCCTACCAGACAGCAAAAACATTTTTCAGAAACCATACCGCGTTGGTACATAAGCGAGAAAAAATTATATAATTTAAGTGCTAGCATTTCATAACCAGTTGCCACAGTATATGCGCTTGTATTGTAATGATTGATGAAAAGTCTATCTGCTTCTCTCATTAATTATTCTATATGGGCGTTGGCGTGTTTAAAGTGGTTGTAAAGTCGAAATGTTTTTTTTTTTTTAACTTAATGCATTCTCTGCCTTTTAGGTTACATCCCCGCCCCCTCGAAATACTTATATGAGCCGATCTCAGTCTAGCACTGTGCCCAAAAGCAGCACTGCTCTCTCTCTCCTCACTGGACTCAGGGGGAGCAGCCGGAGCCCCTTGGCTCCTGCTGCTCTCAATCAAATCCAGTGATCGGGGGTGGGGCCAAGACGCACTGTGCATGTCAATAGCCTTACTCAGTGCAGCTTGGGAGTAAGCCGCATGAGTACCCCCCCCTCCCCCTCCCCCCTCTTGCTGGTGAGGTACTTGTAAGGCAGGAGGTGTTTGGGAGTGGTGGTGGAGGATCCGAAAAGATTAGGACTGAGGATGCTCTGTGCAAAACTATTACACAGAGCAGGTAAGTATAACATGTTTGCTATTTAAAAAAAAAAAAAAAAAAGATCCTTTAATATCACATTAATCCCTGTTCTGCTCATAAAGGGTGTGCATTTTTGCATGTGTTTCCTATGACTACTACACCAGCTTCTGCTGACGACCCAAAGCATACTGGTTAATCAGCTTTTTTCTGATTAAATAAGGTAACAAACCAAAAAAAGAATGTCTGGGCACAACCTTTTCCGACAGGGTTTGAGAGGCAATCTCTGAGCCTTATCGTGTGTTCTTAACAACAACATAATATGGGTTTACTTATTCTGCATTTCTTAAAATAAAAAAAATAAAAATGTTCCCCCTCCTGCAAATGCCCTTCATGTTTAAATGCGTGTATTGTTTGTGAAGCCTGTCCTTGAGCAGCTTTAGTATGTACTGTTGTAAAGGGTGTTAGATACACGCAGCTTGGAATACTGCTTACCATTTTCATTAAGGATGGTTTCTATAGAAACTGCTTTATACAATCATGCTAAAGCTCTTCTAACTGTAAAGGTTTTGACCCTTGCACTAATATACACCTTGTATGTGGAAATAGTCTTCATACTTTTAAAGGTACTTTGCTTCCATGGTCTCTGCTTGGTTTTACTTGCTCAGCTTTGATGTGTATTTAAAGTATGTAGATCAAATGTGAAATGTATTGTAAAAATGGCATGTAATCAGTAAAATATCGTGGACTCATGAATAATAACCTGTTCATGACACATAAAAACAAATCTGCTTAGACAATGCTTTTGGGAAAAGAATGGATTCGGAATTCTTTTTTGTTTCTTTCCAGATTTCCAACTTTAGTAGCATCTGACCCACACTTATGACAGTTTTGCATGTGACTCATACCACTGTATGGCACAGTGGTTTGTAAGCATCTGAATATGTTATGAAATGTATGCAAATTATTCAAAATAACAATTTCTTCCCCACAAAAAAAAAAAAGGATGAATGACCCAGATTGGAGATACAGTAGATCATTTGTTACCAGCAGGTAGTAGAAGGTACTAAAAGAGGAGCAAACTCTAGCCCCAGGTAGTGCTAATGAAACTGGTAGAGGTCAGCTACCAGTGTGGCTCTCAATAATATCCAACTGGAAATGGCTGTTCAGTAGAGGTGAAACTCTAAGGCGGCAAATCACACTTGAGCAATGCAACACGTGGTTTGTTTAACCACTTAAGGACCGGAAGGTTTTGCCCCCTTAATTACCAGGCCATTTTTTGCGATTCGGCACTGCATTATTTTAACTGACAATTGCGCAGTCGCGCGATGCTGTACCCTAATAAAATGAATGTCCTTTTTTTTCCCCACAAATAGAGCTTTCTTTTGATGGTATCTGATCACCTGTGCGATTTTTATTTATTGGGCTATAAAGAAAAAAAGAGTGACAATTCTGAAAAATAAACAATATTTTTCAAATTCTGCTATATAACATTCCCCCCAAAAAAAAAACATTTTAAATTACATTTTTTTCATCCTTCTAGGCCAATTTGTATTCTGCTACATATTTTTGATAAAAAAAAATCCCAATAGGTGTATTTTGATTGGTTTGCGCAAAAGTTATAGCGTCTACAGCCTAAGGGAAAGATTTATATAATTTTTATTTATTTATTTTTTACTAGTAATGGCGGCGATCTGCAATTTTTAGCGGGACTGCGACATTGCAGCAGCCAGGTCGGCCCCCCTAATTAACATTTTTGATACTTTTGGGGGGACCAGTGACATTACTACAGTAATCAATGCTAAAAATATGCACTGTTACTGTAATAATGACACTGGCAAGAAAGGGGTTAACCCAGGGGCGATCAAAGGGTTAAGTGGGAGCCTATGGGAGTGTTTTCTAACTGTATGGGGGAGGGACTTGTGGAATCAACACAGAGACTTGTGATCCTAAATAGGAGGATCACAGGCGCTTTGTGTTCATTCTAGGGAGAACAATGGTCTGCTGTGTTTACAACGGGGAGCGATTGCGGGTGTGCCCGGCGGCAATGGGGCCTAATGGAGGTGGGCGCGGCAGCAGCGCTCCCATGGTTCGCGCAGCTGAGTCAGCCTGCCATAGTATATCTGCAGTGGACGGTTAGCAAGTGGTTAAGTGTGACAACCCATTGACAGGAGCACAGAAGCAGCTCAAGTATCATTTTTCGGCACCGAGCCAAGCACGTTTGGTGACGTGCATTTGGAGAATGGAAAAGGTGCAACAAATCATGCAACTGCTACCTGCATTTGGGGTGCCATTAATAAAGAATGGTACCGCAAGTACAATGCTAATTTTTCCTTATTTTTCACACGTTACATTTCTGTCTGTCTTTCCTTGCTGCTCAGGTGTGAATGCAACATTATAGAAGCCTGAATAGATTTCATATGAAATTACCTTATTATTATTGTCATAGGTGTACTTATCCTATTGCATTTGGGTGTGCACCCTAAAGCTCAAGCACACATGTGTGTCTCTACATATATATGACCCTAGCATATTGATCTCCCTGCTGACACAGTAAAAGAGAAGTAAACTTCTCTTATGGCAGAGCCGGTTAAAAGAGAGATCTTTCCCATCTTCCTGCCAGCACATAGAGTGATAATGCTAAAGCACATGAGGTTATTAGGGTGTGCCCAGACACACCAGGCACACCCTGTGCGCATGCCTATGATTATTATATTAAATACAATTACATTTTACAAGGTATATCTCGAATAACAGCAGTAAATACATGCATGTGCATATGCACTAATATACATACATTCATAGATACATTACATATCTTTAAAATGTGAGTAATAGCCCGTGCAAATAATACAAATGTATGTAAAGCTATAAAAATAGGAGAAAAGATAATAGTGCAAGGTTTGCATATGAAAGATAAAAAATACAGAGATGTGTTAAATTTTTAAGGAGTTTGTATAAGATGGAGTATTGGATAGTGCAGCTCTGAGAATCAAGGACCCTGCATTAAAAAAAAACAGTACGCATTATGAATAGAGAAGGTTCTTTCAGGATAGGGATTAGTATCACAAGGGTGTGACAAAAGAATGACAAAGGGGTGGGGTGATTTTTGGGGACATGGTATTGGTGGGGAAAGGAAAAAGGAGAAGATTCTATGTCACACTGAGACCCTGTGACTTACTGGTTCCTTCAGTCTGCAAATATGTTCCTGAAGTGGTGGGTGTTTGTTCAGAGTTCTTTGGTACCATCTACCTGGTTGGTGTATGTCAAGGTGTGGCTGCAGTGGTTCGGCCGGAGTGGTTGGCTGGTTAGTTGCAGTAGTAAAAAAGTAATCAGGATCTATTTCTGTGATTTGTAGGCAACTTATTAGAACAGGGTGAGTCACCTGAAGCTATTGACAGGAGAGGAAGATGCTGGCACTGGCCTTCCTTTGCTAGGATGGCCTGACTTCTCTAAGTCTATTGTGGTCCATTAGGCATTGAAAGGGTGGAGAAGGATGTAAACAAGTGCAGATCACTGGAGGATGGTTTCCTGGGACACTTTGCGTAAAATGACTTGTGTCTCACCTACAGTAAGTTATGTAATTCCCCTTATGAAGTTGATATCTTTTCGTTGGCCTTTTCCCTGGCACTTTTTGGTGCCTTTCGCATAAGTGAAATAGTTCACTCCAACAAATGGACGGCTGGGGGACTCCAAGTTGAAGATGTTCAACAGAGTTGTGATAGTATTGACATTTTTCTACATTCTTCAAAGATGGATCAGCTTCCCTGGGCCATGTCTATTAATTTATTTGCATTTCCCGGTTGCATGATGTGCTTGCTTGGCATAATTTGTTGTTATTCAGCCTCAGGTTGGGGGCCCCTCCTCCTGTTAGAGGATGCCATTTTCCTATCAGGCTTCCAGTTCAAATGCATCCTTCAGCCTTGTTTATCTGAACTGAGTTTGTCGGTGTCCAACTATGGTACACATTCATATCGTATTAGGGCAGCCATGGAGGTTGCCAAGTTGGGCATGTCCAGGGATGGGGTTCAGAGGGCTGGACGATGGGAGTCAAGTCGCTTTCGTACAAATGTGGGGCCTCACAGAATGGAAGTATAATCAGACTGAAGGGTGGCTTGGTCTGGGTGTGTTGGGTTTTGAGGTTTGTCTTGTAGGTTTCATGCTTTCCTTTGTTACATTGCCATGTTACTTTTGTTTAATTTCTTTTCAGTCAGCAGCAGCTTGTGGTCTGGGTTGTGGGCCTTTGTTTTGTAGGCAGCTTATAGAGTGGAGCTTCAATGCTTCAGTGCAGTGGTCTGTAATTGGGTTTCGGGACAGCCCAAGTCAAATTGGAGTGGCTGGGGGTTCAGAGACTGCTTTAGGCCAAGGTTCCACCCTTGCTTAACTATCAGGTGGTGCCAGGGAGACCTCCAGAGGTTTTACTCCTGCATATCGGGGAGAACAATCTCAGGGTTGTTCCCTCCTGAACCACACTTCCCGGTAGTTGATAGAGTTGGTAGAATTATTAGCAGGAAGCCCAGGTAAGCCCCTGAGCCCAACCCTGGGGCCGAATTGGCTCCTGATAAGGAAGGAGAGTTTGCCATATGCCACTCAGTACTGCAAAAGGGATTCTGGTGTTGGCTATGTTTTGCAAGTTTGTTTGTTCATCATTTACAGATATCAAGATGTGGCCAATACCTAATAAATAAAGTATAAAACCATTCAAAAGTATTTGAATGGTGTGGGTATTTAGAGTACATTTTCTTAGAAGAGAGAGAAGTAAACAGTGGACCAGTCAAGAAACTGTATTTTAATCTGTTTGCATACACTGTTGATTTTGTTATATTGTTGTTTACATCTGTGCAGAGGATCCTAAAGTGGGATGGATGACTTGTTCTCAGTTCTGTAGCAGGAATGGTGAGCAGGAAACAATGCAAGAATTGTGAAGAGGAAACGCAGAGGTGGATAAAGTCCAAACGTCGAACCCCAGTGTTGTGTGTATCATGGAAAATGATACTTGTTGGGTAGCATACAATTACAAATGTGTTTACTAAGGAAATCTGCTGACTAAGCTAAGTGGCAATATTGAAATTTGGAAGTTACAACTGCCCAGATAAGTAAAAGTAATTATTACAGCCACTGGAGTTAAAGAGGTTGTAAACTCCCCATTTCAACTTTAGCTCATTCTAACCTGCCTAACCAAAGCTATAGATCGGTGCCTGTAAAACATTACTTTCTTGTATAATCTTCCTGCAATTCATCCAGAAAACTTTTATGACACCATCGGCGCATGGTCAGTTTGTTTTTCAATTCACGGCACATAATGTGTGCCGTTTCCGTAACAACAGCATGACTGGTCTCACAGTTCATCCGAAAACGGCACAGATAGGAAGGCTCGCGATACTGTGCCTTTCTCCTCAGCTTCCTGGTATCTCCCCTTGTGACTGTGAGACGTCACACAGGGGGAGTGAACCAGGGCAGCATCAGCTTTAGCAATACAGAGTGCCATACTGCGGGGCTCAGTTGCCGTAGTAACGGGAGTCGAGAACGAGGCTTGGAAAGCACCAGATCGCAGACACATCTGCAGGGGGAGCCAACAGCATTGGCTAAGATGGCACAGCCAAGTCCTGGAAGTAACCAAAAAGTAAACTTCAACAAAAAGTTATTTTCAAAACTTTTTAATCTAACTATTTAATGTACAATTCATTAACATTGTTCTATACATACAGTGCCTTGCGAAAGTATTCGGCCCCCTTTAACTTTGCGACCATTTGCCACATTTCAGGCTTCAAACATAAAGATATAAAACTGTAATTTTTTGTGAAGAATCAACAACAAGTGGGACACAATCATGAAGTGGAACGAAATTTATTGGATATTTCCAACTTTGTTAACAAATAAAAAACTGAAAAATTGGGCGTGCAAAATTATTCAGCCCCTTTACTTTCAGTGCAGCAAACTCTCTCCAGAAGTTCAGTGAGGATCTCTGAATGATCCAATGTTGACCTAAATGACTAATGATGATAAATAGAATCCTCCTGTGTGTAATCAAGTCTCTGTATAAATGCACCTGCACTGTGATAGTCTCAGAGGTCCGTTTAAAGCGCACACAGCATCATGAAGAACAAGGAACACACCAGGCAGGTCCGAGATACTGTTGTGGAGAAGTTTGAAGGCGGATTTGGATACAAAAAGATTTCCCAAGCTTTAAACATCCCAAGGAGCACTGTGCAAGCGATAATATTGAAATGGAAGGAGTATCAGACCATTGCAAATCTACGAAGACCTGGCCGTCCCTCTAAACTTTCAGCTCATACAAGGAGAAGACTCATCAGAGATGCAGCCAAGAGGCCCATGATCACTCTGAATGAACTGCAGAGATCTACAGCTGAGGTGGGAGACTCTGTCCATAGGACAACAATCAGTCGTATACTGCACAAATCTGGCCTTTATGGAAGAGTGGCAAGAAGAAAGCCATTTCTTAAAGATATCCATAAAAAGTGTCGTTTAAAGTTTGCCACAAGCCACCTGGGAGACACACCAAACATGTGGAAGAAGGTGCTCTGGTCAGATGAAACCAAAATCAAACTTTTTGGCAACAATGCAAAATATTATGTTTGGCGTAAAAGCAACACAGCTCATCACCCTGAACACACTGTCCCCACTGTCAAACATGGTGGTGGCAGCATCATGGTTTGGGCCTCCTTTTCTTCAGCAGCGACAGAGAAGATGGTTAAAATTGATGGGAAGATGGATGGAGCCAAATACAGGACCATTCTGGAAGAAAACCTGATGGAGTCTGCAAAAGACCTGAGACTGGGACGGAGATTTGTCTTCCAACAAGACAATGATCCAAAACATAAAGCAAAATCTACAATGGAATGGTTCACAAATAAACATATCCAGGTGTTAGAATGGCCAAGTCAAAGTCCAGACCTGGATCCAATCGAGAATCTGTGGAAAGAACTGAAAACTGCTGTTCACAAACGCTCTCCATCCAACCTCACTGAGCTTGAGCTGTTTTGCAAGGAGGAATGGGCAAAAATTTCAGTCTCTCGATGTGCAAAACTGAGACATACCCCAAGCGACTTACAGCTGTAATTGCAGCAAAAGGTGGCGCTACAAAGTATTAACTTAAGGGGGCTGAATAATTTTGCACGCCCAATTTTTCAGTTTTTTATTTGTTAACAAAGTTTGAAATATCCAATAAATTTTGTTCCACTTCATGATTGTGTCCCACTTGTTGATTCTTCACAAAAAATTACAGTTTTACATCTTTGTTTGAAGCCTGAAATGTGGGAAAAAGTCGCAAAGTTCAAGGGGGCCGAATACTTTCGCAAGGCACTGTACATTAGAAAAAAATTATTATTAAAGCTGAGTTTACTTCCTCTTTAAAACATATACACTCACTGGCCACTTTATTAGGTACACCTCACTAGTAACAGGTTGGAACTCCCTTTTGCCTTCAGAACTACCCTAATTCTTCCTGGCATATATTCAACAAGGTGTTGGAAACCTTTCTCAGAGATTTTGATCCATATTGACATAACATCACGCATTTGCTACAGATTTGTTGGCTGCATATGCATGATGCAAATCTCCTGTTCCACTACATTTCAAAGGTGCTCTATTGGATTGAGATCTGATGACTGTGGGGGCCATTGGCGTACAGTGAACTTATTGTCATGTTTAAGAAACCAGTTTGAGATGATTTGAGCTTTGTGATATGGTTCACTATCCTGCTAGAAGTAGTCATCAGAAGATGGGTACACGCTAGTAATAAAGGGATGGACATGGGCAGCAACAATACTCAGAGGAGCCCTGGCATTTAAACGCTGATCAATTGGTATTAAGGGGCTCAAAGTGTGCCAAGAAAATATCCCCCACACCATTACACCACCACCGTCTGCCTGAACCATTGATATAAGGCAGGATGGATCCAAGCATTCATGTAGTTTACACCAAATTCTAACCCTACCATCTGAATGTTGCAGCTGAAATCGAGACTCATCAGACCAGGCAACATTTTTTCAATCTTCTATTGTCCAATTTTGATGAGCATGTGCGAATCGCAGCCTCAGTTTCCTGTTCTTAGCTGATAGGAGTGGCACTCGGTGTGGTCTTCTGCTGCTGTAGCCCATCTACTTCAAGGTTTGATGTGTTGTGCGTTTAGAGATGATATTCTGTATACCTTGGTTGTAATGAGTGGTTGAGTTACTGTTGCCTTTCTATCATCTCAAACCAGTCGGCCCATTCTCCTCTTACCTCTTACATCAACAAGGCATTTTCATCCACCCAACTGCCACTCACTGGATATTTTCTTTTTTTCAGACCATTCTCTGTAAACCCTAGAGATGGTTGTGCCTGAAATTCCCAGTAGATTAGCAGTTTTTTAAATACTGGCACAAACAACCATGCTACATTCAAAGTCACTTAAATCCCCTTTCTTTCTGATGCCCAGTTTGAATTTCAGCAAGTCATCTTTACAACATCTAGATGCCTAAATGCATTGCATTGCTGCCATGCGATTGGCTGATTAGCAATTTGTGTTACCAAGCAATTGAACAGGTATTCATAAAGTGGTTGGTAAGTGTATAATTTTGTGACCAAGGGTCTTGTTTTTTAGTCTAGAAAAGAAAGAAAACGAAAGAAAAATAAAAGTGGGAAAAAAAAAGACAAAACAGTATGTTCCATAAACATATCTCACTGATGCATGTAAGATAACAAACAAAGTACAGTATGTAAATTTAGCACCATATACCAGTATACGAAATCAAGTCATATATCATAGCATTACCATAAAAAATCTCCAGAAACACATCTAGATGAGAAGTGACACAAATAGAATTTTATAAAATTAGGTAATTGAATAAACCAGCAATGGATAAACAGCAAGCCAGGGGGACCATATTTTATAGAGTTTTTGTACACAACCCCTATGTTGCTATGCTAATATTTCTTTTTAATCGTTTTTTGAACCATATTATGCCATTGAAGAAATGTTGGTGGCACAGGGGACAACTAATTCTGGGCTTTGTTTTCAAGTTAGAAAAAGTAAATGTATGACCATTATTCTGAGTATTGGGGATAACATGACCTCTTGTATAATACTTAGAAGCGCAATCTTAGGATCCATAGGTAAACTAATATGACCAATGTCATTACCCAGATTGCAAGCAATTGAGCTGCAAGTTTGAAAATTACTTGCTAAGCTATTGCTAGATTTGCCAGGCTTCACAAGTTTTTTGCACAATTGCAGCAAGTTTGCAATGCATGACTCCAGATCAAATTTCTTTGAAAACATTTTGTGAGTCTGCTGCAAGTTCTGGTTCAGTTATGTTGTGCAATAGTCATCCCACCGCAAGGGCCACTGTGGCTGAATTTTAATGCTGTAGACTTGCAGAGCTTTTGCTGTAGACTCACCTCTTCAACTTTGCTCTTGCTACTTTTGCTTTATGTGCTCTGCAAGTGTGCAACATGCCAGTAAAAAGGTGCAGCAAGTTAATAGCCTTACAATTCAAAACTGCCCCAAATTTGTGGCAAGTTATCCTTGCTATCTGGATAATCATATCAAATATAGAGGTCCAATATCAAAAAAACTTTGGGCATCTCCAAAGCATGTGTATCAGCGTACCCACATTTCTCATATACTTAGGATAATTAGGAGATGGCGCATGCCCCCCACAGGTGTAACTTTTGTGGCGTATAACAAACTCTATGTACTATAAACAACTACGTTTTTGAGATGGAGATAAAGAAACTAAGGGAATAACCTTGAGAGCTTCTGTCCACTGCTCCTCATCCAAAGTGCCCAGATTTTGTTTCCAGCTCTCATCACACCTCAAACAAACTCTGGCACTATTAACAGTCATAAGAGCAGAATAAATATTCCCAATGAGACCCATCTTTATCAATGTTACTGATGCAACCATAGTTAGCACTCTGGATGGATTATACTTTAAGGGAACAGTGCAAGATTGTACCTACAGGATGTGACAAAGCTGGAATTATTGGAAAAATGATTGTTTAGGTAACTGAAATTCTTCCAGTAGAGACTGTAAAGAAAGTAAAATATCATTATCGAATAACTGATAAATAAAGAGAATGCCAGCCTGCTTCCAACTCCCAAACCCTTCCAATTTGGACAGTTCGGGAAAATTCTAATTATTCTAAATTGGAGCTTATTGACTATATACAGAATGTTCAGTGATCGCTTGAATGGTTAGCCGCAGCTTGTGAATAAGAACAAGCGTAGGAAATTGCTGCCGTATATATAACGGCCAGCTTCCAATAAAGATATAAGACAATGTTGTGGAAGATGGGCAAGAAGCAATCTCTGAATAGGGTCCCCTAAATTGAAGGTACCCCACCCCCCTAAATTTTTAAGTTGGGCAGCAATCAAATATAGTTTAGCATTAGGGACTGCCAAACTACCTTCATCCTTCGGAAGTTACAGTATCGTTAATCTAATTTGAGGCTGCTTTTGCTTCCAAATAAGCTCTCTGAAAAGGGAGCCATCTTTCTGGAGAATTATGAGGAACATACAATTGTGGCATCCAAATCATGTATACCAAATTTTCCCTACCTGTCACTAATAGGTGCAATTTACACCACATTTTACAAGTCTTCCTCATCTTCAGTAAGATTGTCTCACTATTAAAAAATACATAATCCTGTATTATAGTAGAAACCTGAATGCTCAGATATTTGAAGGATTATACCAAGACTATTGACTTTGCTGCCACAGGGAGCCCGTGAGACAAGGGATCTAATGGCAAGAGTACAGATCTACTCCAATTTATGTAAATCCAGAAAAGAGGCCATATGTATGTACCAGGGATATATGAGAGTCCAAAGATTGAGAAATATCACCCAAGAACAATAAATTGTCATCCGCATAAAGGGCCTTGTTCTTCTTTTTACTGAAAATAGTTCTTAATGACATTGGCTGTATGCTTGGGGTCATTGTCCTGCTGCAGAACACATTTGGGGCCAATCACCCGCCTACCTGATGGTATGGCATAATGGATGAGTATCTGCCTGTATTTCTCAGCATTGAAGACACCATTGATCCTGACCAGATCTCAAATTCCATTTGCAGAAATGCACCCCCAAATTTGCAAGGAACCTCCCCCACGCTTCACTTTTGCCTGCAGACACTCATTATTGTACCTCTCTTCAGCCCTTCAGTGAACAAACTGCCTCCTGCCACAGGCAAATATTTAACATTTTGACTCATCATTCCAGAGCACCTGCTGACATTTTTCTGCACCCCAGTTTCTATGTTTTCGTGCATAGTTGAATTCCTTAGCCTTGTTTCCATGTTGAAGGTATGGCTTTTTGGCCACAATTCATTAAATCTTCCACAACCTAACCACCTTAGTAGCAAAGTATGGCTGTTCCCCACCCTGTTTTATGCCTCCTTTTAATTAATGATTGTGTTCTATGTTACATATGAAATTGATGATCATTAGCCCCTGGTATAATTGTATATATAATGTATATGTATTATATAATGTATATAATTAATTTATATTTAAATTATATTAAATTCAATTATATTAAATTTATATTTAAATAATAATGTATATAATATAGGTATATAATGTATATAATTATATCATGTATATAATCATACACTTTTAATCCTACAAATCCCT
The DNA here is from genome assembly GCF_965119305.1 of Pelophylax lessonae. NCBI lineage: Eukaryota > Metazoa > Chordata > Amphibia > Anura > Ranidae > Pelophylax > Pelophylax lessonae. The sequence goes on along the minus strand of NC_138772.1, from coordinate 271,315,633 downwards.
GACTTTATGCAAGTGTACAAAATGTACAAGCGTAAGAACTGATGTTGGTATGAAACCAAAGGGTAGGCACACCAAATACTGAGTTAGATTTTTCTTCTGTTCGTTCACTTTGAATAGATAAAAACAAACAATTTAAATATATATTTTTTAAAGCATTCTTACTTTACAGCATTTCTTCATGCCTGCCTAAAACTCCTGCACAGTACTATACATCCTTGAATGCCCATTCCAAAAGTTTCTATGTTGCACATGATGTACAGTGGAGACCTTTGTCAGTTATGGAGCACATAATTCACTGTATTAGTATACCTGTGCAAAGAATGTTAAGAGCTACTTGCAGGTATCAAACGTCTGTGCCATAATATCACAATTTTTTTCTTTTGGAGAATTATATTCTGGAAAATACTGTTATTAAGGCTTAAAATCATGGCCTTTAGATTTTCCCCATATGCAAAACAAATGCATAGCTTGCTTTGATTGAACAGATGGGCCATTTGTTAATAGAATCAATACAGCTAAATATTTTGAAAATATCAGAGTGCAATTTATTTTTCAACAAGCTCCTCCATCTGTTCATCATGTTTTCTAATGAAACTTGTTGATAAATTCTGCAGACCAAATGTGTGTTCAAATGGCAGAACTAATGAAAATAATTTTTAATTGCATACTAATGTCAGTTAATGCACAGTCCTTTTAATCCATTTGTCATTTGAATTTCTACAATGAAGAAGACACAATTTCATCCAATTTTCAGTAACAATGTGCTACCTTTTGGCTCCTTCCACTTGATATGCCTTTATGAGAAATTAGATCAAGTGTAGCAGTTCCAAAGATTCGGCCACTGGCTAATTCTTTTTTGGCCCATTTTTATTAAAGCAATATGAAACCCAAAAGCAAACATTTATTATATTGCAGCTTAGCAATTCCTAGACGCTATGGCTGCATTTGTTTCCTTTTTATAGGCTTGCTTTCTTTTATTTTCATCTGGTAATCCAGCCAGTAATTGTGAAATCCAAAAATACTGCGCTAACTTAAAAGGTGTAAAAAAGCAGCTAACACCAATCACTAGACCAAAAAGTGATAAACAATAAAAAAGAGAGAAAAATGTGTAGCGCTAATAATGGTGATGTAAATGTCCGACAACATATAAAGTCCAATCAAACAAAAATTCAAAAAAGCAATTGAGTGCATAAATGGTGATGAAAAAAATCCAACATGAAGAACTGATGTAAGCTAGTTGTGCAGCAAATCCCCACACCAATGAAGGTAGAAAATAGATGGATGGGACCCCAAATTCCCTATAGCATAGGAGTCAAACAGGCTTAAACGAAATGATGGAGTGTCCCCACAGGATTCACCGACCACGATGGACAACGTGCAGATCTCCAGCAGATATAATCAGTCAAAGACTCCACTTCCACAATGGACGGTGTATCAAAAAGAAAAAGGGGGGACATATAGCGTAATATTGCTAAAAACAATTTATTTCTAAAAGTAGCTGATGTAAGCTAGTTGTGCAGCAAATCCCCACACCAGTGAAGGTAGAAAATAGATTGCGCTCACCAAATGGATGGGACCCCAAATGCCTTATAGCACAGGAGTCAAACAGGCTTAAACAAAATGATGGAGTGTCCCCACAGGATTCTCCGACCACGATGGACAATGTGCAGATCTCCAGCAGATATAATCAGTCAAAGACTCCACTTCCACAATGGATGGTGTATCAAAAAGAAAGAGGGGGGACATATAGCGTAATATTTCTAAAAACAATTTATTTCTAAAAGTAGCTCTTTACATGTTTCGGCATACGTGCCTTTTTCAAAAGATATCTTTTGAAAAAGGCACGTATGCCGAAACATGTAAAGAGGACCTAGTCAGCACAGCTGTTTTATACTTTATACGCTCTTCTGTCATGGATGTTTGTAAGTGTATCAGCTACTTTTAGAAATAAATTGTTTTTAGCAATATTACGCTATATGTCCCCCCTTTTTCTTTTTGATACACCATCCATTGTGGAAGTGGAGTCTTTGACTGATTATATCTGCTGGAGATCTGCACGTTGTCCATCGTGGTCGGTGAATCCTGTGGGGACACTCCATCATTTCGTTTAAGCCTGTTTGACTCCTATGCTATAGGGCATTTGGGGTCCCATCCATTTGGTGAGCGCATTCTATTTTCTACCTTCATTGGTGTGGGGATTTGCTGCACAACTAGCTTACATCAGTTCTTCATGTTGGATTTTTTTCATCACCATTTATGCACTCAATTGCTTTTTTGATTTTTTGTTTGATTGGACTTTATATGTTGTCGGACATTTACATCACCATTATTAGCACTACACATTTTTCTCTCTTTTTTAATCCAGCCAGCAAGTCTGTTGTTTTTCATAGCACAAACACTCAAGCAGAATGTATAAGTTTACATGAATGAGACAAACCACTTAACACTGGCAGGGGTGATTACAACAAAAAGCAACAAGCTTATCCCCTGAAGGATTGGTTTAAAGCCCAAATCCTTTATAAAATGTAAAGATGTTAAAACAGGCTATATAACATCTCCTCAATCCTTGTCAACTGCCCTCTTAAAAGTGATACATTACTCCTCAGGGGCAAAGCCTGTAAAAAATGTGCTAAGTGTGGTGGTGATAACTGGTTGCTATTAGTATGAATAAAAGGGACTCTGCAACATAATTGCAGATGTTACAAAGTAAAAACTGAAAGAGAAAATATAAACAATGAGACAGGTAGCCTAATTGACTATTCCCATTGCCACTGATTACTAGTTAGAAGGTACAGCTTGAAGAAGCTATGGGTGATTTATTTGACTATGTAAAAACAAAAGGGAAAAGACAAGCTTCATTGTGTAGTAAACAAGGTGAACAATATTTAATAATGATTAAAAATGCACTCACAGAAGAGGCGCTTGTGAAAAAAGGAAAAAGTCAAGGCTGCTGCTTCTGGAGCCTGGAGCCACTATGGAATTTTCCTGCTTCAGCCCTGAGCAGGAGACAATCACTGGCAGGAGGGAGCCACTGTTGCAGAGAGACAACCTAACCAGGGATGGAAGTCAGAGCCCGGATGGAGAGGATGCCTGACACTGCTGGAAGTGCTTTGGGAGATGGGAACGCATTTCTAAGCATGTTGCTTCTTCCTCAGCCTAGCCCTAGGCCCTAGCCCTCTCCACCTGGGCTCCCACTGCCATCCCTGGTGGGTTTGTCTCCCTGCAGCAGCGGCTCCCTCCTGCCTATGCTCTTCTCCCCCTGCTAATGGCCGAAGCAGGGGAATTTCCACAACAAGTCTTGGCTCCAGAGGCAGCAGGTTTGACTTTTACCGCTTTGCACAAGCTCCTCTTTTGTGAGTGCATCTTTAATTGTTAATAAATATTGTTTACCTTGTTTACTACACTATGGAGGTTGTGCTTGTCTTTTCCCCTTTGTTTTCACAGGGATGATTAAAATGATTAGCTTTTATTTATTCATGTAAAACCTTTATCCCCCAAATAAATTGTTTACTTTAAAGCTTATAAAGTGTAAACTGGAGTTTAGCTTTACTTTGTTAATGGGTCTGCTAATACATTTACAGCCCTCTTCCCCCAGACTGACAGCTGGGCCTCCTGTTCTCATTCCTCGAGAGTGGTGTCTCACTAATACAGGAGGTTTGTTACTGGCTAGATCACCAGTGGAAACAGAAAACTGATGCAGCCACCACATTTAATATTTGGTAAACTGCAATTTACTACATTTTCGATTTTTGGGTTATTAGCACTCTAAAAGAAATCTTCACAAAACATATGGGTTTCCTACACAGAGGTTTTTAGTATTCATTTCATCCTCCTGGCTTGCTCTTGCATTGCCACTTCTCCGACCTTGTCTGTTCCCTCACGCTTGTGCAGAAATGCAGCCACATGGACTCCTGGGGAGGATGGAACCTTGAAATGAAGTCAAGTCTCCCAGTAAAAACCCTGCACACACATGCATATGCATAGTTGCCAGCAAAGCCTGGACCTGGGATTGGATACTGCACACCTCCCAAGTCTCTATAAAGTCTCAAAGCTCTAGGACTCTGGATTCACTTATCTCAGAGGAGAATGAACAACCAGTTTCTACCGTAGCAAACATGCATTCCAGAGCCCCTCAACCTGTATGGACGAGAATGCTGAGTGACACTAAACCCTTCTCATGCTGTGAAAGTGCACAGCACTGTCATGGCTTATTAACCTGGTTGTGTCAGGAAGTTAGGAGAGAAAAGTTAGGTGTCGCTAGTGCTTGCACTAAGAGCACATAAAAAAATGAGAACAAAAAATGTTATTCATGAGCTAGTATTCATTTGACAAGTATGAAAACTCTTTGTATTCATCATTCTTTTTGTCCAGCCTCTCTCTTCAGTACTTATTACATCGCCCCCCCCCCCCTTCCCCAACAACTGAATCTGCTGTTGCAGTCATAACAGCTGTGAATCTTTTCCTACATAATTCAGATATGCATAAAAGCCATGTTAATTAAATAAAAGTAACTACACAATTAGTAGTTTCACAGCCTCATGACCACTACAAAACCAGGCACACATGTATAACACGTTATACAATTTTACATGCATTTGTGTTAGTGTATGAGTGTATATGTATACAGGTGCATATCATAAAATTAGAATATCATCAAAAAGTTAATTTATTTCAATATGAAAAAGGTGTGTAATTCTCGCGCTGTCAAATAATTAAAATAGCCTAAACAACCTTTAATGCTGCAGGTACTATTATTAGTAACCACACAATGCTAGTAAATATAAAGGGGAGGAGTACCGCGCTTCAAAGGTGCATCCCTGCTCTTTCAATACCTTCGTAAAACTTCAGCATAAATAATAGTGTAAATATGTGTATAAAATGTCTAAAGTGTCTCAGTGTCAAATAAATAAATAAATATTAAATATATGTTTGCTGTGAACAATTCATACAAATAATGCCTTGATTATGATAGTGTATAAAACCATATAAATATATATTCAATAAGCAATCTTGATAGTGATAAATAAATTCCAAAAGGTGTTCTGTGCTTATATTATTACACTGTATTAAACCGATTTTTCAAGTCTCTGTATAAATTCACAGGTGGTTCAATACTGCTTTTATATTCAAAGTGCTCAAGTGTCCCAAATAGTGTTAATGGTCCTCAGAAATCTTCCTCCTAAATACAAATGCATGCATGTGCTCTTCGGTGTTTGTGACCACTAGGTGTCCTATGCGCTCACCTCAATTTCTTCAATATAAAGCCTCATATTGTGTCTCAAGGATGTATTCCTTACTCCTCTCTGCCTCTGGGGTCCGCTAGGAATACTGGATATCGCTTTCTCCTTATATTGGGGATCGGTATAGCAGGGTCATAGAAGGGACCTCTCAATCTCCAAAAAATTAACGGGCCAATATAGTGAAGTATTGCCAGGTTATTTATTAATAAAAACAGAGTAACATTCACATGTATCTTTCGAGTCTGTATGCCGCTACGTCACTTCCGGTGCTCGATCCTATGCATTACGCTGCGTACTCACGCAGCTTCTTCCAGGGATCCTTTTGCATACAAACCCCAAACACTACCATAAAGATTGAACACACTTTGAATCTACCTGTATGTCTGTGTCATATTTCATCAACGTGTGTTCCTGGTACCGATAGGGGGCGCTACTGGTCATCCAAGGGACACATAATAAAGATTAACTTTCAGCTTGGTGGCAGCGTGGTGGAATCAGTGATCATCCGAGGTAAGTAAATCTGTGTCATACTGACGCTGTTCTTGCTTGCCTTGGCTCTGACAATTCTGAATTCTTTTAAAATTCTTTTAGAAGTTGTACTTTTGGGAAGTACTTAAAATTGTCTTTGGTGTAGACCAAGTATGTCTTTGGTAGACTACAAGTAAATAGCATCCTTTTGGGGAGGATTGGCTAGAGTCCTTGAGGGAAGGACTAATTGGATGAACAGTGGCGCTCTCAACCTCCTTGCTTTTTCTTTCTATCGCTGCATGTTATAGAGTGTTAAGATCAACTGTGTAATTGCATTTTCTGAAAGCCATGTAAGGTAAGACAACGGCTGACAGTAAACTATATTGACTATTTTTGACACAGCTGTAACATGGGAATGTCTCATAGTAAAGATTATCCCCCTCCTAATCCTGGAGAGACATGTAAGGAGTAGGGATGATCGAACGGTTCGGGTCGACCATCGGTTCGACCCGAACATTGACTGTTCGAAATTCGGCTGAATTTCGAACTTTTTGCTGAAAAAGTTTGGAATTCGGCAACCAGAACCGACCAAAATGCAATGGGACAGGAACTGGGCTTTAAAAGCCCGTGATTGGACCAGAACCATCAGTAAAAGCCAATTGAGGGGGCAGGAGGATGCTAGGAATGTGATTGGAGTGACTAGGGGGTCCAGAGGCCAATCAGTAGTGAATATGCCCCCCAGTATATAACATAGCCCCGCCAAATCTCTAGCATTGTAATACAGGGGCTGTGGAAGAGAGTGGAAGCAGTTCTGTTACTCCTGCTTCAAAGTGTCATTTAGAAATTATTAGTGTGAGGAAAGGGATATCTAGTGTAGTTAGGGTACTATTTTCCACTATAGTTAGATTTAATAATCTCGTTTCTGTAGGGAAAATGTTAAGTGTCAGGGGACCGTAGTGTAGGGTTAACTGACTCTGACTGCTATGGCAAAAAATGCCCAAAAAAAACGCCTGCAACAACACACCTGGGCGTTTTTGTAGCAGGCGTTTTTTTGGGCATTTTTTGGGCGTCTTTGGAGGCAGGCATAATATCTGAACTTCTGTATAGGGGTATATATACACACACACTTATATGTATTTATACACGTACACACATATAGGTGTGATAGGAGCGTAGTCCTATGCCTGTTAATTATTTCATTAGCGCAGGCATAGGGTTCTGCTACTTTCACACCTATATATGTGTATGTGTATATATACATACATGTGTGTGGGTATATATACCCCTACACAGAAGTTCAGATGTTATGCCTGCCTCCAAAGATGCCCAAAAAATGCCCAAAAAAACGACTGCTACAAAAACGCCCAGGTGTGTTGTTGCAGGCGTTGTTTTTGGGCATTTTTGGGCGTCTTTGGAGGCAGGCATAACATCTGAACTTCTGTATAGGGGTATATATACACACACACTTATATGTATTTATACACATACACACATATAGGTGTGATAGGAGCGTAGTCCTATGCCTGTTAATTATTTCATTAGCGCAGGCATAGTGTTCTGCTACTTTCACACCTATATATGTGTATGTGTATATATACATACATGTGTGTGTATATATACCCCTACACAGAAGTTCTGATGTCATGCCTGCCTCCAAACACGTCCACAAAAAAGCCCAATAAAACGCCTGTAACAAAAAGCCGGGTGTCACATGGGCGATGCCACTATCCTGTTCTATTGCAATTCTAATACAAATAAACTTTTTTCTGGTTCTGGACATGCTACAGAGCTGAAACTTCACAGGTACACTTTTTAGACCCCCCCAGACACTAAATCCAAAGAAATCCCCTTTTTTTTCCAATAATTTTTTCAATAATTGGCTCTCTATCAAAAATGACAATTTTTAAGAACTTTTTTTGTGTGATTAATAGTCCCTGGGGCATGACCCAGAACCCTAGGCACTTTTTAGGGGCATTTATTGGGTTTTAGGGCTTCAAAATGGTGATTTTTGATTACAGAAGTTCTGGTCCCATTGATTTCAATGGGGTTCTGAAATCCGGGCCGAACTTTCGGGAAGTTCGGGTGTTCTGGTCGAACCGAACTTTTCAAAAGTTCGATCATCCCTAGTAAGGAGAATGTAACCCAAGTCTGTGGCATGGACTACTATCTAGTAAACCCTTTTATAGACAATTTGGCAGGTTGGCGTTCAGCAATGGGAAGCACTTCTCCATTTCCCCCGGGAGGGTGCAAATTACAAGTTTCACATGGATATGGTGAGAGGGCTTTGTCTGGGAGACAAACAGGCCTTCCCATGGTATTCAGGTGATCCTCAGTGGAATATGGAGTATATGGGGCAAGGAGGAGAGAATTGGCTCTTAGTGGCTCCTTTTTGGCATGAGGTCAGAGGAAAGGGTATCACAAAAGACATCAATAGTAACAATAAGGAAGAAAAGACTAAAAAAAAAGATAGGGAAGATAGTATTGCCTAAAATAAGAGTGTAAGAAGACTGAAGAGCCGTCCACCTTTACCCCTGAGCAATTACATGTGATAGAGGCAAAGGTAAAGCGTCCACCCGTAGTGTCTTTAGGTTTCCCTAATGCCCCACCTTCATACTGTCCTCTATATCCTGCTCTCCCATGAGCAATCACACAGACCAGAGGTGAGGAGCTAATACAAATAGCTGCATTAGCTCTGAGACCCCAAGCCCCACAAACAGCAAAAGCCCAAGCCCAGGCACAGGTGACTACATCTTCCCCCAAGTGTGATGAAGGAATCTGAGGAGGTAAGTAGTGAAGAAACGGTAACCATTCCAAAGGCAGCATTTCATAAATTAATGGAGGATGCAGAAGCAGTTGAGTGAACCACAGTCAAGCACTAGTGTTGAAGGTCCCAGATCAGCTAAGCTACTAGGCATGGAGAAACGTGAACAACTGTATAAACCTAAGCCAGCTAAGGTGAAGAACCGCTCAAGGAGCCCTGCAGAAGAGGTACAGGCAGTAGATGGAGCAGATAAGGGAAAAGGCCCACAGGTTAGTAGCCCAGAATGAGGCTTGAGGCGCTCTTGAAGCGCAGTGTCGGGGCGTGGTGAAGTCAGACCAGCCCAGTCCAGCGATGTCACTACGCCCCAATGCTGTGCTTCACGAGGGCTTCAAGTTTCATTCCGGGATCTTTCCATCTCACTGCCAACTTCCTGGATGCGAGCAGGGGGTAATAACAGCTGCAGCTGGCATCATGGAAGACAGTCACTGCTGGTGGCTTACTCTGGATGGTTATACCACTGATGGGCTATTTACTTTGTTATATTTACTCCACGTGAGTTGCCATTTGTCTTATCCTGAGGCGCCATTTGTCTTATCTTGGAGGCGCCAATCTCCCTTCTGTTTTCATAAACCAGTAAATTCAGGGGGGCAGAACTCCAGCTCTAGAGAGAAGATTTAGTAGAAATAATGAAAAAAAAAATATTCAATCCACTTCCACAGGGTCACAAGATCACAAAATATAGCAAAAGATGTTCCAAGAGACATAATAGTAAGGTTTCATAATTATGAAGAAAAGGCAGGGATGGGAGGCAAGCCTCCACTAAAGTATGAAGCGTCAATCCTTCAAATTTTTGCGTTTTTTTCATGTAGAACATAGGAAAGAAGGAGGACCCTAAAACCACTTCTGGACCAAATGCGAGAACACAACATTCAATACAATTGGGGATTTCAGCATGCCTAGTGGGTCGGAAAAATGGACGTTCAGCAAAACTGAAATTTCCAGAGGAATTAAAAGATTTCTGTAAACAATTGGAATTACTGATGATAGATAGTCCTGGTTGGTCAAACAGAAGAAGAGAAGGCCCACCACTGGACGTTGAACAATGGCAACTGGTCCCAAAGAAGAATAAGATGTGAAATTAATGAGAAAATAGAATAAGGACATTTAGTCTGAGAAAGAGTATATATAGTTAGAAAGAGAAAAGTAGGGAAGGGGAAAGTAAGGTGGAGGGAATCCCTGGATATCTGGTGGGTATCTGGAGGGTTCGGAGCAATCTCACCCCAAAGAAAATGGGAGGGCATTAGCAGGTGCTGTAGATTGAGTTCCACCCTAACCCAAGACAAGTAGAGAAAGATCTAGATGGAGGAGGTACCTGTCTAACCATTGAACAGAGGGAGGTCAAAAGCCCCACTTCTACTGAATAGTAGTAAGGGGGATGGGAGGGGGGAGGGGGGGAATTGGTGGGGGAATATTTTACCACAAGCAGGGGAGTCTCTCTACTGACGATATCCTCTCTCGTTCTCCAAGCCAACTCACTCCACTATAATTTGAGGAAATACTTGTACCCAGGGATTTGAGAAAAGAAAATAGATGAAGAGGAAAGTGGAGGTCGAAGTGGGGAAGGAGAAAGAGGGACAATATGATGTCAATAAATATTTTAACGTACAATTTTAGAGGATTTAATACCCCAACAAAGCGACATAAGGTTCCTAAAGAAGTCAAACAACACACTGCAAGTACAATATTTTCACAGGAGACACACATAGCTGACAATGTAAACGTTAGATTGTATTGAAAAGACTATCCGATATGGTACTATAGGGACTCCACAACTAAAAGAGCAAAAGGTGTAGCAATAGGATTTGCAAAAGAGATAAAATTCTCCTTGGAAGAGAGATTAGTAGATCCTAAAGGGAGATATATGTTCCTGAGGGGAAAGATACAGGAGAGGGAATTTACCTTGACAAACATATATTGCCCGAATAAAAACCTGACTCAATACCTGAAGAGGGTGCTGGGAAAGGTAAAGGAATTAAAATAAGGTGTGGTGATACTGGCTGGAAACTTAAACTTCTGAATGGACCCATATATAGATAGTATGTCACATGCACTGGGGAATGAAAGCCATCAACTGAGGAGGTGAAGAAGGAACTGTATCAAGCCCAGTTGGTGGATGTATGGTGAGCATAACACCCAGGTGTAAAGGATTACGCATTCTACTCCCCAGTGCATGGGACGTACTTTAGACTGAAACATTATGGTAGACCATAGACTTCTGGACTCAGTAGTTAAAACACCTATAGAAATAATACCTCTATCGGATCATGCCCCAGTACTAATGAAGATAAAAATGGTAGAAACTCAACATAGGATAAGCAACTGGAGGTTAAATGAGGAACTCATACAAGAGCATGAGGTACTAGGTAAAATATTCAATGAAACCCCAGGAACATCAGAAACCACAATATGGAAAGCACATAGGGCTTATATAAGGGGTATGTTGATCTCTATTGGAGCAAAAAAAAAAAGAGGGAAAGGACAACTAAAATGAGAGGTTTAACAACAGAAATATACTGTACAAGTTAGACACATCAGATGTAGAAATACAACATGCCCACGTTCTAAAAGGAGAAGCATTAAAAGAGTTAATGGAACAGGAAACAAGAATGGTATTTAATAGAGTAGCTAAAGACAGATATAAATGGGGAAACAAACCCAGAATATACTAAATAAGAGCTTTAAAAAATCGATTAATTGTATAGGAAAAATGAAAAATGAGCAAGGGGAGATAGTATACTCGCCCTCAAAAATTGCTGAAGTTCTCCAAAAATACTATAGTTCCTTGTACTTGGTAAAGCAAAAAAGGCCTCAGCAAGTAGAATTAAAAAGAATGAAAAAATACAGGAATATATTAGGGATGCAAAACTTCCTAAAGTATCAGCATAAAAACTGCAATAACTAGAAGAACCAATAACGAAGGAAGAAATTGAATCAGCATTAAAAAAATACAGCAACAATATTGTCTTGTAATGTACTGATATGTTATGTAATGTTGTTTTGATTTGCTTTTTTGTTGTCTGTGTTTGGAACAAAATTAATAAAAAGATATTAAAATATAAAAATACAGTAACAGGAAAAAGCCCAGGACCTGAGGGATTCACGACTCAATATAAGATATTTAAAGAACAATTAATGTGTAAACTATGTTCCTACATGAATGGAGGAGAAGGAAAGGGGATGAGGAAAGAATCACTGTAGGCCTGTGTCACAGTGAAACCAAAAGAGGGAATAGAAACAACCTTGTGTTCCAGCTATAGACCTATACAATTATATGCAAACGTCTACCAGATTAAAGGAGTTGATGCCAGAATAGATACATGTAGATCAAACTGGATTTATTCCGGGGAGAGAAGGAAAGGATAACAGGATTAGAACTCACAGGGTAGACTGGGGATTCATGATCAATACAATAGAAGCGGTAAGTTTGGGCCCAAAAATGATCCAAAGGATTAAAACATTATATAAACATCCAACTGCATCAATAAAGGGTAATGGAACTTTGTCTGCAACGTTTGAGATGTATAATGGAACAAGACAGTGAGGTCCGCTTTCCCCTTCTTCTATTTGTGTTGTCATTGGAGCCACTTTTGGCTACCATACAGAACAGCACTGATATGGGGGGGTGGAGATCTAAGATGTGGAACATAAGGTTGCGGAATGCCGATGATATTTTGTTTTATGTATCCAAACCAAGAATTACACTACCAAATTTTATAAAAGAAATGGAAAGGTATGGAGCACTATCAAATTTAAAACGTAACTGTTTAAAATCTAAAATCATAAATATAAATATGAACAAGAAAGAAGAACTAGCCTTACAAAAAGAATTCCCATTTACCTGGGGGAAAAAGAGCTACAATATCTTGGGATAAATTTAATCTCATCTTCAAAAAATGTATATCAAGCAAACTATATACCATTACTGAACAAAATTAGAGCAGAAATGAAAAAAACAAAAACAAAACCATTCTCATAGATGGGATGGATTAATATGTTAAAAATGTTGAAAGTAACGAAAATTCTTTATAAATTTCAGATGTTACCAATACATATCCCACAGAATTATTTTAAAACATTAAAAGCAACAATAACAAAGTTTATATGGCAGAACAAGAAACCGAGAATAAAGTACTCAACACTAAGTAAAGATAAAGCCCAAGGGGAATTAGCGGGACCAGTGTAAAACACGGTTGGGTGATAAGAAATTAATTTAGAGTTTGGGATTTAATTTACAGACAAGCAAAATGGGAATATAATTCACCGTTCATTTCACTCACAGGGACAAATTATTTTTTACCGGGGAACACAATTGGGTGACTGGATAGTAGACAAAAATGTACAGATAAAGGATATAATGAAAAAGGGAAAGATATGTTTATATCAATATTTGAAACATAAAATGGAATTATTGACTTTAAATGAGTGGCGATATCTCCAGCTAAGACACTTCATATTAACACTACCTCAGCCTATTACAGTAGGTCAGAAGAGGAACTCCCCCAATTTGAAAGTCTGTGTAACTTGCAGACGAAGTCAACGCATTGTATTTCTCAGATTTATTAAATACTTACAGAGATAGCGGAACCGAAAATACCGCCATTCATTAAAAAGTGTGAAAAAGAATTGGGATCACATTTGGAGGTACAACAATTAAGCAAAGTTATAAGAGCTGTCCATAATACGGCGGTAGATATAAACTCAATAGACATGAACTATAAATGCTTGGCAAGGTGGTATATAACGCCTGTAAAAGCAAATAAATACCAATTAGAAACATTTCCATTGTGCTTGAGAGGGTGTGATCAGAAGGGCACAATGGCGCATATATGGTGGGAGTGCCCAAATATACGGCAGTATTGGCAAAGAGTGCTACAGTATATAAAAGAGATCATGGATATAGGGATTAAATATGACCCATGTGTATGCCTATTTTATAAAACAAACAGCAAATAAAACATGATAGGAGAACAGTATTGCCCCATTTGATGAATGCGGCTAAGGGGGCAAAACCAAATAAAATGGCGAGACCCAGAAAGTCCCACGATAAAGGAGTGGTTTAAAAGAGTCAAGTATATTTATGAAATGGAATATTTATGTAGCTATGAAGAAGATGAATTAGAGAGGTTTAACATCACTTGGAAAAAATAGGTGGAATTCAAAAGAACGAGGAAATACGTGGAGATAAAGGGTAAATAGAATTAGAAATAGGAAAAAAAGTAGAGTAGGGAAAGGCGGAAGGGAGTGGGTGGGGGAGGGAGAAGGGAAAAAGGGTTCTTTCGTCTTCTTTTTTGTAATATGAATGTATTAATATATAAAAATAAATAAAGGAAGTGTAAAAATAAAAAATGTGATGTGTGTGTGATTGGTTGGCTTAATTAATAGAGGAAGTATGCATATTAGCCAATCAGATTCTACATTTCTATTGAGAGAAGTAATAACTACTGAAGAAAGACTTAATGGTCAGTAACTGTGGGCTTCATTCTAATTGACCACATTAATTAGAAAATGAGTTGCATTTCTACTGTCCTGCTATGAGCCTGTAGCTTTTATGCATTCAAAACTGGTCGAGGCATTATTTGTCAAAAGCAACTGCAGACAGCAAGTGAAATCCTGTCAGTGAGCGTTTATCTCTGCGTCTGTGCTGGTTGCAGCCTCTGTCTGCAGCCTCTGACATCTCCTGTACCATGTCCACAGCCACTGCATCTCCTGTACCATGTCCACAGCCTCTATGTCTCCTGTACCATGCCCGCAGCCTCTGCATCTTCTGTACCATGCCCACACATCCTCTGCATCTCCTGTACTATGCCCGTACAGCCTCTGCATCTCCTGTACCATGTCCACAGCCCCTGCATCTCCTGTATCATGCCTGCAGTTTCTGCATCTCCTGTACCATGGCCGCAGCCTCTGCATCTCCTGTACCATGCCCTCAGCCTCTGCATCTCCTGTACCATGTCCGCACAGCCTCTGACATCTCCTGTACCATGCCCGCACAGTTCCCAATCTCCTGTACCATGCCCGCAGCTCCTGCATCTCCTTTACCATGCCTGCAGCCTCTGCATCTCCTGTACCATGTCTGCACAGCCTATGACATCTCCTGTACCATGCTCGCAGCCTCTGCATCTCCTGTACCATGTCCACAGCCCCTGCATCTCCTGTACCATGCCCACAGCCTCTGACATCTCCTGTACCATGTCCGCAGCCTCTGACATGTCCTCCTGTACCATGCCCGCTGACCCTACATCTCCTGTACCATGTCTGCAGCTCCTGCATCTCCTGTACCATGTCCGCAGCCCCTGCATCTCCTGTACCATGTCCGCAGCCTCTTACATGTCCTCCTGTCCCATGTCCACACAGCCTATGACCCCCTCCTGTACCATGTACGCACTTTTACCCCTTTTTCTTGAATTTGCTATTATATATATAAAGCCCCATGTGCTTTCATATCTGTCTTATCTATATATAATACACTCTTTAAATGTGCTATAAAATGCATGGTTTTTCCTCTTATAAACAAGAAAATAATGACGTTATGCTGTTGGACTAGTATAATAATGCTATGGGGCTGGTATGAAATTATTTCCAGAGCTGAATTTTATTCCCAGTCCAGACCTGCTGGCAGCCATAAGGATTATGCTAAGAGGGCAAATGGCATTACCATTAGATTATAGAGTCAGACAATTGATACACCCCTGTTTACTTGAGTTAACAGGCAAAGATCTTTGACTCTTGATAGTGTAGGAGTTTGCCTTCTACTTTTGGCCACCGAGGAATTCCTAATGGCCAGTGAGGCAGCTCATTATAGGGCCAATAAAAATGTGTGGGGATGGGAGATGGCAATAGCCCTGACCCTATCAGCAAGTAGTATATTTGAACAGCTACATTTTATTTACATTCCCTGACATGAGGCTCAATTTATAAAGGTAACAGACCAGGACAAAGTTATAGATGTTCAATAACGTTATTTTCAGTTAAGTTCAATAGGATTTGAAAATTCTAATCACATAGCTCCTTATCTCTGTGTTAACGCTTTGTGAATTAAGCCTACAATCTTTTTAACACACCCCTAGCTGAATAATAACATGGGAACCATAATTTTCCATTTTTATTGTCTTTTGTTATATTCTTGTTTTCTAGCAGTAATTACTGTTGAAGATCAGATGATGGCCCTGCGCATAATATAAGTTTGTACCATTGCTTGTAGTAACAAAACAATTAATCTTTCTCTTTCGTTCATTGATGGACATAGCTCCTGATCTTCTTAACCACTGGGTTATACTGCCCCCTACAGGAGTAGAACACTAGGCAGAAAAAAATGTCTGGCTACACCTATGGGCAGTCCCAGGGGGTATACTACCTCTCTCTCCACTATAGGTACTCAGTTTTTTCTCTGCCTAGTCAGGAGTAAGGACTTAGTTCCTTGCTGGGATCTCTTTTTAAAACACATTTTTCTCCTGTTTTTTTTCCTGTGAGATCTACAATCAACTGCCAGACTGGACGATGGGCTGGATAATATAGATCCAGTATTCACCCCAGTCTGGACAGCAAGCATGCGCAGACCTCAGCTCCGCCTTAGGTCGGCCGTGACATGGCCCAACCGGACAGGGGCTGGCCTGCGAATTAAATGTCTTGCGAGCTTGCATACTACCGGGTCTTAGCCTGAGTCGCAGCGTTCCTCCTGGCCAACAGCCCCCCCATTTCGATGGAGAGGAGGTTCTGTCTGGAGTGGTGCCCACCTGGTTCCTGGTATTGTAAGTGACTGTCCTTCCTCTCCCCTGGAGGGTTTTGGGGTGAACGGGGGCCCTCCATGGTCCGGTCGGACCCCTGGGTTCCCCTCCTTCCCACTAGGCATCCCCCTCATCGGTCTGGTGGTCCCTGTGGGGGGTTTGCCATTGAAAATAGCAGTGGCCATGACAGTGGAGCCCTGTGGGCGGTTCCTGATCACCAGAGATGTATAGTAACTAAGTAGAACTACTTCACTACTGTACTTAAGTACCGAAAGGCGGTATCTGTACTTTCCTAGAGTAGAATTTTTTTCTCCTACTTCCACTTTTACTTCACTACATTTTTTCAATGATTTCAATACTTCTACTCCCATATTTTTTTTTTGTGCTGCATAGTTACTCGTTACAATTATAAAAATTACCACTGCCAGAACAGTAGATGGCAGGTTTCATGAAGCTCAAAACGTGTATTATCAGCACATACGAAAATAAAAGCTACTGTATGTATAAATAAAAGCTGCATTTGAAATAATAAAAAACAATATGATGTTCAAACTTTTGACTTCTTTCTTTAATAACTACATAACACAGTACTTGTACTTTTACTTTCAGTACTTGGGTAGCAATTTTTTTTTTTTCAAAACTACAGGTACTTTTACTTTCAGTACTTGAGTAGCAATTTTTTTTTTTGCTATGTGGTACCCCTATGAGGAGTCCCTTCTTAAAAAGTGGACTGTTCCACTGTTCCACTGGTGGTGGACCCTCTGGTCTCTAGATTGAACAAAGCAACCATGATTCTGGTTGAAGAGTCCCTGGCATTTAAGGACCTGGCTGACAGGAAGGCGGAACCTGTGGCACGTAATACAGTATGCACACCCTGGCTGGTTCGGCTCTGTTACTGATAGACCTACGTCACCAGATTCCTCCCTCTCTGGGCGCCGCCGGAGGCTCGCTCTCACTGTGTTTAGACACAGAGGGAGTTGGGCCAGGGGAGGAGATGCGGTGATCATCGGGGAAAGACTGAGGAAATCCGCCCGCTTGTGTAAACATCTCCTCTGTGACAGGCAGGGACAGATCACAGGATTCAGCATAGCTGAACCTGCAATCTCTGTCTGTATCACGCAACCCCTCCCTCCACACACGTCAGAAAGCAGGAGGCACACATTTAATCCCTTGATCACCAACAGTGTTAACCCCTTCCCTGCCAGTGTCATTATTACAGTAACAGTGCATATTTTTAGCAGTGATTACTGTAGTAATGTCACTGGTCCCCCCAAAAGTGTCAAAAATGCCAGTCAGGGGTCCGATCTGTCTGCCGCAATGTCGCAGTCCCGCAAAAAATCGCAGATCGCTGCCATTACTAGTAAAAAAAAAAAACAATAAAAATGACAAATCTTTGCCGTAGTTAGTAAACGAGATAACTTTTGCGCAAACCAATCAAAATACGCTTATTGTGATTTTTTTCCCAAAAATATGTAGCAGAAAACAACTTGGCCTAAGATGTTAAAAAAAATTAGATTTGTAAATTTTTTTGGGGGAATGTTGTATATCAGAATGTGAAAAATATTGTTTTTTTTTTTTCAAAATTTTCGATCTTTTTTTAAAAAAATTAAAAATTGCATAGGTGATCGAATACCACCAAAAGAAAGCTGTATTTGTGGGAAAAAAGGACATAAATTTAATTTGGGTACAGCGTTGCACGACCGCGCAATTGTCCGTTAAAGTAACGCAGTGCCGAATCGCAAAATATTGCCTGGTCAGGAATGGGGTAAAATCTTCCGGTCTTAAAGTGGTTAAAAATACGCTCATTTTGTCAAAGACATATAGCTAAATACATTTTGGCCTAAATATATGACAAAAATTGAATATATTGGATATTTTTTTAACTGTCAAAGTAGAAAATGTCAATTTTTCGCCAAATTTTCGCGATTTACTATTAATATCGCTAAAAATGAAAAGCACAGAGGTGATCAAATACCACCAAAAGAAAGCTCTGTTGTGGGAAAAAAGGACGTAAATTTTGTTTGGGTACAGCTTTGCATGACCGCACAATTGTCAGTTAAAGTCGCGCAGTGCCAAGTTGAAAAAAGTGGCCTGGTCATTAAGCAGGTCTTAAAGTGGTTAATGTTGTACCATAAATAGAAATGAGACTGAATAAAAAAATAGAAAAAAAAGGTTAGCTTCCCCTGTAACTCAAGTCCTTTCCTAAACATGGGCATTGCCACATTTGACATCACCATTGTCTGTGGCCACTTTGTTAACATTTAGCTGTTGGCCAGGGAATCTCCAGGCTGACAGGTAAATGGGAATTGGGGTAGAGCCCTGTTCAGAAAGCTGTAACATTTATGGCAATTTCCCAGCACAAGCATGTTCCATTTCGACTCTTCGAGTACCTCTTTATGCCAGCTCAAAGCAGGTTTTATTGACCGACTGCCATATGCTTAGTCTGTGAACTGGCTGCAATTCTTTAAGAACCTGTCACTGCTATTACCAATAACAATAGCAAGAACTATCTGAATTTATTGCCCATGTTAGAAAGGTTAATGAAACTGGTGCAAATGTCTGCCTGAATTAGGTGCAAGAAACTACCACCAGAAGAGCATTGCCAATGTGTTACTGAATCCTCCAGTCCCTCTCAGGTAAGAAGAAATGCAGGCAGTTTTGAGCCAGGTAAACACTGGGTAGCAACAAATGAGTCTCAGTCCCATGGCAAAAGTTTTCCATGTATTTTAAATGACAAGCTGATTGATCAGTATATGTAGGAACGACAATATGGCCTACAGAGACTAAGAGAGTTGTACCAAGGACACCATGTATAAAGCAAGGCTATTCTTTCTGTCTTTATTATAATAAGTGATGATGTCTCTCTGAACTAGTATAACCTGCTTCTGAGTTTTCGTTGTATACAAGTTTATGGCTTGTTTGTATAACCAGAAACTAAAGCAGAAGTAAGCATTTGTTAATGAAAAAATGGTGAAGCTTTGTTGTGTGTTATTTGCCACAATCTGTCAAAAAAACTATAAAGATGAATTCCAGGCTAAACCAAACATTTAATCCTTGTAGTGCAGGGGCAGCCCCACTGCAAGGGAGGGTTTTTGTTTTCCTTGGAGATACCCTTTATAAAGCACCCGTGCCCATACTTTGGACAGGTAAGTACAGTAATCCCCCGCTACATCGCGGTTCAGTTTTTGCGGTCCCGGTAATTCGCGGTTTTTTTTGTAATGTTATTTTACTATATAAATCATTAAAAATGAAAGATTTTTGTGTTTTTCATAGCTCTTGCTCTGTCTCTAAGTATCTTTGTTCTGTCTCAGCATCGATTGTACCTGTGACATCCTTGTAGACCCAGTCTGTAAGTGTGTGCAGCAGGTTGAATGATGGCTTTAACAGATAGTTTACTCAATGAATAAAGACTCCAGAGGTGTTCTCCAATGCTTCTTTATGCTTCAAGTTAGCAAAGACATAAACATAGAGGCTTTTCCATAGGTAAATTTACAATGAAGTTACACAGCTTCCACACTCTGCAGTCTCCTCATAACAACTAAACAAAATGGTAGTTACAGCAGGAAAATGGAGATGGGAGAAACCATATAGCCAGAAACAGCAGGGGTGCAAGGAAGATACCAATAACATAGCATAACATAACATGTAATAACAACTGCTAGACAGTTAAAGCTGCGTGGCAGCACACTCCCCGCCTGGTATCGTGAGATACCACTACACAATTATTTTCCATAAACATACAATTAACATTGCATACAGTAGAATGCTATGTAGCCCTCTCCTCTAAGCTAACTATGCTAGAGATCTAAGTGACTCCTTCACATAACACTGAATCAGAATTTTTGGAAGCAGGCATAATTAGGACTGTCTCAGTGACTGGTCTCAGGAAGGTTTTTGGGCTCCCGTCCTTTACAATCCTGACTTCCACACTTCGGACCTTTCCATCATCACTAGCAATGGCCTTTGAAATAACTCCAACTGGCCACTGGATCCGATTGGTTTGCTTTTCTTTTAGAAGAACCAGGTCTCCTTCCTTTAAGTTAGGCTTCTGGGTATGCCACTTTTTACGTCCTTGAAGAAGTGTGAGGTATTCCCTCCTCCATCTGTCCCAGAAACAATCTGCAAGGTATTGAGCGTATCTCCATTGACGTTTGTATATGTCCTTTTCATCAAAAATGCTCTTTGGCGCTGGGATCTGTCCAATTTTCCGACTCAATAATGCAGCTGGAGTTAAAACAGTTGGACATTCTGGGTCTGTGGATACAGCTGTCAGCGGTCTTGAGTTGATTATTGCTGCGACCTCAGCAAGGAATGTAGTAAGTACTTCATGGGTGAGACGTGAAGAACTCACATCAAGCAACATAGAATCCAGTATGCGCCTTGCCATCCCAATCATACGTTCCCATGCTCCGCCCATGTATGAAGCGTGTGGTGGGTTGAATTTCCACAGGTTTGCAGTGGCGGAGAAGGTGGCCCTTGGAGGTGGCTCTGTCTGAGAAGCTCGCTCCCGCAGGGGTTTGTTAATGCTCTGGGACGCTCTCTCGCTATAATTGAACTGGTTGGTCAGTTTTCTCTCCTTGTTCCTGGATGATATTTCCTCACCTTCTGTCCATTCTTCACTAGCCTGAGTGTCAGACTTCCCATCTGTATCTTTGTCTCTTGGCTCTGTGGAGTCGTTGGTCTGAGTCTCTTCAATGACTCCCAACTTCGCCATCTGTCGCCGCGCTTCATCAGAGTCTTCGCGTGGCATGTTTCCTTCCAGGGAGAAGTGTACGGCCAGCTGGTCCACGATGCTAATGGGTTTGTAGGCCCGTTCCTTAAAACTGTACCTCACAATGTTCTGGGGGGCATGAGGGTTGTTTGCAGTCAGGATACGAGTGAATTCCTCCTTAAGTTCAGCGTCGCTGAGTTCCAGCTGGTCCGGAGGCTTAACCAGAGTCTTGGCCTGCATCCATTCATCAGCTCCATTCCCCATATCTGTGGAGTCATCTTCATCCTCCAAATTTCTTCTTGAGCAGATGTTGGAACTCAATGCTACAACTTCAGGCCGGATTTCCAGATCAGTATCTGGATCCTCCAGGTGGAAATCGATATCTTCTTCTGAGTTTGTAGAAGACTGGTCCATTAAAAACTTGGGTCCTGAAAACCAAAAGGTTTGTGTGAGGACAACTGCTGGCACTAAAATCTTCTGCATAAATGCTAGAAAGTGCTCTCGCTTCTCAGGTTTGTTACGGAGAGTTTTCTTCAGTGCAGCAAATCTGGTTAAAGCTTGTTCTCGATTGTTAGGGAGAGTAAGCCTTGGTACTCGGAAGGGTACTGGAGCTACCCAACTGTTGGAATTGTCCTTGAAGAACTCTTCATCCATAATCTTGATGAACTCCTTGTCTTCGACTGAAGGAGCAATCTTGTTGTCATCACAAGTGGTCTGGTACACTGAATCACCAAAGTCCTTTTGAGAAGTGAGCTTACAGTTAATACTTTGAAGTGCTTGATATGGAACTTCGTTTTTGAAATCAAGTCTTTCCTTCACATAATAATGCGATGGACATTTCATCAATTGACAGGTAACATTCGTTTTGTAGGAAGCTACATCCAAGAGCTTGTGAGATTGGTCTAAACAGACTTCTCCTATTATCACCCATCCAAGATCGAGTTTCTGGGCTTGAGGAGCATCATCTGGACCGTTACATAACTCTCTTATTTTATGAACTCTAGGAATGTCTCTCCCTAGTAGAATCAAAATCTTAACATCCTTGTTAAGTGGTGGAATGTAGTTCGCAATGTGGCTCAAATGAGGGTGATGACGTGCAACCTCTGATGTGGGGATTTCTTCTCTGTTGTTCGGTAGCTGATCACATTCGATTAGCGTTGGAAGAGAAAACTCTGTGTCCTCATATTCTGATGCGACTATGAAGCCATGGGCTCTTCTTCCAGAAGTATTGACCTTTCCTGCACATGTCTGCAAGGTATAGGACCAGGCCTCTCCTTGAATGTTGAATAGGTCAAAGAATTCTGTACTGGCCAATGAGCGATTGCTCTGATCATCGAGTATGGCGTACATTTTTATGGATTTTTGTGGACATCCTTCAGGAAACACTCTTACAAGACATATCTTGCTACAAGACTTGCTATGAAGCCCTTCTCCACATACCTCTGTACACCTTGTGGTTACGGGGTCGGCATATTGCTCAGTTCTCTCCCCGCCATCATCTGATGTAGTCTTGGGGTTGCTGCCGGGTGAAGGTTTCCTTTTGAACAGGTCTGAATGAAGAGCGTCCACATGTTTGGCACTGTTGCAGAGAGAACATCTGATGGCGATCTTACAGTCTCTAGCTAAATGATCGGAGGATGCACAACACTTAAAACAGATATTATGCTCTTTGAGAAATGACTTGCGTTCTTCAATAGGCTTGTCCTTAAATGCACGACATTTGGAGAGAGAGTGTGGCGCATTATGAATAGGACACTGTTGATTAAGATTGCTTGCTTTGATGTCTGTAGCCAAGACGTTGGATGCTATTGCAGTCTTCCTCAAGGCAATAGGATGCCTTAAATCCTTGAATTTACTGTTGGTGGCAATACCCCTTGAAGTACTTAAAGGAATGGTGGTAGTATCTGGATAGAAGAAGCTTGGGTCATTCTTGGATCTTGCAACCTTCCGCACGAACTCTGAAAAATAAGAAAAGGGAGGGAAGGAAACACGATGCTCATACTTATACTTTGATCCTACACTAGTCCACTTTCCCTGAAGATAACTAGGCAACTTTGCTACAATAGGATTTACGCCCTGAGCAGTGTCTAAATAGCTAAGACCTGGTAAACTAGGATCTAACTTAGCAATTTCAAGTTCTTGAAGGAGGTCACCTAACTCTCTAAGCTTATGATTGTCCTTAACAGAGATTTTAGGAAAGTCGTTTAGTCTCTGGAATAAGGCAGATTCAATGACTTCGGGGCTCCCATAGTCTTGTTCTAGACGTTCCCAGGCAGCATCAAGGCCTGCTTTAAAGTTATAAATGTAGACAGATTTAAGTCTCTTTACTTGTTCTGAAGATTGACGCCCCAACCACTTTATTAGTAAGTCAAGTTCTGCTTGAGGATCAATGTCCAAGTTCTTGGTTACCGCCTTAAATGTAGATCTCCAACTCCTGTAGTTCTCTGGGCGGTCATCAAATCTAGACAGTCCAGTTGTAATCAACTCTCGTCGAATCATATATTTGCTGAACTCTGCAATGTCAGTGCTTTCAGTTTTTATAGCCACAGGGTCTACTGATGGTGCGCCGTCTTGGACCATGGTTGGTATCTGATGTTGGCTGGTAGGTAGAGAGAAAGGTGTTGCAGATGGGTTTAATTTAGGTAAGGGTCTGTCGTCTGAAGGTCTCTGAGCATTTGAAGTCAAAGAGAGCTGTATCAAAGGGGGTATAGAGTTCATTCTGTAGTCTTCTGCTGTGCCCTTGTAATCTCTATGCACATAGGGTTGTGGTGGCACATGAGCTGCGTAGGTTGATTCACTTGATTTTGTGATGTGCGGTAGTTGTGGAGGGTCTCTGTTAGTAGGTGCGTCTAGTTGACCAGCTTGCTTTGGCGACACATTGCCTTCTGATCCACTTGCTGGATGATTATGAGAAGAATCTCCAACTGTAGGTGGGACTGTATTGTCGTGGTTTTGAGTTAGGACATACTGTAGGGTCCTTTCAACAGGGTCTTGACAAGCAGGCAAGCTGGTACAAGCTGCTCCTTCTTCTTCCAATAGGGCTTGTTCCAAGACAGATAACTCTGCTAAAGCTACTTCCTTTTCTCTGTTCTTCTGAAGAATTTCTAGCTGAGCCTCTGTTTCTGCTTGAATGCGTTTAACTTCTGCTTTGAAGGCTGCTTCTTTTTCAGAGC
The DNA here is from genome assembly GCF_965119305.1 of Pelophylax lessonae. Taxonomy (NCBI): domain Eukaryota; kingdom Metazoa; phylum Chordata; class Amphibia; order Anura; family Ranidae; genus Pelophylax; species Pelophylax lessonae. The sequence continues at coordinate 271,291,496 of NC_138772.1, read as the reverse complement.
AGGCGGCTTGAACCTGGGCTACTGCAACCTTTTGGCGAGCTTTGAGTATTTGGTCGCTCAGTATTGACCTTATAGAGCAGGACCGCAATGACTTAGAAGAAGATTTATGATATGAGCGGGCAGACCTAGAAGATTTTCCTGAGTGTCTGGAAGAAGCAGAGTTACAGGATGTAGTCTCATGTATCTGTGCCAATCTCCCTTCTATCTGTGCCTTTGCTTCAAGATATGTGCTATGCCTCTGCTGGTCAGTAGAAGTAAAGTCCTTTAATTCCAATGCAGCTTCCTCTATGTTGGAATGTGACAATAGAAAATAGTACTTCTCAGAAAGTCTTTTATAATTCTCAAATGCCTTCTTAACCCTTGAGAGAGCAGTGTTCAATTGCTCAGAATTGTTGCTAGTTTCATTAGTGGCTGTTATACAACTTAAAGTCTTTTCCCATAATGCAGTCAGGTTACTAGATGTTTCTTCCTTACTTGCTTCATAAACCTCCCTTGCCTTCAAGGATGGATGAGGGGCTCTGACAGGAGGAGCAGAATGAAGTAAGGAGTCTGCTTTATCTTGACTAAATGCAGGTAATTCTGTGAGATCTCTGTCAGACATAATAAGTACTGTATTTCTGGTGTCTTGTTAGAAATCTGCCAGAGCTCAGCTCTGTAAGTAGTGACTTCTGTTATTAAGCAGGCTGGCTGAGGTGCTGGGTATTTGATACAATAGCTAGCTATTGCTGGAACTAGTTCAAACTGGATCACCTCAGAAGGCTGTAACAGTAATGAAGCATTCAGTAGGTGGCTGGTTTCATATGCAGAGTAATGCTTCTGGTGACTCACAGACAAGTGTGGTACTTACTGTTCTAAAGCTGCAGAGTCTTGGAAATTTACTTTTCTTAAGCTGCAGAGATACCTGTGATGAATTCTTCATGTAAATTTACTCTCTGAAGCTGTGTACTCCTGTAAATTTACTCTCTGAAGCTGTGTACTCCTGTAAATTTACTGTTCTGTCTCAGCATCGATTGTACCTGTGACCTCCTTGTAGACCCAGTCTGTAAGTGTGTGCAGCAGGTTGAATGATGGCTTTAACAGATAGTTTACTCAATGAATAAAGACTCCAGAGGTGTTCTCCAATGCTTCTTTATGCTTCAAGTTAGCAAAGACATAAACATAGAGGCTTTTCCATAGGTAAATTTACAATGAAGTTACACAGCTTCCACACTCTGCAGTCTCCTCATAACAACTAAACAAAATGGTAGTTACAGCAGGAAAATGGAGTTTGGAGAAACCATATAGCCAGAAACAGCAGGGGTGCAAGGAAGATACCAATAACATAGCATAACATAACATGTAATAACAACTGCTAGACAGTTAAAGCTGCGTGGCAGCACAATCTTTTATGTGTTTAAATGAGTTTCTATTGTTTTAAAAGTGTGTATCACGTACCTGGCGGGTGGAGCCTGAATATGCTGAGGAAGGCCTCTCTTACACCTCTGACTCGGGGCCCCTGGTAGTGTAAACAGGAGGCGCAGGAGTACAAAGTCGCACGAGTGCCTGATGGCGTGCTGGTGCTGGTTAATAGCAGAGTAGGATGTCAGGTGGCCACAGAACTCCAGTGGAGAGAAGGCAGCGGGTGTGACTGGGAGCTTCCAGGAACTGAAAGTAAGCAGAGTTAAACAAGTCAGGTCATACACAGGAAGAGCAGATCAGATTAAATTGTTGGAGCAGAAGGATGGTCAAGGTCAAGCCGAGGTCGATGCAGGCAGAAGGCAGGGGTGGTCAAAAGCAAGCCGGGTTGGTATTTCACAGGAGACAGGTAGCAGATGCAGGAACAAACAGGGGAAGCTGAAGACGAGACAGCACTGAACCTGTGTTCTGATCCAGCTTAAATAATGCTGTTCCTTGATGAGAAGGGTGGAGCCAGGATTAGCCTGTGGGTTTAACTAATCCTCTGCCAGAGCTTTCCTGACATGGCCCCCCCCCCAATGGGCAGCCTCCGGATGCCCAACTGGGCCATTCTTGCTGGATGGGCCCGGTTGAAAGCCTGTATGAGTCTTTTGGCATGGATGTTTTCTTCAGGTTCCCAGGAATTGTCCTCAGGACCATACCCCTTCCACTTAATCAGGTACTGTACCTGATTCCTCCTTTTCCTGCAACCCATAATTGCCTCGACCTCAAATTCCTCTTCACCGTCCACAATTACTGGCTCGGGGGGACCTGTATTTCGCTCAGGAAAAGGATCAGGGGTGGCGGGTTTTAGCAGGGTGACATGAAAAACCGGGTGGATTTTAAAGGAAGCTGGTAGTTCCAATTCATAGGCTACGTTGTTAATTCTCCTTTTTACTGGGAATGGTCCTACAAATTTAGGTCCCAATTTCCTTGAAGGACAGGCTAAATTCAGGTTAACTGTGGATAACCATACCTGATCGCCAGGTTCCAGGATTAACTCCCCACGTCTTTTCTTGTCAAAGTTTCTTTTACTGTATTCCTGTGCCTTGGTAATTGCTTCTTGTAACAATTTATTGTTAGCCTCGAGGAAGGTTACTGTTTCCATCACAGCTGGAACGGGACATTCAGGGATAGAATTGGGTAGAAAAGATGGATGAAAACCATAGTTAGCAAAAAAAGGAGCTTGCTGGGTAGCTGAGTGTTTAGTATTGTTATATGCAAACTCGGCTAATGGCAGCAGTTTTACCCAGTCATCTTGAGAGAAGGAGGAAAAGCACCGTAAGTATTGTTCCAGAGTCTGGTTCGTCCTTTCCGTCTGTCCATTTGTTTGAGGATGGTAGGCTGAGGAAAAGGATAACTCAATCTTCAGGGCCTCAGATAGAGCTTTCCAGAATCTTGAGGTGAATTGTACCCCTCGATCAGATACAATATTATTCGGGACTCCATGAAGCCTCACAATTTCTTTAATGAACACTTGTGCTGTTTCCAACGCAGAAGGGGTGCCTTTCATGGGTAAAAAGTGTGCCATTTTAGAGAGCCGGTCGACGACTACAAAAATGGCTGTACACCCCTCAGAAGGGGGAAGTTCCACTATAAAGTCCATTGACACCATTTTCCAAGGTCTGTCTGGGATGGGCAGTGGTTTGAGCAAACCCCATGCTTTCGTCCTGCTGCTTTTGTTCTGGATACATGTGGTGCATGCCCCCACATATTTCCTACAGTCTTCCTGTAAATGGGGCCACCAAAATGTACGGAGTACTAATTCGGCTGTTTTGCTGGCCCCAAAATGTCCTGCCAACGCATGGTCGTGGCACAGGTTCAGAACAGAAATGCGTACACCTTCTGGTACAAAGATCTTGTCCTGGTGCCATAATAGACCATCCCTGGTTTGTAAAGGTGTCTCAGGGAGCAAGGGAATTCCTACAGAAGCCTGCTTGATTCGAGAAATTAAGTCTTCCTGCAACAGGAGGAAGTTTCCGGGAGATAGAATGGTGTCCGGGAGATCAGCTTCTTCAGATTCTGCGAACATTCGGGATAGGGCATCTGGTTTAGTATTTTTTGACCCAGGTCTGTAGGTTATGTGAAAGCAGAATCTCGCAAAGAACAATGACCACCTAGCTTGACGTGGCCTCAGGCGTTTTGCTGTCCTTAAGTATTCCAGGTTCTTATGATCTGTAAAAATAAGAATAGGATGAGCTGCCCCTTCCAGAAGATATCTCCACTCCTCCAATGCTGCCTTAATCGCTAGGAGTTCACGATCCCCTACATCGTAATTCCTCTCGGCTGGAGAAAGTTTACGGGAAAAAAATGCAACTGGATGCAGAAGGCCCTTGGTTCCTTGGCGCTGGGAGAGTACTGCCCCTACTGCCGTTTCTGAGGCATCAACCTCCAGGACATATGGTAGAACCGGGTCAGGATGCTTAAGAATGGATGCTGACGTGAATAATTGTTTGAGGTTTTCAAAGGCAGACTGGGCCTCAGCAGTCCAGGAGAACCTGTTGCCCTGTTTGGTTAATTGGGTAATAGGGGAAATGATGGTTGAAAATCCTCTAATGAATCTTCGATAGAAGTTTGCAAAACCAATGAAACGTTGGATTCCTTTTTTATCAGTGGGAGCAGGCCAGTCTAGAATCGCAGCAACCTTCTGAGGGTCCATGTCTATGCCTCCGGTAGAAATTATCAGTCCCAGGAACTGGATGCTCAACCGCTCAAACTCACACTTCTCTGGTTTGGCGTATAGACCATGTTGTCGAAGACGAGTTAGCACCTTCCTTACATGTTCCCTGTGAATCTCCAAAGAAGAAGAGAATATCAAAATGTCGTCCAGATAGACAATAACAAAAAGGTCTAAAAAGTCTCGAAAAATATCATTGACAAAATGCTGAAATGTAGCAGGTGCATTACACAGACGGGCATCACCAGGTATTCAAAGTGCCCAAATCGGGTACGAAAAGCCGTCTTCCATTCATCCCCGGCCCGTATGCGGACCAAGTTATACGCTCCTCGAAGATCCAGTTTTGTAAAGATCGTTGCTGATCTGAGTTTTTGAAAAAGTTCGGGTACCAAGGGTAAGGGGTACCGGTTCTTTATTGTGACTTTGTTAAGTTCACGGTAGTCGACACAAGGTCGAAGGGAATGATCCTTCTTCTCAACAAAGAAAATGCCCGCTCCGGCCGGAGAGGTGGAAGGGCGAATGAACCCCTTTTTCAAGCTTTCATCAATATAGTCCTTTAGGGCCAAGAGTTCTGGTTCAGATAAGGGAAAAATCCTACCGAAAGGTACCTCAGCCCCGGGGAGTAACTCGATTGGACAGTCATAAGACCGGTGAGGGGGAAGAGTTTCTGCCCCCTTTTTGCTAAAGACATCCAGAAAGTCCAGGTAGGCAGTAGGAACAGATTTATAAACTTCAGAGTCTGAGTCCATACATAACAAAGGTGAACCAGGGGAATCTGATAAGCAGTGCTGGCAACAATAGGAAGAGTTGAACTGGATCTCTTGTGTAATCCAATTGATGTGTGGGTTATGAGCCTGCAGCCACGGCATCCCCAAGATGATAGGAAACAAGGGTGAGGCAATGACATCAAGACATAAGAGTTCTTTATGGCAGGAAGCAATGATGACAGGTACTGGTATGGTTTCCTGTGAGACTAGTCCGGATTTAATAGCGGATCCATCCGCAAGGTGAACAGAAAGCTTCCGAGTCTTGGGTTGCAGAGGGATCTGATGCTTGGCAGCAAAGGTTTGGTCAATAAAGCAACTACAGGCTCCTGAGTCAATGATAGCTGGAACCTGAATAACTCTTCCTGGGAACTGTAATAGAACAGAGATATTTAGATGAGAAGAGTTGTTAAGCTGAGTGAAAGGCCTGGGAGAGGAGATAGACAGGCACTTACGGAGTTTGGCAGGACAGTTCCTCACGTAATGACCTGGTTCCCCGCAGTACATACACAGATTATTCAGACGCCTGCGTTGGCGTTCTTCCTGGGTGAGCGAGGGACGGAGTAGGCCGAGCTGCATAGGTTCAGCAAAATCACCAGCAGATCCTGAATTCTCAACGAGAGCGGGACCAGGAGGACTGGGGACCCGAGGAAGCATCCATACAGGGCGATAAACTCCGGTAGACCTCTCAGACCTGCGCTCCCTTAACCTCCGATCGATCTGAATAGAGAGCTTGATGAGATCGTCCAGGGAATGTGGCACTCCAACTCTGGCAAGTTCATCCTTTAGGGATTCTGAGAGTCCCATACGAAACTGGTAATGGAGAGCTGCGTTATTCCAATTTGTATCTGCACTCCAACGTCTGAAATCAGAGACATAGTCCTCGACCATTCTGCGGCCTTGTTGGAGAGAATAAAGCGCAGTTTCTGCAGTGGTGGTGCGTTGAGGGTCTTCATTAATCTGGGCTATGTCCTCAAAGAAGGAGGATAGAGTATTAAGGGAAGCAGCCTTCTGTTCCAATAGGCGGTGGGCCCATGACTGGGGCTCACCCAGTAGCAAGGAAACCACGAATCCAACCTTTGTGGTTTCCAATGAAAAGGTGCGAGGCTGTAGGGCAAAGTACAGTTCACAAGCAGTGCGGAAGGCTCTAAATTTGCTGCGGTCACCAGAGAATCTTTCTGGGATAGGCACTCTGGGTTCTGGAGGTAACATCACAACTGATGGAGGTGCAGGGTTTCCGGTGGAGGATGAGGAAGCAGCACTGGGAGCGGAGGTAGTAGAGGAGAGGGATAGGACCCGTTCCTCCAGTTGAACATAACCTTCCTGTAAGCTCTTCACGGCCTGTGTAAGGCCAGCCAGGTGTTGGCAAAGTTCATCCATGGGAGAGGTTCCTCGCTCAGGCTCAGACATGGCTGTCTCGTACTATCACGTACCTGGCGGGTGGAGCCTGAATATGCTGAGGAAGGCCTCTCTTACACCTCTGACTCGGGGCCCCTGGTAGTGTAAACAGGAGGCGCAGGAGTACAAAGTCGCACGAGTGCCTGATGGCGTGCTGGTGCTGGTTAATAGCAGAGTAGGATGTCAGGTGGCCACAGAACTCCAGTGGAGAGAAGGCAGCGGGTGTGACTGGGAGCTTCCAGGAACTGAAAGTAAGCAGAGTTAAACAAGTCAGGTCATACACAGGAAGAGCAGATCAGATTAAATTGTTGGAGCAGAAGGATGGTCAAGGTCAAGCCGAGGTCGATGCAGGCAGAAGGCAGGGGTGGTCAAAAGCAAGCCGGGTTGGTATTTCACAGGAGACAGGTAGCAGATGCAGGAACAAACAGGGGAAGCTGAAGACGAGACAGCACTGAACCTGTGTTCTGATCCAGCTTAAATAATGCTGTTCCTTGATGAGAAGGGTGGAGCCAGGATTAGCCTGTGGGTTTAACTAATCCTCTGCCAGAGCTTTCCTGACAGTGTGTTTAAAGACCTTAAAATGCTTCTACATGTACAGTGACAGTAAAAAAATCATGCCCACAATGCATTTTAATAGGGTTTTTCTATTTCGCGGAATTTCACTTTTCGCGGCTGGGTCCTTAACGTTACCCCCGCAATGGAGGGGGGTTTACTGTACTTTTTTTTTTAATGCAAAAAAGACTTAAAACAAGCATTACTCAGCTCTGTAGCTGCAGGGTCTGTGGAAAAACTCATCTTTAAAATTCACAATAGAGGCACTCAAATTGCAGCTGCTTTCCCACTTTTGTCTTGGGCAGCAAAGACTTCTTTTTTTTTTATAAATGTATTTATTATTTTCAAAATACAAAACACAAATTCATGTTGAATATGAAACTGTACATCACCCCATTGAACCCTACCCCCCACCCTCCTATATTTAAGCTTAGCCCCCCCCCCCCCCATCGCCACCAACCACTCCTTTAAGCTCCAATTTTCTTATTGCCTATTCTCCTTTCCACTTAGTATATCCCCTTGTTTTCTTAAAATCCATCCAATCCTCCCAGGTATCAACCAAATCTATGGTCTCATCTTCCTCCCACTCTTTTAGGTATTCCAATGTTCTTATTTTTTCTTCTCTTCTCACCCAATCGCCTAATGTCGGTGCTTTGGTTTTCTGCCAAAATAGCGGGATCAGACAATTTGCGGCGTTTATCAAATGGGGAATTAATGACACTTTATATTGTTTTATAGAGCTTTTTGTGCCATGGAATAAACAAAGCCAAGGGTCTTCTTTAATCTCTATTTACGTGATTACTTTAATGTGGGCTAAAACCTCCTATCAGAATTTTTTTATTTTCGGACATTCCCACCATAGGTGGGCCATTTTACCAACTTCTATACAACCCCTCCAACAGTATTTTGATTTCTCTTTTTGATAATTGTAAATTCTATCAGGAGTATTGTACCATCTTGCGATGCATTTATAGTTCATCTCTACTGTGTTCACGTCTACTGAAGAGCTGTGTATTAGTCTCAAACTTTTTCGTAAGTGATAGTCTTTATTCCGTGTTCCTAATTCTCTTTCCCACTTTTCTATGTATGGCGGTACTCTCGGGCCCATCATGTCCACCAATATTTTATATATATTGGAAATACTGTTCTTGTGTTTTTCAGATGAGCAAATTTGCTCAAATGGGAGCAATTAGTCTCCTGATGTTAGTGGCTTTGGAAGGGTGGACACGAAAGGTTTTAGCTGACAATACCGCCATTCATTGATCTTCCAATTTTTTTGTTTTAAATTATTTAATGTGCAAATCTTCCCCTTATCTATGATGTCCCTTACCCATGCATCCTCATCTGTTATCCAGTCTCCATCTTTTTTTGTCCTGGTGGGAAGTAGTTGGTGTCTCTTAAAGGAATTAATGGTGAATTGTATTTCCAGTTATTTTTTGTGTGTGTTATAGCCCAAATTCTCAGTGCATAATATGTAATCAAATGTGTATTAATATTAAATTTCCTATATTGTGAAGGGATCCATATAGCCTTCCCTAATTGGGTGCAGCTCATAGTGCATTCTATTTTTACCCCTGCTTTTTTCGCTTTTTAACTTCCCCCATTCCATCACCCGTGAAAGTAGTTTTGCATCGTAATATTTTTTGAAGTCTGAAACCGCTAGGCCTCCTTGGTTCTTGCCCTTTGTTAGTACTGTATATTGTATTCTAGGTTTGCCCTTTTTACAATTAAATTTGGAAACTAGAGATTTCAGAGTTTTAAAGTATACTTGAGGAATCGGTATTGGTAACATTTGATATTTTTAGGCTATTTTCGGTAATATTGCCATCTTGATGATGTTAATTCTTCGTATCCACGATAACCGTCTATGTGAGATCCTGTTTAACCCTCCTCTTATGTTAGCTTTCTGTTACTATCCATGGTGTTAACGGGTCGGTTTTGACCCTTGTCTTAAATCAGCCATAAAATACCCTCTGAACAATTATTTATCATCCAATTTGTTTCTTACCTCTTGGTTACCTTGTTAGGCTTCTTTATCCTTGAAAAGATTGGTTTTAATATTTTTGGTGTGACCCCTTAGACCTTTCTTTTGATAGCATACCTCTCATTTTCAAATTTCAAAAATGGTAAAATAAAGTCAGCAACTCTGAAATGTATTGGTCCTATGTTTCTTCACTTTATTTAGAGAAGCAGACAAGCAGGCAAAGAGATAGGCCCCTCCCTAACTACAGCTCACAGGGTTGAGAGGTGATTGGCTGTCAGTGTTACTAAGCAGAGAGAGTGTTTATGATTTCAGTTTTGGCACTTATTAGTGTCCTAAAATCCTATATTATAACTGGGTCAGAATTGACCCTAACACCATGAACGTCTTAATTTTCACCACAGTATTTTATAATTTAGTGAAAAGGATTCTTTTTCTATTACATTGTTTAAATAGAGGTTCCTGACAAAGTAAAAAAATCTTGACGCAATAAACAAATTTATGTGATACTTATAGACATTCAAAACCTGAAAACGGGTCGGTTCTGACCCTAACATAAGAGGAGGGTTAATTCTGTTTTAATTTCATTTAACAGAGGTATATAGTTTTCTTTATATAGATTTTCGGGTTCTGTAGTTAGTATAAAGCCAGATATTTTAAACCTGAATTTTTCCAAGAGAAGGGAAATTCTGATCTTAGTTTTTTTTTCTTCTTTTTTTTTATATTAATGTTTAATATCTCTGATTTTGCCGGGTTGATTTTTAAATTGGAGAGTTCTCCATATTTTCTTAGAATTTCAAGTTTGGGAGGGTTACTCTTGGATTGGATATATAGAGCAGAACATCCGGGCACTTTCTAATTGTAGCCAGGAGGGGTTACAAAGATAGGACAAACAACAGCGGGGATAGGGGGCATCCTTGCCTTGTTCCATTTGACATCCCAAATGGTTCTGAGCGGATCCCATTGTCCCTTACCCTGGCTGTAGGGTGGCTATACAATGTTTTTATCCAAGCCATCATTTTTGCTCCAATCATCAATTCCTCCAAAGTTTTGGTCATAAATTCCCAACCTACTCTGTCAAATGCTTTTTCAGCATCTATTGACAGTATTAGTCCATGGGATCCACTCCTAACCATCTGCTGCATCAATAGAAGTGTTCTCACACCATTATCTCTTCCCTGTCTCCCCGGTATAAAACCCACTTGGTTGCTATGTACCCATTTCGTCATCAAGTTTTTTAGCCTGCTTGCCAATACTTTTACAAAACGTTTTATATCTATATTTAATAACGAAATGGGTCGATAGCTAGAGCATGTTGTTGCATCTTTTCCTTCTTTCAAGATTATTGTAATTGAGGCTAAGAGGGCTTCTTTACTCATTTTATATATTTGACCTAGGCCATTAAAGTAGTCTTTTAATTTGGGTATAAATATTTCTTTATACTTCTTATAATAGTTCACTATAAACTCATCTGGTCCGGGGCTCTTTCCTGAATGTGTAGTATTAAGGGCTATTCTTATTTCTTCCTCTGTAATTGGGGTCTCTAACTGATCTAATTTATCTTGTTGTCTTAGATATTGTTGGATTTTATTTATTTTATTCAGGCCCTTCTCATCTGCTGACTCTTTAATATTATAAAGTTTCTCATAGTATTCCTGAAATACCTTTGCTATATCAGCAGTTGAATGTACAATTCCCCCTTACCATCTCTTATCCTCGCTATATAGTTCATTGCTTTCTTCCTTTTTAGCACCCACGCCAATTTCTTCCCGATCTTGTTATTCCATTGATAGTTCTCCTTCACAATTTTATTGTTACCCTGTCTTATCTCTTGTACCAGAAATTATTTTAGTCCCTCTCTTTTTATTTCTAGTTGATGTTGGGTCTCTATATTCCATGTGTTTTTATGTCATTGTTCTAGACCAGGGGTCTTCAAACTATGGCCCTCCAGTTGTTCAGAAACTGCAATTCCCATCATGCCTAGTCATGTCTGGGAATGTGAGAGTTTTACAATGCCTCATGGGATATGTAGTTCCACAACAGCTGGAGGGCCGTAGTTTGAGGATCCCTGTTCTAGACTATAAATATCTTTTATTAGTCTTTCTTTTTTTTCCAATCTCTCTTTTTTCCTCCTGGCCCCTTTAGAAATTAGAATTCCCCGCATGCATGCTTTTTGAGCCTCCCAGAGTATATTTTTTGGTGTTTCTTCCTTTTAATTTATCTGGAAATATAGTTCGATTTTTTTTCAAATTTCTTCTCCCCATTTTTTATCTCTCAAAAGTTCCTCATTTAGTTTCCAGGTGTTAATTTTAGTCTGTCCCCTTCTATTTTCAGCTTCATCTTAACTGGGGCATGGTCCAACCGTGTCTTGATCCCTATTTTTACCTCTGTCACCGCCTCTATTCCCCTGTGTTCAATTAATATGTGGTCGATCCTTGAGTAAGTCTTTTGCACAGAGGAGTAGAACATATAATCCCGTTCTTTTGGGTGTAACACTCTCCATGTATCCAAGAGTTGAAATTGCAACAACTTATTTTTAATCATTTTCAAATGTGATGTTCTACTTCTCTGTGCGTTCAACGTTTTATCAACCTCAGGGTCTAGACAAAAATTTAAATCTCCGGCAACTATTACCCACCCCTTTTTAAATTCCGCTAATTTATCTAGTATTTTCCCAAGATACCACATAGGTTTGTCATTTGGGCAATATATATTTACTAAGGTTACCTCTTTTGAAAACAGTTTCCCTTTCAAGAAGAGGAATCTACCTTCGTTATCTGTCATCCTTTCTTCCAGAGTAAACTGTGTTCCTCTTGCTATACCTATGGCCACCCCCTTTGCATTTTTTGTTGTGGAGTCTGCGTAATACCAACTGGGGTGGTCCTTCGAATATAGCCTAGTGTTGGATGAATGTGGGATATGGGTTTATTGTAGGAAGACTATATTAGCTTCCATATTTTTAATTTCTTTCATAATTTTTTGTCTTTTTTCCGGGGAATTGAGGCCTCTGACATTGTACGTTACAAAATTGACCTCTGTCATCTAATTCCTATTTGTAAAATTATGTATATCTTTCTTTCATGGTTACTTGATAAAGAGAACACATTCCCATTAAGTAGTGGAATAGGCACATAAGACAGTGGTTGATTTTCCACCTCCCCCCCACCCTCCCTTCCCCCCATCCCCCCTACACCCCCCCTCCTCCTCCCTCCCATCTCCCCTCCACCCCCCCCTCCCAAACCTTTGCCTGCCCCCCCAGTGGGTTCCTGGGCCCCCGCCCTTTGGGCTTTTTTAGTCGATTTACTCCCTCCCTCCTTGTATCGACTTTTTCCCCTAGGGTGGAACTCTGCACCTGTACGCCAGGCTCCCCTCCCTTCTTCACTGGAGCCATTTCAGAGAAGAGTAGTTGAGCACCCCCAGCGTCTCCCTTCCAGTCTTTAATTTTCCCTTTATCTTATTTTTCTCCTCCCACCTCCCCCCCGCCGAACCCCCCCCCTTCACCCCCCTCTCTCTATCTAGTTTTTGTCTCTTTCACTGTGTTCATTTCTTCTTAGTCTTCAGATTCCACTGTTCATCATCTTCTTCGGCTCCTTTGCCCTTTTTGGCTGGTCATTCGTGGATCTCAGGCATGGGAATTTTCAAAGTCGTACAGAAGTCTTCCAGTTCTTCCGAGAATCTTAGTTTTACTATCTGTCCTTCTTTTCTGACTCCTAGACACGCCGGGAAACCCCAAAAATATTGAATATTGTGTTGTTTCAGTATTTCAACCATTGGTTTAAGTATCCGCTTCCTAGTTAGTGACTCCTGTGACAGGTCGGCGTAGACTTGTATCTCAGCATCTTTATATTTTAAAAGGGGTCGACTTTTTAATTTTTCCCATATCTGAGATCTTGTTTCGTATCTGTGGAATCTCACTATGGTATCTCTTGGAGATTCTTTTGGGGAATTTCGTGGTTTCCTAATTCTGTATATTCTTTCAATTTCTAGTTTTTTTGTTATTTCTCTTCCTAGTAGGGGGTTAAACACTATTTCGATCATTTCTGTTTGTTTTTCTTCTTGACCCATTTCTGGTAGACCCCGGACCCTTAGGTTATTTCTTTTATATCTATTTTCCTGATCTTCTAATTTGTAGAGTAGATCTTTTTGTACTATTTGTGTTCTCCTCATTTCTTCTTTAAGTTTCTTCAGTTCTTTTCCTTGGCCTTCCGTTTTATCCTCTACCTCTTCGACTCTTCTTAACATTTGTCCCAACTCTCCATGTGGGATTGCCATGTCTTTTTTAATAGATTGTTCCAAATTAGAGAACATTTCCTTCATTTCATCTCTAGTGGGGAGTTGGTTTTTAACTCTTTGTTCTTCCTCTCTACTTGTATTCGGGTCCTTGTCCATCAGTACATTATCCATCTGTACATCTTCTTTGGACTGGGTAGTGTTGCTTTCTTCACTTATCTCTATTATTTTCTGATTGCGAGCCTTTTTGTTGCCTTCGTTACTATGTTTTGGTTTTGTTGATACTTGTCTTTCCTTATTTTCTGTCGTTCTCTCTGGGGTCATTAAATTTTTAATCGATCCTGGGCTCGTACTTAATTTTGGCGGTTTCCCTCCCACGTCTTTTGATGGTTTATTTTAAATTTTTCTGCTTTTTTGATGTATATTTGCTAGTGTGACTCTTTTAAATAGGTTTTTCTTTCCCAACAGCCTTCACCCTGTTGATAAACGTTCACAAAAAAGTCCGCCCAGAGATTTTTAACGTAGGCAGTTATTTTAAATACATTTTCCAAAGCACTATGGCAGAAAAAAGCATCAATCTAAAAACTTTTTACTTCAGCTTCACCCGGCACCTCCCCAATATGGACCTCCGTCAGGCAGGTGATATCATTTTTTACATGATAGTTCACCTGAGTATTTTCAACATTTATTGCATTAACTGCTTAGGTGTCCTACAGGTGAAGTTCGCAGGTCACTTAGGTCTTAGAATTAGTTAACAATCTTTAGTTTCAGAGAACAGTATCCTCAGACATGGCAATAATCTCTCAGTATGTTTTAAACATGTTCAAGTACATTATATACGTTCAAGCGAGATTTTAAGCAAGGCAATAACTGTTTCCCACATAGGGTACCCAGAACAATCAAAGTTCAATCATATTTCAACATAATGCAACATAATTCATTCAGAAAAGGAAAAGGATTCCTCAAAATTCTTTCTCCTATATCGATTTTCTTCACCCAGCCTTCATAGTTATAGTGGTATTTTTCACTCAATAATTATTACACAGTCAATAGTTTTGGCTTTGTTTGGTCAACAGTGTTTTTTTTTTTTTTTATATATTTTCTGTACATCCAAGTTTATAAGAAGGGGGGGGGGGGGTATTACCCCTTTCGCCTTACCCTACCGCCAGGTTATTGCAGGGACCACTCCTCCACTTTCAACCTCCCATGTTGTCCCGTTCGTCCCACCGGAGCGAGCCTCCGTTGGCCGCAGGGAACTTTGTCTGCCTGTAAACCACACGCCGGGCGTGTCCTCCCGGCGTTCACGTCGTCTCCTCTCTCTCCAAGGTCACCTGCGCTCCTCTGGTGGCTTCTCCTCGGATGGATGTCCGTTCGGGTCCCAGTCAGCACGGGAGGGCACGAGCTGGGTCGCAGAGCAAGAGGATTGGGGTAGGGTCGGCGGGGATTAGCGGGCCGCTGAGAGCAGATGTAGCTCTACAGCACTCATCATCCTGGAGGGCGCTTACACGGGATCACTCCACAATCCTCACTGGTGCCATTAGCAGGCCCCTCCCCCTCTCGACTGGGCCGAACCCCATTGGCAGCAAAGACTTCTAATGTAGAAAACAACTGAAACTAAACTTCAGAGTCTCTGTAAGGCTTCATGTACACACAGTCTACTTTGACCGCCAGCCTCCAGAAAGTCAGAGTCAAGGCGTTACTATCCCTAAACTTTCTTCTTCCACATTCAGGATAGGGAGTTTGAAGCTCCCCTTAACCACAGCGGCAGCTCTTAAACTCCGGTAAAAGCTTATGTGTACATTGATACATAGGCACTTATGTAGTTGAGTTTAGGAGCTTTGGCAAAAAAACACCAAAAACTCCTTAACTCATGTTTAGGAGCTGCTAGTGTACATGAAGCCTTATGTTTTTTGAAGATTAATTACTTCACAGTAGCTGACGAAAAAGAGATTAATGCAGTCCAGTAGCATACCAACAGGGGGGCGGTCCGTCCCAGGTGCCACACATTGGGGGGTGTCAGGGAGCACCAGGGTGACACCCAGAGCCTCCCCGCTCACTTGCACAGGAGAGCAGAGCAGGAGGCACTGTATCTGAAGCAGAAAGGGAGAGAGAGAATCACCAGCGCTGAATAAACAATGGGAACTGCCAGAGTTTACTTTCTAAATTAATGAGCAGGTGATTGTCTGCTAGGACCCCCTAGCAACCAATCACCTGCTGTTAACTAGAAAAGGTAACTCCGGCAGTTCCCGCTGTTTATTCAGCACTGGTGATTCTCTCTCTCCCGTTCTCCTTCAGACACAGTGTCATCTGCTTCGCTCCCCTACTAATAAGCTAGGAAGGGGAGAGCTGAGGGGGGGGGGGGGGGCTTTTGCTGTGTAATGTAAAGGGTTCCATTGGGGAGCTATATAATGTAAAGGGTTCCATGGGGGGGGGGGGGGCTTGTATAGTGTAAAGGGTTCCATGGAGGGGCTGTATAATGTAAAGGGTTCCATGGGGGGGATGTATAATGTAAAGGGTTCCATGAGGGGGCGTATAGTGTAAAGGGTTCAATGGGGGGCTGTATAATGTAAAGGGTTCCATGGGGGGGCTATATAATGTAAAGTGGTCCATGGGGGGGGGGCTGGATAATGTAAAGGGGCACATGGGGGGGACTGTGTAATGTAAAGGGGTTTAGAGGTGTGAGGGGAGATGTGTAATGTAAAGGGGTTTGGGCTGTGTAATGTAAAGGGGCTCATGGGGGGGGGGCTGTGCAATGAAAAGGGGCCCATGGGGGGCGTGTAATGTAAAAGGGTTCAGAGGTGTGGGGGAGCTTTGTAATGTAAAGGGGTCCATGGGAAGGCTGTGTAAAGTAAAGGAGTCCATGGGGGGGCTGTGTTATGTAAAGGGGCCCATTAGGGGGCTGTGTAATGTAAAAGAGTTCAGAAGTTTGGGGGGAGCTGTGTAATGTAAATGGGTCCAGAGGTGTTGGGGGACTGTGCATTGTAAAAGGGGTCCAGAGGTGCAGCGGCTGTGAATTGTAAGGTCCAGAGGTATGCGGGGTGTGTAATGTGAAGGGGTCCAGAGGTATGGGGGCTGTGTAATGTGAAGGGGTCCAGAAGTATGGGGCTGTGTAATGTAAAGGGGTCTAGAGGTACAGGGGCTGTGTAATGTAAAGGGTTCCAGAGGTACGGGGGCTGTGTAATGTAAAGGGAGTCTCCCTAGATTTTACCCGCAGTTATAGCTGCAGTCCTATAGATTTCTATTAGGTTGCGCTTTTTTTTCTGCATTTTCTGAAAGTGCACCAAAAGTCCCGCATGCTGCATCTTTTTTGGGGGGTAATGACACCATATTTTACTGCACCTGGTGACACCAACCCTAGTGATGCCACTGGCAGTAGCACATACAGTGTCTCACAAAAGTGAGTACACCCCTCACATTTTTGTAAATATTTTATTATATCTTTTCATGTGACAACACTGAAGAAATTATACTTTGCTACAATGTAAAGTAATTAGTGTACAGCTTGTATAATGGTGTAAATTTGCTGTCCCCTCAAAATAACTCAACACACAGCTATAAACCGCTGGCAACAAAAGTGAGTACACCCCTAAGTTGAAATGTCCAAATTGGGCCCAAAGTGTCAATATTTTGTGTGGCCACCATTATTTTCCAGCACTGCCTTAACCCTCTTGGGCATGGAGTTCACCCGAGCTTCACTGGTTGCCACTGGGGTCCTCTTTCACTCCTCCATGACGACATCACAGAGATTGTGGATGTTAGAGACCTTGCTCTCCTCCACCTTCCATTTGAGGATGCCCCACAGATGCTCAATAGGGTTTAGGTTTAGAGACATGCTTTGCCAGTTCATCACCCTTATTTTCAGCTACTTTAGCAAGGCAGTGGTCATCTTGGAGGTGTGTTTGGGGCATTTTCACGTGGGAATACTGCCCTGCGTCTGAAGGGAGGGGATCATGCTCTGCTTCAGTATGTCACAGTACATGCTTGCATTCATGGTTCCCTCTATGAACTGTAGCTCCCCAGTGCCAGCAGCACTCATGCAGCCCCAGACCATGACACTATTACCACCATGCTTGACTATAGGCAAGACACCCTTGTCTTTGTACTCCTCACCTGGTTGCCACCACACACGCTTGACACCATCGGAACCAAATAAGTTTACTTTGGTCTCATCAGACCACAGGACATGGTTCTAGTAATCCATGTCCTTAGTCTACTTGTCTTCAGCAAACTGTTTGCGGACTTTCTTGTGCATCATCTTTAGAAGAGGCTTCCTTCTGGGACAACAGCCATGCAGAGAAATTTGATACAGTGGGCAGAGTATGGTTTTAGCACTGACAGGCTGACCCCCCCACCCCTTCAACCTCTTTAGCAATGCTGGCAGCACCCATACGTCTATTTCCCAAAGACAACCTCTGGATATGACGCGGAGCCTGTGCACTCAACTTCTTGATCGACCATGGCGAGGCCTGTTCTTAGTAGAACCTGTCCTGATGAACCACTGTATGGTCTTCGCCACCGTGCTGCAGCTCAGTTTCAGGGTTTTAGCAATCTTCTTATAGCCTAGGCCATCTTTATGTAGAGCAACAATTCTTTTTTCAGATCCTCAAAGAGTTCTTTGCCATGAGGCCAGTGACCAGTATGAGAGAGTGAGAGCGATAACACCAAATTTAACACACCTGCTCCCCATTCACACCTTGTATCACTAACGAGTCACATGATACCGGGGAGGGAAAATGGCTAATTGGGCCCAATGTGGACATTTTCACTTAGGGGTGTACTCACTTTTGTTGCCAGCAGTTTCGACAGTAATGGCTGTATATTGAGTTATTTTAAGGGGACAGCAAATTTACACTGGTATACAATCTGTACACTCACTACTTTACATTGTAGTAAAGTGTCATTTCTTCAATGTTGTCACATGAAAAGATACAATAATAAAATATTTACAACAATGTGAGGGGTGTACTTTTGTGAGCTACTGTAGTAAGTGTGCCACTGCCAGTTACATGTATTTCTGTCTGGCGCCTCAGGTCAGTCGGCACCATTTTTGCAGAGGCGGAGGATTCTTTTGGGTTCCAGGCCTGAAGTGCGCGGAGGTGCTACATGCGACATCATTTGACAACACGTCGATGTGCGGTGTGTCGCCTGCCCGCCTGGGGGGTGCCAGATTAAGGAGCCGGCCTGGGTGCCAAATGCTCTAGGTACGCTCTGGGGCAGTCTTGCTTTAAAGCTCTGTTAAGAATATGTAACTACTATAATGTCCAAAGACTGGTAATGAGTTCACCATTCATTGGATGTAGTGGCTGCATTAGTTTTCTTTTTTAGGTTATGGCCTAATAGCAGATTTAAATACACTAAAGAATTGAAAACAAACTCCAGCTAACACTTTAGGCAGTTACAACAGTTTTTTTTCCTTTTAAGATAAATGTTTTTTCATAAATGAATAAACTCTGATCACTATAAGCACCCCTGTCAGTGTTTATTGTTTTTTCTCAACCTTATATCTTCAACAGACTTACTGGCAAGATCACCTAGTGAAAATAAAAGAAAGAAAGCCTAATAAAAAAAAAAATACTGCAACCATCACATCTAAGAATTTGTAAGCTGCTATATAGTAAATATTTGCTTTTGGGTTTAATATTGCTTTAATATCCCCTGCTCACTGTTTTCCTTCATCAGGAAAAATAAGCATTCACATATTTATATGTGAAAAACCCTAAGTAGATGCATACATTTGCACACAGGTATAATGCCACCACAGATTTTGAAGGCAAGCAAGCTATTTAAACCAAGGTTTTTGATAGGCTCATAAAAAAAAAAGTAAATGACCAGGAGGGCACAAGAAGTGTCCTTTTGGCCCTGGAGGTATCCAGCACTCTAAGGTGGGCAGAACAGTTCTCTCAAACCCTCTCCGCCGTATACATTCCCGAAGTGGAAAACTGGCAGGCGGATTACCTCAGACGGCAGGCGTTGGACTAAGGGGAGTGGTCCCTTCATCCGGAGGTGTTTTCATCAGTTGTGTCTCGAGTGGGGCATTCCTGAGGTGGATCTGTTGGTGTCCCAGGATCGAGGCACAAGGGATTCCGGATATCTTGGTACGCCGATTTGGTGTGGCTGGTTGCCGACGTTCCTTGGAAGCTTCCTCTCAGGCAGAATCTGCTGTCTCAAGGACTAATCTTCCATCCTGCTTTACAGTCGCTGGCTTTGATGGCTTGGCTGTTGAACGCTAGGCGATGATGGATAGAGGTTTGTCTGAGTCTGTGTTTCCAACACTGTTAAAAGCTAGGAAATCTACTTCTAGGAAGATCTACCATCATACGTGGAAGACGTACATTGTGTGGTGTGAGTCTCTTGGGGTTCATCCTTATTCTTTTTCAGTGGCTCGGATCTTGACCTTCCTTCAAAGGGGGGTTGAGCAGAAACTGGCCTTGAGTACTATTAAGGGCCAGATGTTGACCTTAGCGGTATTCTTTCAAGGGCTCTTGGCCACACACTCCCTGGTGCGTACTTTTCACAGAGATAAGGTGGTTCTTCACCCCTGCCCGTCATTCCTTCCAAAGGTTGCCTCTGATTTTCATTTGAATGAAGACATTGTGTTGCCTTTTCTGTGTCTCAGGCCAAAACATTTGAAGGCAATTGCTTTGCATGCCTTGGATGTGGTCCAGGCGATTAGGGTGTACCTGGCAGCTGTGGAGTCTTTTAGGAAATTAGACTCACTATTTGTGCTCACGGATGGGACTCAGAAAGAATTGTCTGCTTTCTCTGCGACCATTTCCAGATGGATCAGAAAGACATTGGTTCATGCCTATTCCATCAAGGGTCAGGTTCCTCCTTTCCCTGTCAAGGCGCATTCTACTTGGGCGCTCAGTGCCTCCTGGGCCTTCCATCATCAGGCGTCAGTGACAGGTTTGCAAGGCAGCCACCTGGTCGTCGGTGCACACTTTCACAAAGTTCTATAAAGTGGATGTGTTGGCATCTGCGGATGCTTCCTTTGGCCGCAAAGATTTGCAGGCTGTTTAGAGGACCTGGTCCTCTTGGAGGGTGTATTGTTCTTTTCAGGTGGGCTCCAGTTGTTTTGGTTGAGCTCCTGTTTAACTGGTTGGCTATAGTTTAGCCTTGGGAATTTTTTTTTTCACTGTTTCCACCCCTCATGTTTAACACTGCTTTGGGACTTCCCAATGGTTAAGAAGATAAGGAGCTGTGTCCGAAAATGGGATTTTTGATTTACCTGATTTACCGTAAAATCCATTTCTCTGATGTTCATTGACGGACACAGCACCCACCCCTCTGTAGAGTTGTAATTCTTCTGACGCTGCTTGTAACAAAACTGAGTACCTATAGCAGGGAGAGGCAATATACCTCCGGGCACTGCCCATAGGCAAAGCCAGGCTTTTTTTCTGCCTATTGTCGCACTCCTATAGGGGTCAGTAGAACCCAATGGTCAAGAAGATCAGGTTTTTAGTTGCTCAACTGTCTTAGGTCTTCTTTGTCGCATCTTCTTCTTTATGATGCGCCAAATGTTTTCTATGGGTGAAAGATCTGGACTGCAGGCTGGCCATTTCAGTACCCGGATCCTTCTTCTACGCAGCCATGATGTTGTAATTGATGCAGTATGTTGTCTGGCATTGTCATGTCGGAAAATGCAAGGTCTTCCCGGAAAGAGACAACGTCTGGATGGGAGCATATGTTGTTCTAGAACTTGGATATACCTTTCAGCATTGATGGTGCCTTTCGAGATGTGTAAGCTGCCCATGCCACGTGCACTCATGCAACCCCATACCATCAAAGATGCAGGCTTCTGAACTGAGCGCTGAGAACAACTTGGGTTGTCCTTGTCCTCTTTAGTTCAGATGACTTGGCATCCCAGTTTTCCAAAAAGAACTTCAAATTTTGATTTGTCTGACCACAGAACAGTTTTCCACTTTGCCACAGTCCATTTTAAATGAGCCTTGGCCCAGAGAAAACGCCTGCGCTTCTGGATCATGTTTAGATTTGGCTTCTTTTTTGGCCTATAGAGTTTTAGCTGGCAACGGTGAATGGCACAATGAATTGTGTTCACTGACAATGTTTTCCGGAAGTATTCCTGAGGCCATGTTTTGATTTCCATTACAGTAGCATTCCTGTATGTGATGCAGTGCCGTCTAAGGCCCCGAACATCACGGGCATCCAATATGGGTTTTCGGCCTTAACCCTTACGCACAGAGATTGTTCCAGATTCTCTGAATCTTTGGATGATATTATGCACTGTAGATGATGATAACTTCAATCACCGCCATTACTAGTAAAATAAATAAATTAGAATATCCCATAGTTTGTAGATGCTATAACTTTTGTGCAAACAAATCAATATACGGTTATTGGGATTTTTCTTTTTTTTACCAAACATATTTACCAGATTACACATTGGCCTAAATTTATGAAGAAATTAGATTTTTCTTTTTATTGGATATGTTTTATAGCAGAAAGTAAAAAAATTATATATATATTTTTTTTAAATTGTCGGTCATTTTTTTGTTTATAGCTCAAAAAATAAAAAGTGCAGAGGTGATCAAATACCACCAAAAGAAAGCTCTGTTTGTGGGAAAAAAGGACATCAATTTTATTTGGGTATAGCATTGCACGACCATGCAATTGTCAGTTAAAGTAACATAGTGCCGTATTGCAAAAAATGGACTGGTCATGAAGGGGGGTAAATCTCTATAGGAGGTCAAGTGGTTAAGGGAGAATAAATTTGGTTTAGCTAATCTTTACTCACATCAAAGGTTCTCCATGCCTCTTATCAGTCTGGTTGCCCTTCTTTGCGCGTTCTCCAGTACGTAATCCTCTTTTTGTGAACTGGAGCACAACGCTGTACTGTATATTCCTGATGAGGTCACAATTATGTCTCTCCTTCTGGAGTCTTTAATTCTTTTATTACAATAAATTATTTTTATTGCTTTAGAAATTGCAGCTTTGCATGCTATTATTATTATTTTATTTTTATTTTTTTTAAAGGAACAGCACACCATTTGTATGGTTCTCATGCTATTATTAAGCCTATGATCTACCAGAACACCAAGATTCTCAGTTATTGACTCCCCTAGCTTTACTCCCCCTAGAGTGTATGATGCATGCATGTTTTTAGCCCCCAAGTGCATAGCTTAACATAATAAAAATTACACCTTATTTTACACATAGTTGCCCAATCAAACATTACATTAAGATCTGCTTGTAAGTTGGACACATCCTGTAAATAATGTATTTCACTACATAGCTTGGTGTCATCTTCAAACATAGAAATTATCCTAAAATAATGTCAAAAGCTTTATAATTTATAGATAGACATTGGGGTACACCACCAATAACCCCTTAGATCATTCAGAATATGAATCTTTAGTCACTATGCTCTGAATATGGTCATTAAGGCAGTTTTCAACAGACTGACTGGTCTAAGCCCATAGACCTTAACCCCTTCTTGCCTGCCATATGCAGATATGTGGCCTCATTGACATGGGCCTTTATCAGTGAGGCTGTATATATCTGGGTACCTGTCTTTGTGCTGGGAGTGCGGTACACAGCTTGCTCCCAACACCGAGAGCGGCCTTTTGCCAGGTGCCTCAGGTCTAATATTAATGATAGGGGCCAGGGACTCTTGGTTTCTGAGTCACGTGATTGCTGTGATAGCCTCTGATTGACTATGGCAGTGATCAGCCATTGTGCAGCCCACCCCTGTGTTTATATTCTCTTCTAAATAGAGAGAAAAATACATTGTATCTTTCTCTCCTTGCAGTAGATGAAGATGTAAATAAACACAAGTGTGTAAAAAAAATAAAAATAAAATAAAAATAAAGAAAAAATAACTAGATCAAGGTTTGATCTAGGTCAGTTTCAGGGTAAGATTAAAAAAAAGCATTTTTTAACCACTTTACCACCGGAGGATTTTGCTGTCTTCCGTCCAGGCCACTTTTTGCGATTCGGCGCTGTGCGACTTCAACTGACAATTGCGCGGTCGTGCGACGCCGTACCCAAACGAAATTTACGTCCTTTTTTTCCCACAAACAGAGCTTTCTTTTGGTGGTATTTGATCACCTGTGCGATTTTTACTTTTTGCGCTATAAACAAAAAAAGAGCATTTATTTTGAAAAAATAACAATATTTTTAACATTTTTTTATATGAAATTCCCCCCAAAAAAGATGTAAAAACCAATTTTTTTAAAAATTTTTGGCCAATTTGTTTTATGCTACATATGTTTGGTAAAAAAAATCGCAATAAGCGTATTTTGATTGGTTTGCGCAAAAGTTATTGCGTTTACTAACAAAGGGAAAGATTTCTGTCATTTTTGGTGTTTTTTTTTTTTAACGCGTAATGGCGGCGATCTGCGATTTTTTTTGCGGGACTGCGACATTGCGGCGGACAGATCGGACCCTTGACTGACATTTTTGACACTTTTGGGGGTACCAGTGACATTACTGCAGTAATCAGTGCTATAAATATGCACTGTTACTGTAAAAATGACACTGGCAGGGAAGGGGTTAATTTTATTGGAGAGGGAGGGGTTAATGTATGCCTGGTGCTTACTGACGTGTAGGGGGGGAGGTGACTGTGTGAGTCATGGACAGATCGGATGTCCAGCTATGCTGAACAGTCCGATCTGTCACTCCCTGTCACTATGGAGATCCGCCCGCTGTGTTTACACACAGCGGGCGGATCTCCAGACTCGATCCCCGACGATCAGGTAAGAGCAGCGGCGATCGCCGCTGCTCCTCCCCTGGCCCGACTCCCGCTGTGAATGAAAACAGCGGGAGCGAGCCTCCGGCGGCGCGCAAGCGCCGCCCAGAAGGGGGAGTGTCCAACGACGTTAATACTACGTCGCTGGACGATAACGAACCACTCTGCCGCAGTAGTATTACTGTGAGCGGTTGTAGAGTGGTTAAACTGTTATCAGTGTCCGTGTGTTTTAGAAAGATATTTTAGAAAAAAAAAATTTGCACCATTGTCTTTGGGCCAACAACTAACATACACATATGTGGTATTGTAAAACAATGTGTCAATCTCTTCAGAAGAGGATAAATGAAAAAGTCGAACACATGAGCAGCGCTGATAAAGAGTGCGACCCCCTTTATAAAAAAAGTCTGTGAATCAGCAAAGTCCTCCATAATAACGGATCAATGTAGTGAATACAGTTGAAAGCTTCCACCACACCTCGTGACCCCTAGGGAAATGCTCACTCACCAGACATATATCATCAAAAAGCCTTTATATCGTCAGACAGGACCATGTATGGGCAAATCCGAACTCCTGAATATCGATGTCTCCCCTGCACAAAAAGGACATTGTCCAAAAGAGTATCTGAGCACTTGGCAAATATTAGAAAAGGCTACAAGGACCATAGTGTTTCATTACATTTTTGGCAGAAACATAATAAAGATCCATCTGGCCTCAAATTCTGGGGCATAGATAAAATTGACTCAGTTTGGAGAGGTTCCAACCTAGATAGAGAACTCGCCAAACGGGAGACCCAATGGATCTACCTAACTGGCTCTTTAACGCCTAAGGGTTTGAACGTTGAATTGGATGTCAATTGTTTTTTAAGTGATTATTGATGCTTTTTTACCTTAGGGATATGTACTGTCTGGTGCCCACCTTTTATAGCCAATTATTTATGTGATTTATCATCATGCGTTTTTATGCGACTTGTAATTGCCATTTTTATAGTGTAATTTTTATCCGCTGTTGATGGGGATTTTTAATTATTAACTATGATTGTTTTAGAACTATGTTGATTTTATATATTCAGTATATGTTCATGCCACTATTTGATGTTTTTATGATGGTGACTGTTGTATATGCCACTTTAGATTTGAATACTGTTTTATATATCAGTTTTATTATGTATTTAAAGTGTCAAATTGCAGCACAGATCTCTGAATGTATGGTCTGGGGGGCTTCCCTCTTTTGTCCATCCACGCTCTAGATTATTTTTAATTGATTGCTGGTGTTGGACATTTTGATATAGACTGACAATTATCACTGCTTTTGCAGTTTGAGGATAACCCCTTCTATATGCATGGTCAGTATGTCTTCTATACATACATATTCTCCTTGATGTGTGTAGCCGACTTTGCTTAGGTATGGTTATATACTTTGCCTGGTACAACTGATACATTCAGGGACTGTTGCTGTATTATCTCTGATCTCCAATGATCCTATGCTGTCCCGATCTGCAGACTGTTGCGCCCGTATGGGTTGCTGGCCGGCTGAAGGGGTTCAGCATTGGGAGAGGAGGGAGATAAAAGGAGGTTGCGGTGCTGCGCGCCCATGCCCTCTGTAGAAGTCAGTTTGATGACGAAACATGTCAGGGCGTGAGCGCGCGGCCACCCCGACTCCAACATTGTGACTAGCTGCTGCGGACTTGCCTTCACATCCACCCTGGGCTGACGAGCTGGAGAGGGGCGGTGAGCTTCCCGGCAGCGCTACTGCTGTTGCTGATATCGGATACTTTGTATTACATGCCTTTTTCATTTTGATTGATGTGAGTGCATAGAGTGGGGGAGTTTGTGGGTTGGTTTGTCAATAAAGTGTGTTGAACTACTACCCTATGTGCCCTTTATGTTTTGCATCTCACTCTGCACACAATTATTGGACGAGCTGGGAGATGGAGCCTATGTCTTTCTCTTGTCTGTGATTGGGGAGACATCGATATTCAGGAGTTCGGATTTGCCCATACCTGGTCCTGTCTGACGATATAAAGGCTTTTTGATGATATATGTCTGGTGAGTGAGCATTTCCCTAGGGGTCACGAGGTGTGGTGGAAGCTTTCATCTGTATTCACTACATTGATCCGTTATTATGGAGGACTTTGCTGATTCACAGACTTTTTTATAAAGGGGGTCACACTCTTTATCAGCGCTGCTCATGTGTTGGACTTTTTCATTTATCCTCTTCTGAAAAGATTGACCTATTGTTTTACATTTTGTTTTATTTAATGAGTAGCAACTTGATGCTTTTAATTAGTTCCATTTGATTTATAGTTTTATAGGCTTTGTCATATCTCCTAAGCGCGGGGTGATTGTGATAATAATTTAGTTAATTCATATATATATTTATTATCTCAGTCCTTTGACTTTATACATATGTGGTATTGTTGAGATTGTCAGGAGCAGGAGAAATTATTTTGAGTTGTACTTTGGTGGTAAATTATGGTAATAGCAAGAAATATACAGCTAAATTAAGGAAAATATTTTTTTTTACTCTTTTAGGCCAGTTTTCTTTTGATAATAAATAGAAAAGATTAGGAGATATCCATGACCATTTACCAATAGAAAGCCTAATTTGTCCAAAAAAAACAAACAAACAAGGTATAATCCACCAGGATAGAAAAGAGTTGTGAAGATGTACAGTTTTATTAGCACATGTCAAAGATGCAAAATTGAGTTCCGGCATTAACAATTGTTTTACCCTCCATCACTAAGGGTGTCATTTACCATCTGTGCGGAACTGTTTAAGAAAGCATTTAATATCACTTTAAAGTTTCTAGGTATGCTGGTTTTACAGTCCTGGTACCACAGGTTTCCCAGTTGCTGAAACTCAAAAGCACAAATAATAAGGGAATCATTTGAAAAAAAAAAAAAAGCTTAGCCCACTATAGGACTTGCTGGAGAAGGTTGAATTCAGCCTTATTCCATCCCAATCTTAAAAATAAAAGTTTGAATGTAACTAACTACTACTAGATATTGCCTCTTGTTATACAAGTGTATTTTCTTGGGATAATGTGGCTGTTTTTAATTGCTTTTAGCCGTTTTAGAAGCATTTGGGCTAAAAATATTGCTATTTTAATAAACGTTTTTTTGTTTTGGTTTTGATTTTCTTGATTTTGTTTTGGGGGTATCCTAAGTTTTGTTATTATAGCATTTCCAGTCAATACAATACCAATATGCTTGTTGATTGCTTTTTTTTAACAAACAGATGTCCCTTTCTCAGTGGTTCCACATCCTACAGCTCAGAGCTGTGGGAGTAGAGAAGCTGTTGAGTTTGCCAATAGCATCACAGAAGCAGACCGTCTAAGTGTTGGTTGCCAAATAGTCAGATAAGCTGTCATTCAGCCAGCAAAGGGAACTTACTTAAGCAGACAGAATGAGAGTGCAGCTGTCTGTAGTTTACAGAAGAATGTGACATCTCTCAAACAGAATAAGGAGCCTGTAGGCTAGTGTTGTCATCCTTTTAAAGGAAGACTTCGAAGAAAGCAGAAACTGCCAAGATCAACACATATTTATTCAACATTTATTCACACCAAAAACCTTTGGTTCATGTACAATTTGAGGGAATTATATAATGGTTTAGGTCAGTTTTATTTCAAATGTAGTAACTTTTTTTTTTTTTAGGTAGCACCAAAGTTGGTGCTAGGTAAAATATAGTGGGTCTTGTCTGCTTATCAGCAGGGCCACGATTTTCAGGTAGGCTGGCATGTGTTCCCAGGTGTGCCTGTGTAATGTTCCGGTACCTCTGGTACCCTCCTCTCCATATTTCTCCTCTCCTAATTGCGTCCCATCTTGTGTAACAAGGGACGCATATACCTTTAAGACCGGATGACATCATTGCCGAGCGCCGCTATGAGCGGCTATTTCAATCGCCGGTTTGCTCTCACTCATGGCTCGTTCAACCGCCATGGTTGGAGCGTCCCGCTGTCTGAAGTCAGCATACCAGTTCGACACGCTCCTGTATCTCGCTACCTGAACCTGTTTTCGGATCCTGTGTCTCGCCACCCGATCACCCCTGGCATGCTGTCTTCACCTTCACCCACATGTTCATCGCACCTACGCCTGAGAAGTCGGAGCTGCTGATATACCTCCCTTGCTGAACTGAAGCCGGAAACCTCGCTGGTGATCCGTATCTCGCTACGGGATCACCCCTCTCCAATGGACACTGTTATTCCTAAACCTATCTAAGTGATAAGTACCCCGCAGGGGATTCTTGCTAACCAATCTCCTACTGTCATCTACTGCAATTACCAAGACTATCTGTATCTATCTATTCACTATCATCTGCATAGACTGTTAGCTCTTGGGACTACCTTCAACTATCCTTGCACTAGGTTACTCTGTCTAAGTATACTCCATCTGTGTCCTCTTACCATCTGCACTATACTTGACATCAGAACCTATCTGCTTTACCATCACCTGCAACTCTCCTAATACTACTTCTAGTGCTCACCATACAATAGCCTGTCTCTCATCTATATCCTCATATACTCTATCCCTCCATTAAACATCTATTAATATATATATAGTATATAACAGGCTGTACACGGTGATGAAGTCCTGAGAGTTGGATATGTTTGTTCAACAGATTCTCTACAAGGCTACTGAGTGTAATAATTCTGCAGCTGTAAATCCATCCACTAACAAAAACGCATGAACGTTACAGATTGAACGAGCCTTTTAAAAAAATATGGATTCAGCAGAATTATCCACTCATGTACTACAATTAAAACAGCAAGTAGATGCATTGATCCTTGCGCTTACAGAGGTACAAAATGAAAATCAGTCCTTGAGACAGCAGCTTGGCCGTCTCACACAGCCTCCTGCTGCTCAGTCCCGTGAGCCTAAGATAAACCCTCCTATAGTGTTTTCTGGTGATCGGAGCAAATTCCGTGAATTTAAAAACGCATGTCGATTGTTTTTTTTTTGTTTAAACCTCTAACCTACACCACTGACCAAATTAAGGTTTGTGCCATCATCTCCTATTTAACGGGTGAACTCCGGGCCTGGGCAGATGCTCTCTTTGAAAAGGATGATCCACTCCTTAATTCTTATCCCTTATTTCTAGCACAACTTGCTACTTTATATGAAGACCCCAACAAGCAGAGTACCGCTGACACCCAATTACGGGCCTTAAAAAAACAAGGAAGGAGACCTGTTGAAGATTTCGTGGCAAATTTTAAAAGATGGTCCCCTGATTCAGGGTGGAACGACACATCTTTGCGAACGCAGTTTAGACTCGGCCTATCTGAGGCCGTTAAAGACGAGCTCGCCCGAGCGGATTTACCTGGCACTCTAGAGGGACTGATCCAGACCAGTATCAATATTGACAGACGACTACGAGAAAGAAAGGCTGAGAAGATGGGCTCACCATTTTCCAGTCCTTCTCGGATGTTGCCTGCTGACCCTACTCCTATGGAAGTAGGAATGATACGTCCACCTCTGACCCTTTCTGAACGTGCCAGGAGGAAAACCGAACATCTTTGCATGTACTGCGCATCCCCGAATCATTTGGTAAACGACTGTCCTCTTGTCCGCAGAAAAGAGGGTGAGTGTTCAAATGTCTTGCTAGGGGGACTCACAACTTCCTTTTCTAATCCTTATCTTTTTGTTCAATTAACATTGCAGTGGGACCAAACTAGGATCACCACCAAGGCTATGATTGACACAGGATCTTGTGGAAACTACATTGACATTTGTTTTGTCTCCCTTAATAAAATACCTATTGTTTCAAAACCCAAACCTGTCTCCGTTAGTTTTATTAACGGTACCCCTTTATCCTCTGGTCCTATCACCAGTCAGACACAGGCACTTCTTGTAACTGCTGACGAGTCTCATGTGGAGACCACCACCTTTGATGTATTAACTTCACCACATTTTCCAATCATTTTGGGACTTCCCTGGTTACACATACATCAACCAATCATCGATTGGAAAACAAGAACGTTAGCCTTCTCTTCTCACTATTGTGAGACGACGTGTAACCTCCCCACACATGATAGGATCCTGTCTGTACTGCCGGATGACATTATTCCCAAGTGTTATCAAGATTTATCGGAGGTTTTCCTTGAGAAAAACGCTCAAATGCTACCTCCCCATAGGGACTATGATTGTTGTATCGATCTGCTCCCTAATAGCAAGTTGCCTTACGGACATGTATATCCTCTCTCACAGGATGAACTCTCTCACCTTAAGGAGTATCTGGATGAGAACTTGGCAAAAGGATTCATCCGACCTTCTACTTCCTCCACTGCTGCTGGGCTCTTCTTCGTCCGCAATAAGGACTCTAGCCTTAGGCCTATCATTGATTTCAGACAATTAAATGCCATCACAATAAAGGATCGTTATCCTTTGCCTCTTATTCCTGAACTTATCGAACAGGTGCGTGGGGCTTCTTTCTTTTCAAAATTGGACCTAAAAGGGGCATACAATTTAATTCGAATCCGTAAAGGGGATGAATGGAAGACGGCATTCAGAACCAGATACGGACTGTTTGAGTACCTTGTAATGCCATTTGGGCTATGTAATGCTCCCGCAGCCTTCCAACGGTTTATAAATGAGATATTCCGAGACTTGCTTGATGTTTGTGTGGTAGTATATTTGGACGATATACTTATCTATTCTCATTCCTTACCTGAGCACATAAAACATGTGAGACTTGTGTTGTCAAGACTACTTGCACATAACTTATATGTTAAATCAAAGAAATGTTTGTTTCATAAAGAGGAAGTACTATTCCTAGGATATATTATATCTAAAAGTGGAATCAAAATGGACATGAGCAAAATATCCTGCATTCTGGATTGGCCTGTGCCAACCACTCGCAAAGCATTACAAAGGTTCCTAGGATTCTCTAATTACTATAGGAAATTCATTAAAAACTTCTCTGCGATTGTGAAACCTCTCACACAACTTACAAGCACGAAGAAACAATTTAATTGGACAAAGGAAGCAAATGGAGCATTCTCTCTGCTGAAATCAAGCTTTACTACTGCCCCCATACTATGCCATCCAGACCCATCCCTTCAATACATCTTGGAGGTAGATGCGTCTAATATGGCAGTAGGAGCAGTTCTCTCACAACGACCAACAAACACCTCACCTCTTCACCCAGTTGCTTTCTTTTCAAAGTCATTAAGTAGCCCCGAGGTGAACTACCCAGTAGGTGAGAAGGAGTTATTAGCCATAAAACTGGCATTAGAGAATTGGCGACATCTACTTGAGGGCACTCAATTGCCAATTCTGATATATACTGATCACAAAAACCTTCAATATCTTCAGACTAATAGAACTCTTTCCCACCGGCAGGTACGGTGGTCGTTATTCTTTCTGAGATTTAATTTTTTAGTAACTTATACCCCCGCAGACAAAAATAAAAAAGCGGATGCACTCTCACGACTAGCCGAGAAAGATTGCACTGAGGTTCCCTCAGTTCCTATAATACCACTTGAGCGTGTTGTCGGAGTTGTTCGCTCCCTGAAGGAAGAGATTTTGCACAGCATAGGGTTGGATTCACCTCCACCACAACTAACTACTGACGCAGAAGGCTTCCTCTACTACAACGATAAATTATACATACCCCCTACTATGCAAACCAAGATCTTAGAATTGTCGCATGATGTACCTATGGCAGGACATATGGGTATGACTAAAACTCTCAATCTACTCACTAGGCAATTTTGGTGGCCAGAAATGAAGACAACCGTAAAAAAGTTTGTTTCATCTTGTGATATCTGTGCAAGGTCTAAAATTGACAACACAAAACCATCAGGGTTACTTTGTAGTTTACCGATACCCCAGGTTCCGTGGGAAGTGGTATCCTTAGACTTCATAGTGGAACTACCACCTTCCAAAGGATTCAACACCATCTTGGTGTCAGTGGACCATCTGACCAAGATGGCACATTTCACTCCTATCCGAAAACTACCTTCATCCAAACAAACAGCGGAATTACTTGTGAAACATGTCTTTAAGTTACATGGTATTCCAAAAACACTGCTGTCTGACCGTGGTTCACAATTCATCTCAAAGTTTTGGCTATCTCTATGTCAGATACTGCGAATAGAGCGTAACCTTACTTCTCCCTACCACCCTCAGACCAACGGACAGACAGAGAGAATTAACCAGTGCATTGAACAGTACCTGCGTTGCTATACTTCGTATCTACAGGACGATTGGGCAGATCTCCTCCCGCTGGCGGAATTCGCCTATAACAACGCTACTCATAGCACTACTAAGCAAAGTCCGTTTTACCTGAATTATGGGTTTCATCCCACACTCCTTCCTCCATGTATCTTGCCATCAAGTAATCCAGTGGCATCTGATTATCTTGCCCAGATAAAGGATTCTCTGGGATTACTCAACAATACCATATCTCATGCTCATAGCCAACAAAAAAAGTACTACAACCTCCGTAGGAAACCCTCTCCCCAATATGCCATTGGGGATCTTGTTTGGCTTTCTACAAAAAATCTGAGACTAAAAATCCCTAGTAAAAAACTTGGACCTCTATTTCTGGGACCTTTTCCAATAGAGAAGCTTATTGGAAAAGCTGCAGTACAACTCACATTGCCAGTAGACCTCAAGATACATCCTGTCTTCCATGTGTCTCTACTGAAGCCCCATGTTCCTAACCAAGGAATAAGGCCTACTATCTCACCTCCACCTCCTGTACAAGTGGAAGGTGGAGAAGAATTTGAGATAAAAGAAATTTTGGATTCCCGTTTCAATAGAAGAAGACTCCAGTATCTTGTACGATGGAAGAATTATGGGCCCCAAGATGACACCTGGCTGGATACCTCCAAAATACATGCCCTTAGACTGATTCGCAATTTCCACTCGAAATATCCGGAAAAAACAGTTCTAGAGGCCTTCCGGAGCCAGCCTTAAGGGGGGGGTACTGTAATGTTCCGGTACCTCTGGTACCCTTGTCTCCATATTTCTCCTCTCCTAATTGCGTCCCATCTTGTGTAACAAGGGACACATATACCTTTAAGACCGGATGACATCATTGCCGAGCGCCGCTATGAGCGGCTATTTCAATCGCCGGTTTGCTCTCACTCATGGCTCGTTCAACCGCCATGGTTACATAGTTGGTGAGGTTGAATAAAGACAAAAGTCCATCCAGTTCAACCTGTGTAGATGTGTTTGGCTGTAATCATCTTGCATACCCCTGAATGTTCTGATCCTTGAGATGTACGTCTAAGAGTCTTTTGAAAGCCACCATACTACCCGCAGAAACCACCTCATGTGGTAGAGAATTCCACAATCTTGTAGCCCTAACAGTAAAGAACCCCCCACGTTGCCTGAGGTTAAAACGCTTCTCCTCTAATCGCATTGTATGCCCCCGAGTTCTCATGCAATCCCTTCGACTGAACAGCTTTTTTTCTAAGCCTAGATCCCCATTTAGATATTTAAAAATTGCTATCATGTCCCCCCTCAGGCGTCTCTTCTCCAGGGAGAATAAATCAAGCGATTGCAGACGCTCCTCATAATCAAGGTCCTCCAATCCCCTAATTAGTTTAGTTGCCCTTCTCTGGACTCTCTCCAGCTCCAACACATCCCTTCTGAGGACTGGTGACCAGAACTGGACCGAATACTCCAGATGAGGTCAGACCAGAGTTTTATAAAGTGGAAGGATTATAGTCTTATCTCTGGAATACATCCCTTTCTTTATGCATGCTAATATTCTGCTAGCCTTGGCAGCTGCCGCTTGACATTGCATGCTGTTGCCTAGTCTATCATCAACCAAGACTCCCAGATCCTTCTCCATTTTTGATTCTCCCAAGGGTTCCCCTCCTAACGTGTATTGTGCTTTTATGTTTCTAGTCCCCAAGTGTAAAACCTTACATTTCTCCACGTTAAACCTCATTTGCCATGTCTTTGCCCACTCCGTTATTTTGTCCAGGTCATTCTGTAGGATATCTGCTTCATGCTGTGCTGTTATTGCCCTGCCTAATTTTGTGTCATCTGCAAAAACTGATATTGAACTACTGATCCGTCCTCAATGCTGTTTATGAATAAATTGAACAAGGTTGGTCCTAGGACTGAGCCTTGGGGGACCCCGCTTACTACCTCAGACCAGTCTGAGTACGCGCTGTTTATTACCACCCTTTGGACACGCCCTTTTAGCCAGTTCCGTATCCAAGAGCAAACCCTGCTGTCGATACCTGCAGACCTTATTTTATAAATTAAGCGCTTATGGGGAACTGTATCGAACGCCTTAGCAAAATCTAGGTACACCACATCCACTGGTCTGCCCCTATCTAGCTCACAGCTCACCTCCTCGTAGAATGTTAAGAGATTGGTTTGACAAGAACGCCCATTTGTAAACCCGTGCTGGTTACTACTGATGATGCTGTTGTCCTTAGCAAACTCTACGATATAGTCCCTTATCATCCCCTCCAGAAGTTTACATACTACTGATGTCAGACTGACAGGCCTATAATTTCCCGGTATATGCCTCTGACCCTTTTTGAATATCGGAATCACGTTAGCTTTCCTCCACTCCCCTGGTACATCTCCTGTCCTAATACTGTCCGCAAAGATCAGGAACAGTGGTCTGGATATAACCTTACTGAGTTCCTTGAGTACTCTCGGATGTACGCCATCCGGGCCTGGTGATTTGTTTGTGTTGAGTTTATCCAGCCTTTCCCTGATTTCACCCTCTGTTAGCCATAGTGGCAAGTCCTGTGTATTACTACTAACCATACAGTCATGGTCAGTGTACCCCTCCGATTCCTGTGTAAAGACTGATGAGAAAAAAGCATTCAGCACGGTTGCTTTTTCAGTGTCCTCTGTAACCATCCTCCCATCATTGTTAATTATGTGTGCAATATGCTCTGCCCTAGTTTTTTTGCTGTTGATATACTTAAAGAATTTCTTTGGGTTTTTTTTGCTATCCTCCGCTATTTGTCTCTCAAAGTCTATTTTAGCCATCTTGATTTTGTGTTTACACTTCCTATTTGCCTCCTTGTATTGGTCGAAAGCCAATACTGTGCCCTCTGATTTATATTTCCTGAAGGCCAATTTTTTTCCCCTAATAAGTTTTTTAACGCTCCGGTTTAGCCAGCCAGGTTTGGCTTTGTCCCTTCTAAATTTATTTCCCATAGGAATGCACTGCAAGATGCCTTTGCTTAATATGTTCCTAAAGCATTCCCATTTTTCCTCTGTGGTCAGGGATCCCAGGGTTCGGTCCCAGTTTACCCTTTCCATCAACAAGTACAATTTTGGAAAGTTTGCCCTTCTGAAGTTAAGGGTTCTTATGTTCCCCACTTGCCTTGCTATATTGTTATTTACGCTAAATGTGATCATCCTGTGATCGCTAGAGCCCAGGTTGTCCTGGACTCCTATCTCCGAGATTAGGTCTGGGTCATTAGTGATCAATAGATCCAGGATTGTGTTTTCTCTGGTAGGGGAATCCACCAACTGTGACATGTAATTATCCTGTAAGGTTTCCGTGAATTGACGGCCCTTATGTGAGTGTGTAGTCCCCTCTCCCCAGTCAATGTCGGGATAATTGAAGTCCCCCAATATGATGACTGATCCTAGCTTTGCCACTTTACCCAAAAGTGCTAAAAATTCCAGCTCTACCTCCTCCCCTTGTTTAGGTGGCCTATAGCAAACCCCCACAATTACTTTTCCCTTTTCTCCTTCCCTATGGAGTTCTACCCACACGGATTCTAACTCCATACTCATCCCTTCCGTAATGTCACTCCTCTCTATCACCCTTACATTATTCTTGACGTAGAGACATACCCCTCCCCCTCTTTTTCCTACCCTGTCCTTCCGGTACACTGAATACCCTTGGATATTTGCCAGCCAGTCATGTGAGGGGTCGAACCAAGTCTCCGTTATTCCCACTAGGTCTATGTCCTCCTCATGTACTAACATTTCCAACTCATCCATTTTATTAGCTAGGCTCCTGGCATTAGCATATACCCCTCGTTTTACGGAAGTTAAACGTGATTGGTTATGTTTATTCCTGTTTGGTCTGCGGTTCTCCCGCACAGACCTACCAATAGACGTTGTGGACCTACTGTCGCTGCTGACCCTACAACTGCCTTCAGTCCTTTGCTCCCTCCTAACTGACTCTACTTCTGAGCCCTCCCCCCCGTCTCCTAGTTTAAAAGCTCCTCCAACTTGGTGGCCATCTTTCTCCCCAAAAGAGCTGTACCGCCCCCATTAAGGTGCAGCCCATCCTTACTAAAGAGCCGGTAGCCGACTGAGAAGTCAGCCCAGTTCTCCAGGAACCCAAACCCCTCCTTCCTACACCAATTCCTCAGCCACTTGTTAAGTTCCCTAATCTCCTTCTGCCTCTCCTGTGTGGCTTGAGGTACTGGCAGTATTTCAGAGAAAACCACCTTGGAGGTCCTTTTCCTCAATCTATTACCTAAGTCCCTGAAATCGTTCTTAAGGATCCTCCACCTACCTTTAACTTTGTCATTAGTGCCCACATGCACCATGACCGCTGGGTCATCCCCAGCCCCGCACAACAATCTGTCTGCCAGATCTGCAATATGCCGAACGCGGGCGCCCGGTAAACAACATACTGTTCGGTTCACAAGATCTTTTTTACAGATTGCCCTCTCTGTCCTCTTGATAATTGAGTCCCCCACTACCACAACCTTTCTAACCTTTCCTGAGTTACGGCCCCCCTTCTTCCTGGAGCCGACCCCCCCCTGGCAGCTGGGGGAGGGCGCATGCTCCAGCACTGCCACCCCTGAGTTGATATCCCCCTCAACCTGCAACTCGGCAAACATGTTGGGGTCTATCAACTCAGGACTGGCCTCCCTGACACTCCTCCCCCTAACATTCCTAACAGTCACCCAGCTGCGTACCTCTGCTGCTTGCGTCTCCTCCATTCCTCCCTCCTCTATGCTGACCCCTGCCAGCGCCTGATGGGTAAAGTCCAAGCTCCTTTCCAGGTTGTAGATGCCACGCAGTCTTGTCACTGTGTTCTTTAGATCCACGATGTGGGCTTCCAGAGCAACAAGTCGCTCACATCCTGCACAGCAGTATTCGTCCTCGATTGGATCATCAAGGAACGCATACATGCCGCAAGAAGTGCACTGAGTGGCATCCCCAATCCTGTCGGACATTATTACCCACTACTCTATGGGGATAATGTTAACGACCTGCTCTTCCTTACCTACCCTACCTCTAACTTCCCTGGTACTAAACCTGGGGTACTCACCAGTCTCTAATAAACTAACCAGTCGCTAAGATACTTACCAGTCGCAAAGATAGCACAGACGCAAAGATACTCACCAGTCGCAAAGATAGCACAGACGCAAAGATACTCACCAGTCACAAAGATACTCACCAGTCGCAAAGATACTCACCAGTCGCAAAGAATCTCTCCCGCAAGATACTCACCAGTCGCAAGATACTCACCAGTCGCAAAGATACTCACCAGTCGCAAAGATACTCACCAGTCGCAAAGATACTCACCAGTCGCAGATACTCACCAGTCGCAAAGATACTCACCAGTCGTAAAGAATCTCACCAGTCGCAAAGAATCTCACCAGTCGCAAAGAATCTCACCAGTCGCAGATACTCACCAGTTGCAAATATACTCACCAGTCGCAAATATACTCACCAGTCGCAAGATACTCACCAGTCGCAAGATACTCACCAGTCGGTCAGTCGCAGAGCACCGTCGGTCAGTCGCAGAGCAGTCTGTCAGTCGCAGAGCAGTCTGTCAGTCGCAGAGCAGTCTGTCAGTCGCTGATGGTCGCAAGCAAGGTCAGTCAGTCACAGATCCCTAAGTGGTCAGTCAGTCACAGATCCCTATGGTCAGTCAGTCACAGGTCTGTTAGTCAGTCACAATCCCAAGCACCGTCACACAGGAATAATGACCCAGCTGCAGAGATACTCACCAGTCGCCGCTGCTCCTCCTCCCCTGCTTCCGGGAACACTCGCCTCCTCAATACTGTGCGGTGTCCGTCCTCCACCGCCGTCCACTGCCGCAGCTTTCAGTCCCGGTCCCGCCGCTCTTTGTCCCGGTCCCGCAGCCTCCGCTTACCGTCCCGGTCCCGCAGCCACCGCTCTCTGTCCTGGTCCCCTGCACCCGCGCCGGCTTCTAGTGACCTAGTGCGGCTCCCCCGCACGTGTCACCCGGCTCTCCTCCACGCTCTCCTCCACACAGCTCTCCTCGCAGCTGCTGCTGCTTGCTCCTCCCACACTGCTTCCGTGCACTTCCTGTTTCCACCTCGCTTGTAATTCTGAAAAACAGAAGACCGTCCCGCTGTCTGAAGTCAGCATACCAGTTCGACACGTTCCTGTATCTCGCTACCTGAACCTGTTTTCGGATCCTGTGTCTCGCCACCCGATCACCCCTGGCATGCTGTCTTCACATTCACCCACATGTTCATCGCACCTACGCCTGAGAAGTCGGAGCTGCTGACATACCTCCCTTGCTGAACTGAAGCCGGAAACCTCGCTGGTGATCCGTATCTCGCTACGGGATCACCCCTCTCCAATGGACACTGTTATTCCTAAACCTATCTAAGTGATAAGTACCCCGCAGGGGATTCTTGCTAACCAATCTCCTACTGTCATCTACTGCAATTACCAAGACTATGTGTATCTATCTATTCACTATCATCTGCATAGACTGTTAGCTCTTAGGACTACCTTCAACTATCCTTGCACTAGGTTACTCTGTCTAAGTATACTCCATCTGTGTCCTCTTACCATCTGCACTATACTTGACATCAGAACCTATCTGCTTTACCATCACCTGCAACTCTCCTAATACTACTTCTAGTGCTCACCATACAATAGCCTGTCTCTCATCTATATCCTCATATACTCTATCCCTCCATTAAACATCTATTAATATATATATAGTATATAACAGGCTGTACACGGTGATGAAGTCCTGAGAGTTGGATATGTTTGTTCAACAGATTCTCTACAAGGCTACTGAGTGTAATAATTCTGCAGCTGTAAATCCATCCACTAACAAAAACACATGAACGTTACAGCCTGTTGAGTTGGGGAGTCTTGGGCACTGCAGGAAACCTAACCAATAGCACACCAGGGCATGTAACCATCCTGGAAGGGCAGATTCTGCCGCAGAGCATTCTGGGAGGGGGTATGAGTCTGTGGGAGCACATGACAGATTGTCTTTGGGGGGAAGCAGAGTCCCAGGAGGGAGGGTAAGGCTGTCTCTCCTCCTGTGAGGAAGAATCGGGTATCCCAGGAGGCTGCCTGAGGGGATACAGGGCTGAGCTGAGCTGCCAGAAGGATCCAGCGTGCTGAGGACTAGCGGAGCTGTGAAGGAATCGAGTTCCAGGAAACCATTCTGAGTCGTGAGTACTGCAAACTGCCCCTGGGGGTCTGCCTAGTCAGAGGGGACCACTCCGGAGAAGGTCAGTGGGATCCAGGAGCTAGCTAGCCGGTGCAGGAATAGAGTAAAGGGGGTGCCAGCGGTCCGGCCATGAAGTATACAGTATTACAGTGTTGAGAGTTGCAGCAGTGTCTACAAGTGGCTACCTCAGTCAGGAAGGACTGGAGGAAGCAGTGTAAAGGTCTTTTGAGCTACCCAGAGTGTCAGAAGTTAGTCTTCAGTTCAGTGACAGCAAGTCAGTATCTATAAGCGCCAGCAAGCGTTGGTCGGCATTCAGCCGGCGTCAAGCCAGCGTTTGAAGGCATTTTCTTCAAATCTCCCAATTTCTACCTAGTTGAGCCAGAGAGGTATCCCACTCATTTCCTTCTCCCATCCCCATATAAAAAAAAAAAAAACCAAACCAAAGATGCCGGACTGTTCTCAGATCTCACACTTGGGCAATCAGCTTAAATGTGCTGATGGTGTTAACGGTAACCATGGCAGACCCACATCAGGCCCAATGCCTGGAAATACTGCTACACTTATATAAGTTTGTTTTGCACTTAATACAGGTTGCACACATGACACAGGAGTTAGATGATTTTCAAAATAGAGAACATAATGGAAGTCCCTTTTATACTGAACTGAACGAGAAGGGGGCAAGAGGAGGATAACTCACTCATCTGATTCATTCCGTTGCGTGTTTAAACCTAAGCTATTGGTAAAAAGGCTTTTTCAGTTTAAGGCTTATCTCTGGTCAAATGTAAGGGGGTTGTGGGTTAAAGGATAAATGTACCTTTTATAAAGAAAAATACAAAAATGCACATCTTTTTTTTTTTTTAAACCGCCATTGTGATCACATGCAGGTTGGAGCCTTTATTGACAAAAATAGCCTGCAGTGTTAATCTGTGGTAACTAATTAAAATATAGAAACAAGTTGAAACATTTTTTTTTTTATTTATTTATTTACAATTTCTGAATTTTTCAGTCAAAAGCAGAGCATTTTTTTTTTTTTTTTAGGCTGTGTACCAAATGCAAGCCATCACTGCAAACAGAGATGTCACTGGAGTATGTTCAGACAGTCACTGATCTTCCCAGTAAATGGTTGTTCGGGGGGGCATGCCAGCACAAGTCTGAACATTGGATTACTGGTAGTCTGTGCTCCAATCACAGCCAGGAGACTGACCATACTGGAATGGATGTGCTCTCTTACCTAGCTTGGTCAGTTTGAAATAGCAAAGCTGGGGAACTGGCAGGATCAGCAATAGTTTACACAAAGGAAGCAATACAAAGAGAACAGGATACTTTTTTATCATACATGGTAAAAAAATACACATATCAGGAATATGAAATGTTGGGGGTAACATTCTTTAAATGATCAGAGTCAGGTTTTCACATCAGGATATTCTGTAAAAGAAGCCACAGCTTTTTTAAAAATTGACTATGGTGCTTTAGATTTATGCTATTTGGAATTCTTTTGAAACGTATTTTCGTAATTTAGCCGTATGTGTATTTCTATCAAGCATTTGAGACCTCTGCAGAGTTCTGGTCCCAATCAATGGGACCCAGTCACCTGACTTATGTTGTCAGTTTTGGGGGACTCCTTAGGACAGAAACCTTGCTGGAAAAAGAATAGTTTGTTGTGCAGTTTTTTTTTGTAACAGGTTCTCCAAGGCAGTGTCTTAACATTTGGAAAACTCTTGGGCATTATCTTAGACGTTCCAAAAACAGATTCTATAAACATGGAATTCTCTCCAGGGCAGATTCTCTTAAAATGGAAGGCTTTTTCCACTTGGCAGAATCTCTACAAGGTGGTCTTTCTCTACTTAGAATGCTCTTCCCAGTAATGTGTCTCCAGGTGTATCTCTCTTTAAGCCAGTATTTCTCTAGGGCTATTTCTGTCACTATGGCAGTCTGCCCCTAGGATCTCATAACAGTAGTTAGAAATGCATGGGGCCTACTGCAATTTTGCAAGGCAGCTTTCACTGACTGCTGATTTCATCAATACTTTAAAGCAAAAACACAGCCTGATACCAAATTTTCTCAGTTATCTAGGTATTCATTAAAAACACAACCAAGGCAATTTTGAGGATAGTCTCACTTAAGGGTTATCACTCTTCAAGACAGGGATCTCCAAACCACGGCCCTCCAGCTGTTGTGGCCCTCCAGCTGCATATCAGGCATTGTAAAACGCTGACATTCACAGACATGATGGAAATTGTACTTCCTGAACAACTGGAGGACCATAGTTTGGAGACCCCTGTTCTAAGGTTTTGTCACCATACGGCAGTGTATTTACATACCAGTCTCACCACATGGCAATCTATTTTTATGGAAGTCTATCACCAGGACAGCTTCTTACAGCTATTTTATATTCAGAGGTCAATACCTAGATGCCCAGGCCAAATTAGCTGTTATGCATGCTATAAGGTAATATGATAATAACTCTATTATACAGGATTTATTGAGCACCAACAGTTTGCGCAGCACTTTACAAACTGAATCCAGACATTACAGTTCCAATACTATTTGGTACAAGCAGAATCAGAGGGACCTGCTTGTTAGAGCTTACAATCTAAGAGGGAAGGTCAAGTGATACAAAAGGTAATAACTGGGGGGGGGGGGGGGGTGGTGAGCTAATGGAGAAAGTAAAAACACAGTGTATCAGTAAGAAGCAGGATAGGCTTCTTTAAAAAGAAGGGTTTTCAGGGATTGTCTAAGGATGGACAGATTGTGGTAGTGAGATCCAGCAGAGGACAGGGGAAGCTTAGGAGAAATCCTGGAGGTGAGCATGGGGGGGGGGAGCTAGAGGGCAGGAGGTCTTGGGAGGACCGAAGAGACCGGTTTGGTTGTTATTTTGAGATGTTAATGATGTAGCTGGGGGCAGGGTTGTGGATGGGTTTGGAAGTTGTTTTTAGTACTTTGAATTTTATTTATAGGATGAGTGGAAGCCAGTGAAGGGATTGGCAGAGAGGGGCACTAGAAAGACATATAGGACTTTTATTTGGTACATTGTTTAAAAAAAAAAACAATTTGTATTTTAAGCTAACAAATGCACAAAAATGTAAGAAACAGAAAAACTGTTTTTACAATAATTTACTGTATTTTTAATAGTGTAATTATATTTAAAAATTACAGTATTGAACAGATTCTGCCTTCCTCAGGCTACACTGATATTTGCAGGCTGAAGGCTTTTTTTGTCAAGGAGGTCTCCAGCCTGCATGTAATCACTATGTGATAGCTGACATAGTGATAGCTCATCATCACCCACAGTTATTACCTTTTGTATCATTTGACCCTCTCTTTTAGACTGTAAGCCCAAATAAGCAGGGACCTCCGATTCCTCTTGTATTAAATTGTTTTGTAATTGTACTGTCTGCCCTCATGTTGTAAAGCACAAACTGTTGGCGCTATATGAATCCAGTATAATAATGATAACAATAATAATAATGATCAGTAATCAAATTAGGGACAACAAGAATTAAAAACCACCAGCCATGCAAGATGAAGGGAGGACATTTATTAACATATTCCACATACAGGGAATCATTCTGGGAAACAGATTGTCAGGGGGAAGGGGGTAAAGGCTATCTCTTTCAACATTGCAGCCTTTTTTCAGGCCTGTTTTTCTTGTTTAAAGTATTTTATTAGAGTTATCTACATACAATAGATACACCAGAAGTGTAAAAAGGATACAACAAAAATGTAACGAAGAGTCCAAATATAGAGTGGGCAAATGGTATACAAGACTCTATAGAGAGAGTCAATGAGAGATAATGAAAAGTTAATAAGTCTAATAAATAATGTAGAAGTGGAAGTCAATGGGGTTGCAAAAATAGG
Source organism: Pelophylax lessonae (assembly GCF_965119305.1). Taxonomy (NCBI): domain Eukaryota; kingdom Metazoa; phylum Chordata; class Amphibia; order Anura; family Ranidae; genus Pelophylax; species Pelophylax lessonae. Next base: position 271,248,549 of record NC_138772.1, on the reverse strand, counting down.
AATAGCGTGTCCGTGTCCTCCCTATGGGTCACGCCTAATGGCTTCAAGCTGTGACCCAGAAGGAGAACAGGTAATGGGAACCTTCCACAAATAAAGGATCTTCAGAAAAGTTACATATCTTGACTAATAAAAGTATCTCATAGAATATATGAAGAACAGCCTAATATAGCATGGCACATAGTCAATTGTTCAAAATAAACGAGGACTCAAATCTAATAGAGAAAGTAAATTGTTGTATAGAAAAATTACTAGAAACCAAATAATAATAAAAAAATAAAAAGAAATAGAGGGAAGGAGAAGAAAACAGAAGGCAAGAAAGCCAGAAAGGAAAAAGAGTGGAAGATAGAGAAAAGAAGTGGGAACAATTATCGGGAATAAGGCAAGGCAGAAGGAAACAATATGTCAGAATTATTGGGGAGATCAAATAAAGGAAAAATTGAATTTTGGCATAGTCATATATAGATATTATATTCTATATAGAAACTTTAAGCAGTGGCCTCCATATTGTTAGAAGGTCACTGAAAGTTTAAACTCCCTTTTAGGCAAACATGTCTATTCAACGGATTTCTAAAAGGTTTACCCAAACATGCTGTGTTGACCTAAGGTAATAAATAAATAGTCTGTTTAACTTTCTTTAGATAAAGTCTAGCTGACGCTATACCAAGGTAATCTTATCTGTGTGTGTCCATAGAACACTAGTCAGTATTTTCTGTGTTTAAACCCATTTAAAAATAAGATTTACAGATACATTATAATCCTATGTGTAACAGAATATTAACAATGAAATATATATATATATATATGAATAACATACATAGATATGTAGGAAAACGTTATATATTATGGTTGATTCATTCTTGCTAAATTCTAGCTTTAACTGATATTGATGACTCATCTCTGCATGTCAAGAAAGGCTTCAGTAAACCTTTGTACATTGTAGAAGTAGTCATAAAACTTTTCTGACCTTGCCAGAGTCTAGAAGGTCTGAGATTGTAAGCTCTTTGTCAATATAAGGTTCAAAGTTTATTTGTAGGTAAATATTCTATATACTGAATCTAAAGAGCAATACAATACTGCCCTCTTTGGTGACTGATACTACGTGAAGTCTTTGGTTTAGACAGTCATTTCCAATATAATAGATATATATATATTAAATAAGATATATTAATATTATAAATGGTAACCAGATTCAATTCTTACCTAAATACATATGGAGATATTAGATGGACATGTAATAGATGAGAGTATGGATAGATTTTTATGTTGTTTTATGATATTCTTAAATGAAGAACTTATCATATAGTTTTAAATATCCAATATACTGGTTAATTACCAAGAGGTGTCACCCAATGACCTCACCAGTTAATGGATAAGTTAGCCCAACCAATGGGGATAAAGTTACTCCTTCTGGGTTCGACTTATGGTCATTTTACAGCCCTTTTGTTCAATACAATATAAAAAGGGAACCCAGATGTGACAGACACATTACATACGACAACATACATTACACCTACAACACACACGCTACTACAGCCATGCATATACTCATCTATACATACTCCATTTTGCTCCATCATTTATCTGAAACTTTGAAGGACGCCAAAGGAAACTCCTCCCTAACCAGCCACCATTTTGGGAAGGCAGCCATCTTAAGGACTCTGGTAACGACCATTTTGAGCTAGCGGCCATTTTAAATATGGTAAATATACCTTGCTGTTTATTTGATAAATATTTAATATTGTTTATTTCCTTACTTAAATGTTTTGCATTTCATATTTAAGGGCAACGAGATTACAATCCCAGCCGTATGAACCATGTAGATTTTTCTTTAAAAACTGATTTTTGTTTTTATACATTTTTATTATATATATCAGATTTAGCGCATATTGGCGTATTAGTCTCACGTTTTGCATGGCCTATTCCCGCTCCATCTGCAGTGGAGTGACTGTCGGCTGCGCAATTCGCAGACAATTGTGGTCTGATCATATATTACACTTATCTATGGTTTATGCTACTACATCTGGGAAAAACGTAATCTTGCTTTATTTTTACTTTCATTATTGAGCTACACATCACATTGCATTTATTGTTTGAAGTTTGTATTTTATGTAAAGTTATCTTTGTGTCATCTCAAGTCTGATCATTTATTGTGAATACATGTCTTGTGAATAAATAACAGTGTAAGGACCAGGAAAAGGGTAATGCGGACTGGGTCAAGTGGAGTTCTTCTGTGGAAAAGGAAATATTCAATGCTGTAGACTTATGAAAGTTCACATGTAGGCCTGAAATATTACTAAATTCGTGCAGAGATGTGAGGGGAAGAGAGAAATAGAAAAACATCATCCGCAAACAAACATAGTTTGTGGTGATGGCCCCTGCAATTCAATCCCTTTGATAGAAGGGTTTAGTCTGATGTGTTGGGCGAGTGGTTCAATTAATAGGGCAAAAAGTAGGGGCGACAAGGGACAACCTTGTCTTGTACCCCTTTTCACAGGAAAAAATTCAGATTTGTATCCAGCTTATTTTATGTATGCTCATTGTATAAGGCGGCCACCCATGTTAAAAATTGAGGGCCAAAACCCCATTTACGTAGGGCAAAATCCATGTAAGACCAGGAGACCGAGTCAAAAGCTTTTTCAATGTCTAAAGATAGGAAACAAGTGGGGATATGTCTCTTTCTAGCAATGAGGGAAAGTAGTAATGCCCAACAAATATTATCACCTGCTTGACGGCCAGAAATAAAACCTACTTGGTCTCTGTGAATGCATTTTCCGATAATACTATTTAATCTTAAGGCTAGAATTTTTGCCAAGATTTTAATATCCAAACTTAAGAGGGATATAGGATGGTAGTTAGACCAGGTAGTGTCATCAGTATGAGGTTTAGGTATCATGCATATGGAGGCTATGAGAGATTCCCCTCTAAAGGATGCACCATATAGAAGGGAATTGAAAGCATTAGCCAAAAGAGGAGTCAAAGTAGAGGAAAATGTTTGGTAATATAATGTAGAAAACCCATCTGGACTCTGTCTTTTATTAGGTTTCAATGATTTGATAGCTGCTAATATTTAATCTTGTGAAATGGGAGAATCTAAAAAATCTAGTTGTGAAGAAGGGATGGTAGGAAGACTTAGGTCAGAGAAAAAGGAAATTGCTCGGTCAAGGTCAATAGAACCTCTGGAGGTTTTAAGAGATCTAAAGTTAGCTAGAATTTTAACAGGATTGCTAGAATAGGAATTGTCCGCAATCTTAAGTTTGATATGTTTAGAAGGATTGTGAGCTTTATTTAGCATGCGTGCCAAAAGGGTATCGGGCTTATTAGATTTAAGATAGAAGTGGTGTCTACCTCTAGGAATTGTTTTGTCAGCCGTTTCAGTAAGAAATAAATCAAATTCATGCCTAGCGTTATCCAGGTCATGTTTCCAGGCAGGTGTGGGGGTCAAATTGGAACACAAGATAGCATTTGTTAAAAGTAGATTCCAATTTATCGCTAAGGGTTTTACATTCCTTTTTCAAACACTGTCGCATAAAAATACCTCTTAGTACTGTTTTATGTGCTTCCCATAGGGTTAAGGGTGGGGTTTCAGGTAAGGAATTATGAGTTAAATAGTCTAACAAGGCATTAGCTATTTTGGAGCGGTGAGTTGGATTCTTAAGTAATATGTCATTCAAATACCAAGTAGACTCATGAGCTTTAGGGATGGCGGAAGCAAGAGTGGTGCAAACCGCACTATGATCAGACCAAGGGATGGGGATAATGTTAGAAGAGAGGAGTTCTGGGAGCATACCAATGGAAAGGAAAATATGATCAATACGCAAAAAGGAGTTGTGGGGATGAGAAAAATGTGTGAAATTCTTTTTAGTTGGATTGGATTCTCTCCAAGAGTCAGCAAGGCTATATTGAGAAAGTAAACTGGACAAAGATAGTCTTCTTGAAGGGGATGAAGGAACAGGTGGTGCCTTATCTAGAAAAGGTGAAATGACCTGGTTTGAGTCGCCAGCCAACAGAAGTGTACCTATTTTATGGGAGTCTATTATTTGTAAAAGGTGTGATAGGAAAGGTAAAGGGTTCTTACTGGGAGCATAATAAGAGACAATGGTGACAGCAGTGTCTAGAAGGTGCCCAGTTAAGATTAGGTAATGACCTTCAGGATCTTTTATCTCTTTAAGGACTGAAAAAGGTGTATTGCGGCGAAAGGCTATAAGAACCCCGCGTTGTTTAGTATCTGCAGAGGCTGTGTAAACCTGTGGAAATTTAGAGTTGAAAAATTTGGGAGTTGGATTGAGAAGTGGGTTTCCTGAAGGCACAGAATGTGGGATTTCACGGAGGCAAAGGTACGGAAAGCTTTGGTACGTTTATGCCGATAATTTAATCCCTGCACATTCAGGGATAAAATAGTCAGCAGAGCCATTTTGTATTGGTAAAAGTTTTATTCCCAAGGTCAAAGATAAGAGCAAAAGAGAAGGGAGGAAAAAAAGGAGCAGAAAGGAGAAAAAAACAAAAAGTAATAATAAAAGCATATAGTAAAATAAAGACATATAAATTTACAATGAAAAAAGAAGAAAATAAGATGTCAGTTAGTGGGAGAACAATGGTCTCCCACTAAGGGGAAGGAGGCCAACGTCAGGAGTTCCGTATAAAACGCAAACTCCTGAGGGTAACCAGTGGGAGCAACCCTGGCAGAGACAGATAACTGAACCATGATAAAATATACCAATGATAAGCTATGAGGGCAAAGCAAAAGAAAACGCCCAAACTATGCCCATCGACCTTGAAATATCACCTCAGGATCCCTAAGAGGGCTTAACAGGTTAATGGGGGTCTAAGAGCCTATACAAAAAATAATATTAGTAAAATTGGAGAAAGAATGGTGTGGCATGGCGTTTATTGACCTGGGGTATAACAAATAGCTTGAAAAAAATCCCAAAAATGTAACCAAGAATGTGGGCTTAAAGAAGTCAAAGCTAGCATCAGCGAATGATATAAAACAAAAAGTGTTGCATATTCACTATAAAAAGTACTGGGAAGAAAAAAGAGAAAAAAAGGATCCTGCAAACAAAGGGTTACTGAAAAATGACAAGCATTTATGCAAGAAGTTGAAACAAGCAGGAGCACTGTCAAGAGGGCATAGCCACAAGATAGATTGAAATAACTCAGTCCATTGAGTCTGCTGGATCAGGTGTAGGAGAGATGAAGCAGCTGCGCTTGTTTGGAGTTTGTTTGCCTTTCTTCTCATTCTTTCTGGTATGATTCTGTGGGGAATTCGAAGATGATCTGCAATGAGAGTTACCACTGACAGGCGGTGATTCAATTAACTGTAGATCATGAAGCGTGGACTGTAGGTCTTCAGTTGTGCGGCATACCTATTTAGTACCTTGGAAAGTGAAGCGAATGGAAAAGGGGAAACCCTGTTGATAAGGAATGTGGTGTTGCTGCAGTATTAGAAGCTGCGGTTTCAGGGCTCTTCGTCTGTTAATGGTGAATGGGGAGATGTCTGCGAAGATTTGATAAGTATGACCTTGAAAGTTCAGAAATTTTTTTCCCCTTGCTGCAGACATGAGTTGTTCCTTAGTGCGATAACAGTGGAACTTAGCAATAATGTCGCAAGGCAGACCATCAGTTTTTTTGGGTGTAAGTGCACGGTGGACTCTGTCCATTTCCAGGTGGTCCACTGGAATAGTGGGCTATAATTCTTGAAAAAGTTCCAACATAGTGGCTTGTAAGTCACTGACAGATTCAGGGATGCCCCTGATGCGCAGATTAGAGCGCCAAGATTTCAAAATCTTCCAGGCGATATTGTAGTGAAAGATTTTCCTCCTTAAGAAATTAAATTTCTACAGTATAAGTTTGGGTATCGTTTTCTATATCATCCACTCTGGTTTCAAGGTCAGATATCCTCCTAAAGCCCAAATCTCTAATTTCCTTAGTGAGGCTATTTGTGATGAGGTCAGACGTTTGGGATAATAGTTTTTGAAACATATTTTCCAACTGTTGTAACAGTGCTGGAGATTCTGTCACTATCTTTACATTTCCCTGTGAGGATAAATTGTGGTTAAATTGATGAGAGAGTGACCCAGAAATCTGAGGAGAAATGGAACACTGGGCAGGCCTCACAGGATGTACAGGCACACCTGCAGCAGCTGAGGTATTAGCTATAGATGCTGCCATTTTAACAGGAGAGCGGGACAGTGTCTCTTTAAGGGATTTAGTTTTAATTTTGTGCCGGTTCCCAACTAAAACCATACTACCGTATTCCTGACTTTAGGGCAAATTGAGTTGAATTTTGCGATCAGTAGTCCTCTGTTTAGTGTGGTTATCTTCCTGTCAGGAGCGGAGCTTCAGTCAGACATTACCGCCTCAGCCGCCTCTGCGCATGCGCCCCCCTTCAGGCCTGTGTTTTACCAAAAAGCAGTCTCTTTCCACGTTATAATCTCTTTACGGGTAAGTTTGTCTCTCTAGGGATATTTCAGCAAGGTAATTTTTCTTCAATGCTGTCATTGTCCAGGGCAGTCTCTTTATGTGGCAGTTTGACCCCAGGACTATCTCTTTGCAGGTCAATCTCTCTTAATTGCTGAGTCTTTATGTATTTTAATTCAAATATGAGTTCTAACATAACAATAGATTTATAGGGTAAAATCCAAAATGAAATTCCTGTTATCTGTAAACAGGGTTTTGGCGTGCCCTATGTTTACTCAGTAGTAAACAGAGTTCTTCCATCACCAAGCTCATGCTCCTCTCTAAATAGAAAGCTCTTTATACAAAGTTGAAACTGTGTTGATGCTGGGAAGCAGTTGTATTACTTACAGTAAAAAGCTACATGTACATATATAAGCTTCCTGCTCACTTGATGTATGTGCATACTTTTTTGTTAGACTTCAGTTGGGTTTTAACTTTTACAACAGGGGGTTCCCAGGGGGCCACCAAGGTTTGGCATACAATACTAATATAGAGAATGTTTGAGCGCCCATGGTATATAACTAAGAAAAAGGAAAAGTGGCTTTAGAGACACTGTTGAGCTAGATCTTTTAAAGTGAACCAGTTATAGTTATGCAAGAATCAGTTCTGGTATGGGCTAAAAGGTCAAGTAGCTGTATATGCTACTTTTCAAGTAAGCAATAAAGTACAGTTTATATTTATTGTGTCATCTCTAAAAGCAATGTTCATTGAGTTGGGAACTGTTATGTGAGTACAAAACCTCTACAAAGAGCATACAATAATCCTAATGAAACAGTTCCAATTTTATGTCCTATGTCAACCCCTTTTGGCTATGAAGCCAACTAGGAAAAAAATACATATGCAGTAATTTACCATATTTTCCTTATTTGATTGTTATAATGTACTGGATATGCATCCTACAGAAAACAGTCTGGATACAAGCACAGCTGCTTGCAATAGATCTCATTACGAATTAAGATTAAGTGGAAAATCTGACATAGTGGTGAACTCAATAGACAAATTAACAACGGTGATTAGAGAACCAGCAGTGACAGCAGGGTTGTATTTACCTTCTGGATCACTCACAGAGGCGCTGTATAAATACTCTGATTGCCTAATTGATATAATTACGCCTGCAAAGTATTCTTGCTGCTCGAATCCTGCACATTTTCTCATTATAGAGATTTTATTTGCAGAAGAATGCAACTACTGTATCTAGAAATCTGATTCTCTGAAGACAGTTGTTGGACATTTGGAATTCCTGAAGTACTAGTAAAGGGCTATAAGTATTGTATATAATAGCATGGACAAAACAATGTTTGAGTAGATACCCACCAATTATAATAAATCTCAATTTTTGTCCGGAAAATATATTTATGACAGTCAGACACACATTCAGCTACATAATTTGGGACATCCCACTCACTCTATTTCTTAGACTTGGTTAATTTTCAATATAAATCAAGCTGTTACAATAATTATATATATATTCAGCCTGGGTGAATTTTCAATAAAGGGTAAATATCAAAGCAGAAAGTACCTGACTTTTAAAATAGATGATGTTACCATGTTGCACTTGGACCCAAATATTGACAAAATAAAAATACCAATTACTCCAATCAATTCATTGAATAGAAAATGGGGCACTGCATAATTAAATCAATATATTACTAACTTTTAAAACTAAGGTACACGTGGACAAGACATTTCACACTGCATTACCCTACTAAAATTTCCCAGCACACGTACAAGCTAGTCATCATAAAACAAATTCTACAATGGGGGTCTGCAACTGCCATTGTGCTGTGCTGGGATACTGGTGCATTTCTGCACCTTTAAGGAGGATGGGCTACTTCCAGGATACCTTTCCTCAATTTATTCATTGCTAGTTACCACATTTCACAAAGAGGCCTTGAATGTGTTGTTTTCACATATATGTTTGCAAGTGTATGCAACTAAAACCTCTATTTTTAATTAAAATCATTAAAACTGTGTACCACTTGTTTTTTGGCTGGTAAGTGTGCTGGAAAATGATTGTATTGTAAACTATAGATATGGACACCTGGTCACCACAAATGTAAATACTATAATGGTGACTGAGAAATGGCCTACCTTGCTTGGACTATCTATGAGAATAGATGCCTCCAGGGTGGGTCCCAAAAAGGCAGTGTATTACTTCTGTACAAAATGCTAGTTACTAGTTATTGTGCCACATAAGCTGCTCTATATATAATGGGAAAGAAATCTTAAGATAGATCCCAGAGGAGGATTGCAGTGCTTAGGCTTTTAGAATTTTCAAAGGTATCTTGAATGTCCAGCTAATAGAGGCTGGCATTAACCTGCCTAGCGGTATCCCCGAGCGTGACTCGGGGTGGATTTTCCATGCTGTTATCGGTATCCCCGAGTCACGCTCGGGGTGGATGGGCAGAGCACGCAGCGGTGTCTCTTACTCTTACTTTCTCCTGTCGATTCAGCGATGATCTCCCATTGCTGTGATCGCCAGCCGTCTGAGATCCCCGCCGCTCGTCCGTCCTCCGTCGGTATGATGACTTCCCAGTTCCGTTCCCTGCAGCAGCAATGCTGCATGGGAGCGGAACTAGGGAGGGAAATTTGAACGTTGCACAAAACACAAACACACAACATTTATATTATATATATATATATATATATATATATATATATATATATATACATATACACATACATATATATATATACATATATATAATATATATATATATACATATATATATATATATATATATATATATATACACACACACACACATATATATATATATATATATATATATATATACATACACACGTATATATATATATATATATATATATGTATATATATATATATATATATATATATATATATATATATATATATATACACATATATACAGTATATACACCTATATGTATAATATAACGCATGAATTATAATCTAATCAATAATATAATTGTATAATATAATATATATATATATATATATATATATATATTATACAATAAAATGATATAATTGATTAGATTATAATTCATGCGTTTGTGTTTCAAATTTATCACATCTGGGATGTCTACTAGAGTCTTGTTTTGGTCAGGTTTAAGTCAGTAATAACTAGGAATTGTAGGCCTATAATACATAACGCCAAATTTCCATGAAAAAAAATTGTACCGCTTTTGGTACAGAATTCCTGACATAATCATACCGCCAGGGAGGTTAAGGTTTTGTCATAGTGGTATCAGGTCCCTGCCAGGCTTTCCAAGATGTATTTTGATGCTTCACCCCAATGCCTTGGGCTAAGGCCAGGAGGGCTCAATGTATCATACTAGCCCCAAGGTCAGGCGCTATTGCATGAGGGTGTACAATCCTATGTTTTTAGTCACCATGATCAAAATCCCAAAGAGGCCCCAGACAGCAGTGTTAATTTTGGCAGCAAATTTCAATTTAGTTTAGTTTTAAGTTTAGTCTTAGTCTTAGGACTAAAACGGCATTTTAGTTTTAGTCCTATTTTAGTCTTCTGCAAGTGTTTTAGTTTTAGTCGTATTTAGTCGACTAAAACTCCAGTATATTTTAGTCGACTAAAACGCCCTACATTTTAGTCGACTAAAACTAATTTTAGTCATCTATAATCAAATGGGTGTAGTTCAATTGTAATTTGTAATGCATTATTTAAGCATTTCTCTACAATTTCCAAACTCATTATATACTACTGCTGGTCCTGGAGTGAAAAATCTAATATGTTATTATTTATGCTTTGAGCATGCACCAGTGTTAATTTTTGGCAGCAAATTTCGATTTAGTTTTAGTTATAGTCTTTTGACTAAAATGCCATTTTAGTTTTAGTCGTATTTTAGTCTTAAGACTAAAATGCCATTTTAGTTTTAGTCGTATTTTAGTCATCTGAATTGTGTTAGTCGACGGAAACGTTTTAGTCGACAAAGTTAACACTGCCAGACAGCTCTCTTAAATGACAATAACATCCCCAAAAATACGCAAATACTGATCTTTTTTTATGTTTCTGGCATCAAAATTTTTTAGAGCTACTGCGTAGAAGTCACCAGTTGTAGACATCCCTGTTATGAAGTGTAAACTTACCTGGATTATGTTGCGTGAAAAATTAGTTGGCATGTTGCAAGACAAGTGCAACCAAGAGAGGAATACCTCTCAGGTATTGATGTCAATCAGGAATCAGGTGCAGGTATCCCATATGATGGAATAAAGGTCTTTTATTAACAGAATCTACAGTGTGCAGCCAGTCCTTAACTTTCTGTGTTGCAAGACAAAGAATTCAAATTTGAGAGGGTTTGGTGCCTTTAGTTCCAGTGGGGGAGGGGTAGGAGTACAGAGTTTCAGTTGGGTTTCTAATTCTGATCCTTTCGTCTTTCTTTTTTCTTTTTATTCTTCTTTCTTATTGAGGAAAAACAAGGTGTCTCACAACACCCAATAAAGCTATCACTTGTACCAAATAGATGCTTAATGAATGATCTATGGGGTGGCAGGTTGATGGCTGGTTTGTTCATACAACTCAGGTACCCCTGTGCAGAAATACAGCTTACTGCTGACCTTTTGATGGTTTAATTCTTTGCTGTGGTTGTCCCACAAGTTTTTGGTTCTGTACGTCGTGAATGTTGATGGTTATAACATGCCTCAGTGTATACTTTCCTATGGGTAACAACACTCTGTATATGTATTTGTGCCTCAAGGGGGATGTGTGAGCCTTGCTGAGCTAATGAACCTTCATTTTTTTTAAAAGCTACTGTACTTAACGTGAGCAATAATGAACTTCATTAAATTCCTGGAATTCAGATTGGACCAACACAGGTGAATTTTGTGCGAATTTACTGAAAACTTTACCCCCCCCCCCTTTCCTTTCCCCTTTCCCCATTCATAATGTTCTTTCCCGCTTCCCCTTTCTCCACTCATTTTCTTTGCACCCTTTACCAAAAGAGGGGGGGGGGGGTTGGGTGCATTATCTGGTCTGCCTTTTCCACCTGTTTTCCACCTGTGTGCAGACCACTGTAGTGCAGTTCCAGGTTGTGTTTCAGTGTGACTAGGATGCATTGAAAACAATTATTTTCTGTGTGTTCTAGTGGTGCCTGGTGTTCTTCCATGCAGAAAAACACTGGTCACGTAAGTTGGCCTTAAATAAAGGCTTTGGTTCACTAATGATATTTTAGGTTTTTCATCTTTTCAGAGAATCCTGGATTTTATTTTGTGTTGATAGGGACTTTTTAAAGTTTGGGATGATTAAAGTGCAGCATATCATTTTGCTGACAATCTGCGCTGGTAGCTGCTTTTTTTGGGACGACACCTCTTTTTCTAGTTGTCCCATCCCATTTTTAGCATGCTGTAGTTTTGCCATTTGAGTTCCGCTCAGCTGTGAGCGAGTGGGTAATTTCCATTTTCATTTTTTTTCACTAGTTATACCTTTCCTTTTTGTTTTTTGTTATTTATGCTTTTTTTTTTTGTGGCACACTGCTGCATCATTTAAAAAGAAAAAGTGTGTTCATCAAAAGCACCTCACATTAAGAGCCCATTCCCATCAGAATTCTATGTTCTGTTCGCATTTCCAGCACCACGTTCAAAATGAACTGAGTGTGCGATCTTCTGTGGGTGTCAATGTATTCCTAACAACATCCCAAACGCAGTGCATTTTCCTGGTACTGTGGTATCATGGGATCCAGTTGCAATGCATTTTTAAAAGTATTGCATGCACTGCTTTTAGTGCGATCTAGTTCGATTTGTGCCCATTCAAATGAACTAGCTGAAAATCACATTGCACTGAATCGCATAGAAGCACTTTCCTGTGCGATTCTGGCATGAACTAGTTTACTGCACTCCCTATACCCAAAGTAAAAATAAACATTTGGCATATATCTCACAGAAAAACAAAATGGCAAGTAGTCTTAAAGGTAAAGGCTGTGGCATATGACATGGAATCAGTAGGGAAGATCAAGTCCTGAGGCAGGTACTGCAGGACAAGGCAGTGGCAGGACAATGTGCATTAGACAGAGGGGGTTGTTCAGTGCCCAAACAAAATGCATTTTCTTAAGTAATGACAAAATTATCTCTAAATAAATAAACAGGTCTATAAGGAGTATAAAGGTGCAAGAGTTAAAGTGGTTAAGTAAAATTTAGGAATTTGCAGTGTGTTCTTTTAATAAGTTAAGTTGAACAATGGGAATATAAACTAGGCCACTTTCTTTCCTAACTCTGAACTACTAAGTTGTATTGCCTGTAATTTTTAGGACATGTTAATTATACAGTGAATATCTAGGCTTTGACACATTACTGTGCTTTACCCTTAAGAACAGACTTTTAATTCTGTAACCTGTGAAACACATACTGTGCCAAAAATTGTACCATTAGTGTTTTACTTGTTTTCTTTCTTGGTCTAGAATGTATACTAAATGTTCTTTTCCTCAAAATAAAAGGTTACAAAAGTGCCTTTCAAATGAATGCCTTTGCAATACTGTAGCTGCAGAAAAAAACAGTCAAAGCACAGTTTATATAAAACTAACACATATCATGATAAAATGTTGTTTTTATTGTTGAAATAGATTGTATTAAATGGTAATATAACCCAAGGTATTGGTGGCAAAAGGGAAATTATGTGTATAACACACTGAATATTCAAAATGTTTAAAATCTTAGGATTAGATGGCCATTTAACTTTTGAACATCTGTTTAGCCAGTAAAAAGCAAACAAAAAAGAGTATGTGCTATTATATTTTCACTAGTACCCTAATATTGTTTAGTGAAGCTATGATCAAGAATTTGTACTGTTAGAAGATAAAACATAAGCGTAAAGTAATATTTGTCGAACATTCTAAACTTTTTTAACAGCACACAGTACTTGGAAATTTAAATCGTCATTAATAAACATTTCAAATTTAAACTTTACATCAAAACCTGTTTCTCATCAGGCCTAAGGTAGAAGGAAAAATAAAAATAAAAAAAATAAAAAAAACATTTATATGAGTGGAAATGTTTAGCCTTTGATACCCAATGCAAAAGTTGTGGAAATGGCACAAATCGTATAAACATATAGTTCTTATGTACACAAGGTGTTTGCTTCTCTCCTCTGAACACCAGAACTCCTTGCAGAACAAAATGTTTTAAAAAATGCACAGTATGCACGATGTCATATACTTGTAGAATAAATACACGCTTGTGTTTAAAGGTATGTGCCTATTGACGAGGAATATAATGTTTGTGTGTATGATTTTTATATTAAACTAATTTTTGAAGTGTATAGCCATCCTTATGTAATAACTGAATGTTATATGAAACTCCAAATTCAAGGGTTGGATAAAAATGTATTACGTTTTTATAGGTTAAACAAATCAAAAGTGGTGCCATTGCTTGGATTTACGGATTATAGTAAAGTGATCCTTAAAGCAGACCTTGCAAACAACATGAAGCATACAGTATTTCTAGATTAATTTGATAGGTTCCTTTGCTACTAAAACATTCCATCCACATAATACTTAAGAATAGGGTTGAGCGAACCCGGACTGTATTGTTCGTGTTCGTACCGGACTTTTGGGTATTCGGTACCCGGACCCGAACATTTCACTGTATGTTCGGGTACTGTCCGTTGTTCTGTAACGTTATTTGATGTTTTGGCGCGGTTTTAATGGCGCGCTTTCAACAGGTGCAAGGCAGCCAATCAGCAAGCGTTTAACTAGTGTGCCCTAGAAGCCATCACAGCCATGTCTACTAATGGCATGGCTGTGATTGGCCAGTGCAGCATGTGACCCAGACTCTATATAAGCTGGAGTCACACAGCGCCGTGCGTCACTCTGCTATAACTATACTAGGGACAGGTTCCGGACTGCTGCTGCTGAGGGAGAGATAGGAGTTTACTGTAGGGCGAGGCTGGAGAGATTGCATGTAGGGAAAGCATAGGAACAATCTGCTTTATCATACAGCGATCTACATTGATTTGATTGTGTGGGGGTGCAGTGCACAATCTTTTTGCCCGGAGTGAGAGATAGGAGTTTACTGTAGGGCCAGGCTGGAGAGATTGCTTGTAGGGAAAGCATAGGATAGGAACAATCTGCTTTAATCAGACAGCGTTCTACATTAATTTGATTGTGTGGGGGTGCAGTGCCCAGACCTGAGCCAAGTGAGGAGGAGAAAGGAGAATTTTTTTTTATCAGTCTATCAGTCTGTTAGGCGTGCAGTGCTGCACATTTCATGCAAGCTCAGTGCATATGTGTCTGCTTAATCTGCACTTAAAAAAGAAAAATAATTTTTTCCTTCATATTTAACTTTGACATACAGTCTTTTGACAGACACTGCTTTTCTAGCCTGCTCTTCAAAAAGCACCAATGTGAGGGGAAAATAATTATTTTTCAGTATTTAGGGTAAAAAAAAAAAAAAAATCTTTTTCAGTTTTTCATTCAAATGGGTTTTTTTTTTTTTATTCAATAGCGGAATAGAACAACAGTATCCAACCTGTTAGGCGTGCGGTGCTGCACATTTCATGCAACCTCAGTGAATATGTGTCTGCTTAACCTGCATTTAAAAAAGAAAAAACATTTTTTCCTTCATATTTAACTTTGACATACAGTCTTTAGACAGACATTGCTTTTCTAACCTGCTCTTCAAAAAGCACCAATGTGAGGGGAAAATAATTATTTTTCAGTATTTAGGGCAAAAAAAATATTTTTCAGTTTTTCATTCAAATGTTTTTTTTATTTTTTTATTCAATAGCGGAATAGAACAACAACAGTATCCAACCTGTTTGGCGTGTGGTGTGTAGCGGGCATTTCTTGCAACCTCAGTGCATATGTGTCAGCTTAATTTAAATATCTTTCATATTTTACTGTGACTTACAGTGTTTAGACAGACACTGCATTTCAAATCTGCTATTCAACAAGGACCAATTAAGGGGACAATTATTTTTCAGTTTTTCATTCATACATTTTTTTTTAAACTTCAACTTTATTAAAGTATCATGTGTACAAAAGGAGAACACCTCACCCACTAAAAAGGAGTTACAAATGCGCTCACTGTACCCAATGTGGGCACCAGAGAAACAGGACAAGCAAGGTGAGTGTCACAGAGATCTCATAAAACATTTTAACAGGAAATACAAAAGGGGGTAAAAAAGGGGAGGGGGGGAGGAAGAGCAATGGAAGTCAAGCAATCAAAACAAACATGTAGTGATATCCTCAACATACAATAACTCCGATAAAAGGTCCAAGAAGCAAAGGAAAAACAGGTACTATACCTCACAGGTCTTTCAGGCGGCACACCGCTCCAGGAACAGGCTCCCCATGCTCACACGCTCCTCCGTCCCACATATTGTGGAAGACTAAGCCTCTTCCGCAGCACAGGTTTCGACCATATCAACCCAGGCTCCCCATATTTTAATAAACTTAGCCGGGCAACCCCTGGCTTCATACGTTAATTTGTACAAGGGAAGAACCTGATTCACCATATTCTTCCAAAGATTCAATGAAATGCTAGACGTGTTGTTCCATTGCATCACCACCGTCTTCCTGGCATAGAACAGTAGTAATCTGAGGAATTGTTTTTGGCTAGAGCGCAAACCCACTTCCTCGAAGATTCCTAAAATGTAACACTTGGGGTTACAGACATTTGGGAGATCAAAATGCGCAGACAAAAAAACAGTAACCTGAGACCAAAAAGGCCTAATTTTATCGCATCCCCACAGCATGTGAAGCAGATCACCCGTCATCTTACTGCACTTATGCCACTCTGCCGTAGGCCTGTGTTTCATGAGGAACAATCTATGAGGAGTATAGTAAGTGCGATGAAAGATCCTCAACTGTATCAGCCTGTCTCTAGCGGAAATAGCCGTCACAAAGTAGGTATGTAAAAGCTCTTCCCAGTCATCATCAGACAAGTCCGGAATATCTCTCACCCACCCGGCCCTAATGGCATCCAGTCTGGACGGCACAGTACGAATCAGAGCACTATAATAGGAGCTAGTTAACTTGGCATGAACGTCGCTCAATAATTCTTTTTCCAATGGTGAGTTAGCCAGGGACACCGGGGCCGCACCGAACTGGGCCGCGGCCGCGTGTCGTAGCTGTAAGTAGCGGTAGTGCCAAGAGCCGGGTGTCTGAAAGTCCAGCGGAAACTGCCGGAAAGTCTTGAAGACTCCGTCGGAAAACAACTGGTGAGCATATTTGAGTCCCCTCCCTGCCCAAGCCACAGCATCCGGCAGGTGCCTGAAGTGTGGGAGACTGGGATTGAACCAAAGGGGCTGATTAGGCGAGAACCCTTCCTCAGAATCCTGCAGCAAGGTATCACATCTAGCATAGATTTTAAGAGAAGATTCCAAAAGGGCTGTACCCTCAAAGGGGGCAACGGAACGGCGGTAAATAAGATTTGTTAAGGTCTCAAAAGAGGAGACCACCGCCGCCTCAGCAGCCGTGCCCGCGTTGCCCCTCTGAGGGAAGAGCCACCCATGAACATACACTAATTGCGCTGCATAATAATAAAGGCGCAGGTTCGGTAGAGCCAGGCCACCCAGGGAGACTGGTTGTTGAAGCGTATTAAGCGAAAGCCGCGGTGCCTTAGGATACAAAAGAAATGCAGAAATTAGGGAATCCACCTCCTTAAAGAAGTGGTTCGGGATAAAGAGAGGGCAATTTGCTAGGATGTACAAAAACTTAGGGAGCATGATCATTTTAATTAGGTTCACTCTCCCCGCCAGAGTCAGCCGCAGATGCTTCCAATGCTCCATTTGGACTTAAACAGGGTCAGGCAGGGGAGAAGATTATTAGGAACATACATGGAAAGAGGCTGCTGTACCATAACGCCCAGATATCGGAAGGACATAGTAAGTCGCAAGGGACATCCCGGGGGCAGAAAAAGGGGAAGGTCCGGGTCAACCGGGAACAGACTAGACTTGGACCAGTTGACCTTAAAGCCAGAGAAGACCCCGAAGTCTTGAATAAGACCCAGGACCTTCCTCAAAGTGGAGTGCAGATCCGACAAATAGAGCAACATGTCATCAGCATAAAGTGACACACGTTCCTCGAGGGACCCTATACACAAACCTTGGATTTCCGTGCGCCAGGGGTTCAATAGCAAGCGCGAAAAGGAGCGGGGAGAGGGGGCAACCTTGCCGCGTACACCGACGTATGTGCAGAGGTTGTGATACCGAACCGTTCACCCGGATACGTGCCAGGGGCTGGTCATAAAGGATCCGTACCCAAGGGGAGAAAAACCCTACCAAAACCAAATTTCTCCAGTACATAAAACAAGTACGGCCATTCCACCGAATCAAACGCTTTTTGCGTATCCAGCGAGAGCACGACCCTGGGTGTGGGAGAAAAGGATGGGGCCTGCAAATTGGTAAATAAGTGACGGATATTAGTATATGCCGAACGGCCCGGGATGAAGCCCGTCTGATCCACCCCCACTATGTCGTTAACCACCTTGTTGAGTCGCAAAGCAAGAATTTTGAAAAGAATTTTGAGTTCCACGTTAATTAAAGAAATCGGACGGTATGAGACAGAGTTGCAAGTCTTTATGCGGTTTGGGGAGCAGGACGATAAGGGCTTCGCGCAGAGAGTCAGGCAGGCGACCCGCGTCGTAGATGGCATTATACAAGGCTAACAGGTGCGGGACTAACAATTCTCCGTGGTGCAGGTACCACTCTACCGGGAAACCGTCAGGGCCAGGAGTCTTGTGCTTGGGAAAAGATTTAATCGCAAGCTCAATCTCCTCAACCGTAATAGGCACCTCCAAAGTGGCACTTTGTGCCTGCGTCAAGTTGCGAAAGGATATCGAATCCACATACTCATACAGTTCAGGAGGAGTATAGTGGGCTCTAGACGGTCAGTGTAAAGGTCAGTGTAATATGATAGAAATGCCTGAAGTATCTCCTCTGTAGAGGAGCACATTCGACCAAGACCATCATACACCATGGGTATAGTAACAGGGTCGGGAATGGGACGCGCCAAAAAGGCAAGGAGACGGCCATTCCTATCGCCCGGTTCAAAAATGCGCTGGGACTGGTACAGAAGCCTCTTTTACGTTTTTTCCATAAGGGCGAGTTCATAGGTGCGTCGTGCAGAATTCCATAGGCGGTAATTCTCAGGGGTAGGGTCCAACACATAGGCCCGTTCAGAATCACTAAAAGCATCCGCCGCTTCCTCAACATTCGCTGCCATGGCTTTCTTAAAGGTCGTAACACCCTTCATATAGGCCCCCCCTCAGCACAGCCTTGAAGGCATCCCAGCGGACCAAGTCTGAGGTCTCCCCACCATTCTCCCCCCAGAAGTGTACCATAGCGGATGTGCATTCATAGAAACATAGAATGTGTCGGCAGATAAGAACCATTTGGCCCATCTAGTCTGCCCAATAAATCTGAATCCTATGAATAGTCCCTGGCCCTATCTTATATGAAGGATAGCCTTATGCCTATCCCATGCATGCTTAAACTCCTTCACTGTATTTGCAGCTACCACTTCTGCAGGAAGGTTATTCCATGCATCCACACCCCCCTTCAGTAAAGTAATACTTCCTCATATTACTTTTAAACCTTTGCCCCTCTAATTTAAAACTGTGTCCTCTTGTGGTAGTTTTTCTTCTTTTAAATATGCTCTCCTCCTTTACCGAGTTGATTCCCTTTATGTATTTAAAAGTTTCTATCATATCCCCTCTGTCTCTTCTTTCTTCCAAGCTATACATGTTAAGGTCGTTTAACCTTTCCTGGTAAGTTTTTTCGGCTGACACTGGTGGTTCCACCAACCAGTAGGCACTCATGCGCCAGACCGCCCGCTGTGGCTGTCTGGCCACCATAACGTCCAACTCCAGGGGGGAGTGATCAGAGATCGCTCTAGGCAAGTAACGCACAGCGGTCACTTTAGATAAGAGATCAGGAGCAACAAATAACTTTCATTCATACATTACAGTGTGATACACCTATTGCATACTGTTGTATTGCGCATTGCAATAAAAAAAAAAACATTTAGGGGCAAAAAAAGTTGATTGCGGCCCTGTCTGCATATGTTACAGTGAGATACACCCATTGCATACTGTTGTATTGCACCTTGCAATAAAGAAAACTATTTAGGGGACAAAAGAGTTTATTGCGGCCCTGTCCGCATATGTTACAGTGAGATACACCCATTGCATACTGTTGTATTGCGCCTTGCAATAAAAAAACATTTAGGGACAAAAAAAGTTGATTGCGGCCCTGTCTGCATATGTTTCAGTGAGATACACCCATTGCATACTGTTGTATTGCACCTTGCAATAACAAAAAACATTTAGGGGCAAAAAAAGTTGATTGCGGCCCTGTCTGCATATGTTACAGTGAGATACACCCATTGCAAACTATTGTATTCACCTTGCAATAAAAAAAAACTATTTAGGGGACAAAAGAGTTTATTGTGGCCCTGTCCGCATATGTTACAGTGAGATACACCCATTGCATACTGTTGTATTGTGCGTTGCAATAAAAACCCATTTCGGGGAAGATCCAAAATTCGATAAATATGTGGAGAAGGTCAAATAAGGGACGTTGCCTGGGTCGTGATGTTGCTGGTGGAGCTCCTGTTGCAAGGAGAGGACGTGCTCAATCTGTGCCAGCTACACGCTCAGGTAAAACACCTTCCTCAGCTGCGAGTAGGGGACAGAACCTGCAGCAGTATTTGGCAGGGCCTAATGTGCCTCTACAAATGTTGAGGCCAGAACAAGTACAGGCGATAGTAGATTAGGTTGCTGACGGTGCCTCTAGTTTCTTCACATTGTCTCCCACCCAGTCTTCTGCTGAAAGGTCAGAGTTGGCACCTGCAGCCGATGTCCATCAATCTGTCACCGCACCCCCTTGCAAATCAGCCAAGCAGTCTGAGCCCCAATTCATGCAGCAATCTCTTCTTCTTTTTGATGACTCTGTTAGCATGGTTTCCCAGGGCAATCCACCTAGCCCTGCCCCAGAAGTGGAAGAGATTGAGTGCACCGATGCCCAAGCACTTATGTCTCCAGATGAGTACATGGGAGGACCATCGCAGCACGTCTCGGATGATGACGAAACACAGGTGCCAACTGCTGCAGAATTCCGAATTGTGGAGACCGACAAGGGTTGCAGGGGTGAAGACTGGGTGGAAGATGATGTGGAGGACGATGAGGTCCTCGACCCCACATGGAATTAACATCATGCAGGTGACCTGAGTAGTTTGGAGGAAGAGATGGTGGTCGCACAGAGCCACCAGCACAGCAGAAGGGGGAGCAGGGTGCAAAAGCAGAGAGGCCGTGCCCTAAACACTACGCCTGCTACTGCCCAACGCAGCAAGGGACCGAGTACACCAAAGCCAGCTCACAGGAGTTCCCTAGCGTGGCAGTTCTTCAGACAATGTGATGATGACAGGACACGAGTGGTTTGCACGCTGTGCAATCAGAGCCTGAAGCGAGGCATAAACGTTCTAAACCTGAGCACAACCTGCATGACCAGGCATCTAAGTGCAAAACACGAGCTGCAGTGGAGTGCACACCTCAAAAACCAAGAAAGGTCTCTGGCTCGTCCTGCTTCTGCTGCTGCAGTCTCGGCCTCTTCATACACCTCTGTAGTGCCAGTGGCACCTGCCACCTCGCAAGCAGAGGATCCAACAGCAACACCACCACCTGGGTCACCAACAACCATCTCCACAATGTCCTGTGGAAGCGTTCAGCTTTCTATCTCCCAAACATTGGAGCAGAAGAGGAAGTACCCCCCTACCCACCCGTGATCCCTGGCCGTGAATGCCAGCATTTCAAAATTCCTGGCCTTTGAAATGCTGTCATTCCGGCTGGTGGAGACGCAGAGTTTTAAGAGCCTTATGGCGGTGGCTGTCCCACAGTATGTCGTGCCCAGCCGCCACTACTTTTCCAGGCAAGCCATCCCTTCCCTGCACAACCAAGTTGGTGACAAAATCAGGTGTGCACTGCGCAACGCCATCTGTGGCAAGGTCCACCTAACTATGGATACGTGGACCAGTAAGCTCGGCCAGGGACGTTATATCTCCCTAACAGCACACTGGGTAAATGCAGTGGCGGCTGGGCCTGAGGCGGATAGCAGTTTGGTGCATGTACTTCCACCACCGAGGATTGCAGGGCGCTTCAGTTTGCCTCCTGTTCCTAACTCCTCCTACTCCGCTTCCTCATCCTCTACCGCCTCCTCTTCCGGTCATCGTAACACCTTCACCCCCAACTTCAGCACAGCCAGGGGTAAACGACAGCAGGCAGTTTTAAAACTTGCCTGTTTGGGTGAAAAACCACACACCGCGCAGGAGTTGTGGAGGGGCATCGAACAGCAGACCGATAAGTGGTTGCTGCCAGTGAGCCTCAAGCCCGGCCTGGTGGTGTGCGATAAAGGGCGAAATCTCATAGCAGCTCTGGGCCTAGCCGGTTTGGCACACATCCCTTGCTTGGCGCATGTGCTGAATTTGGTGGTGCAGAGGTTCCTTAGAAATTACCCCGATATGTCAGAGCTGCTGCAGAAAGTGCGGGCTGTCTGTGCGCACTTTCGGCGTTCTCACCCTGCTGCTGCTCGCCTTTCAGCGCTGCAGCGTAACTTCGGCCTTCCCGCTCACCGCCTCATATGTGACGTGCCCACAAGGTGGAACTCCACCTTGCACATGCTGGCCAGACTGTGCGAGCAGCAGCAGGCCATAGTGGAGTTTCAGCTGCAGCACGCACGCGTGAGTCGCTCTGCAGAACAGCACCACTTCACCACCAATAACTGGGCCACCATGCGAGACCTGTGTGCCTTGTTGCGCTGTTTCGAGTACTCCACCAACAGGACCAGTGCCGATGACGCCGTTCTCAGCTTAACTATCCCACTTCTATGCCTTCTTGAAAAAACACTTTGGGCGATGATGGAAGAGGATGTGGCACAGGATGAGGAGGAGGAGGAGGATGAAGAGGTAACATTTCCAAGGCTTTAAGGGCAGTCATTCGCAAGTAGCTCCGAGGGTGGGTTCCTGCACACACTAATGCCAGGCACACAATTGTCCAGCAGGGGCACAGTTCTGGAGGATGACGAGGATGAGGAGGAGGAGGAGATGAAGGAGGATATGGAACCATGTTCACAGCAGGGTGGCACCCAGGCCAGCTCATGGCCATCACTGGTGCATAGCTGGGGGGATACGGAGGACACAGGGGATACACCTCACACAGAGGACAGCTTTTCATTGCCTCTGGGCAGCCTAGCACACATGAGCGATTACATGCTGCAGTGTCTCCACAACGACCGCAGAGTTTCCCACATAGTAACTTGTGCTGATTACTGGGTGGCCACCCTGCTGGATCCCTGTTACAAGGACAACGTACCGTCCTTAATTCCCTCACTGGAGCGTGATCGGAAGATGCGCGAGTACAAGCGCACGCTGGTAGACGTGCTGCTGGTGGCATTCCAGTGGAAGCACAAGGCCAAGGCAGGGGAGGAGGAGGAGGAGGAAGAGGTCGCCAACGCAACCAGGGCACCGCCAGCACCTCAGAAGGCAGGGTTAGCATGGCCGAAATGTGGAAAAGCTTTGTCAGCACACCACAACAAGCAGCTGTACCAGCAGCTGATATGGAACGTCTTAGCAGGAGGCAGCATTTCACCAAAATGGTGGAGCAGTATGCGTGCACACGCCTAGACGTACTGAATGACGGATCTGCCCCCTTCAACTTCTGGGTCTCCAAGTTGGGCACATGGCCTGTGCTTTCCCATTACGCCTTGGAGGTGCTGGCCTGCCCTGCAGCCAGTGTATTATCTGAACGTGTATTTAGCACGGATGGGGGCGTTATCACAGACAAGCGCAGCCGCCTGTCCAGAGCCAATGTGGACAAGCTCACGTTCATTAAAATGAACCAGGCATGGATCCCACAGGACTTGTCCATACCTTGTGCAGAATAGACATGTACAGTGGGTACGGAAAGTATTCAGACCCCCTTAAATTTTTCACTCTTTGTTATATTGCAGCCATTTGCTAAAATCATTTAGGTTCATTCTTCTTCCTCATGAATGTACACATAGCACCCCATACTGACAGAAAAACACAGAATTGTTGACATTGTTGCAGATTTTTTAAAAAAGAAAAACTGAAATATCACATGGTCCTAAGTATTCAGACCCTTTGCTGTGACACTCATATATTTAACTCAGGTGCTTTCCATTTCTTCTGATCATCCTTGAGATGTGTAATGTTCTGGTACCTCTGGTACCCTTATTTCCACATTTCTCTCTTAATATTGCATCCCATCTTGCTATCCAAATGGAACGCATACACCTTTAAGGGCAATGACGTCATCGCCGGGCGCCGCTATGAGCGGCTATTTCAATCGCCGGCTTTCTCTCACTCATTGCTCGTTCAAACCGCATGTTGCCTTGTCTTGTCCAATGCTGCCGGAGCTTCAAGCTATTCCCCTTGCCTGAACAAGACCGGAACCTCGCTACCGATCCAGTATCTCGCTACCGGATTACTCCATTACTCTTGGACCTTGCTACTACTAACCCATCTAGTGATAAGTACCCCGCAGGGGATTCCTTCCTCAACCTAACTTTCACTATCTACTACTGCATACTAAAGAGACTATTACTATCTAAGCTATTTCTATCATCTGCATAGAATGCTAGCTCTTGGGACTACCATCACCTATCATTGCACTAGGTTACTCTCTCTTGCATACTTCATCTGCTGTCCCCTACCACCTGTTACTATACATGATTGCTAAAACCTATCTGCATACTATCATCACCTACCACTCTCCTGAATACTACTACTAAGTGCTCACCATTCTATTGCCTGTCTCTCACCTCTATTCTATCATATACATTCTATCACTCCAGGAACATCATATTGAGTGTATGTATATTTGCATAACAGGCTGTACACAGTGATGAAGTCCTGAGAGTTGGATATGTTGTTCAACACATTCTCTACATGACTACTGAGTGTAATAATTCTTCAGCTGCAAATCCATTCACTAACAAAAAACGCATGAGCGTTACAAGATGGTTCTACACCTTCATTTGAGTCCAGCTGTGTTTGATTATACTGATTGGACTTGATTAGGAAAGCCATACACCTGTCTATATAAGACCTTCCAGATCACAATGCATGTCAGAGCAAATGAGAATCATGAGGTCAAAGGAACTGCCTGAAGAGCTCAGAGACAGAATTGTGGCAAGGCACAGATCTGGCCAAGGTTACAAAAAGATTTCTGCTGCACTTAAGGTTCCTAAGAGCACAGTGTCCTCCATAATCCTCAAATGGAAGACCATTTTTGGGATGACCAGAACCCTTCCTAGAGCTGGCCGTCCGGCCAAACTGAGCTATCGGGGGAGAAGACCCTTGGTGAGAGAGGTAAAGAAGAACCCAAAGATCACTGTGGCTGAGCTCCAGAGATGCAGTCAGGAGATGGGAGAAAGTTGTAGAAAGTCAACCATCACTGCAGCCCTCCACCAGTCAGGGCTTTATGGCAGAGTGGCCCGACGGAAGCCTCTCTTCAGCATGAAAGCCCGCATGGAGTTTGCTAAAAAACACCTGAAGGACTCCAAGATGGTGAGAAATAAGATTCTCTGGTCTGATGAGACCAAAATAGAACTTTTTGGCCTTAATTCTAAGCGGTATGTGTGGAGAAAACCAGGCACTGCTCATCACCTGTCCAATACAGTCTCAACAGTGAAGCATGGTGGTGGCAGCATCATACTGTGGGGGTGTTTTTCAGCTGCAGGGACAGGACGACTGGTTGCAATCGAGGGAAAGATGAATGCGGCCAACTACAGGGATATCCTGGACAAAAACCTTCTCCAGAGTGCTCTGGACCTCAGACTGGGCCGAAGGTTTACCTTCCAACAAGACAATGACCCTAAGCACACAGCTAAAATAATGAAGGAGTGGCTTCACAACAACTCCGTGACTGTTCTTGAATGGCCCAGCCAGAGCCCTGACTTAAACCCAATTGAGCATCTCTGGAGAGACCTAAAAATGTCTGTCCACCAACGTTTACCATCTAACCTGACAGAACTGGAGAGGATCTGCAAGGAGGAATGGCAGAGGATCCCCAAATCCAGGTGTGAAAGACTTGTTGCATCTTTCCCAAAAAGATTCCTGGCTGTATTAGATCAAAAGTGGGCTTCTACTAAATACTGAGCAAAGGGTCTGAATACTTAGGACCATGTGATATTTCATTTTTTCTTTTTTAATAAATCTGCAACAATGTCAACAATTCTGTGTTTTTCTGTCAGTATGGGGTGCTATGTGTACATTCATGAGGAAGAAGAATGAACCTAAATGATTTTAGCAAATGGCTGCAATATAACAAAGAGTGAAAAATTTAAGGGGGGTCTGAATACTTTCCGTACCCACTGTATACCGGCCTTACCCAGCCATTGCTGGATTTGATCTTTCTTACTCTTTTGGGGTGTACCCGTATAAAACTTTTTTTTTTTTAAAAACCAAAACCAGTGTTGGCTACCTTGTCCTCCTCCTCCATTGCCTCCGCCGCTTCCACCTACACCGCCATATCCACCGCCATATCTTCCGCCACCTCAACCTCCTAGTCCATATGGGCCTCGTCCTCCTCCTACATCATTCAAGATGATTATTTTTTTTCTGTTTTTTATGTTATTTTAAGTTATTTCCCTATCCACATTTGTTTGCAGAGCACTTGCCATGCTCTTAAGATGATTTTGCTGCCATTTGCAGCCCTCTAGCCCTTTCCATGTTTGTTTTAGAGGCATTTTAGTGCTTAAAAGTTCGGGTCTCCATTGACTTCAATATGGTTCGGGATCGGGACAAAGTTCGGGTTAAGTCCAGGTCACGAACCCGGACTTTCTTTTCAAGTTCGGTCGAACCCGCCAAACCCGAACATCCAGGTGTTCGCTCAACTCTACTTAAGAGCACTGAAAGTTGAAGAAGCCAATTTGCCGAGTACCTTTTTCTAATTTAGGCATCTACAGGTAGACAAAGGCAAAAATGTGTGTCACTGGTGTCATTGCAGCCTGTTAGTATGCTTTATAGGAAATGGATGTACAGGATAAAGGGATCAGGAAGAAGTCTAAATGCAGAAGAAAAAGATGTCCCTGTCATCCTCCATATCCGTTTTGGTAGCAAAATAAACGTAAATGGACAAGGATCACATAGTACAGGAGGCACATATTCAAAATATAAATATATTTAATACATATAATATATAATATTGCCTCTCGGGGGATCAGGGAGGAATTTTTTCCCCCTGCTGTAGCAAATTGGATCCTGCTTTCCTGGGGGTTTTTTGCCTTCCTCTGGATCAACTGCAGGTATAGGATTGTGTATATGGCATTGTATGTTTGGGTTTTCTTTACTGTTTTTCTTTTGTTTTTTATTGGTTGAGCCAGATGGACTTGTGTCTTTTTTTCAAACTGACTAACTATGTAACTGTGAAGCTTTCATATTTGAATCAATTCCTTATCTCCCAAAATAAAAAAATCTAAGTTTAAATCTTTTAAGTTTGCAGTAGGTATTCATCTGTATCTAAGAAATATGCTCAAAGCAGAGATTCTTGGTAATTCAGTAAATTTGATTAAGGTTTTTGAAAAATGGTAATGGAGGACAGTAAATTTACAAGAGTGGCAGCCAGTTTTGTTGCTAGTGAATGTTAGCTAATAAGAACTGCCATGTGATTGGTTGTATTTGGCACCACATTTTCCTTTTATACGCTTACCCCAATTCATGTTGTTACCATTATAAACTGCATTATCTCATATATATAATTTGAAAATATCAATGCTCTTTAAAAT
Source organism: Pelophylax lessonae (assembly GCF_965119305.1). NCBI lineage: Eukaryota > Metazoa > Chordata > Amphibia > Anura > Ranidae > Pelophylax > Pelophylax lessonae. The sequence goes on along the minus strand of NC_138772.1, from coordinate 271,221,358 downwards.
ACTTGCCAGTTAATTTACTCATAAAGCGAGTATCACAGAAAGCAATTTAGATGTTAATAATAATGCCTAATTTACAAATATAACATATCCAGTTGGATATAATAATGGTGTGTAATACCACTACACTGACTCATAGTCTTGTTTTTCTCCATACCGGAAAAACATGTAATGGTAACTTACAACATCATCTTATCATTAATAATTATATATCATAGTAGAATAAACGGCTTGTTGTGAAGCATGTCCAACTGGCAGGATAAATGCAGGTTTATTCAATAAACAATACAAGGAGAAAAGTGATAATTGTAAAGTGTTATAATACCTTAGCAACCAGATTTTTTGGAGTACAGGCCCCTTGGTTTGGGGGGGGGGGGGGGGGGGGGGTGAGGGAAGTGTTGGAGCAGACTGTCACTGATACTCTATATTACAGTGGACTTCTAAGGTGTCCTTTGGATTACTTTTTACCAGTTCACTATGACACAAGTCTGCTTTCCCATTTTCTGTTCATCTTTAAAAACCTGTACAAGATGGACTTTTATACGTTTATATAGACAATGTACCTTACCATATGGGCTGATGTGTGAAACATGCTACAAGAAACCGTTCTTATTGTTAATGGCAACCATTCAGCTTCCAACTGTCATTCCTGCAGTCTGGGTTTGAAAATGAAAAAGAATTCTAGTTGGTTGTTCAGCAGCTAACTTTACAAACCCTGTCTAACTAATTGCCTCATTTTGTTTTAGTAAATGCCAAATGCCCCATTTTTATAATCTGAATCCACGGTCATGCGATATGTAAGAAAAACAAACACGTATCTGCTGCGCTTTGTAAAAAATACAAATTTAGGGTCTCTCATATGTCTGGAAAAGTCTCTATAACCCACTCTATTAAATTTCCTAATTTCAAAACCCTGCTTCTTGCCATTTCCATAATCAATATAAATCGGGAATATGACACGCTCCACTGCCAAATGCTCCATAGTTTGAAGAAAATCATACTGTTAACACACATTACCTGTTCAGTTCTGTCAATGGCTTTAATAGCCTGACCAAAGTGATCATCCAATATGTCTTCAAAGTTATTATTTTATATATATATATATATATATATATATATATATATATATATATATATATACAGTATCTCACAAAAGTAAGTACACCCCTCACATTTTTGTAAAAAAAAATGTATATCTTTTAATGTGACAACACTGAAGAAATGACACTTTGCTACAATGTAAAGTAGTGAGTGTACAGCTTGCATAACAGTGTAAATTTGCTGTCTCCTCAAAATAACTCAACACGCAGCGATTAATGTCTAAATCGCTGGCAACAAAAGTGAGTACACCCCTAAGTCGAAATGTCCACATTGGGCCCAAAGTGTGAATATTTTTGTGGCCACCATTATTTTCCAGCACTGCCCTAACCCTCTTGAGCATGGAGTTCCCCAGAGCTTCACAGATTGCCACTGGAGTCCTCTTTCACTCCTCCATGATGACATCACGGAGCTGGTGAATGTTAGAGACCTTGCGCTCCTCCACCTTCCATTTGAGAATGGCTCACAGATGCTCGATAGAATTTAGGTCTGGAGACATGCTTGGCCAGTCCATCACCTTTACCCTCCGCTTCTTTAGCATGGCAGTGGTCCTCTTGGAGGTGTGTTTTGGGCCGTTATCATGCTGGAATACTGCCCTGCGGCCAAGCCTACAAAGAGAGGGGATCATACTCTGCTTCAGTATGTCACAGTACATGTTGACATCCATGGTTCCCTCAATGAACTGTAGCTCCCAAGTGTCGACAGCAGTCATGCAGCCCCAGACCATGACATCCGACCACCATGCTTGACTGTAGGCAAGACACAGTTGTCTTTGTACTCCTCACCTGGTTGTCGCCACACATGCTTGACACCATCTGAACCAAATACATTTCTCTTGGTCTCATCAGACCACAGAACATGGTTCCAGTAATCCATGTCCTTAGTCGGCTTGTCTTCAGCAAACTGTTAGCTGGCTTTCTTGTGCATCATCTTTAGAAGAGGCTTCCTTCTGGGATGACAGCCATGCACACCAATTTGATGCAGCGTGGTCTGATCACTGACAGGCTGACCCCCCACCCCTTTAACCTCTGCAGCAATGCTGGCAGCACTTATACGTCTGTTTCCCAAGGACAACCTCTGGATATGACGCAGAACACATGCACTCAACTGCTTTGGTCGACCATGGCGAGGCCTGGTCTGAGTGAACCTGTCCTGTTACACCGCTGTATGGTCTTGGCCCTTGTGCTGCAGCTCAGTTTCCGAGTCTTGGCGATCTTCTATTAACCTAGGCCATCTTTATGTAGAGCAACAATTATTTTTTTCAGATCCCCAGAGAGTTCTTTGCCATGAGGTGCCATGTTGAACTTCCAGTGACTAGTATGAGAGAGTGAAAGCGATAACACAAAATTTAACATACCTTATCCCCATTCACACCTGAGACCTTGTAACTAGGAATGATCGAACTTTTGAAAAGTTCGGTTCGGCCAGAACATCCGAACTTCCCGAAAGTTCGGCCCGGATTTCAGGACCCCATTGAAATCAATGGGACCCGAACTTCGGTAATCAAAAAACACAATTTTTAAGCCATAAAACCCAATAAATGCCCCTAAAAAGTCCCTAGGGTTCTGGGTCATGCCCCATTAACTATTAATCACACAAAAAAAAGTTCTTAAAAATTGTCATTTTTGATAAAAAAGCCAATTATTGAAAAAAAAAAAAAAAAGAGAGAGATTTTTTGATTTTGACTTTGGATTTAGTATCTGGGGGGTCTAAAAAGTGTACATGTGAAGTTTCAGCTCTGTAGCATGTCCAGAACCATGAAAAAAAAAAAGATAATTTTTCAGTAGAACAGGGATGTGGGACCCTCCTTTTACACCTATATGATCTTTTTTTCTGGTTCTGGACATGCTACAGAGCTGAAACTTCACAGGTACACCTTTTAGACCCCCCAGACACAAAATCACACAATAAAGTTCTTAAAAATTGTCATTTTTGATAAAAAAGCCAATTATTGAAAAATTTAAAAAAAAAAGAGATTTTTTTGATTTTTACTTTTGATTTCGTATCTGGGGGGTCTAAAAAGTATACATGTGAAGTTTCAGCTCTGTAGCATGTCCAGAACCATAAAAAAAGATTGTTTGTATTAGAACACTTTCAGCACAGGAGTTTTCACACCTTGCCGGTTTAATAGCAGGCATTTTTTTGGGTTCTTTGCACTCAGGAAAAACATCTGAACTTGTGTATAGTGGTACTGTGCACAAGTTCAGATGTTTTGCCTGCCTCCAAAAACCCCCCAAAAATGCCAGCAAAAACACACCGGGGCATTTTTTTTTGACGCTAGCGTTTTTTTTGGCATTTTTTGGGGTTCTTTTGAGGCAGGCAAAACATCTGAACTTGTGTATAGTGGTATATATACACACATAATTATATGTATATAGACACCTAGCCATATATAGGTGTGATAGTAGCAGAAATACATTACTGTAAATGATTTCATTAGCGCAAGCTTATATTTCTGCTACTATCACACCTATATATGTCTAGGTGTGTATATAAATATATGTATGTGTGTATATACACCACTATACACAAGTTCAGATGTTTTGCCTGCCTCCAAAACCCCCCCAAAAATGCCAGCAAAAACACACCTGGGCATTTTTTTTTTGACGCTAGCGTTTTTTTGGCATTTTTTTGGGTTCTTTTGAGGCAGGCAAAACATCTGAACTTGTGTATAGTGGTATATATACAAACATAATTATATGTATATAGACACCTAGCCATATATAGGTGTGATAGTAGCAGAAATATATTACTGTAAATGATTTCATTAGCGCAAGCATATATTTCTGCTACTATCACACCTATATATGTCTAGGGGGTATATATACAGACATATATGTGTATATATACCCCCTATACACATGTTCAGATGTCATGTCTGACATCAAACATGTCCTCAAAAAAGCACTGGCAGTGACAACCCCTGCAGCATGAAAAATGCTTGCTGGTGAGAAGCCATATTCCTGTCCCGAAGCAACTCAGAGAAATGATCATTTCTCTATAGCGGTCACCCTGCTATGGAAGGGTTTTGTCACCCTTCCATAGCAGTCACTGTCAGTTAACCCTACACTACACTACGGTCCCCTTACACTTAACACTTTCCCTACAGAAACTGAATTTTTTAAGCTAACTTAAGTGTAAAGGAGCACTCTAACTACACTAGATATCCCTTTCCTCACACTAATAAATGCTAAATGACACTTTTAAAGTAAAATTAACAGAACTGCTTCCACTCTCTTCCATGTCCAGTATAACAATGCTAGGAATATGGCGGGGGCTATCTTATATACTGGGGGGCGTATTCACTAATGATTGGTCTAGGGACCCCCTAGTCACTCCAATCACATTCCTAGCATTCTCCTGCCCCCTCAATTGGCTTTTGCTAATGGTTCTGGTCCAATCACGGGCTTTTAAAGCCCATTTCCTGAAGCATTGCATTTTGGTCGGTTCTGATTGCCGAATTCCGAACTTTTTGGGCAAAAAGTTCTAAATTCGGCCGAACCTCGAACACCCAATGTTCGGGCCGAACCGATGGTGGACCCGAACCGTTCGATCATCCCTACTTGTAACACTAACGAGTCACATGACATCGGGGAGGGAAAATGTCTAATTGGGCCCAATTTGGACATTTTGACTTAGGGGTGTACCCCCTTTTGTTGCCAGCGGTTTAGACATTAATGGCTGTGTTTTGAGTTAGTTTGAGGAGAAAGAAAATTTACACTGTTATACAAGCTGTACACTCACTACTTTACATTGTAGCAAAGTGTAATTTCTTCAGTGTTGTCACATGAAAAGGTATAATAAAAACGACTTACATCTGTAATCGCAGCAAAAGGTGGCGCTACAAAGTATTAACTTAAGGAGGCTGAATAATTTTGCACGCCCAATTTTTCAGTTTTTTATTTGTTAAAAAAGTTTTAAATATCCAATAAATTTCGTTCCACTTCATGATTGTGTCCCACTTGTTGTTGATTCTTCACAAACAAATACAGTTTTATATCTTTATGTTTGAAGCCTGAAATGTGGCAAAAGGTCGCAAAGTTCAAGGGGGCCGAATACTTTCGCAAGGCACTGTATGTGACAGATGAGGTTTAATGTTTATAAATGTAGAGCTACGCATTTGGGGGCTAAGAATATGCATGCATTATGCATACTAGGAGGAGTACAACTGGGGGAATGAATGGTGGTGAAGGATCTGGATGTTCTGTTAGATCATAAAATGAATAATGGCATGGAATGCCAAACTACGGTTTCCAAAGCGAGCAAAATATTTTCTTGTATTAAGAGAGGTACGGACTCTAGAGAGAGAGATCATTTTGCCCCTGTACAAATCATTAGTAAGACCTCATCTGGAATATGCAGTTCAGTTTTGGGAACCAATTCACAAAAAGGATATTGGGGAACTGGAGAAAGGGCAACAAATGGAGCTCAACTATGAGGAAAGATTAGAGAAACGGAATTAATTCTCTCTTGAGAAGAGGAGATTAAGGGGGGGGGGGATATAATCAATGTGTATAAATACATAAGTGGTCAATATAGCGAACTTGGTGTTGAGTTATTCACTTTAAGCTCATCACAGAGGACAAGGGGGCACTCTTTATGTCTGGAGGAAAAGAGATTTAATCTCCAAATACGGAAATGTTTCTTTACAGAAAGAGCTGTGATAATGTGGAAAAGACGCCCTTAATTGCTGGTTCAGGCCAGTTAAGTAGATCACATTAACCACTTAACCACTTACCGCAAAGTGACGTAGGGCTACGTCGACAAACTTTGCATTGTTATACCGGGATGATGCCTCTAGCTAGAGACACCATCCTGGTACCATGGTTTACAGCCGACTGTCGACTTTCCATCAGTAACGACCGATGCGGCTCGGGAGCCGCTCGATCGTTACCAGGGTGAGCGGGAGGGGACATCCCCCCCCCCCTCCCGCCGCCTTCCGTGACTTTGAATGGGCCTCCCGTCCCACCGGGAGACCCGAGCACCCAGCCGGCCCGTCCGTCGGCTGGATGGAGTCCCGATCGAAGCCGGAAATGGCTTTGATAGGGTCTCTGATGATGTAACCTGGAGGCGGCGTCCATGACGTCATTTCCGGGTTACTCTGCTGCAAAAGGCGGCAGATTTAAAAAACAGGCTGTATGCAAAAACGCAGTTTTCAGCGTTTTGCATACATGAAAGGGTGGTGGAGGGGTCTAGGGTCTTTTAGACCCTCGATCCCTCCATAAAGAGTACCTGTCACTGGATATTGGTGTCACAAGGGATGTTTACATTGCTTGTGACAGCAATAAAAGTGATCAGATTATTTTTTTTTTTAAAACCTGTAATAAAGTTTAAAAAAAAATAAAATAAATAGAAAAAAAAAAAAAAATTTTAGCTGCCCCCGTCACCGTTAGCTCGCGCATGAAAAAAAAACGTATATGGACACATGTTGTTTACAAGTTAAAATCAGTATTTTTTGCTAGAAAATTATTTAGAACCCCAAAACATTATATATATTTTTTTGTAAAGACTCTAGAGAATAAAATGGTGGTTGTTGCGATATTTTATTCCACACAGTATTTGCGCTGCGGCCTTTCAACGCAATTTTTTTTGGAAAAAATACACTTCACTAAATTAAATGAAATAAAACAGTAAAGTTAGCCCAATTTTTGTATATTGAGAAAGATGATGTCATGCTGAGTAAATAGATACCTAACATGTTACTGTTTAAAATTGCGCACACTCGTGGAATGGCGACAAACTACGATACTTAAAAAATCTCCATAGGCAACGTATATAAACATTTTTAATAGCTACCAGTTTAGTGTTACAGGGGAAGTCTTTTGCTAGAATTATTACTGTTTCTCTGATGATCGAGGTGGTACCTCACATGTGTGATTTGAACACTATTTTCAGTTGCGGGCGCGACTTACGTTTGCCTTTTCTTTGGTGCACAAACACACGGGGACAGGGGCACTTTACATTTTTTTTTTCATCCTAATTATTTATTTATCCAAAAGCATTTTTGAATACAGTCAGTCTTTTAAAACCTGCGCCATTGGCAGCCGAGTAAACCGGAAGTGACATTGTGACGTAGCTTTCGGGTTACTTCATTGGAGACCTGATCAAAGCTGAATCCAGCTTTGTTCTGGACTCTGACCAGCCGGCGGATGTGGTGGCTGGTTGCTTGGGTCTCCCCGTGGGACAGGAATCCCGCGCAGAGCGGCAGAAGGCGCCGAGAGGGGGGGACATCCCCTCCCGCTCCCTGTGATAACGGCTGATCGGCTGCTGAGCCACATCGGTTGTTATCACCAGAAAGTCGGCTGCCAGGTCTAAAAAAAAACGGTACCGGGGGGATGGCTCTAGCTTCAGGCATCACCCCGGTACAACCACTTCTTCAAGCTGACATAAAGGTACATCGGTTTGTGGGATGTGGTTAAAAAAAGGCCTGGATTCTTTCCTAAATGTACATAATATAACTGGATACTAACATTTATAGGTAAAGTTGATCCAGGGAATATCCGATTGCCTCTTGGGGGATCAGGAAGGAGTTTCTTCCCCTACTTTTGCAAATTGTATCATGCTTTTCTGGGAGTTTTTATTATTTTTTTGCCTTCTTCTGGATCAACTGTGGGTATAGGATTGTATATTTTTTTCCCTTTTATTGGTTGAATTAGATAGACTTGTGTCTTTTTACAACCAGACTGATGATATAACTATGTATCTATGTAATGTGGGGTCCTTACTTTACTCTAGTGTGATCATCAAAGGATCAATTACATTTTCACAAAGTTATTCGCCATTTTTTTAATGCAAACTTGCGAATACAAAAACTATAGTTACAGTGAAGGTAAACGGTTGTCCTGAATTACAAGGCAAACTTCGAATTTGAACTTTCTTGTTTTTCTACATCATGTTAAAAAAATGTATGCTTATGCTTTATCCTTGTACTTAAGGCACTTTGATGAATATATTTTGAGGTGAATATCTGGGATTGGTCTAAATGTAAAAGTATTAGAGAAATTATTAAAACACATATTTTTTTCTAATTGTTCCCTCGTCTCCAATATTAATTTTTCCAAAATAAAATCTAAAAAATAAAAAAAAAAGGTATTTAAAGCTTTAAAGCCTTATGTCTCTTACCAACCCATAATATGCTGGGACTACAACATTTGTTTTTGATAACTGTGGCGTAATTTTGGCATATCTCTGAAAAAAAATTTGTTGAGTAAAAGTTTGTTTCTGAAATAGTTAAATAAAAATTGTGAATCACATAAACATCCTATAATCCTAGAAATCCCCTTTTGCATCTCCGAGCATCCTGGGAATGTATTATGGGGTGTATCTGGGGAAAATGAATAGTAGAATATGGGTAGTAAAATTGAATGTGAATACTGTATCCTGCTCTCGTTTACCAATGCAAGTTTTTGTATTTTATACATATTTGTATTACTTTAGCACTAATATAGTTTTTCTTAGCCGTGTATATAATTTATTCTGTTCATCTAATGTAAAATTCTAAGCAAAATATTTTTTTGCTTTGAAAAACATGGGAAGGATTACAGATTCCAATATGATTATTGCTTTCCTTGTTCCCTATGAGAAGATTTCCCCTCACTTTCCATCCTAAGGACTAAACAAAAACTGAGGGGCAACCTCCAGACAAAGAGGTCCTAACTCTTCCCTGCTGTATTAGGAAAGCTATATTTTTACTTTTATTCAATGACTAGCTCATGTGTGCCCTCACAAACCATACTTTGTACTTATGTTTTATCAGGTATCCATTGTCACCAGGAATTAAAAGCAGTGATCTTCATATATTCAACTTTGAAGAAAATGGAGGGACCCGTTATACATCAAAAGCATCCAGCAGACATAACCACCATCATCAACATCATCACCATCACTCCCACCCGTCTTATGGACACCTTGTCACTGACAGTAAAGATAAAGTTTCTGGAGGTACCTGTACAAGCAGTAAGTGTAACCTTTTGCTGTATATTAATAGTCAGAATTGTTGTTATTATCAGAACATTCTGACACTCTTGTTCAAATTTACAACATCTGAAATTTGTCTCAGGTCTTCCACCGTAGCTGCCAGTCAAACACACAAACATTCTTAGCACTCTTCTTAAGTTAATTCTGAAATCTACAAATGTAAGAGAGAAGGAATAGATTTGAGTTGAAAAAGAAAACATTTTTTGTCACTATAAAAATTATGCAAATTCTGAAAAAAAAATGTTGTTGATGTGCTAAAAATTCAGTGAGCTCCATACTTTCTGTAGTGAACTGACAACACCGTGCTTCTGCTGCACTGAAATCACAAGCCCTGTCCAGTTCCCTCATCTGCTGGCATACAGATCACATCCCCCTCTCTTTAATGTAATAAAATAAGGAGAAGGCATTCTGTAGTCCTGTAGAGGAGAACTCAGGCAAGTGCTGATAACATTGTGATCCTTATAAGGAGGAAACTATTTATTTACCTACAAAATTCAAGCATGTATTACAACCCTAATGTATTAGATTAATCCTGATACTACTATCCCCAAATTAGGAGAGCAAACATTTTTTCCTTTGCCCTGTCTTACATATGTAGCACCCTCCTAGATAGGTGCTAGGCAGGTAAAATATAGTTTGCTCTATCTGCTAATTGCATGTGTTCATGTGTGATTCATCTGGTCTGAGAGTGTGTCCTCACTGTGTCCAATAGGGAGGCCTGTTGGACAGTGGAGGAAACCAAGCCAGTGGCACACAGGCTTTTGTAGCTGTCCCAGTGGGTTGGCACAGACAGTGTGCATCCTGGGATAGGCTATAAAAGTCAAGGGCACATGTGGCAGAGGGTCTTTGGGCAGGAAGCCAAGTCCCAGAAGAAGGGTATGGCTGTCTCTCCTTCTGCAGCTGTGAAAGGTGGTCACAGGCAGTCACAGGCAGTCGGCCTGGTAAACCTGACGGTGTGGCTGAACCCAGAAGTCCAGTGGATGCTGACAAGTGGAGTTTAGAGGCAACGGTGACTCTAGAAAAACAGTGTCCATGAGTACAGAGGAACTTGCCCGGGGTCTGCCAGGAAGGGGACCACTCCTGAAGCTAGGATCAGCGGACGGGTGCAGCACACTGGCATTCAGAGTAAAGGGGGGGTGCCAGTTTCACAACCCTGAAGAAAATATTTACACAGGAACATTTAAAGTACCTTCATTTAGTGGCAAAGTGAAGCAGCGGCATTGTAGCATTCTACAGTAAGCTGTCCCTCAGATTGTGAATAGTTAATAGTTGAAGTATCTCACTAGACCCTTCTCCTATCCAAGTTCTCAATAAAACCACAAAAACCAACATCCCCTGGAATGATTATTGAGCCAGGAACTTTTAATGCTGTTATCTGCTGTCCGTTGCTAAGGGTAACCCAGGGGAATCCAGAAGGTGTAATTCTCAGTAGTCCTCTAGGGGGCAGTGCTACATTGGGGGGCTCATCCAGGATATCACCCTGGGTTACTGGAATGGTTGCTAATGGCAACGGCCGAAGAAAACTTCCGAAAATGTAATTTCCCTCTCAAGAACTGTGTCCGAATGCTCAAGAGAAGGATGAGGCCTGCTCTACAGGAGATAGGGAGAGTGGGATGAAGATTCAAATTCACAGTGGTGGTTGCCAACGACAATGAAAGAACCTTTGTTGGGACTGTAAATTGTCTGTGCAAGTAATATGCTGGAGAGCGGGAGAGTTGCATCTTGCTGTAACAATAGACTGTGCCTGCTTAACAGTAGATGGTGCAAGTGTGGATGGAGAAAATGGCACCTCAGGGCACGTGGATCTGTGTGCCTGGGGCCATGTGTGTGTCAGAGCTATGTGGGAAAATGTTGACCATGCATCCAATGACAGTGGGACATTCTTCCAAAGTAGTGACAGTGAGGATGCTGTAAAGTAACTTGTTGACTGTGTATGTAATGACAGCGGTACATTTTTCCAATTCAGTATGGTGAGTCTTGCCTGTACAAGTGCTAAGAAGAGAAATGTTGGCCGTGCAGCTGACAGCGGGCCAATTCTACTAAGCAAAGAGGGTCAGCTGGCTCAGAGTGATGGGGGGCACAGCTGGAGCCCTGGTACAGACAAGGATGGCGGATGCGTGTGGATTGAAGAACACGATTCGCTTTACAGTGACTTTCATGCTAGCTGAGCTGAGATGGAGCGGCATTGAAAAGGTTACTGTACTGCGCGGAAAAGCGCAAGCTGGAGAAATCTGCCTAGCAGGAGGAGACGTCGCCAATCTGAAGTCATGGGCGGAGACACCACCTATGCACAGCCAATCTGGAAAGAGGAAGGGAGTCCATAAATTACGTCCGCTTTCGGGTGGGGCTGAGAGGGAGACACGTGTGGAGGAGCAAGATGGCGAGTACTGGAGTGAGTCGGAATGCAAAGGCTATCCTGCATGTTGGCGGAGATCCTGCGGAGCAGACCGGAAAGCCGACTTAGACCCTGTGGGACACAGGGGTGAGATTGGTGCCCGATGGAAGACTGGCGTTGTGCACTGGAGGAGGCGTGGAGCACTTTGGCCTGGTATGTAGTCAGTGTCTGAGTGTTACCATGCGGATGCAAGTTTGGGGCCAGTGCAGGCGCTGCAGCAATCTGCTGCTGCGGGCAGAGAGGAGTGAAGGCCAGCCCAGAAAATTTAGTGTGACATGGGAGACTGGGGTCACTCATGCCCTGTCAGCTGCAGGAGTGGGACCCTTTGTGGGCAGAGGAAGAGGAGTCCTTAGAGTGCTAGCGGAACTGGGCTCTATGCATTCTGCCGATGACATAGTGTAAAGTAAGGGCAACCCGAACTTCCGAGTCTGTGTGCAGGCAGGTAGTGCGGGCCGGGGAGCAGCCACCTGTTGTACAGAAAGCTGCAGTGGCAGAAACAAAATCTGCTCCAATCAAGGCAGAGGGGAATAGATGGCCTGCGGTGACCAAGGCTGTGAGTGTGAGCAGCAAGGAAGAGGCCAGGGTCATCTATGTGGGGTCTCCCAGTTTCCAGCATCAATATGGATCCTTGTAGGAAGGACTGGATGTGTGGAAATCGGAGGTAGAGACCGAATGGGACTGGGGGTCGGACGACCAGAGCCGTTCAGCCAGTCCAAGTGTTCCTGATGAGGAGACTAGGGATTCCGTGGTGCGAGGACAGTGCGCCAGGAATCTGGGGTTCTGTGAGGCCTATGCTAATTGGGCTCCAGATCTATCCCCACCTCAAAACTATGCCCGGGCTCAGGATGAAAGTTATGCCTATGCCTCCCTCATCAAGAGAGAGGAGACCCTATATTCCCCATCTGGGAGAGGTAACCGGAAAACCCTCCCAAGATTCTCGAGGATGCAAAGATGATACAGCGGAAGGTGGCCTTAAAGTATGGGTATGACTATCCCTATGCTCCATGGGAAGTCATGCTCGAGATAGAGGCCAACAGAGAAGCCTGGTGTGATTAGGCTGTATGGGACTTTCTCTTTGTCCCCAAACGCTATCGCAATCAGTCTAAGCTAGACTTATCGAAGATCTTCCTGTCGGTGAAGGTGCAGTGGAATCATGGGCGGGCTATCTACATAGACCGGGTAGAGGTCCGCCGCCCAGGTGGATCTGGCCAGGCTTGGTCAGTCAGAGTTTTGGATGAGGAGGGTAAAGTTGTGCGAATCCCCATCCGGATTTCCACTGTTGAGAAGAGACTATTGAACCCAATTAAGGCTGGCTAGCCTATACTCATTGACTAAGAGACATATAGAGAAAAAAAGGAGAGAAAAGTTCAAAGTTTAGTTGTTGCTGGGGCTTATGCCCTATCCGACCCTCTAATTTTATAGGAGAAAACAATCAAAATATGCTGCGCAAGAGATCCCTTGGGCCATTGGGCTAGGATCGTGGATTACAAAATGTAAAGTGTTCTAAGTGAACTACCCTAGGCCAGTGACAGAACTCTGTGAGTGGCTGCCTGGAAGAAGTGGGCAGCAACCTGAGAATGTTTTGGTGGGGGTGCCCTAGTGCTAGGGGCCCCTGAAGAAACTGGTAATTCCTACAGGACTGATGGGTTGCTTGGGCTCCGGCAACGAAGTTCCTGTCGGAAGAAAACTGGGTGTTGAGTGTTGCCTGTGAAGAGGACACTGCAAAAACATGTTTCTGGACTGTTCATGCCTTCCTGGCCTTGGGGGCGTGACCAGTAGTAGGTAGTCAGTGGCAGGGTTTAGTGTCACCTTGGAGGGGCGGTGCTGAGTGCCGGGTCAAGACTGATGGATGGAGTACCTACTGGATCTCATAGTTAGGGACGTTGGGTGAGAAGGTCGCCTCTGTGGGAAGGGCCTTCTCACCACAATCAGTGAGACTCGTGGTATGCTCAAAATATGTATTTGCAGAAGTGTCTAACCCTCTATCTTTTTCAGGTTGCTTAGGACTAATAGTGTTAGTTAGTCGGGATGGTATGTCCACCCACCAGTGCAGAGTTTTGCTTGGTGGGGGGGGGGGGGTGAATTGCGTTAAATGGACCTAATATGTATCATATTTGTACAGCAGAAATATTTATATTTTTTCATGAAACTTATTTCATGTAAATTTCCCTTTTTCCCCTCTCCAAGTTTGTGGGATACTCCGTGGATTTTTCCAGTAGGAATTTTTGTAGGGGGTGGCTGCCCCAGAGTCAATGGAACATTGCTCATTTTGGTGGGGGTCGATGTAGCACCCTCCTAGATAGGTGCTAGGCAGGTAAAATATAGTTTGCTCTGTCTGCTTATCAGGGGAGCCTGATTGTTAGTTTTGCCTGTTGCATGTGTCCATGTGTGATTCATCTGATCTGAGGGAGTGTCCCCACTGTGTCCAATAGGGAGGCCTGTTGGAGAGTGGAGGAAACCCAGCCAGTGACACACAGGCTGTCCTAGTCGGTTGGCACAGACAGTGTGCATCCTGGGATAGGCTATAAAAGTCAAGGGCACATGTGGCAGGGGGTCTTTGGGCAGGAAGCCAAGTCCCAGAAGGAGGGTATGGCTTTCTCTCCTTCTGCAGCTGTGAAAGGTGGTCACAGGCAGTCAGCCTGGAGAACCTGATGGTGTGGCTGAACCCAAAGGTCCAGTGGATGCTGACAAGTGGAGTTTGGAGGCCACGGTGACTCTGGAAAAACAGTGTCTGTGAGTACAGAGGTACTTGCCCGGGGGTCTGCCCGGAAGAGGACCACTCCAGAAGCTAGTGTCACCGGATGGGTGTCAGCACACAGGCATTGAGAGAAAAGGGGTGCCAGTTTCATAACCCTGAAGAAAAAATGTACACAGGAACATTTAACCACTTAAGCCCCGGAGGATTTTCCTGCTAAACGACCAGGGGGTATTTTGCGATTCGGCACTGCGTGACTTTAACGGACAATTGCGCGGTCGTGCAACGCTGTACCTAAACGAATTTGACGTCCTTTTTTCCCACAAACAGAGCTTTCTTTTGGTGGTACTTGATCACCTGTGCGATTTTTACTTTTTGCGCTATAAACAAAAAAAGAGCGTAAATTTTGCAAAAATAACAATATTTTTCACATTTTTTTATATGAAATTCCCCAAAAAAAAATGTAAAAATCAAAATTTTTTAACATTTTCAGCCAATTTGTTTTATCCTACCTATGTTTGGTAAAAAAAATCGCAAAAAGCGTATTTTTATTGGTTTGCGCAAAAGTTATCGCGTTTACTAACAAAAGGAAAGATTTTTGTCATTTTTGTTGTTTTTTTTTAACACGTAATGGCGGCGATCTGCGATTTTTTTTTGCGGTACTGCGACATTGCGGCGGACAGATCGGACCCTTGACTGAAATTTTTGACACTTTTGGGGTTACCAGTGACATTTCTACAGTAATCAGTGCTATATATATGCACTGTTACTGTAAAAATACACTGGTAGTGAAGGGGTTAACTTTATTTGGGAGGGAGGGGCTGTGTGTGTCCCTAGGGGCGTGCTTTCTACTGTGATTGGCTGTGGCTTGAGGTGTAAGGACACTGATCAACGGATCTACATAGTAGATCCGTCTGATCAGTGTTTTTACACCGAGGAGAATGACAGGTGGCTTGTTTACACAAGCCGCCTGACTTTCTCCCTCTCCCCCGACGATCGCCGAGTGACCGGCGGACATCGGGTCCGCCAGTCACACGCGCGGGGGGGGGGGGGGGGGTCCGTGACCGCGCGGGAGCGCGCCTCCACGGGCGCGCGCTCGCTCCCCAGACCCTCCCAGGCTAGTGATGTTAATTAACGTCACTCTGCCTGGCAGGGGCTGACCGCCGCAGTAAATTTACTTGCGGCGGTCGGCAAGCGGTTAAAGTACCTTCATTTAGTGGCAAAGTGCTGCCTTGCTGCATTCTACAGTAAGCTGTCCCTCAGATTGTGAATAGTTAATAGTTGGAGTATCCCACTCATCCCTTCTCCTATCCAAGTTCTCAATAAAACCACAACAACCAACATCCCTTGGATTGATTATTGACTGAACCAAGAACTTTTAATGCTGTTATCTGCTGTCCATTGCTAAGGGTAACCCAGGGGAATCCAGAAGGTGTAATTCTCAGCAGTCCTACACATATATCTTGTAATCTTCCCACTTTAGTAAGGCATACACAGGCAGTAAATTATGCATGCTAGGAATTTAGACCTACATGTAATAAAATCTGATACTCTATGGCTAAAATGGACCATTTGTAGAAGGGAACTTCTGTTTAATTACAAGCACCAACAACAAGCTTTACATCTAATGTTATTATGGTTCATTCTGATCCCTTAGATATGTTCTGCACGAGAATATTTTCTTGTTTTTCACTTACTTAATGCAAAGATGGGAGACTGAGAAATGCATTTTTTTCAATTTTACATCATTTTATGTAGTATGTCAATATATTGTCACAACTTGTTATTGGTGAGAAACCTGAATTGCCTTTTTAATTATGGATTACAAATCAGAATGCAATAGATCTGATATTATGCTGTCATTGCTCAGTTTATCTGGTAACTCAGGAGTAAAGTGTATCAAAAAATTGGTGTATATGAGTAAAAGGTCAGATGATTAATTAGCTTTTGAATTTATACTTCCCAACACATTAGGGGGTATGTTTTTCCAGAATTTAAGTTTGAACTTAGTTAAAGTTAAAAAAGGTTGTTTATTTAAAGCATAAATGGAGAAGGGTATTTAATGATAGTTCTCAGGTATTTGAATTACACTTTAATAGTTTGGAAATGAAGAGAGATGTTTGGAGGGCATCTATACACAATATACCCATACAGACACCGCCTATAGATGCAGTATCCTAAAGACAAGTCTATATTAATACTTGATAGGAAGGGCCACAGTTGCTAAATTGCTATATAAATACCTAGAATATGAATACCTAGAATAAATATTTAACAAACAAAAGAAAGAGGACCAAGACCAAATATAATCATTCTGCAATTAGGGTTTTATTGTTAGTATAATTAGGTTAGCATTATACACAATTTAAAGAAGGATATTATGATCATATGTAGCTTTATAGGCTGAAAATAATTGTGTATTTAGGTGACACTTTTACCTTTTGCATTTTTTGTAGGTATTCTGTCAAGTCCCAGGGCCTTATTAGCTATAGCTTTCTGAATTTCAGCTAAACTAGTAAAATAAACTAGGTATGCAGGCTAGTATACCATTACCTTTTTGTAAGGTTTGTGCTAAGTAGCTATGAATTTTCAACAGTGATGTTTAAGTCTAAAAAGTGCTTGGTAACAGTTATTAATTACATTAAGACCGCCCCCTGCACACTTACTGTGGCAGGCTGCCTCTCCTGCGTGAACCGACGTAGCCCTATGTCGGTCGCGAACATGGTGCTGGGGGGAGAGCCCGCACCGCCGGCAGTGCTCTCCCATCCCCACTAGGCAGCAGGGATGCCGATGCATGGGGCTGGTGGCCGCGATTGCCGCCAAGCACCTGCAATCGCTCCCCGCTGAGAGAGAATGTTCTTCTCTGAAAGTATCACAGAGCGCCTGTGATCCTTCTATATAGGATCACAGGTCTCTGTGGTCATTTCACAAGTCCATTCCCCATACAGGTAGAAATACTCCCCTAGGCTCACACTTAACCCTTTGATCACCCCTAGGTTAACCCTTTCCCTGCCAATGTCATTATTAGAGTAACAGTGCATATTTTTAGCACTGATTACTGTAATAATGTCACTGGCCCCCCCAAAAGTGTCAAAAATGTAAGTTAGGGGTGCGATCTGTCTGCCACAATGTCGCAGTCCCACTAAAAATCGCAGATCACCACCATTACTAGTAAAAATTAAAAATAAATAAGAAAGACATAAATCTTTCTGGATGGTGTCAAGCGTGTGTGGCAGCAACCAGGTGAGAAGCACAAAGCCGAGTGTGTCTTGCCTACAGTCAAACATGGTGGTGGGAGCATCATTGTCTGCAGCTGCGTGAGTTCTGCCGGCACTGGGGAGCTACAGTTCATTGAGGGAACGATAAATGCCAACATGTACTGTGAAATACTGAAGCAGAGCACGATCCCCTCCTTCCAGAGACTGAGCCGCAGGGCAGTATTTCAACATAATGACCCCAAACACGCCTCCAAGATGACCAGTGCCTTGCTAAAAAGCTGAGGGTAAAGTCGATGGACTGGCCAAGCATGTCTCAAAGCCTAAACCCTATTGAGCATCTGTGGGGCATCCTCAAAGGGAAGGTGGAGGAGCGCAAGGTCTCTAACATCCACAAGCTCTGTGATGTCATCATGGAGGAGTAGAAGAGGATTCCAATGGCAACCTGTGAAGCTCTGGTGAACTCTATGTCCAAGAGGGTTAAGGCAGTGCTGGAAAATTATGGTGGCCACACAAAATATTGACACTTTGGGCCCAATTTAGACATTTTTACTTAGGATGTACTCACTTTTGTTGCCAGCGGCTTAGACATTAATGGCTGTGTGTTGAGTTATTTTGTGGTGACTGCAAATTTACAGTTATACAAGCTGTACACTCACTACTTTACATTTTAGCAAAGTGTAATTTATTCAGTGTTGACCCCTTAGCAATATTGCATGTGGGTCTATATAATGCTTGATTTGGTAAGTATAGGGAGCTGAGACAGGGTCTCAGCTGTCTATGTTTTTCAGAATATGCTCTTCTCCACTGTCAGGTGTTATGTATGATATTGTGTAACCGCATGACATTGTTTTAACTACTCCGGAGGTTCTCTCTGGATTCATGTGATTTTTATATGTTTCATGTAATAAACTTTATATTTTCTTTAGAAAAAATTCCTTTTTTCTCTTTCTCTGTATTTCTCCATACTTTTTTGAAATGTATACTTTTGTGTACCTATTGCCCTTAAAAGTCCCATCCAGAGGGATTTTTCTTGTTGTATGTAGTGATTTTGGGATGTGGGCACACTAATCTCTAATTGGCTCCAGTTTAAGGCAACTGGTAAGTATAGGGTTGATGCTTTGTGTAGTCTCCGAATGGTCGTCTCTTGTGGTAAGGAAGACAGAAAAATCCCAATAGTGTAATACGTTCATATATATTGATGTGTAGAAAAGAATAGCACTTACAAAAGCCAGATGTGAATTTGCATTTTCATATCACTTGTAAATAGGCAGACACCGTGGAGGCTCTTATGTCCCTGTCCTATGTGAAGCACAACTTCTGTGTGCGTTCAACTCAGACTGGAAATTACGCTACTGAAGACCGGAATCTACGTCAACGCGTTTCACCCCTCCCAGTGGGCGTTATCAGAAATTAGAATCATTGTCCAAAAGAAGCTGCATCCCTTAACAACATCATTATACATATCAAAATGTTAAAATCAGATGAAATCACATATTCTTAAACCTGGCTGTCATATAATATAGCACCTTCAAAAAAAGTTACAAAAACTGATAAAAATATTGACATACCTTTAGTGTACACACTAGTCTTGCGGCTCTATACTACTGTCAATGGGGCGATAGTTCCCATTACGCCACAAGTCACTTTCTTTTCTATCTTGCCTGGCTCTATTAAGTGTATAAAAAAAAGTTTCCTTAGGCACTGTGTCACGTACCTGGTCAGAGACGAAGTGCTGAGAGGGCTCCCCTTGTGGCTAAGTGAAGTAAACCCCTGAAGATGGTACAGGAGGTGCAGTGCCCAAAGAATCACAGGTTGCAAGTAGAGTACTGAAGAGCTGGCTTGGTGATCACCTGTAGAATGTTGGGACAGGCCAGATGCACAATTGGGCAGATGTCTTTCAAGAACTTCAGAAGTACTTGGCAATGGTGCACAGGAGGCAGAAGTGTAAGCCAGGCCAGGGGTCATACACGGGTGTTCATTCTGTAGTGGAGGCAAGTAGCAGGAACAAGAACAAGCCAAGGTCATACACAGGAGGGCAGGTAAGTAGCAGGCAAATGGTAGCAAGTCCGTAATGCAAGCCGGGGTCATACACAGGTGATCAAGTAGTAGCAGAATCAGTAGAACAAACCAGGGAGTCAAAGCCAGGAGCAGAGATCAGACAGGTCAAGGGAAAGCCGGGGCAACAACAGGAAATCTACGGAGATATGCACCAAGGCTCAGGAACACAGGGAAGGCTGACGACAATCCAGCAATCTGGTAAATACAGCAGCAGTCTTTTATAGGCCAGAGAGTGGCTTTATCTGCCACGTATTGCGTGCGCTATTGCGTCGTTGCGCTTTTGTGTTTGGCCTATTCTCCATTCTTGCATTAGGGTGCACAGGGATGCACTGGATTCATCCATTTCTAGTATTGGCAACATTGCCAGTTCTCCTACGACCATTTCCCTGACACACTGGCTGACAGCAGCAAGATGGGTGGTGGTGGACGGCACATGTTCCCCCTTTGAGTGGGTTGCAGAGATGGATTACATTGAGAGGATGGAGTCCCTTTTGGCTTGTGAATTGGATATATATGAACAATGCCATCAAATATGGCTCTCTTGGAAGTAATTTAGGTAATCATCTGAAATGAAAAATCTTCTTATGGGACAACAATTGTAGGACCTGAATTTGGTTTAACCACTTCCCGCCCTCCATATAGCAGAATGACGGCCGCAAAGTGGTTAGGTTATCCTGACTGGGCTTCATATGACGTCCAGCAGGATAAGCTGCTCGTGAGGACGTGCAGAGCGGCGATCGGTGGTGTGGTGTGTCACCCTGACACACCGCATCTCCGATCCCAGTAAAGAGCCTATGACATGATTGGTCACAGCTGATCCCACCGTAACCAGAAAGTGCCATTTATTGGCTTTCCTCCATTCGTGCTGACAAGGTGTGATTAGAGGAGAGTTGACCGGTGGCTCTCCGGACAGGGGGGTTCTGTGCTGATAATCAGCGCATTGATTATCTATGCAGACCCATCAGGGATGCCCACTAGAGCCCACCAAGGATGCCAACCCATGCCACTAGGGATGTCAACCCAGGGCCACCAGGGATGCCAATCAGTACTCATTAACTATGCCAATTAGTGCCTTTTAAGGATTCCAATCAGTGCCCATTAGTAATGCCTGTCAGTGCCTCCTCATCAATGCTGCCTATTAGTGCCATCTATCAGTGCCCATCAGTGCCACCCATCAGTGCCACCCATCAGTGCCTGTCACTGCCCATCAGTGCCACCTATAAGTGCCCATCAGTGCCACCTATCAGTGCCACAAACAGTGCCCATTAGTGCTGCCTATGAGTGCCCATCTGTGCCGCCTATCAGTGCCCATCAAAGTTTGCATATCGGTGCCACCTATCAGTGCCCATCAGTTCTGCATATCAGTGCTGCCTATCAGTGCCCATCAGTTTTACATATTAGTGCCTCATCATCGGCGCCCATCAGTGCCACCTCATCAGTGACTGTCAGTGCCGCCTCATCAGTGCCCCTCAGTGCAGCCTCATCACTTCTTGTTAGTGCAGGAGAAAACTTACTTATTTACAAAATTTTTATTGTAAACAAAGAAAACATTTTTTTTTTCAAAATTTTTTTATTTGTTTTGCAAAAAAGAAAAAACCCAGAGGTGATCAAATACTGCCAAAAGAAAGCTCTATTTGTAGGAAAAAAATGATATCTTGTTTGGGTACAGCGTTGCATGACCGCGCAATTATCATTCAAAATGTGACAGCAATAAAAGCTGAAAATTGGCCTGGGCAGGAAGGGGGTGAAAGTGCCCTGTATTGAAGTAGTTAAGGTTGTGTAAGGTTTGTCCCGGTGGTCCATCCCAGCTGTCTTAATGTTTTAATTTAATGTTTACATTTTTCAACTTTTTAATTTCTTAATTTCCCCAATAATGTTTTGTTTTTTTGTCATGTTGCTTACCTAAAACTTAAAACTAAAGATCGATGTTTTACAGATTAAAGTGTTTGTTATATGGGGCTGAGATGTACTCACCTTCCCTTAGAGTTGCATAATTGATAGGGCTTAGTACATTATCTTTTGTTATAGCATATATAGTATATGGCCCATCGTTCTTTTTTGCACTAGTCTTTATTTTATATGTGTTCTGGTCTCTGTAGGGTGTCTGTATACCATCTAATCTGTACACATTTATATTCTAGTACTCTTTTTCTTTTTTTGTTGTTTTTGCTGGTATGTACTGTACAGTATATACCACCTTTGTATTTAAGATTGTGTATGTTAAAATGACTCAATAAATTTAGATTGAACACTATAGTGTACACAACATAAAAGACAAGGTGGCTAAACGAAACATACAGAGAAAATAGTTCCCAGACTCACCAGAGAAATATTTTTCCCAATGCAGTCTAACTATTAAAATACATATCCATAGATAGGTTGGCTGCTTAATTCGACACAACCCCTGAGACGTCGATCCTTGAGTCCCAGTTGACTGCTTTCTTGATCATAACAGATGACACAAAATTGGCCAGGGCAATAACTGCACAGCATGAAGCAGATATCCTACAGAATGACCCGGACAAAATAACGGAGTGGGCAACGACATGGCAAATGAGGTTTAACGTGGAGAAGTGTAAGGTTTTGCACTTGGGGACTAAAAACATAAAAACACAATACATGTTAGGAGGGGAACCCTTGGGGGAATCAAAAATGGAGAAAGATCTGGGAGTCTTGGTTGATGATAGATTAGGCAACAGCATGCAATGTCAAGCGACAGCTGCCAAAGCCAGCAGATTATTAGCATGCATAAAGAAAGGGATGTATTCCAGAGATAAGACTATAACCCTTCCACTTTATAAAACTCTGGTCCAACCGCATCTGGAGTATTCTGTCCAGTTCTGGTGGCCAGTCCTCAGGAGGGATGTGTTGGAGCTGGAGAAAGTCCAGAGAAGGGCAACTAAACTGATTAGGGGGTTGGAGGACCTTAACTATGAAGAGCGGCTGCAATCGCTCGATTTATTCTCCCTGGAGAAGAGACGTCTGAGGGGGGACATGATAGCAATTTATAAATATCTTAATGGGGATCTCAGCTTAGAAAAAAAGCTGTTCATTCGAAGGAACTGCATGAGGACTCGAGGAAATGCAATGCAATTAGAGGAGAAGCGTTTTAACCTCAGGCAACGAGGAGGGTTCTTTACTGTTAGGGCTACAAGATTGTGGAATTGTCTATCACAAGAGGTGGTTTCTGCGGGTAGTATGGTGGCTTTCAAAAGACTCTTAGACTTACATCTCAAGGATCAGGACATTAAGGGCTATGTGAGATGATTACAGCCACACACACCTACACAGGTTGAACTGGATGGACTATTGTCTTTATTCAACCTCACCTACTATGTAACTATGTAACTTGAAAGCACACTTGCACTGATCACTGTAAAGCAGACATTACTTTCCAACACAGTACAGCACATCCTTTCTCCACCGACACTCCAGCACTTTACTTGAGAAGACATAGCGTTTCTTGGGTAAATATTCGGTCATTGCCAGTAGCAACCACTGCTGTAACCCCTTAGGGCTTGCTGTGTGATGACTTCTTGGGTCTGCCTCTGATTACCTGCAGACAGTCGCTAGGGGATTTTTCACACTTCCATCCTTACTCCCAGTTGCTCGTTACTCAATAAACAGTCCAGAGGCTCTGGTTTTATATTTATTGTGGAACTTGGATGGGAGAAGGGAATAGTGGGATACTCCAACTTGAACTATTCACAGTGGACAAGGACAACTCTCACTTGGCCTCACCAGAATATTTGTGGAAGCAGACACACTGATTTGACCATAATGCCACTTGTATGAAAGAATTAGGTCTTGCTCTCTATAGCAGTAGACTCGATGCAACTACATTATCTTCAGGATACTCTCTAGCATCCGAAAAAGCTTTGGAAAATATACAACATGATTGGTATAAGCTTCCTAACTAAAACATCAAAATAGATGAAAATAAAAGTGTATTGTGGTGATACTGGCCAATGAAAATCTGTGACAAGTCCTATGATTTTCGAATGGGCTAAGGAATTATGCCATGTCATGTAGGCTGAGGATCTGATGGCCCAGTTGCATGAGAGAACCTTAAGCTCATTTTGATACATAGTTACAAAGTTAGTCCAGCTCAACCAATAAGAAACAACAAATAAAACACAACCATACAATCCCATATACACAATCATATACCCACAGTTGTTCCAAAGGAAGGCGAAAAACTCCAGCAAAGCAAGATCCAATTTTCTACAGTAGGGGAAAAAATCCTTCCTGATTCCTGAGAGGCAATTGGATATTCCCTGGATCAACTTTACCTATAAATATTAGTACCCAGTTATATAATGCACACCTAGGAAAGAATCCAGGCCTTTTTTAAAGCAATCTACTGAGCTGGCCAGAACAATCTCTGGAGGGAGTCTATTCCACATTTTCACAGCTCTTACTGTGAAGAAACCTTTCCTGTATTTAGAAACTAAATCTTTTTTCATGTAGACGTAAAGAGGGCCCCCTTGTCTTCTGTGATGACCTTAAAGTGGTTGTATACCCTGCTTGGTGATTTTTACCCACAGGTAAGCCTATAATAAGGCTTACCTGTAGTTAAAATGAATATCTCCTAAACCTGCACTGTTTAGGAGATATTCACCCTGCATACAGCCATTGACATCAGCGGCGCATGCGCTCTGCATATCTCCCGGAACTTCAGAGCTCCTTGCTGGAATGGAAGGCTCCCACGCCCATACGTGGGAATGACGTCATCGCTGCTCCGGCCACTCACAGCGCCGGAGCCTGCGAACCCGGAAGAAATGCCTGGGGAACATGTCAGCTCTCTCAGCGGTGACTGGTTTGGGATGCATAGTTTTTTTTTTTGTTTTTTGAGTGGTTTACTACTGCTTTAGAGTGAATTCTTCAACACCAAATTCGCTATATGGACCCATTATGTATTTATACATGTTAATCATATCCCCCTGAATCCATATCTCCCAACTTTTTGAGATGGGAACGAAGGACACCTATTAGCAAAAGTATGTAAGCATATAACCCACCCTCTGCCATGCCCCCTTAAATGAGAATTATACTGAAAAAATGATTAGTTAGACCTACGAGTGCCTTTTTTTAACCACTACTATTCCTTTGAACTGGCTTTTGACATTTACAAATGAAGCAATTTAGAAATTGGATTGAAGGTTTAGCACTGGGAAACACTTTTTGGAAGAATAATAGTGCATTTTGTATAAAACTATATAGATCAAACCAAAATGACAGACAAATGAGGAATAAAGAGGGACAGAGGGACATTGTTCCAAATCAGGGACAGTCTGGGGCTATGCTTAATCTCCTCTTCCCAAGAGAATACATTCAGTTCCTCTAATCCTTCCTCATAGCTGAGCTCCTCCATGCCTCTTATCAGTTTGGTTGCCCTTCTCTGCACTTTCTCCAATTCCCCGATATCCTTTTTGAGAACTGGTGCCCAAAACTGAACTGCATATTCCATAGACAAGGTCTTACTAATGATTTGTACAGGGGTAAAATGATATCTTTCTCTCTGGAGTCCATGCCTCTTAATACAAGAAAGGACTTTGCTTGCTTTGGAAACTGCAGCTTGGCATTGCATGCTGTTATTAAGCTTATGATCTACCAGAACACCTAGATCCTTCACCACTATGGATTTCCCCAGTTGTACTCCCCCTAGTAAGTGGGATGAATGCATATTCTTAGCCCACAAGTGCATAAATTTACATTTATCAACATTAGTACCTCATTTGCTACATAGTTGCCCAATGAAACAGTGCATTGAGGTTGCCCTGTAAGTTGGAGACATTGTGTAAGGAAGTTATTCCACTCCATATCTTGGTGTCATCTGCAAAGACTGAAATAGTACTTTTAATCTCAGACCCTATATAATTTATAAAGAAATTAAAGAGTAAGAATCCCAACACTGAACCTTGGGGTACACCACTGTTAACCCTAGACCATTCAGAGTAAGAATCATTAGCCACTAGTCTCTGAATTCTATCTTTTAGCCAGTTTTCTATCCATTTACAAACTAATCTTTCCAAGCCAGTAGACTTTACCTTACACATTACCCGTTTGTGGGGAACTGTGTCAAACGCTTTTGCAAAATCCAAGTATACTACGTCCACAGCCACCCCTCTGTCCAAGGTTTTACTTACCTCCTCATAAAAAGAAATCAGGTTTGTTTGATAAGTTCTATATTTCATGAATTCCATGCTGTCTTCATTTTTTTTTTCCAGCCAGAACTCATCTATGTGTTCTTTTATTAACTCTCCAGTATCTTCCCAACTATAGAAGGTAAACTAACAGGTCTATAGTTACTTGATAAAGACTTTGATCCTTTTTTAAATATAGGCACCACACTGGCCCTACGCCAATCCAGTGATACTATTCCAGTCCTTAACGAGTCCCTAAAAATTAGAGACAATGGCTTTGAAATGACAGAGCTAATTTTTTTTAAGATCTGTGGGTGGATGCCATCCGATCCAGGTGCTTTATCCACCTTTATTCTGTCTAAATATTTCTGGACCATATCGCTTTTAAGCCATTGTGGATCATTTGGGGCTGTGTCAATACCATCCCCATTATGGTCATGAGCTCATCCATGCTTCTTTGTGTACACAGAGCTGAAGAAAGAATTTAATAAATGTGCCTTCTCTTTGTCCCCAGCCACCCACTCCAGATTATTTTGTAAAGGGCCTACATGCTCAGACCTGACCCTTTTACTATTAGTATATTTAAAGAATATATTTGAAGAATTGTTTGGAGTTTGCCTTACTATCTTTTGCAATCTGTTGTTCATTTAGAATTTTTGCGTCCTTGATTTCCTTTTACATATTCTGTTATATATTCTTTGTAACAATTAAACAATGATAGTGTTCCCTCATTTTTATATTTTTAAAAAGCTTTTTTTCTTATTATTTATAGCTTTTTTTAACTTTGGCCATGAGCCACATATGTTTTATTTTTAGCCTTTTAAACTTGTTGCCCATGGGAATTTACTTTGCAGTGAGTTTGTATTCAGTTTTTTTGAAGAATTACCATTTCTGTTCTGTGTTCATCAATGGCAATATTCCCTCCCAGTCTTAGTCTTGGAGAGCAGCCCTCATCCTTGGAAAATATGCTCTTCTAAAGTTAAGTGTTTTTATATTTCCTGTATACGTTTGTTGTTTACAGGTAACATTAAATTAAATCATATTATGGTCACTATTACCCAGATGTTCTTTTATATGAATATTGGTAATAAGCTCTGCATGGTTTGATATTACCAGGTCCAGCAGGGCATCATTCCTAGTCGGGCCTCAGTAAACTGCACCATAAAATTGTCTTGTAATAGGTTTTTACATTTTTTCCCTTTAACTGTTACAGCAGTGCCATTACACAAGTCAATGTCTGGGTAGTTAAAATCCACCATTATTATCACTTTCTATCTGTGCAAGGAGCTGAGTCTCCACCTCCTCATTAACACTGGGAGGTCTATAACAAACTCCAATGATAACCTTTGTATTACGCACACCCATGTACATTTACACCCATACTGCTTCAGACTCGTTATACTCTCCATCAATTAGGTCCTATTTCACACTTGCTTTGAGATCACTTCTCACATAGAGACAGACTCCACCACCACTCCATTTTACCCAGTCTTTCCGAAAGAGAGCCTAGCCAGGAATATTAATAGCCCAGCCATGTGAAGAATGAAGCAAAGATTCAGCAATGCCAATTAAATCATAGTTCTCTTTGTGCACCAGAGCTTCCAACTCACTTATTTTGCTTGGCAGACTTCTGGCATTGGTGAACAAACACTTTAATTAATTGTCACATTTTTCACAGTTATTTTGCATATTTTCTATTTTAGTACAAATAGTACCATTTCCAGTGGTTGTTTGTAACATGGGAACCTTCTTATCCTCTGATCCTCTGTATCATCTGATTTATGGAACTCCTGGTTGCTATACATGGATTCTGATAATTTCCAACTATATTTGTCAGACATGGGAGTAAGTCACACATGTGCAAGTCACAAGCAAGTCTTAATCTTCAAGTCTCAAGCAAGTCCCAAGTTATTGTGGTGAAAAGCAAGCAAGTCAAGTCGAGTCCCTGCTAGAAGTCAAGCAAGTCAAGTCGTCATTTATTTTGGTCAAGACAAAATCAAGTCAAAATACTAATCTACCCCATTTCCACCTTTAAATGAGTTAAAAGTCAGTGGTCAGGAAAGGTTTTGTTTTATTTTCAACATTAACAAAACTGCTTTTTTCTTGGCATATTAAAGAAACACTTTGAATGCCCAAACAGCTCAAAATCCTTCGTCCGGTCATGTTTCAACACCACAGTCACTAAAAACATGTTAAGTATTTCCATTGTTAAACAGCCAGTGTCCTAAACATCAGAACACACTGAGGTGTTTTAAGTGACTGTGGGTGTCAGAAACATAACAGGCACATTCATTTTTCTTTAACACATCTTGAGAAAATGCAAATATTTAATAACTTAAAAAAGTAAAGTCATTTCGAGTCATATGTCTCAAGTCGAAGTCAAGTCTCAAGTTATGAATACCAAGTCAAAGTCAAGTCGAGTCTTTTATTAATTTTAGTCAAGCAAGTCTCAAGTCCTCAAACTGGTGACTTAGGTCTGACTTAAGTCAAGTCATGTGACTCAAGTCCCCCATTTGTTGCTTGGTGCTGGATATCATTGGCTCTAATTATCATTTGTTTCAGTTGCAGTCATGTAGTCCTTTTTTCTTATCTTTACCTCTTTCCTTCTCCTTCTTTTCTTTCTCCTTCTGCCTTTTGTTGGTTAGCTTGCTTTCCTTGATACGAGTGGTGCATACCTCAAAGTATCCACGTGTCCCCTGACCTTAAACTGAAAAATTCTCCACATGTTGTGATGTAGTTGTTTTCTGAATGTCAATTTACTATGTCTAACTTTTGCTGGAATAATCAATTCTTAATAAAAATATGTCTATCTTGATAGTGATTGATGGCCTGAGGCGGGACTGTTTACCTTTATTTCATACTTATACATAACAAGATATAGGTGCTCAGCAGCAGTCTTAGACTATTTGGATGGCTACACAAAGGATTCATTTTTAGGCAAATAACATGCCTAAAATATGTTGAATGCACAATATAATCTTAAAGAAAGATTGTTTTCAAAATGAATGGTCTGGTGACAGGGTCTCTTTAAGTGTGTTATATTTTGGTAACTGTGATAAACAATGCATGTTGTCCTTTTATGTATACATTTTATAATGGAAAATGTTGTTCTGATAACATTTGTATGTTTTTTTTTTTTTTAGAAGTGCCTTCTGGGATTTCCATTCTTTATGAAGATGCTTCAGGGCTCAAAAAAACAGATGTTGAATCAAGTAAGATGGCTTCCCCATGGAAACCATTGCATATCACCGTGAGTAAGGTACTGTCATATTCTTGGCTCTTACTGATACTACTAAATGAATGCTTTATATAATATCCAAATCATTCAACGTTTTTGGGGCTTTTCAAGCATACATTTTATCTACATACTGTATGTCATATGCAATTCAGCTTGTATTGGAGCCCACTTTCCAAAAAATCAACATCAGCAAAGTTGCAGTAGATACAGTTATTGCAACATCTCCTGCCCAGCCATCTTCAATAGGTTTAAAATGTATATCTAGGAAAAATAAAAAAAAAACATATTCAGTAAATCTCTGCAATGCATGCACATTGCCCAAAATTTATTTTTAAAATTGCTGAAAAAATGAAAAAATACCTTTTGATTCTGCCAGAAATCCATTGAGCGTTTCCTGTTGAGTAGGTAGCAGGTAGCCCGATTGCATTGCATTTTTAGAAAATTACAGCTGCTGCAGATTGAAAAGGAAAAGTAATTTTTAATAACATTCAATCACAATATGACTTGTGTCGCAATTGTATACGCTATATTATTTTTCTTTATTTGCTATTTTTTTTCCCCATTAAAGTTGAGTTACTCTTTAACGTTTTGCTGCTGGTATTATTACTGAGCTTAGCTGCGTTCAATATTAGGGTAATTGAATTTAGTGCAAAATGATATGGTGGATATGGTTCTAAAGAAATCTTCAAGCAACACTCCTTTTTGTATGCACCAGGAAGACTTTGGAGGTGCTAAAAACCCCTAACCCTATTTGGAATCACCACTTTCAAGTAGCAATCCTGTGTGAACACAGGTTTCATTAAGACTAAATTTTTGCTCCCTGCTTTGAGTTCTTTTATCATAGTGAGGAAGATAAATCAGAGCCAATTGGCAATACCACAGAAAAAAAAAATGGTGTGCATAAATAAACCTTAGGGGAAAAAAACTATTCTAGGCAGTTTCCATTTTGTCATCCCTGGATATGCTGGGCATGTTTACAGGTGTTTTTGAGTTCTCTATTTGTGTGTTCGGTTTGCAGGAGGTTTGCCAAACTGTACCAAAGGTCTGATTGTTAATCCAAACCCAAGCAAAGTCATCAGAGGCAGAATTTATAAAATCAGTTCTAGCTACTTTCAAGACTAGACCTCATGCACACTGGACGTTATCAAAACGCCAGTAGAAAGCTGTAGCTGTAGAAGGAGTTTTTCAGCTTTTTTGAGGTAGCATTTTTCAGCGTTTTTCAGCTTTTTTGCAACTGTAGCGGTTTTTAGCAAAACTATACCCTCACAAAAACATTTGACTCAAAAACGTAGATATACACCTAATACCTGCGTTTTTGGACGTTTTTCAGTGTTTTTAAGCTTTTACCAGAGTTAGAGAGTTTTTACATCTGAAAACATGCTCTAAAACCCACTAGTTCTAGGGTTTTTTTCTAGTCACAAAATGCCCCTGACAAAAACTGCTGATAACAGTCTATGTGTGCATGGACACATAGGATAACATGCTGGGGAGTTTATTGGCTGCAGAAGAAAAAAACATCTGAAGCCAAAAACAGCAGCCGTAAAAATCCATACCTAGTGGGTTTTAGGGGGAGTTTTTAGCTGTAAAAACACTCTAACTCTAATAAAAGCTAAAAAAAGCTAAAAACCGATGAAAAACGCTGCTATTCCACAGATGTTAACGTTTTTGAACCATAAGCTTTTATGGGAGTATAGTTTTGCTAAAATACGCCAAAAAACACTGAAAAACGCTACTGCAAAAACGCTGAAAAACTCACTCTACAGCTACAGCTTTCTACAGCTACAGCTTTCTACAGCTAACGCTACTGGCTTTTTTTTATAACACCAAGTGTGCAGGAGACCTAAGAGGTAAAAGATTGTTAAACAAACATGTACAACACATACGAATGGAAAACCAAAATACTATTTGGAGCGAAACATTGATTTAAATAATAACGTGAAACATCTAAAACACCCAATTGCTTTAAATACCATTCTTGGGGATGTACTAAACCTGCCTGACAATCTGCACATCTGTACTATGTATACAATGTACTACAGAAAAAGTGACTTTTACAAAAAAGACACACACAAAAAAAAAAAAAAAAAAACAACCTAAATTGCACACAAATGCCATTTTTTTCTGTGCCAACCTTTTTTTTTTTTTTAAATGGCATGGGGATCCATCAAAATACATGTCAGACCCTTTAGGATCTGGTAAGTATTTTAGTGGACCTTTGGGAGGGAGGGAGGGGGGTGTAGATTGGTCTAAATACTGTTTTGTTTTTTAAAAAAGATAATGGGGTTAATTTACTAAAATTGGAGAGTGCAAAATCTGTGCAGCTGTGCATGGTAGCCAGTCAGCCTCTAACTTCCACTTGTTTAATTAAGCTTTGACAAAAAAAAAAAACCTGGAAGCTGATTAGTTTCCATGCAGAGCTGCACCAGATTTTGCACTCTCCAGTTTTAGTAAATCAACCCCAATGTCTCTGTCGCTGGACTATACAGTCAGCAGCAGTGCCTATGTAACCATAGACATGCGGTCCAACAAGCATGGACAGGGACCTTATAAATCCTTTATGACACATTGGGTAAATTTGCTGACATCTGGGAAGATTGAAGAAGCGGCACACCATTGGAGCTGGTGGTGCCAAGCGACCAAGAACCTACACAGTGGCCCATGCAAAATGCTGGTCTGTTTTGCAGCTGATATGCCTGGGGCATAGAAGCCACCCTGCGACAGGGATTATAAAAGAAGGGCAGGACAAAAAATGGCTTTACCCACACTATCTTGTGCCAGGTAAGGTCATGTGTGACAGAAGCACTAACCTCCTGTGCTCCCTTCTGCAGGTAAAGTTCACACATATGCCTTACCTTTCACACATCCTGGACCTGGTGGTGAAGAGTTTTCTAGTTAAGTACCCTGGCTTCCAGGATGTCCTTTGGCAGGCCAAATGAGTATGTGCCTACTTTAGGTGGTCATTCCTAGTGAGTGTTCATCTTCCTGAAATGCGGCAACACAATTTTCCTGCCACACATTTGATCAGCAATACACCCATGTACTAGAGCCTGGCTATGCTAAAGCAGCTGCACATGCAGCAGAGGACTGTCAATGAGTATTTATGTGAGTACAGGACTAGTTCAGAAACTGGGTTTTTTTTCACCACATCCGTGGATATTGATTTAGAATGTTTGTACTAACCTGCCACTGTTCTTAGAGGTAATCCGAAAGAGGCATGTTATAATAATAATAATAATATTAATAATAGAAATAATAAACTTTATTTTATGTAGCACCTTTAGAATAGCTTTTTCCTGACGCCAACATGGCAGCATACACATGATATAGCTACGCCCCTATATCGCCCTATATCGTTATAAAGTGTTCCCTGGTGGTCTAGTGGATTATTGTGGGTGCAATAACTCCTTTTTCTTACTGTATAGGGGTAGGAGGACGCCGGAGCGGCTGACTTCTGCATTCTCGGCTTCCCCACGCGGCCATTTTCCTGAAGCCCGAGAGACGCCGGCGCATGCACAGTGCGTCCTCGGTGCTCGGCGGCCATCTTGGATGAGGGAAAAAGTCGTTTTCCCTCATCCAAATTAACTTTCTATTAAAAAAAGCTGGGGGGGGGGAGGGTCACGGTGATTCAGCACCCTATTTAAAGAAAAACATGTCCGCTGGAACAGGACATCAAGGAAGCAGCACGCCAGGACAGTCTACTGAAACAGGTAAGTGTCTCATGGGGGGGGGGGGGCGTAAGATGAGGGGGAGGGGGTTAAGGTTAAAAAAATTTACTATTTTTTAAAAAAAAGAATGTATGTATACATATATATATATATATATTTAAAAAAAAATATTTTTAGGAAATTTTGCAGGGGGGGGGGGGGTTAGTCGGTTAAAAGTATATAAGGTTCAGTGTATTGGCGTAGATTTAAATAAACACAGGTGTTTATTTGATGTCACAAGGTATCTTTGCATGTATACAGATAGAAAATTATTAGAAATCTTCCCTCTTCCTTTCCTTTCCTTTCTAAGACTATGCAGCCCCCCTGCACCTTTCAGTATTCCATTTTCAACATGAGCTTACCGCCACACACACAAGACCACCACCATATCAGGTAAGAGCCAACATCGGGTAAGTAAGAAGAAGGGAGAAAAAAGAGTGCCCTATGCCCTGACGAGCGTGCCTTTTTATCTATTTCAGCCCCAGCTGCTCGCATACCCGCTACACGAGGTCCAGAGCATCTCTGGATCACCAAAGTGTGTCCAGGGCAGAAAGTGACTCCTCGAGTCCTGGCAGGCCTCAAGCACGAGGACGCAAATGCTTTCAAAAAAGAAAAAACACAGCATCGCCACAGCGGGCACAGCGTCCGAGAAGAAAATGCTGGTCGTGCGGAGACGACCCAATGGGGGGCAAATTAGTGTGCAGTCTCTGCTTTAGACATATAGCCAGAGACCAGGAGCTTGAAAGCCAGCAAGTCTCAACCCTGCTGAAAAGGGTAGTTCAAGATTCGCTGGTGGAATTTTGGGGGCGCCTGATGCAACCAATGGCAGGTGGGCAAGTCACGGTCCCCATACCGGCTCATGATCCTACCATCCAGGCCTCCTCGGAAAGGGAAAGGCCCAGTACGTCAGGGATAATGCCAGCTCAGCGGACCCCGCGAGCTGAATCCCCAGGTTCAGCGACACAGCGAAACATCCGGGAAGAAGGGGAAGACGTAACCTCTTCCTCGGCGGAGGACCCAGAGGACTCCGGATTCAAATTTTCTATGGTTTCCACATTTATAAAAGCCGTAAAGGCGGCACTGGAATGGGAGGACCCGGAACCCCCCCAAAAGAGAGGGAAAACGTACTACCCCAAGCTGCAAAAGCAGGGCCCTACCTTCCCTCTTATGACAGAAATAGGTGTGTTTCAGGAGGAAGGGGAGAAGTGAGAAAGAAGATCTGCTTCTTCCAGTAGACTCCAGAAACTATACCCCCTCACAGAAGAAGACGGGGCGTCATTGTTAGGGATGATCGAACGGTTCGGGTCGACCATTGGCTCGGCCCGAACATTGGGTGTTCGAGGTTCGGCCGAATTTAGAACTTTTTGCCCAAAAAGTTCGGAATTAGGCAACCAGAACCGCCCAAAATGCAATGCTTCAGGAAATGGGCTTTAAAAGCCCGTGATTGGACCAGAACCATTAGCAAAAGCCAATTGAGGGGGCAGGAGAATGCTAGGAATGTGATTGGAGTGACTAGGGGGTCCCTAGACCAATCATTAGTGAATACGCCCCCCAGTATATAAGATCGCCCCCGCCATATTCCTAGCATTGTTATACTGGACATGGAAGAGAGTGGAAGCAGTTCTGTTAATTTTACTTTAAAAGTGTCATTTAGCTATTTTTAGTGTGAGGAAAGGGATATCTAGTGTAGTTAGAGTGCTCCTTTACACTTAAGTTAGCTTCAAAAATGCAGTTTCTGTAGGGAAAGTGTTAAGTGTAAGGGGACCGTAGTGTAGGGTTAACTGGCAGTGACTGCTATGGCAGGGGGACAAAACCCTTCCATAGCAGGGTGACCGCTATAGAGAAATTATCATTTCTCTGAATAGCTTCGGCACACCCATATGGTTTCTCACCAGCCAAGCATTTTTTATGCTGCAGGGGCTTTTTTGAGGACATGTTTGATGTCAGACATGACATCTGAACATGTGTATAGGGGGTATATATAGACATATATGTCTGAATATATACCCCTAGACATATAGGTATGATAGTAGCAGAAATAAATGCTTGCGCTAATGAAATCATTTACAGTAATATATTTCTGCTACTATCACACCTATATATGTCTAGGGGTATATATTCAGACATATATGTGTATATATACCCCCTATACACATGTTCAGATGCTTTGCCTGCCTCAAAAGAACCCAAAAAAATGCCAAAAAAACGCTAGCGTCAAAAAAAAAAAAAATGCCCAGGTGTGTTTTTGCTGGCATTTTTTGGGGGGTTTTGGAGGCAGGCAAAACATGTGAACTTGTGTATAGTGGTGTATGTACACACATCCATATATTTATATACACACCTAGACATATATAGGCGTGATAGTAGCAGAAATATATGCTTGCGCTAATGAAATCATTTACAGTAATATATTTCTGCTACTATCACACCTATATATGTCTAGGTGTGTATATAAATATATGTATGTGTGTATATATACCACTATACACAAGTTCAGATGTTTTTCCTGACTGCAAAGAACCCAAAAAAATGCCTGCTTTGAAACCGGCAAGGTGTGGAGAGAAGCCAACCCCCTGAAAGTTTTCTAATACATACAATCCTTTTTTTTCTGGTTCTGGACATGCTACAGAGCTTAAACTTCACAGGTACACCTTTTAGACCCCCCAGACACAAAATCACACAAAAAAAGTTCTTAAAAATTGTCATTTTTGATAAAAAATCCAATTATTGAAAAAATTTTAAAAAAAAAGAGATGTTTTGATTTTTACTTTGGATTTCAGATCTGGGGGGTCTAAAAGGTGTGCATGTGAAGTTTCAGCTCTGTAGCATGTCCAGAACCATGACAAAAAAAAAAAGATAATTTTTCAGTAGAACAGGGATGTGGGTCGGGACCCTCCTTTAACTTTAACACCTATATGATCTTTTTTTCTGGTTCTGGACATGCTACAGAGCTGAAACTTTACAGGTACACCTTTTAGACCCCCCAGACACCAAATCACACAAAAAAAGTTCTTAAAATTGTCATTTTTGATAAAAAAGCCAATTATTGAAAAAATTAAAAAAAAAAAAAAAAAAAAGAGATTTCAGATCTTTGGATTTCAGATCTGGGGGGTCTAAAAGGTGTACATGTGAAGTTTCAGCTCTGTAGCATGTCCAGAACCATAATAAAAAAAAGATTGTTTGTATTAGAAAACTTTCAGATCACACCAATATGGTTTCTCGCTTTGCACAGCACCTTACCGCTTTAATAGCAGGCATTTTTTTGGGTTCTTTGGAGTCACCCAAATCAAAAAAATCTCTTTTTTTTTTTTTATTTTTTTCAATAATTGGCTTTTTTTATCAAAAATGACAATTTTTAAGAACTTTTTTTTGTGTGATTAATAGTTAATGGGGCATGACCCAGAACCCTAGGCACTTTTTAGGGGCATTTATTGGGTTTTAGGGCTTAAAAATGGTGTTTTTTGATTACCGAAGTTCGGGTCCCATTGATTTCAATGGGGTTCTGAAATCCGAACCGAACTTTTGGAAAATTCGGGTGTTGTGGTCGAACCGAACTTTTCAAAAGTTCGATCATCCCTAGTCATTGTCCAATCCGCCTGTGGTGGATGCGGCAGTCACCAGACTGGCCAAAAATGTATCCCTCCCAATGGAGGATTCCTCCTGCTTCAGGGATGTTCTAGACAGGCGTATCGACACTGACTTAAAAAAAGCCTACCTTGCAGCAGGTAGCGCCTGTAAACCAGCAGTGGCATTAACATCTGTGGCAATCCCCATAGGAGTTTGGACGCAGAATTTGGAATGCGCCATTAATAGCCAACTGCCGAAAGACCAGATTATTAAAGCTCTGGATGAAATAAAACTCGCCGCGGACTTCACGGGAGAAGCGGCCATAGACATCATTAGGTGGTCCGCCAGAGCGATGCTCAGCTCGGTGACAGCCAAGAGAGCCCTGTGGCTAAAACCCTGGGCGGCAGACCCTTCGTCAAAAAAAAAAATTGCTGCACGCTTCCCTTTGACCGGGAAGCCTTATTTGGCCAAAAATTGGAGACGGCCATCTCCAGACTCACGGGTGGAAGCTCGGGTCTTCTGCCTCAAGACAGAAAAACCAGGAGACAAATGTGATTTTTCGCAATATTTCCAAAAAAATTGAGTTTGAAATATATAATGTTTGGGGGTTCTAAGTAGTTTTCTAGCAAAAAATACTGATTTTAACTTGTAAACAAAAAGTGTCAAAAATAGGCACGGTCTTGAAGTGGTTAAAGTTGATTAACAACATCAGCTCCAGTAGGATTTACCCACTTAATGAACAGGCCATTTTTTGCGATACAACACTGTTGCTTTAACTTCTTAACAACCGCCTGCCGCAGATTTACTGCGGCAGGCAGCCCCTCCTACGTGAACTGAGGTAGCTCTACGTCGGTTGTGCGCCTGGACTCCGATGCACAGGGCTGGTGGCTCCGATTGCTGCCAGGCACCCGCGATCGCTCCCTGCTGAGAGAGAAGAACGGTCAGCTGTTGTAAACACAGCTGACTGTTCTTCTCTCTGGAATGATCACAGAGTGCCTGTGATCCTTCTATATAGGATAGGATCTGAGTATCATCAGCATAGAAATAATAATTGAGCCCATCTGATCTAAGCAGTTGGCAAAGTGTAAACATATAGATGCTAAAAAGTAAGGGACGCAAGATTGAGCCCTGAGGAACACTGTACTTGACTGGGCCAACTTTAGACTAGAATCCACCAAGAGAAACAAAGTGACAGCGATCAGTGAGATATTAATTAATCCATTTCAGAGCCCATTCTGAGACTCCAAATATGGTTTCAAGGCAAGAGAGTAAAAGATTGTAGTCTACAGTATCAATGGCAGAACTAAGACCCAGTAGAATTAGAATAGTGAGCTGGAATCAGAAACTAGCAGGTCATTAATGACTTTGACCAAGGCGGTTTCTGTGCTGTGCAGTTGCCGAAAACCAGATTGGAGGGTTTCAAATAGGTTATTTAAAGTCAAGTGATTATGTAACTGAGAGATCACAACCCGCTCAAGGATCTTGGCAAGGTAGGGTAAGTTAGATATTGGATGTTAGTTGTTTTAATTGTCCAGAGCCATGTTGGTTTTTTTTTTTGGTACTGGGGGGATGGCGGCAGTTTTGGTACAAAACCAGTGCTAAGGGAGTCATTTATGATATTGAGAATAATGGGGCATAGAGAACTAAAACAAGGATTTAAATAAATGGATTTAAATAAATGGGTGGGAATAGGATCAAGTATGCAGGTGGAAGATTTCATATTAGAGACCAATTTAATCAGGGATGCAGAGAGATGTGGGAGAGAGAAGGACCAGTAAAACTAGGTGGGTCAAGAAGTGATGTGAATGCAACATGTGGTGTGGTAAGAATTTGATGACCTATTTTGTCAATTTTTAAGGAGAAAACATCTAGGAATGTGTTACAGAGCTGTGTTGAGGCTGGAAATGTGGAGGGACTGTGAGGTTTTGTTAAACTGTCAATGGTGCAGAAGAGTTGTCTAGGGTTGCTAAGATTTTTTAATAGCATGGGAGTAAAAGTTTGATCGAGCAGTCTCAATTGAGTTTTTAATGGGGCAAAGGTATCAAGGGAAGATGAAAACGACTGATTAAGGGCATCTATTGTATCAACAAGGGTATCAGAAGAGGAGCTGCAGGATAGGGAAGAAGTAACATTATTTGGGCTGATTAAAAGAAGCCCAGTTGCAAAAATTTACAGATGGAGGTGTTAGAAATGTCTAATTCTATATTGAAAAGAATAGCTATATGGTCAGACAGTCCTAAGTCAAGGGGAGAGCAGTCAGAGATAAAAGAGCTGTTAATAATGATAAGGTCTAGGGTGTGTCTTTTGATATGCGTGGGGGTGCAGGCAAATTGAGTTAGGTCAAAACATATCCCGTAGAGCTAAGAAATATTTAGCCAAACTGGAAGACTCTGAGTCAGTGTGTATAATAAATTCCCCAAGTATAACAATTCTTTTAAAACTAAGGCAAAAAAATAAAAGCAAATCAGCAGTCATCTAAGAAATCTCTACAAGACTTGGGTGGTCGATAAACAGTAGCGATAACATGGGAACACAGACCTTGAGAGCAAGGCATTCCAAGAAAGAGAAAAAGGGTACAGTAACAAGGGATAAAGTGTACAGCAAGCGGCAAATAACAATTATACCTCCACCTTTGCCCAAAAAACTTGGGAAGTCAAACAATCCATACCTCGGAGGGGTCAATTGGTTTAAAAGAATGCCATAATTTTGTTTGTGCCAGGTTAAGCACAGAAAGTCCAGCTTATTACCTACAATAAAGTCCAAAATGAGTAGTGCCATGTTATTAGCAGAGGGAGTGTTCAAGAGCGCTGATCTGGCCTTTCTTGGAGGATCTATGGGAATCAAAGTGGAGTCAGGGCGTGTCAGTGAAAGTAGGCTTTTGAGGTCTGCGCCAGTGCGGGGTGGCCTTGCAGCCTTATGTTGATAAGCAGGGATTGAGATAGCACAGGTACTTGAAAGGAGGAGATGGCATCCAGTACCACGATGAATGTATCTCTTAGGTCGTAAAATCCCTATATTTCGGCAGAGATCATATGCACCTTTAGCCATAAAATAGTTCTGTTTTAGTTGCATGTGTTGAAGGGAAGTGTACCTGAGCAGCATGACTGAGAAATCCAGGTACATTGGGGGAGAAAAATGCCCAGTTGTTCACAGGGCAGCACAAGGAAATAGGTCCAGTGATCAAAGGAAGGTTCGGAGGAGAGTCAGCAGCAAGCTGGGGCAGATTAAAACAGTAAAACAGAGGTCCAATGCAGGGCAATGAAACAGGTCAAATGAGTTGTAAATGGGTGGAGTGAGATAGTTATGGACATTGTTGACCTCAATAACACTGAAGACTCAAGGTCCTTTGCTGCAGGCAATTTATGGTGAATTTCATTTATACTCAAATGCAAGGACCACAGGCTTCAGGCCATGAAGGAAAGGAATTATTACCGGTTTTCCACTCTTTTGGATTCCCAATACAATGGGAAAATGTCAGATGATATTTGCCAAGCTAGGGGGATGAAAAATAATCCACCTGGAAGAGGTGCTGCCGAATAACCTCTTGCCAGCTTTTCAAGAGCAAGCAGGACCCTTTTTCATGGCCACTGTACCTCTGATCGTCAGGTTGCTGAAAGGAGTAGCAGCGGTAATAATGGCTTAAGTAATTTTTTAGTCCACAGTCAACAGGCTTGACTGCTAGCAGCAGTCACAAACCGTGCCTAAACCATATGATTACATGGGGTCCAGAGCAAATGTGGACAACCTTCAAACTAAGGACCCCCATTGACTTTTGAGTGTCAAGGCTGGACAACTGGTAGGAGCTTGCTCAGCATGTGAAGGAGCTGCTGGTTTGCTCTGTAGCTTATTGCTGTTGGAGAGGGAATTCTGTGAAGTGGGCAGTTTTGTTTTTTGAGAGTCAAATGCATCTGTCCCTTAACACAACTGACCAGAAAACTTTTACAGTATAAAAATGAACCAGTCCTAGGTCAACACACACTGCTATTGGCCTGCCACTGAAATGTGTCACCTGCTACCACTACTGGGCTGCCATTAAATGTGCAACATGTAATTTTTATACAGCTGGGCCTCAGCTGTAAAATTTGTATTTTTTTTAGCAGTGTCAATCCTGCATTGTTCATCAAAGTTGCTTTGTTTCCACAGATGAATGTCAGCTATAAAATATATAGTGTTTGCTGGAGGGTAAATTTTGCCTACTAGTTTGCAGCATTATCCACTACTCTGTCAATCAAAAATATGCATGGCTATTGTCTCTCTGATATAATGCACTATCTTGTGACTTATTATTTAAAATAATCTTGGTCTCTCCCTGTTAAACCACCACCCAATACAAGTGCTTACATACTTTGCATGGAAGTCAGTGCAATTTCTCTTTTGCTCATTGATGGACACAGCGCTCCATAGATCATAACTACTGGGTCATATTGCCTCCTCCAGGAGTAGGACTAGGCAGAACAAAAAAAAACCTGGCAACACCCATGGGCTAAGCTTGGTATATAACCCTCCTCTCTGCTCTAGGTAATCAGTTTTAATCTGGTCAGGAGTAAGGACCTATGCTCTTGGCTGGAGTCACTGGTCCTAGCAATTTTTTCTCCTTCCTTCCATCTTTTTTGTTTTTGGGAGATCTACAATCAACTGCCGGGCTAGGCTACGGGGGGGGGGGGGAATCTAGATCCAGTTGTCCTCCCAGCCATCGAGCGCATGCAGATCACAGATATGTGCTAGGTCAGTCACGACGGACAGAGATTGGCCCAAGAGTTAAATGTCTCACAGGGTCGCATACGGCCAGGTGTGAGTCTGAGTCACAGCGGTCCCTTGGCCGACAGCTCCCCTACTTGGGGACAAGATTATTTCTGGTGCGTTGCCCGCACCATGGAAGGGTCCTGGGATAGTGTGTGTCCTGCCCTGGTAGTCTGGAGGGATCCCAGTGTAGGAGACCCCTAGGTGCATGCCCTAAACTGGTTTCAGTGTGGGTGTAGTGCAGGGGGGTCCCAGTGCAGAGACTGGTGCAGAGTGCACAGCGGAGTCTCCCCTAACGTGTGTCCTATCTGTTGAGTACAGTACCTTCAGGGGGATCCCCCTGCAGAGGGTGCTGCATTGCAGAGGGCACAGGAAACATCCTGGCAGCATGCTTCAGCATCTGTAGCTGCTGGCAACCAGGTTGGAGGAGTCAAATGACGTCATGGCAGCCATATCCCCTTAGTCTGGTTGGTCTCTAGCTGGCAGCCATGTTTGTGTAGCACAATGATGTCATGGGGGCCATTTTTCCTTAGTCCCGGAGAGGCTGGAGACGACCGAAGCCTTGTGGCGATGCCGAAGCTCCTCCTCTTCCTCCTCAGTTTCTTCTTCCTGTGCCCGGGACATATATGAAGGGATGGCATCCAGGGTGTTGCTGGGTCCAAATTCTCAGCATTCCTCTGGTCGGTAAGGTGAGTGCTTGGGGGTCCGTGTTATCTCTCTCTCTCTGCTGATAGGTACCCCGAGCCTTGGGCGGATCCTTTAGTGGTGCCAAAAGATAATTTTTGTACTGCAAGGTCTTCCTTTCCTTATGGAGCCTCAGGGTCACCCCCCCCCCTCCACTGTTCCCCTCATGGAGGTAGCAGGTCCCTCGGAACCCCAGCTTACCTGTAAGGAATGGGAACAACCAAAATTACCCTTTGTGGTCCCCAAATGTTTTGCTCTACATTACCCTTTATAAAAAAGTGGACTAGTCCACCAGTGGTGGACCTTCCTGTGTCCAGGTTGAATAAAGCAACAATGATCCCAGTAGAGAAATCCCCGTCCTTTAAAGACCCAGCTGACAGGGAAATGGAGGCTGTGGCAAGCAGCATGTTTACTATGGCTGGTTTGACATTGCCGCCAGACTTTGCCTCAGCCCTGGTGTCTGAGACCCTACCTGAGTGGGCAAAGTTTTTGCGCCAGGGTCTGGGGGGTGAGCAGGTCCCTGCTGATTATGTTGATTTAGCGGACCAGTTGGTCCATGGGCTGCAGTTTATCTGTGATGCAGCTTTGGATACAGCTCCTGTGCTATCCAAACTTTCTGCTTCAGAGGTGGGGATTAGGTGGCTTTCTGTGGCTTAAGAATTGGTCTGCAGACCAAGCCTCTAAGAAAGCTCTCATTGATCTGCCCTTTTAAGGCCATCGCCTGTTTGGGGCTACCCTGGATGACATAATTAAGGGTATCATGAAGGGGAAAAGTACCTTCCTGCCACCATCCAGGAAAGGGAAGGAGCCCCGTTGCAGACGGGGGCCCTCTTTCTCAACCAATAGAAAACTATTTTGTGCTTCTGGGACAGAGAATTAGGGAAATAAATCTTTCAAATCTTCCCTGGGAGGTTGCAAGCATCCTTGGTTTGGTAAACCTAGAGCTAGCTTTTCCAGACCTGCAGACAATACCCCCTCAGCATGAAGGTCTGTCCTCACCCATTACTGGGGTGGGGGGACATTTTCACTGGTTTCCAGCCCTGTGGACCTCTTTCATGAATGTCAAGGAGGTCCGCAACATGTTTATTTTGTCCATTTCAGTTTTTTTAGGTTGTGTATCTCCTTGTTCAGATTTAATTCCTGCAAGGGTTCGGGTGATGTCCAAACAACCTAAGGTCCCCCCTATCCCTGTCCAGGGAATTGAATTACCTAGGTCGGATTTTAATTCTGACCAGGGTAGTCCTTCCTCTGGACAAATGTCAGGAACCACAGGCCATGATGCACTGGCTGCAGTCACCTACGCAATTTTTTTTTTTTTTGCGTTGTAAAAAAATAGCGACAATTTTGAAAAAAAAAAAATATATATTTTTCACATTCACATATATGACATTCTCAAAAAAAATTTTAAAAAATCAATGTTTTTTTTAACATTTTAGGCCAATTTGTTTTCTGCTACATATTTTTGGTAAAAAAAATCACAATAAGAGTATTTTGATTGGTTTGCGCAAAAGTTATTGCGTCTACTAAACTACGGGAAAGATTTATGTCATTTTTATTGTTTTTATTTTTACTAGTAATGGCGGCGATCTGCGATTTTTTTTGTGGGAGTGCGACATTGCGGTGGACAGATCGAACCCCTAACTGACATTTTTGACAATTTTGGGGGTACCAGTGACATTACTACAGTAATCGGTGCTAAAAATATGCATTGTTACTGTAATAATGACATTGGCAGGGAAGGGGTTAAGCCTATGGGTGCTCAATGGGTTAAATGTGAGTCTAGGGGAGTGATTCTAACTGTGTGGGGGGGGGGGCTTGGCTTGTGAAATGACCATAGAGACATGTGATCCTATATAGAAGGATCACATGAGCTCTGTGATCATTTCAGGGAGAAGAACGTTTGTGTTTACAACAGCCGACTGTCCTTCTCTCTCAGCTGGGAGCGATTGCGGGTGTCAGACTGCAATCAAGGCCGCCTGACCCGTGCATCGGCTTCCCCGCTGCCGAATGGGGGGAGCGCGCCACCGGCGGCGCCCACTAGCCTCCTAGCTTCCTGCGTGCGACCAACGTAGGTCCACATCGGTTTGCGCAGGAGAGCCACCCTGATGCAGTAAAACTGTGGCGGGTGGTCGGGAAGTGGTTAAGGGTAAATTCCCCTTTTAGAAAAAAAGAATAGATACACATTTTTTTGCAGGAAAAATGTGCATTTGTCATTTTTTTCATCAGGAGCTTGCAAATCATTGCACCCACAATCAGTGGATCGCGGGTGCAATGCCTGGCTCCTACACACTCTCCCGCCAGCTTTCTGACCACACTTCTGTATGAGGTGTCAGTCTGAAAACTGGAGAGAGTGTGAATGGACAATGAGCATACTGATCAGCATGCTCCATTGAGAACTACAATTTGCTGCAGTAGCAGATGGGACTTGTATTTTCTTGGTTCAGAGATTCCTGTGAATGAATGATGCTGCTGTGCCGGGACCAATTTCAAATGGGATAGTGGTGTTTGGGGAGAGGATTCTCTACCAGCTGTAATAGTGGAGAAAAGGGAGCTAGAACATGTTGCATGTTGCACCCTAAATCTGTAAAATAAATAAAAACTTTTATGTGGCTTATAAATTTGGCCGGATGTGGCTATAGACAGCTGTAATAAGTGCAATGATTATGGAAAGCCTGGGGTCAATATTTTCTTTTAGTACCAAATGATAGATTGTTTTTTATAAGGAGAAGTCATTTACAAACAGAACTGTGAGAAAAAATCCAGTAAAAATTTTTAATTTGTGGCAGGGATGGTAAAGTTAGATGGTTACTGTTTCTGCTTGAGTGTGAGGGGGAAAACTGTCAGCGGAGGAAGGCGGAACAGTGGAAGTCCACAATGCATGGCCATGAGTTGCAGCGGGTATGCTGTGAGGATAGGAGGGAGGAGAGGT
Source organism: Pelophylax lessonae (assembly GCF_965119305.1). NCBI lineage: Eukaryota > Metazoa > Chordata > Amphibia > Anura > Ranidae > Pelophylax > Pelophylax lessonae. The sequence continues at coordinate 271,176,912 of NC_138772.1, read as the reverse complement.
GCTCCTGGGTAACCTGACGCTGTGGCCAGTTGCTAGGCAATGCATTTAAGATGCTTGAAGAAGCCTCACACGCTTACCCAGAAGCAGCTCTCCATCCTCTCCTCATAGTGCGCATGCTGCCATACATTGACTTACCGTACATTGCAAGCTTTTGTACTCTATACTATACCTTAATCCTGTAAGCAGCTGGCACTCCAAACTCGACAACAATCAAACAAAAAAGAAAAGCTCTCAATACTGAGCGCAGTGGAAGCTTATTGTCCAATCAGCTTTAAATGACTTCAGCAGTATAGGTGCAAGCAATGTCTCCTGGGACATTAGGGAAGCTCTTAGGCCTGCCCTGATGCTTGTTTCATTTCCTTGAGCCATGGTGAGCTGCACCCCAAAAGGTTCTAGACAGCAAATGTGTTACAACAATCTAAGAAGAGAAAGGAAAGCGCCTCTAAGTGTAGACTTAACCAGAAATTTTATTAAAACTCACAAATGGCCACTCACAAGGTAGGAGAGAACAAAAGGCTCATCATAATACAAAAAAACACTTGTCTCTAGGGGGAGGAACACCACAGGAGATCCCTGTATCCAGCTGTCAGAGGGGAGGAAGCCAACTGGTAAACCATCCACCATTCAAAGAGAGGGCTGGAACGCACCTGAATCACAGCTCTGGCGTGATGACCTCACCGGAACAAGCAATGCATTTCTGAGCATGCACAATGGTTCTGTCGGGCATGCGAGCTCCTTTCTCAAGCTAATGGGGACATCTAGTGTAACCTTATTTATATTCACATAGAGGGAGTGGTTCTAAAAGCCATAGGACTACAGGGCTCAGCTTAAAGCCAGGGACAGATTAAAATTAAACATACAGTACCAACACATGTCCCAATATTGGTGGGATTACAATTTCCAGCATGGAACCAAAACAGCAATGTAAACAAAAATTATACAATTTGTGTCAAAACTATATTAGAAACAATAACTAATGGCATTGGGATAAGAAAAAAATAAATAAATTAGGATAAGGAAGATGTTTATGGGATGTCAATTCCAAAATAACTTTTGCATTGTATTGAAATAAATATCTAAAAGCCAGCCACAGAAAATGGATTTTCTTATCAGTAAGCAAGATATCTCACCAACTTACATGATACTGAATATATATCGATACCCCAAAAGACTTGAGGATGTAATTGCTGCCAAAGGTGCTTAAACAAGGTACTGAATAAAGAAAGGGTATGAATACTTAAGTACATGTGGTATTTCATTTTTTTCTTTTTTTTACTAAATTTACAGACTTTTAAAAAGTTCTGTTTTCACTTTGTCATTATGGGGTAATGAGTATAGATTATTAATAACAAATGCACTGTATATTGTGATTGCTAACAAAAATAAGGGGTTTGTCCAGTAATTTTAAGGATCATATTTATATTGATAACAAATGCACTGTATATTGTAATTGCTAACAAAAATAAGGGGTTTGTCAAGTAATTTTAAGGATCATATTTAAAAGGAAGCAAATTCTTACCATCAACAAACGTTTACTGCTGGTGATTCTTCCTGGTGCATATAGTTTGTATTAACAGTGAATGAATCACCACCAGTGAATGGTTGTAAAATTCATATTTACTGCTTTATAATTATGCCCCTACATGTGTGTAATATTATTTGGTTGTACATACTTGTGATATGTCACTAACTAAAAGTTATTCCAAGATGCCATATTATTTGCTGACTGTTTTCTGGGGACCTAAATGTGGTTGTGGATTATGAGTTTATAGCAGGCAAAGAGCATTCTAAAGGCCCGTACACACGTACCGTTCGTCGGCATACAAACGTCGGCGGACGAAAGATCTGCCGATTGTACGCGTGTTAGTATGGTGCCTCCGACAGATGTCTGCGCACAATCCGCGGACAAAAGTCTTTCTTGCAAACATGAAAATTTTTGTCTGCGGACACCAGAACGGACGATTGTTCGCCTGTCAGTACAGAATTCGGCCGACAGACCGCAGATTTGCAAGACTGGGCATGCTCAGAAAATTAAAAACACAGGGAAAGTTAACCATTACATGACATCACTTCTGCAGTCAGCTGAAGTCTGCAGACAAAATTCTTGTGCTGTCCTTGTGCTGTCTTTGCACTTTTCAACAGACACCGACATCCCGGGGAGAAAAGACGAACATTTGTATGCCGACCATCGGTACGTGTGTACGGGGCTTTAGTTATGCCTGTCTGTGCTACATATTAGCCCATGTTTATACAGCAAGACCAATTGATCCCTAATACTGGCCTTCACACGCCTAGCTTGCTGCTGTATGGGGGATTGCAAGAGGGTGCCTGGCGTTCAGGAGTAATAATTCTCTAACTAAATTAATCCAAGAGCAGTCAGGAAAATACATTTTTATACTATTGCATTGGCTACACCTGTGTTTTTCTACTCAGATGTTTAAGTAACATGTACATTTTATTTCTTTAAAAACTACAGAGTGAAGACCAGAAAACGTATGAAAAGCCGCTCCACTCTCCAATATCTCCTCCTTCATCTTTACCTGAACACATAAAATGCAACATTTTTAAAACACAGATGGACACTGCTTACAGAAGGGGGTCTCAGGTGTGTAGAACTCTATTCTACCTTACTATGTATAAAACTGAACTCCAGCCTTACATTAGCTTACAATTGACAGTTGTACTGAGGCAGGGCTTTGTGATGTTTGCGGCAAGTGATGTACAGCACTTTGCCCGCCCTCCCACCAGCCATTATTTCTGTTCATTTAACAGAGATATTACTGGGCCTAAAATGATGTATGTAATAAAAATGGAATGGGTAAAAATTGTATTAACCTGTTGATGAAGTTGAAACGGTTGGAACCAGGAACTTCAGTATTAACAGATGTGCACAGGGCATACCTGTAATCAACACAAAAATATAAAAACAAATCTCTGGTCTAAACAGAAAAGCTTTCTAACCTTCTAATAGCAGAGGTATTCAGATCTTGAAATTGAAAATGTAACCAATTAACAATTTTTAGCCTCATGCATAAAAGTGCCATGTCCTAAAGCTTAGTTTAGGTATGCATATTTTTGCAGATAAAAACAAAAATAATTCTGAGTTGGGGAAGATTGTATCTGTGATACCGAATTAGTGCATAAATAAATTAAATAGTGTGGCGCTAAATAATACAACACAATAGAAATTATACCATACTTAATCTGCATAAAACTGTAATATACTGTAAATGAATGATAAAAATCTCAATTCATAAAGTGCAAAAATGTGAAATAAATGCATATTTACATTTCATAAAAAATACATCTACATAATAAAATGAGTGTGTTGAAAAACCAATATTCAAATCCTATATATGAATAATAAGTCCCAATTCATGAAAAAAAAAAAAATCTAAAAAGTAGGTAGCACATGTGCAACAGCCAAAAAAATATAAGATGTATAGTCTCATATCCAAGTGCAAGTGAATGCTGAATTTAGAGAACACTTTGCATTCAATGAGAGTGACCTGCCCTGCTGCTTAGTGAACACCAGGGTATTTTTCTTGGCACAGGAGAAGCTAGTGGGAATCACTGTAATAGCATTGCCTGCTACAATGATTTCCAGCTTCCACAGGGATCATCTAGCTTTGACAAATGCATACTTACATTGGTCCAAGATGTAAAAATATACATACCTAAACTGTAGCTTTAAGATCTTGACTCAGGACATCAGGGTGATGGCGCCACACTTTAAGGTAGTATACTATGATACTTCATTCATGTGAGCACTGCTGTGTGCCTCAATTACAGCAGCCCCTGATTGGTTCTTTAAAAAAATATAAAATAATCGCAGGGCAAACAAGAGTTTTAATGACAGTGCTTTGGCAACGTATCCAGCAAACAAATTCTCCATACTACAGGCTGCAATATGTTGTCTTATAATCCTTAAGGATCTACTTCCAGTATTTGGAGAAACTGCTTTTTAAAGTAGAAGAAATCTGAAACAGTGGAGACCAGCTTAAGTTTTATTTATATGTTTTCTGCTTTAACACACTGTTTTATGAGAAATAGTGTGTTAAAGCAGAGGTAACGGCTTGACATGTTGTGTACAGGCAAATTTGCTTATATCCCGGGTATTCAATGGTCCAAATAGACCAAGTAGGGGTGCAATACACTATGTGTGAGTTTTTAGTCTTACAAATCTGACAAATGGGTTTACTGTTTATATGTGTCATTTTCTATGGGGGTGTATGTTCATATGGGATACATTGCTGAAGAATGTAGGTTGCCAGCAAGAGAGAATCCTAAGACTAATCCAGCTGGCCAGAGAATATGCGGGGACAAGTATTGTTGTTTTTAGTTGTACAGAACAAGGTATTCTGATTCCCTTCACTATAAAAATCCTGCACCCTGCAATTTGGGTACACTTACCTGCAGCTAATCCTTCCCCAGATTTAAACCTGTACCTGTGTATGTACAAACAAAGCACAGTGTTTTATACAAATAGTTAATGCATGCAGCTGCATTAATATACAGGATGTTCCTTCCTACTTACCTACCTTCTTGTAAAATGGATAGAAAAATCATATTAAAGACATTCTAATGTGTCTAAAATGCGATGTGAATATAAAGTGGTTGTAAAGTCCTATGTTTTTTTTATCCTAATGCATTAAGATAAAAAGCCCTCTGTGTGCTGCAGCCCCCCTCAGGCCCCCTTAATACGTACCTGAGCCCCATCTCTATCCAGCGATGTTGTAGGAGTGTCTTGGCTGCCCAAGACTCTCCCTCCTGATTGGCTGAGATGGCAGCATGGCGCAATTGGCTCCCACTGCTGTCAATTAAATTCAGTGAGCCAATCAAGAGAGAAAGGGGGCGGGGCGGGCTGTGGCTCTGTGCTGGAATAGATACATGGAGCTGCATCTCGGTTCGGGTGCCCCCATAGCAAGCTCTTTCTTGTGGGGACACTCAACAGGAGGGAGGGGCCAGGAGCAGCGACGAGGGACCCAAAAAGAGGAGGATCAAGGATACTCAGTGCAAAATCATTACACAGGGCAGGTAAGTATAACATGTTTGTTATTTTTAACCCCCCCGCCCCCAAAAAAAAAGAGCCTTTACAATTACTTTAACGCACATGAGCTTTAATATGTTACATTAGTTTTGTTTTTTTAACCTCCCTCAGGTGACCTTTTTACATTGAAATGATTTTAGCAAACTATAACGTAGGTTGTAATTATCCTGAGTTCTGAAGAAATGTAGGTTTATAGAACTAGATCATTTCTCTCACTGATTTCTGAATAGGAGAGTCTTTGATTGTCACTACCTAAACTTTCTCAGCATAATAACAATATAAGCATTTTCTGCATTCCTCTTTATGTGTCAAGTCTTAGAAAACAAAAGTGAAAATCCTATTGCAGGAGGTGTCTACATTTTCTAATGTAGCTTAGTGCGGATTCCTAGTAAAAGCCATACTGCAAGGGATAATGGTTTCAGTTCAGTTCAAAAATGGTTTCAGTTTGAAATGGAAGGGTAATCTTTACTAAGAGTGCCAATCATTTATTCATTTATAAATGGACTTGGCATTGTGTACATTTTGATATAAGGCCCCTTTCACACATGCTGTCCGTTTGTCCGTTTTCCATCCATCCGTTGACAGATGAAAAACGGACATCAATGTATCTCTATGTAAAAATGGATGATGGATGACAACGGATGATCATCCGTTAACATCCGTTTTCATCCGCTTCCGTCAATGTCCGTTTTTTTTGAACGGATGAATGCCCTATTTTTCATCCGTCAAAAAAACAGATTGGACGAAAAACGGATGACAACAGATGAAGATCGGATGGAAACGGATAACAATTGATGAAGATGGATGACAACGGATGAAAAAGGATGAAAAACGGATGAAAAAAAGATAACAACTGACGAAAAACGGATGAAAAACAGATAACAACTGATGAAAAACGGATGACAACTGATGAAAAACGTATAAAAAAAGGATGACAACTGACGAAAAAAAGGATGAAAAACGGATATGAACTGAGATGAAAACAGACGTTGACTGAAGACAAAAAACGTGACTGAACTGATGAACTGAACGGACCGTATGTGTGAAAGGGGCCTTAGAAATGTAGTTTGTTTTGTGTAATTGTTCCTTGCAGGATGGAAGCAAAGGAGTATGATGATAGAGAGAAGAAAAACACTCATGGATCAAAGTAGAGAAAAAATGATCACAAAGGAGAATGATTATAGAGGGAAGGGAAGCACACCTGGATCAAGGCAGAGAATATTGAGCACAGAGGAATGGAGAGTGAGCTTGGAAGGAAGTTGAGTTGATGGATCATAGAGCATAGAAAACAACACAATGATTAAAGTAGAGGAACAATGAGTACAGAAAAGGAGAAGGATGGCAGAGGGAAGGAGATTAAGCATGGGTGGTAGTGAAGGAGAATGATAATAGAGGGAAGGAAAGTAGGCATGAACCTAAAGTTGACGAGAATGTTTAAAGAGAGCAGGGGAGTGAGCATAGGTGGAAGTGAAGGAGAATAATTACAGAGGAAAGTACAAGTGGAAGAGAATGATCAGCAGAGAGGGATAGATGAGTAATTATGAGTGGAAGTGAGGTAGAATGATTATAGAGGGAAAGGAAGCACACATGGAATGACGTAGAGGAGACTGATCAAAGGGAAGAGAGTGAGTTTAGGTGTAAATAGAGAATAATTACAGAAGAAAGGAAAGCACAAATGGGTCCAAATAGTTGATAATGATCACAAAGGGAAAGAAAGCATGGATTGATAGAGAATGATCGGAGAGAGAAGGAGAGAGGGAACAGGTGGAAGTAGAGGAGAATAAACTAGGAGAACTGGTGGAAGGGAAACAAAGGGGGATAAAAAAAGAAGAGTGAGCAGTGATAGATGGGAACGAGAATGATCACAGTGAGAAGGAGAGTGAGCATGAATGCAGATAGAAGTGAACAACCAGAGAGGAAAGCTTACAGGCAAAGAAAAGTGATGAAAGAGGTGAGTAGGCATAGAAGGAAAAACAGAGGAATGGCAAAGAATGATAGGTGGGATTGATGAAAGGAAAGGGAGATGATCAATAAAAGTAGAGTGGGCATTTTTGGAAATAGATAATTATCACAGAAAGTGAGAATCTGGTATAAATAGAATAATAAGCAAGGAGAGTGGGGTGTAGGAAAGTAGAGGTGTAGAGAGGAGGAGAGTAAACATTAGGGTACATGACCTGTTCATGTAAGCAGTTTTAAAACTCAAAGCTCCTGTCATTTATCCATACACTACTCCTGGTTTCAATGCTAATTTTAGCTAAATCTACTGAAATCTCTTCAACTTTTGCTGGGAAAATGCTTGGATGGGCTTTCTGATCCAATCTGGATATAACTAAAAAGAACAAGGAAGACACAGTCCTTAAGAAGCACCAGCCAAAATGGCACCAGGTCGCTTTCTATTTCCCCTGCCAAAGACATGGGTACAGATCGGCGGTATATCTGGAAATTTCATCCATGACCTCAATAAGGAGACTCCCCACAAAACTCCAAGAGCTGCTTGGGCACTTTTCTTGTAGGAGCTGATAGACACAAATGTTCCAAAAAGCTCAGATCAGATGGCACAATTTAACACAATTTAATCCCCTTTTTTTTTTTTGTTTATCTGGGCTTACTACCATTCCCCAACATAATAGAATACACTCTTAAAGAAATTCTGTGTGCAGTTAATAGGGGAAAACCTCCATACTGTTCCTCATTACACAGTTGGAAGCAGTAAAGCAGAATATTTATTTAATAAGTTATGGCATGCAAAGTTGTAGAGGGAGAACATCAGCCTTTGGAAAGTTAACTGCACAATACCCTTAGACGTCAAGGGCGGGAGTATCTAGATCATAGGTTTAGGAGGAACAACATGCACCATTTGGGTATCCCCAACAATCCTGTGGATTTTATTAAGGATTAGCCTTTAGACACTTTTGGGAGATACTTCTTTAACACGTTGTTTGCTATTGTGTGGGGCCACCAGTTGTCAACCTGCTCATGACTCCTGGGAAATCCCCTGCTAATTTTTTTTTTTATTAAGCTACTGATTTATAGAAACTCTGAAATTCTCCTGGAAAACAAAAAGGAGACCACTGTAATCTGCTCATCAGTGGCTGAGATATCTCTTTTTCCAGACAAAAGTAGAGAGTAAAAGTCCTTGATGTAAAGTTTAGACTCTGGGCTCTATACCCCCCCTAGTTAAGAGTGATTGTAAATAGTCCTTCAGCGGCTGTAGTATGGTTGGATCGCAACAAACACTCATTAGGCATGGCTGATTTGCTCCTTACACAGACAAACTAGGTGTTATGAAGCTTTACCTCTTTACAAGTACACCAGGAAAAGTAAAGCTTGCTTTAGTTTTTTTTAAAATCTAGTTACAAATATTGTCACGGTGGTTTAGGTCATGTATAATACCCCTCCCACCAAGTTGTCCTGCAAGGATATGGTTGTTCAACTAAACGTTTGTTTCTCTTACATTTTAGAAAGTGGTTTATTATTAATCTTTATTGTTAGGCTAGAGATTGCAGTGCTGCAAGAATGGACTACCTATACGTCTTTATTATCATTACTGGACTTAATTTCTTGGAATTGCCTTCCAATCATTATACCTATTATTTTTTCTCTCCTTATAGAAAAGATGCTCTGATCGACATTTTCTTATCAGGTTCCATGATGTCTACCACATGGGATATTTTTTTTATATCCCTAAAATGCTTGGGACCTGTACAATCTAGCTAAGAGACTTGCAGTATACAACTTGAGTTCAAGATATAAACCTGCTATAGTCTGCCTGCAGTAGACGCTCCTCACAAAGGAACATACAACCTTTCTCAAAAAAGTTCATTACAACTACCGCGTCCATTCTTACCGTACTACCCACCCCTATGGAATCGGCATCCTTGCCAATGAGGACATCCCCTTTTCCTACCAGCAGTCTGTGATGATTGATACTCTGAGGGTAGATTTGCTTTTCTGATCTGTATCAAATACTCTGAGTTGTGTGTTGGCTAATGTGTATAGCCCCCATCCTTATACTTCTGAAGTACATCCTACAATACATAGCTGATTACATTACATTTCCTATAGTATTAATAGACAATTCCAATGTAACAAACCTCTTGTTATATATGTCTGAGGCTCTCATTCATCCAGGTCATGGTATAGCTAGTAGTAAGTAATAGCCCAGCCTTTATATTCACACCATAAGACACCTAAAACCCAGAGGCATCTTTAACCAACATTGCATCCCTGTGTCCTTCAAGCCCACCAATACACTGAGACAGAAGTTTGTATATCCTAAAGACTCAACACTCAAACTCAAGAAAATGTAAGTCAAAGAGTAATGCAGAGATGTCATTGGTGCTGTCTGCTGTGCCCCTGTTCTAATTCCTCCAGAGTTGCGTCTCACTAATACAGGAGGTGTGTTACTGGCCAGATCACCAGGTGGAAACAGAGGGGAAAAACCAAACAAAAGAAAATTGATGCAGCCATCACATCTAATGATTGGTAAGCTGCAATATAATACATTTTTGGTTTTGGATTTAATACCGCTTTAAAGTGGTTATAAACCCTTACCTCTACCAAGTCAAGTGACTAGCCTTAGGTTATACACAGAAACATATACTCCTACATACGTTCTACCTGTATATCTGTAGCAATATATTCTTAACACATGTTTAAAGTCCAGAATTTACACAGCTTTCTGAGCTTCCACAGGCAGGGGACAGGGATCTGACATAACATACTGCACAGCTCAGAGGGGAAAGCTTAGTGTAATATGAGACCTGAGTAGAAGAAAAGGGACACACTTCCTTCTACACAATATCATAGGGAAACATGCACAGATGAGGCTGTAAATCACAGGCTCAACTCCTACATCTCCCTCAATCCCCTGGAGTCAGAACAGTTTGTCAGAAACCGCTCATGGAGGTAATAGAGGAATGAGTCTGCATACGGAAATCAAACTCAGTGTTCTGTATTGAGTAGACACTATAGAAAGATATGATTTGTTCATTTTTTAATGTCAGAAGTTAACAACCAGTTTAAAGAAATCTTTAAAGAAGTAGTAAACTTAATTATATAAAAATACTAGATAGTTCGTTATTTAGTTCACACACTCACCATTTAGGAGAAAAGTCAAGTAGAAAATTTGTGACGTCATCAATTTAATTCAAAAGATAACAGATTTAGCTGAGCAGAGGAGGAGATGTAAATGTAGGGGGGGGGGGGGCGTCACATCCTGCCCTCTCACTCTTCACTTCACAAACTATAGTTTTCATCATGTGAAGGCAATTGTAGTGTATGTGGGTGAGTACACTGAGCCTGTGTACTCACCCACTTGTACATCAAATCACGCCCCCATATTCTCTAGCCTCACTGACACAAAGTAGGACTAGATAAATAAAACGTATTTTTGTCCTCTAGGTTTGCTGGTCTCAGAACACCGGCAACTGCAAATTTACATGTGCCTCATAAATTATTCTCCCTCCTGCTACAGAGACAATTGAGTACTGTCCGTGATACTTTTTTTATTTGCACTAACATACAATTTTTCAGGACAAGCTTTCGGGGTATGTCCCCTTCTTCAAGATCCAAGCAGTACTGATTCACAAAATGTTTAGCAGAATGGTAAAAAAACACAAAATCTCTAAGCCAAAGGAAAAAAAAGAGAAAACCAAACAAACATAAACAAATTTAACTGGCAATGGTAATAAAACTAGCATAGTTGGTGAGATGAGACAGAGGGAGAGCTGAAGACAGGGGGGGAAGGTGGGGGGGATAGTCACAGAGGGGGTCGTAAAACTGTAGGATAATGAGTAAGGAAACCCATATCTAAATTTAAGCCGATATTTTTTGTGTCAAAAAGAAGTATCATTCTTAATTCAAAAGTTTTCCTTTCCTGGATAGTTCTGAAATTCCCTTTAAGAACTAAAACATTGAGGTCTTCTATAGTGTGGTCCGGTTGTGAAAAATGATGTCCCACAGGTGTGCAGAAACTATCTTCTTTATGTTCCTTGATGGTATGTCTGTGCAAAGTCATCCTCGCTTGCAACTTTTGTCCTGTTTCGCCCTCATAAGATCCTTTGCTACATCTTTTGCATTGGATGAGGTACACAACATTACTGGAGGTGCAGTTGTATGATCCTCTTATATTGAAGGTCCCATTTGTGTGTGTGACACTTTTAGACAGATTGATCTGGTTGCACAGTTTGCAGCGTTTTTTGTGGCAGGGTTTGCTCCCATTATTTGCGACTTCATAATCAGAATTAAGTTTTCTGCTGATTAGTTTATGTCTGAGGTTGGGTGGTTGTCTGAAAGCCAGTATTGGAGGTTTTTGGAATATTCCTTTCAGAGTTTCATCTTCTGTTATGATGGGTTGTAAATCTTTGATTATCTTTCTTATCCCTTCTAGTGCTGGATTGTATGTAGTGACTAGAGGTACACGGTTATTTGTTTTTTTTCTCTATGCATTGGAGAAGATTTTCTCTTTGGGTTTTCAAGGCTGTGTTTATGCTGGTGTTTATGGTTTTGTTTTTGTAACCTTTCTTATGGAAGGAGTTTGCTAGTGTTCTGAGATGTTTATCTCTGTCTTCTGGGTCTGAACATATTCAGTGGTATCTGATGGCCTGGTTGTGTATGATGGCCGTTTAGTGTGTTGGGGTGAAAACTGGAACTGTGGAGATAGCCTCCAGAGTTCCAGTTTTCCCTCCTGCTGAAAGGGAGAAAAACTCCTAGGAATGTCAAAGACATCTGTGATCAGCATTACCCGTGCCAATCACCAGAGACAGACAGGGAGAGATGAAGAGTTGTATGGCCTTTCTGTATAAGCACAGAAAGGGAGCTGAGGAGCTGCACAGACTTAGGGCTGGTTGACGCCACAAAACCAACTCCAGATCAGTTCCAGATGCATTCCTGCATGCACATTATTTTATGCATTTTTAGTGCATTCTGGTGCGTTTTTGATGCGTTTCCGGATGCATTCCAGACGCTTTTTTTTTTCTTTTTTTCCTGTTTTTTGTTTCACTGTACTGGGGTCTGGTGCATTTTTGATGCAATATACCTTGTTCCAGTACAGTCCAGTGCAGGAAAAATGCTGCATGTTCTACTTTTTTTTTTTTCTGGAACTGGAACACCCAGGAACTGACTGCACTGGTGTGAACTTTGCCATTGGAAACCATATAACCTACTTTCCATGCATTTTTGATGCAGAAAGAAAACACACTGGACTGCCTGTGGTGTGAACTGGCGCTTAACCCCCTAGCTGCTGGAGAGGAAGCTGACCCTGTGGCTAACAGTTAACCCTTCAATTGCCAGACAGGTAAGTTATTCAGTGGGTGCTTTAGGTAGTACAAGGTAAAGGTGTCAGGCAATTGAGGGGTTAACTGTCACAGGGTCAGCTCCCTCCCCAGAAAGAGCATAAAACTCTTTATCTCTCCCTGTGTGTCTCTGGTGATCGGCACAGGTAATACTGATCACAGATGTTATTTTCCCCGCTGGGCTGTCTCAGTGCCTTCTTAATTTCACTAGTGAAATCTGTATCCCCCTGCGTGTGGTTACCCAGCATGTACAGCGTTCAATGCTTTGAGGGCACTCTGTGGTGTGGATGGTTCAGACCAGGTGTCTCAGACTAATGGGCCATACACACTATACAATTGTCTTTAAAATTTTTCCTTTAGATTTACCAAAACCATATAATATAAGATCAAATCTAAACACTATTAATTTGAATGCAATGAGGCAGGACCTTGCACCTTGCCAACATTTGAAAAACATTTCCAGGGACATTTTTGCAGCACAGCTATCAATTACTTGTCACACCCACTTCCCTGAAGCTCCGACCACTCCGCATAATTAATCCCCGCCTACTTATCATCAGATTATAGGGTCTACTCAATAAAGAGAGAGTTACAGGAAATTGAAAAGGGAATTTCAAACTTAAGGCCAAAGTAGCAGAATTGGAATAATTCTCCCATTCAGCTGCACTATTCTGCCTAAAGTTTAAAATTCTCATCACAATTCCCTGCAATTCTAAAGTGTCAAATGTACTCATACAAAAAATTTAATATGTAAATATGCATAAACTGCAAGGTATAATTAAGCACGATAAAACCTAATTATACTATCTGGTATACTTAGGTTTTAATGGCGCCAGGCCCAATTACGTAACTGCGCATGCGCCCGCCTGGCCGAGCTTGAACGAGATTTCCCGAGCCGGGCAGGCGTCGGAAAACAACCTTTTTTTTTACAGGCACCGGCTGCCCATAACGGGCATTTACGGGCAGCCCTATTAACGGGTGCTTGCCGAGACAATGTAAATTACACGGGACAGGCTCCTATTTGCTGGGACTGTCCCTGCAAAAACGGGTCAGTTGGCACGTATGTAGTGTGTATCCAGCTTTACTGGTACACTCACTGTGATGAGCAGGAAGTGCTGGCTGAACTAAACTACATATGGGATGTGACAAGACCAGTGGAATGCAAGGCATAGCAGGCACCGGTCTTGCAAACAGAAAACCACAGGGAATCAACCTCATTATTTAAAAAAATGCACAGACTGTTTCTCAGAAACTACAGAGGCAACCAGAAGACTGACTACATATTCTAGAAAGGTAGGAAAGCAGCACTAAAACTATGTAAAATCGTTTTTGCCCAGAGTTCTGCTTTAAATAAATTCAATATTTTTCAAGGCCTCCTTGATCCTGGTGGTTGCTTCTCTGGATTCTGCATTTTCTTATGCTGTGTGTTTGCATTTGTTTTCATATGATAAATCTGTATTACGCTGCGCAGCATTGCACAGACTGGGAAAGGGAGAGGGACACCACTCTGAGTCATTCAGGCTCCATTAATTTACACAGTGCTATCAATTTTATACTGGGAATTTGCCAACTAGAAAATATAGTTTCTTAAACCGTTTGCTGATGCTCCTTCATTGCCCACCCTGCAGGATGGTTGACTAGCTAAATTGCCTAATTAATGGAGAAATGTTAGGTGTTCTAAAAAGGCTGGATGGATATAATGATAAATATTTTAGCAGGCTAACATTAGTGATGGTTTAGATGCCACTGATTTACTGTGAATTTTGCTGGTTCAAGATTTTTAGTTCCAGCTAATTTATGTGCCAATTTGATGTGTTAGATTTTTGTTCAGACATTATGCATGTGGCCTTCAAACCTTGGCCAGAGCTTAAAAAGCTTAGAAAGACCAATAATAGGGGGGTTGAAAGGCCAGCTGCCTTGCTATAAAAGAGGGGTCTAGGAGTGCCATAGTGTCAGTATTTTAAGAAAAAATATTGTTGGGATAGGATAGAGAAAGCTGACATACTGTGTAGGAGCAGAATAAAGTCCATTAGGAAACTGTGCTTACTTCTGATTGCTAACTCTTTGGCCAATCACCCCCTCTGCTGTCTTTTTTTTGTTGTCGTTTTTTTTTTTTTTATATATTCTTGGATTCTTGGGGGTTTGTATTTAGTTATTTAGTTTTAGTTTGGGATTGATTTGGGCTGCTTTCCTATCCATAGCAAACTGTTTTATTCATTTTTTTTTTTTTTTTTAGCAAGGCAACAACAGTGTGCACCTAAACCACCTCACATGATATCACTCACATTCATAGCATTCCCAATTTCCCATTTTAAAAAGAAAAATATATACACTGATTAGTCATTTTTCTCCATGATGAAAACGTCTCTGCATCTGGCCAATTTTTACACCACTTTATCATCTGCAGTCTCTTTTTTCTTGAAGAGAAATGCCTGCCGTCTCATGCTTCTTGACATTTTGGCCTATTTTCCCTCATTTACATTGTTCTTGCCGGGTATCCATGCTTCAGATTTTTTGCATCAGTGAAAACAGGGACATCCTCAGCAAACCTTGAACCAAGTTGTGTAAGCTGGTGAAAGCAGGCTTTTTAATATTTGATGAAAAAGCATTGTGTGGCTGCTAAAACTTCTGGAAATTTTTTTTTTTTTAAATCTGACACTAAAAAGATAGGGGCGCTGCTGCTGTTTATTTGCCAAGCTGATTGCAAAAAAAAAAAAAAACCCCAATAAAAAATAAATTATACAGCCAAATATTCACTGCCAGAGTATACAGTCATTGAGGCTGTCCATGAAAATCATTCTTTTCTGTAACATCACATACAGCTTTAAAGTATTCCCCCAATATAATTTAAAAGATTGGTGTTTCATGTCATCTTTGAAGCCACATGAAAAGGACCCTCTCCCTTCTGTATAGTAAAAAAAAAAAAAAAATTACATTGGTATATATGCCTATGTCAGTGATCAACTTTCCATACCATTTCATATTTATTTATTTATTTTTACAACAGTTTGCTAGCCCTTAAAAAGGCCAGAATTTACTAGCAGGTCTTACCCCCTATAGTCTTCTGTGGGATTCACCATGTTTGGGTTTTTTTTTTTTTTTTGCTTTTTAAACTTTTTGACTGAGTACACGTCTATGTTTGTCCCAAGTATGTTTAAATTCACTTACTGTAAGTAAGTGTTAGTGGATGCAAAGAATTCTTTGTGTGGATGAGTTAGAGAGCTGGGGCGGGGATGTCATAATCTTCACCCTGAAAGTCTGTTTAGACATTCCTTGCTGTGATGGGTGAAGATTGGATCTTGATCTTTTACAGACGGATCCTGCAGTGAGAGTTAAGTGTCCATATAGTCATGTTGGTCCTTAGGACATGGCTGGGCACAGATTTGGGTAAATGGCCAATCACAGCAGCCTTTTTCCACATGATCAGCTGTGTCCAATTCCAGCTGATCATGATGTAAACACATGAAAGGTGCTTAAGCCTAACGCTTTATGTGTGCCACATCCCTAGTAACAATATACAGAAAATGAGGTTCCCCTTATTGGGACTTTATAGGCACATAAATTATATGAAAAATAGTAATTTAGAAAAATAATTTTTATTTTATCAACACAAATGATAAGTTTAAAAAACAGAGTGCAAAGCAAATATAGACAGGTAAGTCAACCACATGTAGTCTGAACTATAAACCCGACATGTTTCGAAGCCAGAGAAATTTGCTGCTTCTTCAGGGGATGGTTCAAACGGTACTCTAGTGAATAGATGAATTAACATGTAAAAAACCATGAATTTTTAAAGGTTTTTAAACATTAAAGAGCGACTATAAAAGTTCACATGATAAATACAATAACATTGGCGAGTACTCACAGGGTTGAGACGTGACTGTATTTAGGTAGCCTGCACAGTTTAAAAACATCTGATGGGTGCGAGTGTCCTTGCGACAGAATGCAATGTAGATGGTAAGTAAAATGTACTGGTTAATAGACCACAGCTGTTTAGGTTGGGTGTGCGGTCTACAATCACTGGGCATCTGAAGTCCTCAAATTGAAGAAGCCAGGGACAGTCTTTAACCATAGGTATATATCAGAAACATAGGTATCACCGATCTAAAACAATAGGCAGATCAGGGCTAATTAGTATGTATATTTGGGAACAGAGTGGAATACAATTTTCAGCTGAAAAATTGTATTCAAATTGCTAATCAAACCGTCAGGTATATCACTTACAATTACAAACAGATTAAATAGAAATGGACCTAGTAAACAGCATTGTGATACACCACTAGTGACTGGTCTCTGTTTAGAATGAACCCAATTTACAACCACACTCTGATATCTATGCTTTAGCCAACTGCGTATTAGTTAAACCACGCTTAAGTCCTACTTTGTACATCATTTTTGTGAAATCCTTATGTGGAACCCTTTGAAATGCTTTGATAGCAAGATAGACTACGTCTACAGCCCCACCGTGGTCCAAAACATTTGTGATAAAGTAAAAAAATGTAATCAGATTCGCCTGACATGATCTGCCCTTAGTAAAGTCATTCTGTTTTGGGTCTAGCAAGTTGTGTACTCTTAAAGTGATTGTAAAGGTTCCTTTTTATTAAAAAAAAATAACAAACATGAGCAGCCCCGATTCCCCTTTTTCTAGTGTGCCCTGCTGACGCTCCTGGCTCCTCTTTATCCGGTGCCCCCACAGAAAGCCACTTTCCATAGGGGCATCTGTGCGGGCTTGCAGTCCCACTGCACTATTAACACAAACAGCAGGACTCGGTCCCACCCCCCGCTCCCGTGTCACTGGATTTGATTGACAGCAGTGGGAGCTAATTACTCCTGCTGCTAATAATCTGTCCAATGAGGAGAGAAACAGGGGCTGGAGCCACTGGGTTCATGCACATCGCTGGATTGGATCAGGCTCAGGTAAGATAAAGGAGGGCAGCTGCAGCACAGAAGGTTTTTCACCCTAATGCGTAGAATGCATTAGGGTGAAAAACCTTGAGACTTTACAACCACTTTAAATGAACATGAAACCTCCTTTTATGAGTGATTCCAATAGTTTTTCTGCTACAGATGTTAAAATCACAAACCTGTAGTTGCCATATTTTTCTTCAAAACCCTTTTTGTACACAAGTATAATAATCTGTTTATAATTTTGAATATCGTTGCGACATTTTGCACTTAGTAGGGAAAATTATACAGCACAGCTAAATTTACGCTATTCGAGTTTCTAGGCATAAAACCTTTGACATCTGAGAAATATTCATATACTGGTATTAACTCTTTCACACAATATATGTTCTTAAGTTCTTAAACTCAAGGTGCTTGCATGCAGGGAAACTCATTCAGGTCTTTTAGGATGCAGTGGCTGAAAGGACACAGCCACTCATCCTAATGTGTACAGTGTGGATAAGCAGACCCGAATCAGTGTGTTGGTACAGTTGCTGTGTCTTAATAGACCTAAATGAGCTGTGAATCTTGAGACGATTAAAAAAGTGTCCATTCATGGTATATGGGCCTCAGACCTGTGTAAACCGGGCCTAAGTGTTCAGAGAAAAACAGGCACTTGATCTTGGTCTCTTGTCATGCAGCTTTAATTTTGGCACATGGTGAAATGAAGTCCCACTTTTTCATGTATACATACAGTATATACAGTATATATCACCCATCACTATATTCTCCAAAATAACAACACAATAACAAAGGATTACTTTCTTACCTTAAGTAATGACCAAGGTGTTACTAAATAAACAGGCACATTGATGGAAAAGAAAAAACTGCTCTGGTCCATAAAGGGTATAAAGGTATGAAAGCTAAAAAGATTAACCAGCAAAGCAAAAAAAAACCCTACTGTATCCCAGTAGTGGTGTTTAGCAAAAAACATTAACACTCTCTTTAGCAATGGAATGAACCTCTTCCAGACTTCTTAATTTAAGTTTGTCCTATGTGATTGTCTTCTTGGGCTTTTAATGTTTCAAGTGACATTTTACTAAACCAAGTCAGTCAGAAATATAGACTACACTGATATACTGTATGTGACATATACAATATAGTCTTACATTTTCGGATGCTTTTACCTTTAAATGCTGTTTACTCTACCCTTAGATGTGCACTTTAAATGAAGTAGTCTTTTTTCAGGTTTTTAACTTATTGCAGTTTCAAAGCATTACAGCTGATGGTTACTTTGAATAGCAGACTAAATATTTGACAACTACAGGAATTAAATTGCGGAGGAAACTCCCAGATTTCCTGCTCCGATTCACCTAGGCGTTTGTCTCATTATTTTTGGATGTTTTCAGCTGACAACTGCAATAAAACAGATTTGTTTTATAAATTGAACCTTGAAAAGATGTGACAGTATGGTTTTATAAAGGTTGGAAAGCACAAAAGGGTACCTATTAGGTAATTGAGTGACAAGATGTGACAATATATAGATGGTCATTTTGCAGTGCATGCTTTTCTTCTAGATGTGCCCAATTCATGGTGGATGTTATATTTGAACTGTCTATTTTAAAAACAATGTTAAGCACATATCTTATTTTGTTTAAAAACATATTATATTATTATAAATTACAAATAACTACCTGTTCTTTTCTCCCAAATATTATATTTTAATAGTTTCAGTTTCCAGTATTCATGTTCAAAGTGGTAGAGTCTGTCTAGTTTATTACCCATCAAATTTGGTTAAACATTAAATAAGTTGCATTAGCAGATAGAAAGCAGGCATCTATATTAACTTCCACACTCTTTTGCTCTCCTTTGCTAAAACCTTTGTCTCCGTTGCTAATAATCATTTAGCCATCCATACATTCACATTTGGCTGCCTGTCTCTAAGCCACACTGTCTCTCTCTTCTTTGCTTCACACTGTTTAGCCAGGCTCTCTTCCCCACCACCTTATGCATATTTTTAGTTCCCATATCACCCTGTGTTTAAGACATTGCTCAACAGCACCATGGGAGGAGATTCTTTTAATTGGAGTGGTGAATACATGGGTATAAGCTACACAGACTACAAATGCTGTGATTGTCCTAAAAATAATTTACAATTGTTTTCATATAGCATTATTGTCTTGCAGGTTGGTAAAGAAGAGACATGTGTTTCAGACTTCAGTAAGAGTCCAAGCCTCCAGGACACTAATGTAAGGTCTGTCTCTGCTTGTTTGTTCTCATAATTTGTAACTGACATTCGGTTCATTATTTTAATTACATTTGCACAAATTCACATTTTACAAGCAAATGTAAGAAGTGGCAACTGTTGTCTTGAATCCATCTGTATAGTGTATTTGTCATTTTGAATTTATGTAATTGAATGTTGTTTCACATTATATCCTTGTGTTGCAAATTATGTTAACAATTGCATGGAAACAAAAAACATATGTAGAATTAGTTGCACAAATGAATTCCTACAATACTCCTATTCTCACGAGATTTGAATATTCTAAAAACAGAATTGCTCAATACTGTATATATATAATATATACACACACACACTCACACACATATATATATATATATATATATATATATATATATATACAGTATCTCACAAAAGTGAGTACACCCCTCACATTTCACATTTTTGTAAATATTTTATTATATCTTTTCATGTGACAACACTGAAGAAATGACACTTTGCTACAATGTGAAGTAGTGAGTGTACAGCTTGTATAACCATGTACATTTGCTGTCCCCTCAAAATAACTCACCACACAGCCATTAATGTCTAAATCGCTGGCAACAAAAGTGAGTACACCCCTAAGTGAAAATGTCCAAATTGGGCCCAATTAGCCATTTTCCCTCCCCGGTGTCATGTGACTCAATAGTGTTACAAGGTATCAGGTGTGAATGGGGAGCAGGTGTGTTAAATTTGGTGTTTATCACTCTCACTCTCTCATACTGGTCACGAGAAGTTAAACATGGCACCTCATGGCAAAGAACTCTCTGGGGATCTGAAAAAAGAATTGTTAAATAATGCTAAAGGGGTGGGGGGTCAGCCTGTCAGTGATCAGGCCACGCTGCATCAAATTGGTGTGCATGGCTCACATCCCAGAAGGAAGCCTCTTCTAAAGATGATGCACAAGAAAACTCGCAAACAGTTTGCTGAAGACAAGCAGACTAAGGACATGGATTACTGGAACCATGTCCTGTGGTCTGATGAGGCCAAGATAAACTTATTTGGTTAAGATGGTGTCAAGCGTGTGTGGCAACAACCAGGTGAGGAGTACAACGACAATTGTGTCTTGCCTACAGTCAAGCATGGTGGTGGGAGTGTTATGGTCTGGGGCTGCATGAGTGCTGCCGGCACTGGGGAGCTACAGTTCATTGAGGGAACCATGAATGCCAACATGTACTGTGACATACTGAAGCAGAGCATGATCCCCTCCCTTCATCATGGAGGAACACTCCAGTGGCAAACTGTGAAGCTCTGGTGAACTCCATACCCAACAGGGTTAAGGCAGTGCTGGAAAATAATGGTGGCCACAAAAAATATTGACACGTTGGGCCCAATTTCAACATTATCACTTAGGGGTGTACTCACTTTTGATGCCAGTTGTTTAGACATAATTGAGCATCTGTGGGGCATCCTCAAACGGAAGATGGAGGAGCGCAAGTTCTTTAACATCCACCAGCTCCATGATGTCGTCATGGAGGAGTGAAAGAGGACTCCAGTGGCAATTAATGGCTGTGCGTTGAATTATTTTGAGGGGACAGCCAATTTACACTGTTATACAAGCTGTACACTCACTACTTTACATTGTAGCAAAGTGTAATTTCTTCAGTGTTGTCACATGAAAAGATATAATAAAATATTTACAAAAATATGAGGGGTGTACTCACTTTTGTGAGATACTGTATATACATATACATACACACACACACACACACACACACACTGGGAAATTACTAGTCCACAGCAGAGATAGCAACAAAAAGGTCAGTCAACATAATCATGGGAAATTATCACAATGGCCCAGCTCTCTGCATCACTGCTTACTTACTGCTGTGGAATAGGCCTCGTGGAACCAACTCGAAAAGATCCATAAATGGTAAGTATAATAAAAAAAAACAACAAAAGAAAAAAAATACTACAGGAGGCCTCCATGGGGTAGCGTTGGTTTCTTGCAAATATTTATTTCTTCATAAGTAACATAAAAATGTAGCATTTTTTCTAAAAACCACAATCTGCAATCAAATAATACACCAAGTTTAAGTAAAAACAACAAACATTTAAACTGTTATCAAAGAAGTAGCAGCCCCAATCTGAACATTCTGCAGGTGACAACTATAGTTGATTTTAAAAATAAATTCATTTCCCATCTATAAATGAAGCCAAGTGGAACCCTTTTATGCCAACAAAATATCCACTTTGCCTTCTATGAACATCTCCACCTTCAGGATCAGGGAGCACCCTTTCTGTCATGGGCAGGAGTCAGGCTCAGACGCCAGTGGCTATAGCAGTAGGGAGGCTCCCACTGATCAGCTGGATAAGTACACAAGCAGGTCACTCTGGCAAATGACACAGGGTGTAAGCACTAAACGGTATTCACCAGAGTTCCTGATTGTGGAGATGAATTTTGCTGCAAGTTAGTACCAGGTCACAGTCCTCAGAATCACCCCACCAAAAGGTGAGCAAGCCGGGGTCCAGTAGCAGATATAGTAGGTTGGGATCAAGCAGAAGTGTAGTCAGTAAACAAGCCAAAGGTCGGTAACAAGTGGTTGCAAGTTGGGAGCAAGCGGAAGCGTATTTGAGGAACAAGCCAAAAGTTGGTAAAGAATGGTTGTGGAGATCAGAACTGCAGGTATTCAAAGGAGCAAGATTTTGGCTGGAGAGAGCACAATAAGCTGGCCAATAGAAAGTGCAGAGACATGGCTTAAATCAGGAAATTCAAAGGAGGAGCAGAGTTCAAGATTCGCAAGAAACAAGAGACAAGGCACATTGTTCTAAAAGATCAGACAGGGAGCTGTCCAGCATCTCAGTCCGGTTCAGCAAGAAGAGCTACTGCTGAAAGCAGCAGAGGTCATGGGTCAGATCCTAGTCTTGACACTTTCAATCCAGTGGAATGGGAACAAAGCCATATTGCCACTATGAATGTCCTTGAAGTGCTGAGATACATTAGGCATTTTAGACAAAGATGTATAATATGTGGGATGTCACAGAGTGCATCCCACCTATTGTGTATTACACTGAGAACAAAAAAATCTGACAAATTACATTTTTGCTCCAAAAATTGCTGAAGTAATTTATGGGGAATTTTTCACCTGAAACAATGAAAGGACCTCCTTGGTTTTTCTGTGACACTGAC
The DNA here is from genome assembly GCF_965119305.1 of Pelophylax lessonae. Taxonomy (NCBI): domain Eukaryota; kingdom Metazoa; phylum Chordata; class Amphibia; order Anura; family Ranidae; genus Pelophylax; species Pelophylax lessonae. The sequence continues at coordinate 271,154,269 of NC_138772.1, read as the reverse complement.
AGTACTTGAAAGTAAATAGGCCACACCTGTAAGAGCCTTTAGTTATCAAATGAGTCTGACTTTTATTCTTTAGGCTTTGATCATTAAAGAGGAAGTAAAGTCTTCCGCTTTTTTTTTTTTAGTTTTATTCTTCCCTGCAAAGTAAATGCATAATGTGTTAGTATGCAATGCATAGAAAAACAAACAAGTCAAATCATATTTAAAATGACTTGCAATTGCCAGCACCCGGCTATTAAAAAATAAAGAAAAAAATGACAGGGTCCCCCCCCCCAGTCCATACCCCAGCAAATTAAAAAAAAAAAACTGACGTGGGGTCCCCCCAAAATCCATACCCTTATCCGGGCACAAAGCCTGGCAGATCAGGAAAGGGGAGCGGACGAGTGAGTGGTCTGAACCATACCAGGCCACATGCCTTCAATATGGTGGGGTGCTCTGGGGAAGGAGAGGCTCGCCCCCCCCCCACCCAAGGCACCTTGTCTCCATGTTGATGGGGACAAGGGCCTCTTCTCGACCACTAGAGAAGCCCTCTCTTTGGTTAAACCTTTTAGAAATTCTATAGTTGCAAAGTCTGATACTATCTCCCTATGCTGAAGAATGTTCTGGCCTGTTTATTCTTGGCCAATCAAGACGAATCTTGGATTGCTGATTCTGGGGCTTTATCTATCACACCTTGCCCCATGGTGTATCCAAAGGTCAAGTGCTTCCTCTAGGCCTTAGGTGCATTATATGGGTCTGCCATTAACCCTGCTATATGACTGTAATTTAGTATGGCCTGAGTCCTGTGGGGAGAGATGGCTTTATTATTCACTGCTAGGAATAACAACATCATCCAGATAAGGTAAGTCATTGGAGCCCGCAGATATATTGTAAATTACCCTCCATTGTTTACTTTTTTGCCTCCTTTGGCAAAGGCATTTGTTACAGAAACCATCTAGCTTGGGGACCAAAATTATGGAGCTCACTTTAAAACTTCTGTATCACTTCAGTGTCTAGCATTCTTAAACCACTTCAACCCCAGAAGGTTTCACCACCTTCTTAACTAGGCCATTTTTTGCGATACTGCACTGCGTTGCTTTAACTGACAATTGCATAGTCGTGCGGCACTGTACCCAAATAAAATTGATGTCCTTTTTTTCCACACAAATAGAGCTTTCTTTTAGTGGTATTTGATCACCTCTGCGGTTTTTATTTTTTGCGCTAGAAACAAAAAAAGACTGACAATTTTGAAAAAAAGACTTTCAGCTATAAAACACATCCAATGAAAAAATGTTAAAAAACAATTTTTTCCATCAATTTAGGCAAATATGTATTCTGCTACGTGTTTTTGGTAAAATAAAATCCCAATAAGTGTATATTGATTGGTTTGTGCAAAAGTTATTGTGTCTACAAACTTTGGGACAGATTTATGTATTTTTTTTTTTTTTTTACTAGTAATGGCGGCAATCAGCGATTTTCAGCAGGACTGCAACGTTGCTGTAGACAAATCTGACACTGAGTGACACTTTTTGAGGAACAGTGACACCAATACAGTGATCAGTGCTAAAAGAAAATGCACTGTCACTGTATAAATGACACTGGCAGGGAAGGGGCTAACATCAGGGGTGATCAAAGGGTTAAGTGTTCTGGAAATTTTATACATAGGCAACTCCTATCCTTATATTGATTAGTGGTTCCAAATTAATGATAACTACTGCAGTAGGGAACAGACACAAAAAGATACACTCTTTCCAAAATAACTGTTCTGCTTTATTTGATGCATTTGAAGGCTTTTATACACATGATTACGTAGGTATCACATTAATATTATAATTGTACTTTTATGGTAACAAGGGGAGTAACATAGGAAGGCTAATTCTAATCAGAACTCGAAAGAATGCAGTCATGTAATGAAAACATTATTAGTGCTGCATGCACAATGAGTGCAGTGTATATATATATATATATATATATATATATATATATATGCGGTAGGTGGTCCGGAAGTGCGTAAACTTCCTCTGCAATGACTTGCTTATGGACTTTTTAGTTCTGTTAGGTGCCTAAGAGGGACATCTATTTACATAGTTACTGTAACGACACCCCGGGTATGAAAGGGTTACAGACGTTTAGGACATTTCATTCCTGAACACAAAGGCAGCTACCCGACACTCTACTCAGACAAACAAGAAACCCATACGAATAATCCCCCCCCCCCCCCAAGTACGAGACGAGGCTCTGTATTGAGGGTCAAGCAGGAATCCGACTGTTTATTGAAAAGGAATACATGCTTTATATACACGTTAGAAGTAATGCAGTCACTACATGAACAATGACCCAAATCCAGCCCCCAACATCACACAATGGTTACATAACGAGCCCCCAATACACATTACTCTGAGTGTCAATACATCCCTTAGCAGACAACAGGTGAGTTCATTAGCACACTTAACAATAGGTGAATAGAAAGCCACCTCAGACAAGAATATCACAATTTACTTATTCAGACAAAAGCAACATCGTTAAGTATGCAAATAACAGGTGAGGCAGGAATGTCTCCCAGTCTCTGCAAGCATCCGAAAAGGTCATCAGCATTTGCTTGAGGGTCCCGTAAAAGCGTTTCAGAAACCGTTAGTCTGGGGGTGGTAAGATGAGCTCAGCAAGGGCTTAATATTGCACACCTTCCACAACTGCTAGGTGAGCACAGCGGTAAACTGGGTTCCCTGGTCAGAGAAAATCTCCTTAGGAAACCCCACTCTAGTAAATATCTTAACCAGGGCATCAGCTACTGTCTCTGCTTCAATGTTGGACATAGCTACTGCCTCTGGGTAACGGGTGGCGTAGTCCACCACGGTGAGAATATACTTCTTCCCGGATGGACTAGGCCTGGCCAAGGGAGCCACAATGTCAACGGCTATGCGGTAAAAGGGCTTCCCAATAATAGGCATGGACATAAGTCTGGCCTTAAGGTGGTCCCCCCACTTACCTACCCATTTACACGTGTCACACGTTTTGCAGTATTGTCGCACATCCTGGTTAAAATTGGGACAGAAGAAAATCTGTGTAATCCTATGGGCTGTGCGACGGGACCCTAGATGTCCTGCTAGTGGTACATCATGCCCGATTCGCAGAATCTCCAGCTGGTATTTCTTAGGCACTACCAGCTGTCTTTTCTGCAAAGGGGCTTTACTTCTCAGGGATGGCTTAGGTATCCTATACAGTCTATCCCCCACCCATTCATAAAGCTCCCCATCTATTCCCCTTTCCTCAGTATCTGCCTTAGCCCTATACTTGTGTAAGGTTGGGTCCTCCCGGGTTTCTCTCCCGAATGCCTCTGGGGTATCCCAGCCTAGGGGAGCCTGATCTAAGGTACATGTCGGGGAAGATAGTCTTACCGGGGTCTCAGCAGTGGGTGAGCCAGTTCCAGCATCATGGGTCTGGGCACGGGTAGTCACTGGGTTGGCTTCAGCGGGGCCCATCGGGGCGTAAACAGAAATGAGAGGGGCCAAATCATTTCTCAGTAGTACATCCGCTGGCAAATCCTTCATCACCCCCACATTCACGTGTCCGGAACCAACCCCCCAATCCAGGTGAACACGGGCAACGGGCAGCCGGAAAATGGTGCCTCCCGCTACCCTTACAGCTACAGTGTCTACAGGGTGTTGGCTCTCTGGGATGAGGTTCTTCTGTAGTAGGGTCATGGTGGCGCCAGTATCACGTAGGCCATTGGCTACCTTTTCATTAACACAGACAGTCTGCCTGTGTTGCTGCCTGTTGTCCCGGTTAGCCGCTTGTACTGGATCAGCCTCGTGCAGCACGTCCCACTGTTCTACCTCGTCAACGCATTGAACGGCAGGCATGAGTATTTCGGGGGTTCCCCCCTGCTGGCTTTCTCCAAGACTGGGACTGCCTGGCTGGATTCAACGGACAGTCTGGCTTTTTGTGCCCTAGCTGTTTACACCCAAAACACCTGATGGGTTGTGAGTAGTCCTGGGAGTTGAACTTGGGCTGCTGAGAATAAGTGGCCGCTGGAAGTAGTGCTGTAGGGCGGTACGTCTGTGGTTGGTAGGCGGCAGCTGGAGGGGGTGCCGCTGACCGATAATCCACCCGAGCTGTTGTCCTGACTACAGGGTTATCCAGTTTGCGAGCGTCTGTGTATTGGTCCGCCAGGCGAGCTGCTTCAGGTAAGGTGCAAGGTTTTTGGTCCCGGACCCACTCTCTGACTTCTGGGGACAGCTTGTCAAAGAAGTGCTCCAGCAGGAACAGCTGTAGCACCTCTTCCCCGGATACTGCTTGGCATCCAACGACCCAGTGAGATGCCGTGCGGTGTAGGCGACATGCCCACTCTGTATATAAGTCTGCAATCTGCTTGCTAGTCTCTCTGAACCGCCTTCAGTATGTCTCCAGTGTGACAGCATACCTGGCCAAAAGTGCTTCTTTTACCAGTCCATAAATGAAAAAGAAGAACCCGCGCTATGGAGATGTGTAGGGGTATTGGGCTGCAGCCTCCCTGAAATATAGCGTTGCTATATCCTGGTGTAGATAGTAAAAGGGGTAGGGAATTGGCACTGGCCGGGAAAGGACCTAGTATAAAGTTATTTAACACAGATATAGATGTATAAATATTAATTGAGGTATTCACTGGTTCTACTCAACGTAATTCCCTACCCCTTTTACTATCTTTACCAGTCCATAGTTCATAATATCCTCATCTGGGGTGGCCCTGAACGCTTTACTGGCCCGGCCGGACAATTTCCCAGACAAAATGATAACCAATTCTTCTGTGGGCACCTGGTGTAGGAAACATTGCCGTTCAAATCGGAAAGGTACCCTTCAATCTCCCCTTCCGTTTCAATGACATTTTTAAAAGCAGTAAAATGTACCATTCTCCTTTCAGTTGGTGCTGCTGTGACTTCTGCTGCTGCTGTACTTCTTTGCTGTAGCCAATTTGCCTCCACAGCCGCTATAACTCAGTCTATGATCTCCGCTGTAGGGTTAGGACCATAATGTGCAAGTCTTATGTTAACAGCCCGATCAAAACTTGCCTCTTCAGGTGTCCTGTCTGTTACGCTGGGCCTTTCTATTATGTTGGGTCTTTCAGCTCTGTCCATTTCGACTAGTCCTGCAATAATGTCCCTCTTCTTACGGTTGTTGGCCGGTCGGCCCCGGTTCTCCAGTAAGTCCTTGAGGGTAGAGCGCTTTAGCCATTCATACTGTGCTTCCATTGGCCTGTGTCCTGTTGTAGCTGCCCTTCTTGCTGTGGGAATTATCCCGCCACTTGCCACCAATTGTAACGACACCCCAGGTATGAAAGGGGTTACAGTAGTTTAGGACATTTCATTCCCGAACACAAAGGCAGCTACCGGACACTCCACTCAGCCGAACAAGAAACCCATATGAATAATCCCCCCCGCCCCCAAGTACGAGGCGAGGCTCTGTATTGAGGGTCAAGCAGGAATCAGACTGTTTATTGAAAAGGAATACACGCTTTATATACACGTTAGAAGAAACGCAGTCACTACATGAACAATGACCCAAATCTAGCCCCCAACATCACACAATGGTTACATAACGAGCCCCCAATACAAATTACTCTGAGTGTCAATACATCCCTTAGCAGACTACAGGTGAGTTCAGTAGCACACTTAACAATAGGTAAATGGAAAGCCACCTCAGACAAGAATATCACAATTTACTTATTCAGACAAAAGCAACATCGTTAAGCAATAGACAGTCAGTCTCCACATTGAACTTCCTGGAATGCCCATATTAGGAGTTGTACTTCCTGGTCATGGACCTCACAATGTACAGGGAATAAAATCTTCATATTTCAAGAGAGACATCATTCCTGAATATCACTGTCCCATTTGGAGCCATCCAAACCATATCCCCAGTGCCCCCCAGTTTCCTGGTCACCCCGCGCCCAAAGTGACTCCCGTCACAGTTGCATAGTAGTTGAGGTTGAATAAAGACAAAAGTCCATCCAGTTCAAACTGTGTGATTATTTAAGGGTCTGTGACAACATCATGTTTAAAATACATCTTTGTTTTGCTTCAGAAACACTTTAAACACCTGCTGTTGAGCAACTGATAGGATCTCTGGTACCTTTTTACTTGTTTTCAAATACCATACATTTTCTGCTTTCAACTGCTCAAAGTCTTTGGAACCCTCCAGGGCTAGATCAATATATGCTTTCTTATGAGGCTCAAGACTATAAATGCACCACAAGCCCCACATTCAGTGCAGTGGGACATGCTTCCCTTTTTTAGAAGTCCATTCAAAGGTTTTAAAGTGGTAGTAAACTATCTAACATTAAGTGTTATTTAAAATGTCCCCCCTCCTCCTACCTACCCTATGCTTCATAGCCTTTATAAAAGAGATCTGTGGAAATACAGTTTTTTTATCCACTCAGGTGTGTGATTGAGAAGCGCTAGCTCCCCCCCCCCCCCCTGTGTCAGGGAGCATTCAACAGCAGCTCTGAATTCCTAGAGCTGTAACGTCACCCGCCAACTCCAAAGGCCTCTGGTTGTTGATGCTCCCTCTCCCCTCCAGCCACCAATCTCTGAGACTAGAGTTTCAGCATCATGTAACAGCACCACAGCAGATAAAAGAAAAGTTATTTCCACTGCTCTTTTCTAAAACCTATATGGCATAAGTAGGAGGAGGAGGGAACATTTTTAACATCACTTATAGTAAGCCTTTACTTCCATTTTAAGGAAGGCCTTTACATTATCATTGGAGAGTATTTCTTTTTTTTTTTTTTGCTATTAATGGCTCATCCTAATTGATCCAGTGTTGCCAATGGTTACTACAGACATTTTCTGGCTGTATGCAGCAAAATGCTGTATCACTACTATTAGAATTTGATAATCTTACTCTGTTGTCTTGGACTGTACTGCTTCCTGGACATTTATGGATTCCTCAGACCACCTCATCTAGACATCTATGCATCCTTGGACAATCACAAGTCTATTTACCTTTTGTTGGTTGGCAATAACGTAATATAATATTGTTAAAGCCTTGCTGCTGTGCAATAGCATGTTATTGTGTTTTTCACCAGTTGTGGACATTAAGTGTGCTACACATGACCAAAAACATATTTGTAGTACATAGGTAATCAGTTGTATGCAGGATTCTTCTTCCCCACTGCTGCTCCCCCCCAACTATATTTTCCAGTAATTTCTAGTTGTCAAAATAGTGGCAGGAAGTTGTTGTGCAAATACAGTAGCTATTAAAACAGCAGTTGTCAAAAAAAGTATTTTTTTAGGCCTCTTGCACATGATACTCCTGTTTGAGCATCTTGCAGCTTGAAAAAGCTCAGTACAGCTTTTTTTTTTTCTGAGCTAAAATACAGCCCACTAATTGTAATGTGCCTGTGCAAACCGACGCGTAAACAAGCGCTGTGCATTCTTTAGTAAGAACAACATAGAAAAATCTGCATTTTTGGTCAGTAATTTAGGCCTCAATGCACGCAAATATGCACGAATATGCGCAAATACATAAAAAAAAAAACAGTTTCTGAAATAGTAGATGCTCAAACAGGAGTATTGTGTGCAAGAGGCCAAAAGTAGATGCTCAAACAGGAGTATTATGTGTAAGAGTCCTTAATCTGCCCAGGGTGTCAGGTAAAACGACAAGTAAAAAATAAAAAAGAAAATTGTTGTTTTTTTTTTTAAATACATTTTTTTTTATTTATTAACCACTTTACCACTAGCCACTGTGCTGCTACTGCGGCACAGTGGCTCGTTATCGTCCAGTGACGTAGACCTACGTCGCTGGACTCCTTCCCCTGTAGGTGGCGCTCGCGCGCCGCCGGAGGCGCGCTCCCACTGTTTTCATTCACAGCGGGAGTTGGGCTAGGGGAGGAGCGGTGGCGATCGCCGCTGCTCTGCCCCGATTGTCGGGGAATCCAGTTTGGAGATCCGCCCGCCTGTGTAAACAGAGCGGGCGGATCTCCTAAGTGACAGGGAGTGACAGATCGGAGTGTTCAGCATAGCTGAACATCCAATCTGTCCCTGGCTCACTCAGTCACCTCCCCCCCACACGTTAGTAAGCACCAGGCATACATTAACCCCTCCCTCTCCAATAAAATTAACCCCTTCCCTGCCAGTGTCATTTTTACAGTAACAGTGCATATTTATAGCACTGATTATTGCAGTAATGTCACTGGTACCCCCAAAAGTGTCAAAAATGTCAGTCAAGGGTCCGATCTGTCCGCCGCAATGTCGCAGTCCCGCAAAAAAAATCGCAGATCGCCGCCATTACTCGTTAAAAAAAAACCACCAAAAATGACAGAAATCTTTCCCTTAGTTAGTAAACGCAATAACTTTTTTACCAAACATGGGTAGCAGAAAACAAATTGGCCAAAAATTTTAAAAATAATTGGTTTTTATATCTTTTTTGGGGGGAATTTCATATAAAAAAATGTTAAAAATATTGTTATTTTTTCAAAATAAACGCTCTTTTTTTGTTTATAGCGCAAAAAGTAAAAATCGCACAGGTGATCAAATACCACTAAAAGAAAGCTCTGTTTGTGGGAAAAAAAGGATGTAAATTGCGTTTGGGTACGGCGTCGCATGACCGCGCAATTGTCAGTTAAAGTCGCACAGCGCCGAATCGCAAAAAGTGGCCCAGACGTAAGACAGCAAAATGCTCTAGTGGTAAAGTGGTTAAAAACTCTTTATTAACCATTATTTTATCCTAATCAGCTCTGATTACCTCCTCCATCCCCTTCTCACCTTAGCTGTTATTTTCCTGCTCATTGTTTAATATTTCTGTTTCATTAAATTTTATTAATTATTAATACATATTAGTCCATTTATAAAAAAAAAAAAAAGAAAAGGATGTAAGAATGTGGCAAACATTTCCGTCATTTATGTCTTGTTCCTTTTTTTTTTTTTTTTAAGTGTTGCCAATGCCACAACATTGGTAATAATGTTTGCGGAGTGTTAGATTACGAGCGAACTTGTTAACATCAAGTATAGTTTTGAATAAATTAAAGTGTCTAACAGGATAAAAATTCAAACCTTTGGCTAGTAATATCATCTCTGGTGCGTTTAGATCTCTCCTTGATAGATTCAAGGAGATTCTTTTTTTGTTTTTTTTTTTTGGTTTTTCCTGTTCTTTTTATATTTTGCATACATTTTGCGTATATACTGTATACACTTAACAAAATTTTAAACGCAACACTTTTGTTTTTACCCCCATTTTTCATGAGCCGAACTAAAAGATCTAAGACTTTTTCTATGTACACAAAAGGCCTATTTCTCTCAATTATTGTTCACAAATCTGGCTAAATCTGTGTTAGTGAGCACTCCTTTGCCAAGATAATCCATCAACCTCACAGGTGTGGCATATCAAGATGCTGATTAGACAGCATGATTATTGCACAGGTGTGCCTAGGGCTGGCCACAATAAAGGCCACTCTAAAATGTGCAATTTTACTGTATATGGGGGGTCCGAAAACAGTGTTGCAGTGCAACACATCTCATTCATATAGAGTTGATCAAGTTGCTGGATATTGGCAGGACCTGGAACACACTGTCGTATACGCAGATCCAGAGCATCCCAAACATGTTCAATGGGTGATATGTCCCGTGCGTATGCTGGCCATGCAAGAACTCTGATGTTTTCAGCTTCCAGGAATTGTGTACAGATCCTTGCAACATGGGGCTGTGCATTATCATGCTGCAACATGAGGTGTTGGTCATAGATGAATGGCACAACAATGGGCCTCAGGATCTCATCACGGTATCTCTGTACATTCAAAATGCCATCAATAAAATGCACCTGTGTTTGTTGTCCATAACATAAGCCTGCCCATACCATAACCCCTCCACCACCATGGGCACCTGATCCACAATGTTGACCTCAGCAAACCACTCACCCACACGACTCCACACATGCTGTCTGCCATCTGCCTTGTAGAGTGAAACCCGGGATTCATAGAGAGAACACCTCTCCAAAGTGCCAGACGCCATTGAATGTGAGCATTTGCCCACTCAAGTCGGTTACGAGGACGAACTTGAGTCAGGTAAGACCCCGATGAGGATGACAAGCATGCAGATGAGCTTCCCTGAGACGGTTTCTGACAGTTTGTGAATAAATTATTTGGTTATGCAAACCAATTGTTGCAGCAGCTGTCCGAGTGGCTGGTCTCAGACAATCTCGGAGGTGAAGATGCTGGATGTGGAGGTCCTGGGCTGGTGTGGTTACATGTGTTCTGCGGTTGAGGTGTACTGCCAAATTCTCTGAAATGCCTTTGGAGATGGCTTATGATAGAGAAATGAACATTCAATTTAAGGACAACAGCTCTGGTGGACATTCCTGCAGTCAGCATGCTAATTTCATGCTCCCTCAAAACTTGCCACATCTGTGGCATTGTGCTGTGTGATAAAACTGCACATTTTTGAGTGGCCTTTTATTGTGGCCAGCCTAAGGCACACCTGTGCAATAATCAAGCTGTCTAATCAGCATCTTGATATGCCACACCTGTGAGGTAGATGGATTATCTTGGCAAAGGAGAAGTGCTCACTAACACAGATATAGACAGATTTGTGAACAATATTTGAGAGAAATGGGCCTTTTGTGTACATAGAAAAAGATGTTAGATCTTTGAGTTCAGCTCATGAAAAATGGGGGCAAAAACAAAAGTGTTGCGTTTAGAATTTTGTTATACAGTATCTCACAAAAATGAGTACACCCCTCACATTTTTGTAAATATTTTATTATATCTTTTCATGTGACAAAACTGAAGAAATGACACTTTACATTGTAGCAAAGTAGTGAGTGTACAGCTTGCATAACAGTGTGAATTTGCTGTCCCCTCAAAATAACTCAACACACAGCCATTAATGTTTAAACCGCTGGTAACAAAAGTGAGTACACCCCTAAGGCAAAATGTCCAAATTTGGCCCAAAGTGTCAATATTTTATGTGACCACCGTTATTTTTCAGCACTGTGTTAACCCTCTTGGGCATGGAGTTCACCAGAGCTTCACAGGTTGCCATTAGAGTCCTCTTCAACTCCTCCATGACAACATCACATAGCTGGATAATAAGTATAAAAAAGTGCAGCGCTAGTGTGGAATGATGAACACTGAATGTTCACATAAGTTGTGCATAAATAGAATAAGTAACTAAAAGCAAAATCGCTAAGGATAAATATAAATCAAATGAACATCAAAAAATGAATAAATAAGGTAAATCCCATATGAAAATTGAGTCCATATGTGAGGATGACTGATGAATTCCAACCATAAAATGGAAAAGGTGAGTGCTTATCAAACACAATAGACCAGTAGCATTGTAAGCAATATAAGTCTAGTGAACCTAGCACACAAAAACTTCTGTGGGGAGTACAAAGTCCAGCAGATGTGTAGAGGATTAAGATGATAATGAAATCTTGTCACCAATTATAGTGGGATATATATGCGCTTACCACAACATCTGGACCTGCACTACCTTACAGTAAGCAGGTCAAATGAGCCAGTAGAGACAAGTGTAAGATATCTCTGGAGTAGATGTCACCGGACTTTGTTCACTAGATGCACAATCTCCGAAGAGGAGGAAGGGTGAGTCCCTCATTCAACAATGGTATGTAGACAACCAAAAAGAAAAAGATATATATAGTGTAATACTGCTAAAAAATTAAATTAAAAGCAGGCATGCACATGTATAGACTAGATGCCAAACAAGTGTATAAAAACTTCCACTGGGACTACAAGTCACATGAAGACCCATTAGAGATGGAAAATGTGATAAAAAAAGCCTGTCACCAGGTAAGATAATTATTATATGCATTTACCAGATATAGTGAATCATGATGCTATACAGCATATAGGTTAAAAAAGCCGAACAAGAATAATCCTCATAGAAAAATTGTAGGATCCAGCAATAGATCTTCTAAACAATAAGTAAGGTCCTGTCACCAACTAGGAGTGTACAACTGATATATGTTGAATGAGGGACTCCCCCTTCCTCCTCTTCAGAGATTGTGCATCTAGTGAACAAAGTCCGGTGACATCTACTCAAGAGATATCTTACACTTCTCTCTACTGGCTCATTTGACCTGCTTACCGTAAGGTAGTGCAGGTCCATATGTTGTGGTAAGCGCATATATATATCCCACTACAATTGGTGACAAGATTTTATTATCATCTTAATCCTCTACACATCTATTTATGCACAACTTATGTGAACATTCAGGGTTCATTATTCCACACTAGTGCTGCACTTTTTTATACTTATTTTCCTTACCACTTTTTGTCAGTTGGTTGTGCTAGCAGCTTTTCCAAGTTAGCGCTGTATTTACACTTTTTTACTTTGGCCAGTCCATCACCTTTACCGTCAGCTTCTTTAGCAAGGCAGTGGTCATCTTGGAGGTGTGTTTGGAATAGTTAGGTTGAAATACTGCCCTGCGGCCCAGTCTCTGAAGGGAGGGGATCTTGCTCTGCTTCAGTATGTCACAGTGCATGTTGTCATTCATGGTCCCCTCAATGAACTGTAGCTCCCCAGTGCCGACAGCACTCATGGAGCCCCAGACCATGACACTCCCACCACCATGCTTGACTGTAGGCAAGACACACTCGTCTATGTACTCACCACCTGCCACACACGCTTGACACCATCTGAACCACATACGTTTATTTTGGTCTCATTAGACCACACGACATGGTTCCAGTTATCTATGTCCTTAGTTTTCTTGTCTTCAGCAAACTGTTTGCGGGCTTTCTTGTGCATCATCTTTAGAAGAGGCTTCCTTCTGGGATGACAGCGATGTAGACCAATTTGATGCAGTGTGTGGCATATTGTCTGAGCACTGACAGGCTGACCCCCCACCCCTTCAACCTCTGCAGCAATGCTGGCAGCACTCATACGTCTATTTCCCAAAGACAACCTCTGGATATGATGCTGAGTATGTACACTTAACCTCTTTGGTCTACATGACGAGGCCTGTTCTGAGTGCAACCTGTCCTGTTAAACCACTGTATGGTCTTGGTCACCGTGCTGCAGCTCAATTTCAGGGTCTTGGCAATCTTCTTATAGCCTAGGCCATCTTTATAGAGAAACAATTCTTTTTCTCAGCTCCTCAGAGTGTTCTTTGCCATGAGGTGCCATGTTGAACTTCCAGTGACCAGTATGAGAGAGTGAGACCGATAACACCAAATGTAACACACCTGCTCATATTCACACCTGAGACCTTGTAACACTAATGAGTCACATGACACCGGGGGAGGAAAAATTGCATAAATGGGCGTAATTTGGACATTTTCACCTCGGGGTGTTCTCAATTTTGTTGCCAGCTGTTTAGACATTAATGGCTGTGTGTTGAGTTATTTTGAGGGGGGCAGCAAACTTACACTGTTATACTAGCTGTACACTCACTACTTTACATTGTAGCAAAGTGTCATTCCTTCAGTGTTGTCACGTGAAAAGAAATAATAAAATATTTACAAAAATGTGAGGGGTGTTGTAACGAAACCACTGACCCACACTGTGTTTGTGGGCTTCCGTCAGTATACGGCTTCCTCCAGTCTGAACATAGATAGATATTCCAGCCGCCCTACATACAAAACTAGCCTGAACTTAGCTTGTATGTGTCTGAAAACATCAACTAACTCCTTTATTGAACAAGAAAGACTTTTATACGCTTGAGAAATTTGACAGTCACTACATGAACAATGGCCCAAATATTTACCCAAAACATCGCACAATGGTTAGATAAGGAGGTCCATCTGACTCATGGCTAATACCATCTAGACAAGGTTATCATTCACATGCTAATTAACTCAGTGCACTTAAACAAGCTGGGATGACAAGACTGCCTGGCAACAAAGCCAAAACAAAATACAAAATTACCCATTATTCAGGAGTATAAAAACAGAACACCTTATTATACAGACAATGGCAAGAGACCCCAGTATCAGTCTGTCAGTTACAGACTTCATGGCAACGGTCTACAACAGTCTATAGGTCTCACAGTGTAAAGTGGGATTAAATCTTCATAGTCCTGAGATATACAGTATTGTTGATAATTATTACTGTCCCATTTGAGTAATCCAAACAATATTCTGTGTCCATTAAGTCCATCATTTCCTTGGCCAATCTGTGTCCCTAATAGACACAGGGTGACTTACACATAAGAGGAGCCTAGGGGGCAGAGAGAGGAATTTCCCAACCTCTCTAAGGTAAGCTGGGTTCCACAGGCCCCCCAACCAAAATGACTCTTGTCACATCTCTCCCCTCTACGAAGGAGACTAACGCAGGAGGAGACCCCAAACGGGTTGACTTCGAAGTTAGTCCAAAGTTCCCATCCCCCAATGTCTGTACCCCCATAGTACCCCAAACAAATTGTCCAGAACACAGCGTTACTCATCCAGCTAACCTCTGCCTCTCTCGTAGAACATACCCGCTGCTGGGGAGAAGTGTGGACTGTCCCTTCTCCCAGAAGTCCTTTCAGCCGCTCGAGAGAAGCCAGGGTGTCTGGGCTCACTTTGTCAGGCTGTTGGGGATCTGGGCTGACTGCCCAGCATCCCTGGGGTATGCAAGCAAAGACTGTAGTCCCATCCACCTTCTCAGGAAACCCATCCTTTGTTAGTTGAGGGCAGAGGCCAGCAGCACTCTGCCCTGTTGCCAGCTCTTCTGCTGGGTTGGTGTCATCATTCTGGGGCGCCGTCTGCTGCTGGGGAGTGACCTCCACCTTCTCACCCTGTGCCTCCGGAACTGCTGCAGTTGTCAGTGCTTCTGCTGTAGAAGTTTCTTGTAAATCCACAGATGCTGCCCATGTCTCTGTCAGTGGTGTCGCAGAAAGGCCGGCTGCTTCTTCTCTTAGGGATGCTAAAGGTGCTGTTGGTGTTGGGCAGAGTTGAGTGATTTTAGGCCCTGATGCCCACTGTTCTGCAGAATGAGACATTACTCCTCAGCAGAAAAGTCTATTAAATCCTCAGCCTCTGGAATTGCTGAAAGTCCAGGGCATGGGCTGGTGGCACTCGGGCCCATTGCAAACACTTTGGGACAGACCGTCTCCACTCCCAGTGCTGTTGGCTGCTGCTGAGACAAGGAACCTACAATCTCCTCTCCCGGTAACACTGGCTGGTGCTGAGCTGAGTGTAGCAGCCATCTGTAGGCAATCTCCAGCTCCCATTCCTGAACGGCCAGAAACTTCATATCTTCCAGTGCCCAGAGCACTTCCGAGATGTTCAGGATCTTTTCTCTGGAATCCATAATTTCCTCTAATCGCAAGTCCAAATCACTCCCAAAGTTAGGGTCCTCTGACCACTTCTCTAATGACAGCCCCAGGCTGCCATAGCCAAAGCCTTCCGTTGGGCTGTCGTCCGCTGTCCATGAGCACATTTGGGTTACATACCAGCAGAGAGCTCTGTAGCTCTCGTCCAATTATATCTCCTTCTGGACAAGCATGCTTAACTCAGCTTTCCATTCCTTATGCAGTTTATCTCCCAAAACAAGCACCCACAATTCATACTGTGACCAGTTCCTTTCCTGGAAGGAGGAGAAGATTTTCCCCTGGTGTCGCTGCTCACAGACTAGCACTTCCTTCTAGAGTTCCAAGTAGATTAAATCATACCATTCTAACAGGACCTTCTCTGACACTGGTCCCCTGTGCTGTATCCGCATCTCTCCTTCCGAATTCCTCTTCCATGGCGGCTGATATCTGTACCTCTCCTCTTCTGTTATCCGGACCTTGAATCCCAGTGGATGTTTGAATGTCCCAGACTGCAGGAAGCATCTCGCCGCTGCCAACCAATGTAACGCAACCACTGACCCACGCTGTGTTTGTGGGCTTCTGTCAGTACACGGCTTCTTCCAGTCTGAACATAGATAGATATTCTAGCTGCCTTAAATACAAAACTAGCCTGAACTTAGCTTGTATGTGTCTGAAAACATCAACTAACTCCCTCATTGAACAAGAAACAGACTTTTATACACGTTTGACAGTCACCCGAATATTTGCCCAAAACATCACACAATGGTTAGATAATGAGATAGAGCTGACTCATGGCTAATCCCATCTAGACAAGGTTATCATTTACATGGTGATTAACTCAGCACACTTAAACAAGGCGGGATGACAAGACTGCCTGGCAACAAAGCTAAAACAAAATACAAAATTACCCATTATTTAGGGGTATAAAAACAGAACACCTTATTATACAGACAATGGCAAGAGACCCCAGTATCAGTCTGTCCGTCAGTTACAGACTTCATGGAAATGGTCTACAACAGTGTATAGGTCTCACAGTGTAAAGTGGGATTAAATCTTCATAGTCCTGAGATATATTGTTGATAATTATTACTGTCCCATTTGAGTAATCCAAACCATAGTCTGTGTCCATTAAGTCCATCATTTCCTTTGCCACCCTGTGCCCCTAATAGACACAGGGTGACTTACACATAAGAGGAGCCTAGGGGGCAGAGAGAGGAATTTCCCAACCTCTTTAAGGTGAGCTGGGTTACACAGTCCCCCAACCAAAATGACTCCCGTCACAGGTGTATTCTACTGTGTGTGTGTGTGTGTGTGTATATATATATATATATACTGTATATATATATATATATATATATATATATATATATATATTCTTAATTGTATCTGTTTTTCATTTTTTTGTCTTTACACATACAATGTTTTAAGTTTGGGTAACACACCTGTTGCTAACAAGCAAAGATCAGTGTGTGTTTTAAGGATAAAAAACTATGAATAATGTGGATCCAACCACAAATACACCTGTATTTAGCTATTGATGATTAAATGATGATGTGATGTGATATATATATATATATATATATATATATATATATATATATATATATGTTGTTTCAGTGGTTGCATCTATATAGTTTTGACAAAGCACGCAAGTCGTGTGAAACGCGTCATCTTCCCCTACTGTATGCCGTGTATCATCTGTGCTTGCTTTTATATCTCCTGAATAAACTGTGATTGCATCGTATGGGTAGTGCACCCATCCTTTGTTTCCTTCCATCCATGATTCTCTGAAGTAGTGACAGGGCGTGCACCCTATCTCAGGAGATTGTTCATTATTTTCAGCCCAGCAGACCCACCTGGAGCAGCGGTATTTATTCTTGGTTTACACTGGTTTTTGGGTCTGCATAATTTATTACCCTAATTCAATCTTCATTCATTGTCATTTTTCCTCTAAACTTTCATTTTTATTAACATATTTTTTGTTAGAAAAAAAAATAATGAACTGTTTGTAAAAAGTCTAAAAAACCTAAAAAATCGGCGCTAATTCATAAAAAATCGATAAACTGCATCCGTACAGATGGACAAATAATATAAAAAGTATAAAAATATATAATCTTCCAATAAATGCTGAATGGGTTAAAAATGGTGAATAATACTAACTAAAACTGTGTAGTGATAGTGAAACAAAATTCAGCGCTAATTCTTAAAACGATAAACTACATCCGTGCAGATGGACAAATCTATATGTTGTGTTGTATA
The DNA here is from genome assembly GCF_965119305.1 of Pelophylax lessonae. NCBI lineage: Eukaryota > Metazoa > Chordata > Amphibia > Anura > Ranidae > Pelophylax > Pelophylax lessonae. The sequence goes on along the minus strand of NC_138772.1, from coordinate 271,136,809 downwards.
GTAAAAATAATGACACCAAATGATGCTGAATAGGTTGAGATATTGAATATTCTATAATAGGTGCAAGTGTTAAAGAGGTTGTACACCGAGATTTTTTTTTTTCATCTTCTTTAAATCCTGAAAGAGAAACCCATAATGAGCTAGTATGCATCGCATACTAGCTCATTATGAAATACTTACCTTAGAACGAGCCCCCGCCGTGCCGTCCGCTTACCTGTATGACGGGCGACATGTATAGTCGCCCGTCTTCCGGGATCGCGGCATCCGGCCATCTGATTGGCCGGAGCGGCGGTGACGTCACTCCCGCGCACGCGCGCGGGAGCCGACGGTCACGGCACGGGGCTCTGAAGGAACGGCACGATCTGCCGTTCCTTCAGAGCGCATGCGCCAGTGACGTCACTGGCTGCATTAAAGGTAAATATCTCCTAAACGGTGCATGTTTAGGAGATATTTACAGTACCTATAGGTAAGCCTTAATATAGGCTTACCTATAGGTACAACTTCCTGAGGAGGGTTTACTTCCTCTTTAATATATATAGTGATAATGAAACAAATGTCTCAAGAAATGACGAAATGTTTCAATGATGTCAAAATAAATAAACAAGTGGATAATTATTGTGAATGAACAGTGTAGGTGGAAAGAACACTTCTATTATTCCTACAAAAAAACAATCATGTATCAACAAGGTGAAGAAAATGCTAAAAATCAATTTCAAATAAATCCAGATATATAAAGAGTGTCCCAATATATACTGTATATATAAATTAAATGGATGCAAATGTGAAGCAAATAAATATATTGCAAGATGTCCCAATCATGTGTAAAATGAATCGTGCTGAACTGTAAATGTCCCAATCAATCCAAAATTTGTTACTATTATGCGTAAAAATAACTGTGCACAAAAATATCCACTCTTATACACATAAAAATGCTGCAATAATCAATTTCAATAAATCCAAAATAAATATAATATCCCAGTGACATAAATAGGAAAATAGAAACTGATGTGAAACAAATCAATCCTATTATACAGATGAAATCAATCGTATTGCACTGTGTATGTTCCAATCAATCCAATGTATGTAATAAAAATATGTAAAAAAATGTCCACTCCTACAAAACATAAAATTCCACAATAATGTCCGAGATCTGATGCAGAAAAACTGGAGTAGACCAACAGGTAGATTTCCCAATCTTGATGCTCTAAAGTGTGTAGTGGCCGCTTACCTCTACCACACACAAAGAACGCATGTGTGTAATCCAATGCTGAAAAGGGTTTTGCTCCAACACCGCTCCACAGACCGCTCTCTTTAGATGAATGGATGGCGGGATCCTTAAGCTCTGAGATGCGCCTATGATAGTACGGCTTCTCCACTATATCATCTTATGCCCAAAGCATCGAGCTCATGGGGATGTAAAGAAAAAATCGCTCATGGAGCAATATCTTCAATAAACATTTATTTATTTAAATAAAAGTACTGCACTCACATGGAAACAAATTGTTACACGCTGACACCGCTAGCAGCGGTACACAAAAGAACTTCCGGTTACGGCCGTGAACACGGAAGTGACGTCAACCTGGCTCCTCCCGACGCGTTGCGTCACTAACCACGTGACTATAACAAATTTTGGATTGATTGGGACATTCACAGTTCAGCATGATTCATTTTACACGTGATTGGGACATCTTGTAATATATTTATTTGCTTCACATTTGCATCCATTTAATTTTTATATATATATATATATATATATATATATATATATTGGGACACTCTTTATATATCTGGATTTATTTGAAATTGATTTTTAGCATTTTCTTCACCTTGTTGATACATGATTGTTTTTTTTGTAGGAATAATAGAAGTGTTCTTTCCACCTACACTGTTCATTCACAATAATTATCCACTTGTTTATTTATTTTGACATCATTGAAACATTTCGTAATTTATTGAGACATTTGTTTCATTATCACCATATATATCAACACTTGCACCTATTATAGAATATTCAATATCTCGACCTATTCAGCATCATTTGGAGTCATTATTTTTACTATACAACACAACATATAGATTTGTCCATCTGCACGGATGTAGTTTATTGTTTTAAGAATTAGCGCTTAATTTTGTTTTACTATCACTACACAGTTTTAGTCAGTATTATTCACCATTTTTAACCCATTCAGCATTTATTGGAAGATTATATATTTTTATACTTTTTATATTTTTTGTCCATCTGTACGGATGCAGTTTATCGATTTTTTATGAATTAGCGCAGATTTTTTAGGTTTTTTAGTATTTATTGACAGTAGGGACACTGATTAAAATTGGCTGCTTTTTCTTCCTTTTTTTTTTTTTGCGGAATTGCACATTAACACCTGTTGTTTCATACCATCTATACTTGAACCAGCTTCTCTGAGGTCATATTATCTCCTGGTAGCGCATTGGTCCTCGCTATCTACATCATGTTTGTAAAAAGAAACGGCTTATTTATGGGGTCAGTACAAAGGTGATCTGCATAGTGCAATAATCAATAGCAAGCAATTAGCTTTCAGATTTCAGCAGAATAATGGCATTCTTGTTGTTTGCAATTGCTGCCCTTTGCACTTTCCTCTTTATCTTATAAAAAAGCCTGAATACCCACTGCATAAAGAACTAAAGATATTTCACGGCATTTCATGAAAAAAGGTATAAGCTCAGGAATTTTGGAAGAGGTGTAATGGTAAAAGTGCTTCTGCAGAAAACATTTAGCAGATGTGCATCCAAGGTTACTTTTACTGCATAGAGAAAATGTAATTTAATTTACTTGTGAAATATCTTATCCAGTAGTGAGGTCACCTTGAGAAAGAATACACAGTCAGGATCACAATTTAAAACTGTAGGGCATCTAAATTCACAAAGCCCTTGAAATACTATATTTAAAACTTGCTAAAACCAATTGCTTTTTTTTTTTACATACAGTAGTTATTTGACAGTACTACCCACAGGATCATGTGAAAGGATTCCCTTGCAGCCCCGATGCACTTACTTAAATCAAGCTCCCAGAAACATTCACTAAACTAAGGGCTGAATCCTTAGCTGGCAGTGGGTTGAAACCAAAGGTGGGGGGCAGTAATTTTTGTAGAGTTTTTTTTTTCTGAGTGAGGATTCAAAAGAATAGAGGGTGATTGAACACAATACCCTGAAACACAGCAGTAATTCATGTGTACCGCAACCTCTATGGCTTCAACACAAGTTTCAAACCGCAGCTACGCGCTAGGTCGGCCGCAACATAGCCTCACGGACAGAGGCTGGCCCGCGAGTTAAACATCTCGCAGGGTTGCATATGTCCTTACATAGTTACATAGTTACATAGTTAGTGAGGTTGAAAAAAGACACAAGTCCATCCAGCTCAACCCATGATGCGTGTGTGTTTGCTTTTAACCGTACATTGTGTACCCCTGTATGTTGTGGTCTTTAAGGTGTACATCTAATAGTTTTTTGAAACTATCTATGCTCCCCGCTGATACGACTGCTTGTGGAAGAGAATTCCACATCCTTACCGCTCTTACAGTGAAGAACCCCCTACGCACTTTAAGGTTAAACCGCCTTTCCTCAAGTTTTAGTGAGTGGCCACGTGTCTTATTGTATTCCCTTTCTCTGAATAGTTTGTTCCTTATGCTAGGGTCGCCAGTACAGTATTTGTACATTGATATCATATCCCCCCTCAATCGTCTCTTCTCCAGAGAGAATAGGTTCAGTGCTTGTAGTCTTTCCTCATAGCCGATGTCCTCCATTCCCCTAATTATTTTTGTTGCCCTTCTCTGGACTCTTTCCAATTCCAGCACATCCTTCCTGAGGACCGGTGCCCAGAACTGGACAGCATACTCCAGATGTGGCCGGACCAGAGTCTTGTAGAGCGGGAGAATAATCTCTTTATTTCTGGAGTGAATCCCCCTTTTTATACATCCTAGTATTCTGTTGGCTTTGCTTGCGGCGGCTTGGCATTGCATGCCACTGCCAAGCCTGTTGTCTACCAGTACCCCCAAGTCCTTTTCCATCCTAGACTCACCCAGAGGTTCACCCCCTAGTGAATAGCTTGCTTTCTGGTTTCTGGCACCCAAGTGCATTACTTTACATTTTTCTACATTAAACCTCATCTGCCATGTGGTTGCCCACCCCGTTATTTTGTTCAGGTCTGCTTGCAAGATTTCCACATCCTGCATAGAAGATATTGGCATGCCTAATTTAGTATCATCTGCAAATACTGAGATTGTACTAGATATCCCCTCCTCTAGATCATTTATGAATAAATTAAACAGGATTGGTCCCAGGACAGAACCCTGGGGGACCCCACTTTCCACACCCGCCCAATCCGAGTACTCCCCATTAATCACCACCCTCTGGACTCTCCCCTGGAGCCAGGTCTCTATCCAGGTACTCACCTTATGATCCATACCTACCTTCCTTAGTTTGTACAGTAAGCGTTTGTGAGGAACGGTGTCAAAGGCCTTTGCGAAGTCCAGATACACCACATCCACAGGCTTACCTTTATCTAGGTGGCAGCTCACTTCATCGTAGAAGGTTAACAGATTGGTTTGGCACGAACGATTTTTCATGAATCCATGCTGATTTCTACTTATAATACCATTTTCATTACTAAAGTCTTGTATGTGGTCCCTTATCATCCCCTCCAAAATTTTGCAGACTACTGATGTTAGGCTGACCGGCCTATAGTTACCCGGGATATATCTCGGCCCCTTTTTAAATATTGGTACCACGTTGGCTTTTTTCCAATCAGCTGGCACCATACCCGTCTGTAAACTATCCTTAAAGATCAAGAATAATGGTCTGGCAATCACCTGGCTGAGCTCATTAAGAACCCTCGGGTGCAAGCCATCCGGTCCCGGGGATTTATTTATGTTAAGTTTCTCTAGTTTAGCTCTAAGTCTATCCTCTGTTAGCCATGGCGGCACTTCCTGAGGTGTATTATTTAGTTCGGCCTTACAAGCGGGTTTCGTGTAGCCCCCCGATTCCTTTGTGAAGACTGAAGAAAAGAAATTATTTAACACTTCCGCCTTTTCTCTGTCCTCAGTGGCCATTTTTCCTTTATCATCTTTTATGGGGCCAATGTGTTCTGGCCTGGCTTTCTTACTGTTTATATACTTAAAGAACTTCTTGGGGTTCTTTTTGCTCTCCTCCGCTATATGTCTCTCGTGTTCTATTTTAGCCGCCCTGATTTCATCTTTACATTTCTTATTACACTCTTTGTAGTGCTTAAATGCTGCCAATGACCCCTCAGTCTTGTATTTTTTGAAGGCCTTTTCTTTAGCTCTAATATACATTTTAATGTTGGAGTTTAGCCACCCAGGGTTTAGTTTTGCTCTTTTAAATTTATTTCCCTGTGGAATGCACTGGCCCACTCCCTTGTTAAGTATGCTCTTGAAGCACTCCCATTTTTCCTCCGTGTTCTTTGTTCCCAGGGTTCTATCCCATTTGATATTTTCTAGCAGCGAGCGCAGTTTAGGGAAATTGGCTCTTGTGAAATTCAGTGTCCTTATATTACCCTTGTGTTTCCTATTACTGTAATTAATACTGAAACCAATTGACCTATGGTCACTGTTCCCTAAGTTGTCCCGTATTTCTATATCCGTGATCAGGTCTGTATTGTTGGTAATCAGTAGGTCAAGTACCGCATTGCTTCTTGTCGGTGCATTCACCATCTGACCCATGAAATTGTCCTGCAAAACATTTAGGAACTGCCGAGCCTTGGCTGAGTGTGCGGTTCCTTCTGCCCAGTCTATATCTGGATAATTAAAGTCCCCCATTATAATGACATTTCCCATCCTTGCTGCCAATCCTATCTGTAACATGAGGTCCGCCTCACCCTCCTCCCTCTGGTTGGGGGGCCTATAGCATACGCCCAATATTACCTTCCCCGCCGTGCCTTCCCTTTGAAGCTCTACCCATAGGGATTCTGCCTCGTCCATAGCTCCATTATTAATATCATCCCTCATATTTACCTGTATACTGTTCTTAATATACAAACATACCCCTCCCCCTTTTTTACTTTCTCTATCTCTGCGATAAAGGGAATACCCCTGAATGGACGCCATCCAGTCATGAGAGCTGTCAAACCAAGTCTCAGTTATCCCCACAAAATCTAAGTCCTCCTCAAATATCAGCAGCTCCAGCTCTCCCATCTTGTTGGCCAGGCTTCTGGCATTGGTATACAAACCTCGTAATTTTGATCGGTTATATTTATCCTCTTTTGATGTTTTTAGGCTGCTCTCTTGATTTTTCCCCGTACCCACCCTGGGTATAGGAGCTCCGCACACCCTATCGCTAATGCCCCCATTTCTGCCCTCTGAAACTTGCTTTCCACTGGGTAATTCTACATCTGTACCCTCCCCCCCATTCCCTAGTTTAAAAGCCCCTCTAACTTTTCGGCCATCCTCGCACCCAGTACGGCTGCACCCACCCCATTTAGGTGCAATCCGTCCCTACCAAAGAGCCGGTGACCGACTGAGAAGTCGGCCCAGTTCTCCAGGAACCCGAAACCCTCCTTACTACACCAGCTCCTCAGCCACTCGTTAACTTCCCTAATCTCCCGCTGCCTCTCTGGTGTGGCTCGAGGTACAGGTAGTATTTCGGAAAATATTACCTTGGAGGTCCTAGTCCTCAACTTAGCGCCTAAGTCCCTGAAATCGTTTAGGACTCTCCGTCTTCCTCTGCCTATGTCATTGGTACCCACGTGTACCATGACAGCTGGGTCTTCCCCAGCCCCACCCAATAATCTGTTCACCCGATCCGCTATGTGCCGAACCCGAGCGCCCGGCAAACAACAGACTGTTCGGCACACACGGTCTTTGTCACAGATTACACTGTCTGCCCTTCTAATAATTGAGTCCCCTACCACCAGCACCTGTCTTTCCTTTCCCTTTCTCCCAGCCTCACTGGAGGAGTTCTTCCCCTGGCAGCTAGGGGCGTCGCTCTGCTCCAGCAATGCTGGTCCCTGACTGGTTTCCCCAACATCACACAACGGGGCGTATCTATTGGGGTGCTCCAGCCCAGGATCAGCCTCCTTGCCTTGTTCCCTTCTACCCCTCCTAACTGTCACCCCTCTACTCTGCTCTGATGCCTGCACCTCCGATACTCCGCCCACCTCTGTGCAGACCCCTGCCTGCACCTGATTGGTACAATCCTGGCTCTCCTCCAGTATGGACATTCGTCTCAGTGTTGCCAGCTGCTTCCCTAGATTCAGGACCTGAGCTTCCAGGGAAGCAACGTGCTCACATTTTGCACATTTGTATTCGCCTTCGATCACATGACCGAGGAACGCATACATATCACAAGATGTACACCGAGTCGCATCTCCACACCCGCCGGGCATTGTACCTACTATCTAATCTAATGGGGATTCAGTAATTTAAGCCTATCCTATGTGGCTATTTCCTGGCTTCCTAACGCTACCTTCTCACCCTCTGGTATTCCGCTCCACTCACTTGACACTCAGTTGCACAACACTCACAATCTCACAGCCAGGTCAGACGCACAACACTGAGTCGCACCGCCCGGTCAGACGCACAACCCTCAGTCGCACAGCCCGGTCAGACGCACAACACTAAGTCGCACAGCCCGGTCAGACGCACAACACTAAGTCGCACAGCCCGGTCAGACGCACAACACTAAGTCGCACAGCCCGGTCAGACGCACAACACTAAGTCGCACAGCCCGGTCAGACGCACAACACTAAGTCGCACAGCCCGGTCAGACGCACAACACCGAGTCGCACAGCCCGGTCAGACGCACAACACCGAGTCGCACAGCCCGGTCAGATGCACAACACCGAGTCGCACAGCCCGGTCAGACGCACAACGCTGAGTCGCACAGCTTGGTCAGACGCACAACACCAAGTCGCACAGCTTGGTCAGACGCACAACACCAAGTCGCACAGCCCGGTCAGACGCACAACGCTGAGTCGCACAGCCCGGTCAGACGCACAACACTGAGTCTCACAGCCCGGTCAGACGCACAACACTGAGTCGCACAGCCCGGTCAGACGCACAACCCCGATCGCACAGCCCGGTCAGACGCACAACCCCGAGTCGCACAGCCCGGTCAGACGCACAACCCCGAGTCGTACAGCCCGGTCAGACGCACAACGCTCAGGTAGTAACAGGTACTCCCAGATACTCAGGTACTCACAGATACTCAGGTACTCACAGGTACTCACAGATACTCAGGTACTCACAGATACTCAGGTACTCACAGATACTCCCAGATACTCACAGGTACTCCCAGATACTCACAGGTACTCACAGGTACTCAGGTACTCACAGATACTCAGGTACTCACAGATACTCAGGTACTCACAGATACTCACAGATACTCAGGTACTCACAGGTACTCAGGTACTCACAGATACTCCCAGATACTCAGGTACTCAGGTACTCACAGATACTCCCAGATACTCAGGTACTCACAGATTCTCAGGTACTCACAGGTACTCACAGGTACTCACAGATACTCACAGATACTCAGGTACTCACAGATACTCAGGTACTCACAGGTACTCAGGTACTCACAGATACTCCCAGATACTCAGGTACTCACAGATATTCCCAGATACTCAGGTACTCACAGGTACTCAGGTACTCACAGATACTCCCAGATACTCAGGTACTCACATATACTCCCAGATACTCAGGTACTCACAGGTACTCACAGATTCTCAGGTACTCACAGGTACTCACAGATACTCAGGTACTCACAGATACTCAGGTACTCACAGATACTCAGGTACTCACAGGTACTCAGGTACTCACAGATACTCCCAGATACTCAGGTACTCACAGATATTCCCAGATACTCAGGTACTCACAGGTACTCACAGATACTCACAGGTACTCACAGATTCTCAGGTACTCACAGGTACTCGCAGATACTCAGGTAGTAACAGGTACTCACAGGTACTCAGGTACTACACTACACCCTCAGTCAGTGTACAATCTCAGTCACCAGTCTTACTTACCTAGTGTATGTCCCTTTAAGTCTGACTCTAGCAGTTCCTGGCTTTTTTTTTTTTTTTTCCCTCAGATGGTCAGTCTCCGCTCTGCACCCGCCTCCCTCTGTCACTTCCCGGTCAGCCTTTGCTCCGCTAGTCTCCTCTGCTCCCTCTCTGTCAGGGGGGGGGGGGGGGGGGGTCCGCACCACTCGCCGCCCGCCGCAAAAAAAAAAAAAAAAAAAAAAAAAAAAAAGGGGGGGGGGGGTTTACTGTACCGCTCGCCACCCGCGATAAGAGAGGGGGGGGGTCCCGACCCGCTTGCCGCTCGCTTCTGGGGGGGGGGGGGGGGGGGGTTCGAGCGCCGCTCCCCGCCGCTGCTCTCCTGGGGGGGGGGGGGGGGGGTTACTCACACGCGGTCGGTCGGTCGGTCGGTCGGTCACGCACAACACACTCCTCTCTCCTGCACGCCCTGACAGCCTCTGATCCCGCGCTCTGCTCCTCTGCTCCACAGCACCACCTGCTGGACCAGAGTGTTCTTTCCTTTGCTAGGAAGGTTCCAGTTCTCATGCACTATTAGCCCCTTTTTTTCTTTGGCGTGATCTCCTTGTGTCCTGGCTTGGGTCTGAGTCGCAGCAGTCCTTTGGCCGACAGCTCCCCTACTTCGGTGGTGAGTATTCTGTCTGGAGCATTACCCGCACCATGGAAGGGTAAGTACAGTCCCCCCCTCTCCCCTTTTAGCATTTTTTTTTGGGGTGGTTGCGGGTAACCTCCAGGGATGTCGGACCTGCCAGCAGGTTTCCTCCTCCCATCCTTAAAAATCCCTCAGTGAGCTTGGCTTCCCCCCTCCCTTCCCCCCTGTCTGAACCTGGAGTCTGGTGGGGGTCCCAGGGCAGCGGATGCAGCGGAGACCCCTGGGGGTCTCCCCCGCTATACCCACTCTGTAATGGTTCAGGGATAGTGTATCCTGTCCTGGTAGTCTGGAGGGGTCCCAGTGTAGGAGACTAGTAGGTGCATGCCCCACTGTTTGCAGTGTGGGTATAGTGAAGAGGGGGGTCCTAGTTTAGAGACCGGTGCAGATTGCACAGCGGAGTCTCCCCTAACATGTTTTCTACCTTCAAGAGGGGGTAGCGTTTCAGAGGGCACATGGTAGATCCTGGCAGCATGCTGCAGCTGGCCATTTTCCCTTAGTCTGGCTGGTCTCCAGTTGGTGGCCATGTTTGTGTAGCCCAATGATGTCACGGGTGCCATTTCCCCTTAGTCTGGCTGGTCTCCGTTTGGTGGCCATGTTTGTGTAGCTCAATGATGTCACAGGGGCCATTTTTTCTTAGTCTGGCTGGTCTCTGGTTGGTGGCCATGTTTGTGTAGCCCGATGATGTCACAGGGCCATTTTCCCTTAGTCCGGGAGACACTGGAGACGACCAAAGCCTCGTGGGGATGCCAAAGCACCTCCTCTTCCTCCTCAGTTTCCTCTTCCTGTGCCCGGGACATATGAACAGGGATGGAGCCCATAGGGATGCTGGGTCCGAATTTTCTGCGCTCCTCCGATCGGTTGGGTGAGTCATTGGGGGTCCCTGTTATCTCTATCTCTGCTGATATGAACCCTAAACCTTGGGGGGATCCTTTAGTTGTGCCAAAAGATTATTTTTGTACTTCAAGGCCTTCCTTTCCTTATGGAGCCTCAGGGTCACATCTCCCCCCACCGACCCCCTCATGGACGTGGCAGGTCTCTCAGAACCCCAGCTTCCTATGGTTGCACTGATGGTGGTCCTACAGACCTTAGTGTCCCGGGTGGAATAAGCGTGTGGGCAAAGGCCCAGGAGGTAGCGCCCCTCGCCTTTCCCTGCTCAGTCTGTCTCATCTGATTCTGAACCTGATGCCGCCGTGGACGTGGCCCATCCATGGGGGCTTAATATCACACCCCCAAATCCATCGGATAATTAGGATGATTCCTCCACGGTCGCAGCAGAGAATAAAAAAGCGTTGGTATACGCTCTTATCACTGCAGTGCGTGAGACTTTAAAAATGGAGGATGCGGCTGATGTAGCCACAGACTTGGCTGTGTCGTGTTTGGTATGCATAAGTCACCTCACATGCCAAAGGTGTTTCGTTATGTGCCTTATTTTGACAGGTTTTCCTGTAAGGAATGGGAACAACCAAAATTACGCTTTGTGGTCCCCAAACGTTTTGCTGTACGTTACCTTTTTGAGGAGTCACTTTTAAAAAAAAGTGGACTAGTCCACCAGTGGTTGACCCTCCTGTTTGCAGGTTGAACAAAGCTACCATGATCCCGGTAGAGGAATCCCCGTACTTTAAGGACCCGGCTTACAGGAAAGCGGAGGCTGTGGCACGCAGCATGTTTACTATGGCTGGTTCAACATTGCAGCCAGTTTTTGCCTGAGCCCTGGTGTCTCAGACCCTAACTGAATGGGCCAAGCTTTTGCACTAGTGCCTGGGGAGTGAGTAGGTCCCTGCTGCTTATGTTGATTTAGTGGACCAGTTGGTCCATGGGTTGCAGTTTATTTGTGATGCAGCTTTGGATACAGCTCCTGTGCTGTCCAAACTTTCTGTTTCAGCAGTGGTGATTAGGCGCGTACTGTGGCTTAAGAATTGGTCCGCAGACCAAGCCTCTAGGAAAGCTCTCATTGATCTGCCCTTTCAAGGGGATCGCCTGTTTGGGGCTACCCTGGATGACATCATTAAGGGTATCAGAAGGAAAGAGTGCCTTCCTGCCATAGTCTAGGAAAGAGAAGGGGCCTCATGGCAAATAGGGGCTCTCCTTCTCAGCACATAGAAAATTATTTTTTGCTTCTGGGACTGAGAATAACGGAAATAGATCTTTCAAATCTTCCCCAGGAGGTTCCAAGCATCCTTGGTCTGGTAAGCCTAGAGCTAGCTTCTCCAGACCCGCAGCCAAGACTCCTTCAGCATGAAGGTCTGCCCTCATCCATTATTGGGGTGGGGGGACATCTTCACTAGTTTCAGGCCTCATGGATCTCCTTCATGAGTCTCAAGAGGATCCAAAAAATAATTCTTTAGGGGGTACCCAGAAAGGGGGACAAAGCTTGTCCTTTTCAGGTTTTAAGGTCCTTAGTTAGTATCCTTGTGCGGATTTAATTTCTGCAAAGATTCAGGTGATGTCCAAACTACCTAGGGTCCCCCCTATCCCTGTCCAGGGAATTGATTTACCTAGGTCTGATTCTAATTCTGAACAGGGTGGTCCTTCCTCTGGAAAAACTTTAGGAACCACAAGCTGTGATTTTCCAGCTGTTGTCATACAGATAGTTCTCTCTCCCATTTTGCATACAGGTTCTGAGTCTGGTGGTATTCACCTTCAAGACAGTTCTATTTGCACAGACCTACATGCAGCTCCTTTTATCAGGTTTGGCTCCACAGGACGATACCAAGGTTCATGGTGAGATCATGGATTCCTCTGGCAGACGCCGCAGGCATCCAAGGGCCACGGTAAGGCCAGTATCATCCTCGGCTCAGGCTTCTTCCGCAATTCCTGCGAGGAATCAAGGGCGAGGATCTTCCAATCAGTCTGGTGGCCATAAACGTCCCTTGGGGGCTTCCTCTTAGAGAAGACCAGTTGTCCCAAATGCTAATCTACCATCCTGCTTTATAGTCGCTGGTTTTAATGGCTTAGCTATTGAAAGCCGGGTACTGAGGGATAGAGGTCTATCTGGATCAGTGATCCCTACTTTGGTGAAAGCGAGGAAGTCGCCTTCCAGCCAGATATACCATTGTACATGGAAAGCGTACATTTCTTTGTGGGAGTCGATTTGCTATCATCCTCGATCCTTTTCTGTGGCTCGGATCTTAACCTTTCTTTAACAGGGAATGATCAGAAGTTGGCCTTAAAGACCATCAAAGGCCAGGTGTCTGCCCGGCAATCTTCTTTCAGTGACCCCCTAGCCCCGCACTCTTTAGCTCGTACCTTCATTCAGGGGGTTTGACATGTTGCTCCTCCTGTATGGTCTGTTTTACCGCCATGGGATTCAAATTTAGTACTTTCGGTTCTCCAGAAACCTCCATTTGAGAATATTCGGGAGATTCCCTTGCCTACGTTATCCCAGAAAGTGACATCCTTAGTGGCTATTACCTCAGCATGCAGGGTATCGGAACTGGCGGCATTATCCTGTCACAGTCCCTATTTGGTCCAAAGGGATAAAGTGGATCTTCATCACTGTCCATCATTCCTGCCCAAAGTTGTCTCTGAATTCCATTTGAATGAGGACATTGTGTTGCCTTCCTTGTGTCCCAAGCCAGCTCATCCCAAGAAATTTGCTTTGCATACCTTGGATGTGGTTCATGCGATTCGGGTGTATTTGGCAGCTACTGAGTCCTTTCGGAGGTCTCGCTTGTTGTAGTTATGGACAGACCAAGAAAAGGGCTGGCCGCTTCTTCGGCTACCATCTCCAGATGGATCAGAAAGACGGTGACTTAGGCCTATCCCCATTAAAGGTTTAGATTCCACCTTTCCCTGTCACGGCCCATTCTACTCGGGCACTGAGTGCTTCTTGACCCTTCCGTCATCAGGCATCAATATCACAAGTTTGCAAGGCGGCCACTTGGTCATCGGTGCATACCTTCACAAAATTCTATAAGGTAGATATTTTGGCATCTGCGGATACTTCTTTTGGCCGCAAAGTTTTGCAGGCTGCTGTTTAAGAGGGGCTTTTCCATCTTGAGGGGTGTTTTTCTTTAAACTTTTATTTTTCAGTTGGGGCTCCTGTGACCTGGTTAAGGCTCCTGTGTCCTGGTTAAGTACTCTTATGTTTAGCCTTCGTTATTTTCCCCACCTCTCATTTTCTTTTTGGCACTGCTTTTGGACGTCCCAGTAGTTATGATTTATGGAGCGCTGTGTCCATCGATGAACGAAAGATAAAATGGGATTTTTGTACTTTCCATAAAATCCATTCAAACCTTAACTTGGCTATAGGTCAAAATATCGGCCAGTGCCGTTCAGATCATTAGAAGTTCACCAACAATGCCCACATCAAATAGACCTCTGTATATAACCTCTTATTAAAATCAAAACAGATCATCATAGCCATTAGCTAAAATCACTAAAAAATATAATCATATAAGATGACCTATCAATAGGCATGTATAGATGCATGTGTGCAATACTATCTACATGTCATGAACTCATACGTATTAATGACTTGCCACCCAATACATTTCAAATGCTTAGGATCCATAATGCACTATGCCTTTAGCATAAAAAACATCCTAAAATGCTTAATCATAATAAAAAGACAAACACAGTGGGATGAGTCACTAGGAAACCTCCTTATTATCAGTGAAGCTAAAGTCATCTGTAATAGATCTGATAAATTTATTAGAAAACATAATATTGCACTACCTCCTATCCTGTGAAACACCTCTAGCTCTAGTAATTGCTTATAAAGCAATTTATGTCAAGCTCCATATTTAATCCATTGGGATAAAGTGCATTGGTGAGATAGATCCAATATGTTTCGCACTTGGAGAGCTCCCTGACCATATTGGAGCCCCTCCATGCTGGATCTATCTTCTCAATACCCCAGAATCTGAGACCTGAAGGGTCCTTGTTGTGCTTACGTTTGAAGTGTAGAGATACGCTGTGGTCTTTAAAGCCTTTGCATATATTCGCTATATGCTCGAAGATCCTCCTGGAAAGTGTCCTTTTAGTGTGCCCAATGTAAATTAGGCCACATGGGCACTCTAAGCCTTAGACCAAATGCGTGGACACGCATGTCATAAAATCCTTAATCTCAAATGATCGCCCATTTGCAGAAGACACAAACGAAGTGAAACCCCTCAAATGCACATTCACTTGTCTACAGGCCTTGCATCTCCGGCAAGCATAGAAACCCTCCCTATTATTCCAAAACATTTTGGGTTTACAAGGAGGGTCCAATACTTTTTTAACGATCTGATCGCCAAACGTTGGGGCCCTTCTATATATGAACACGGGCTCACTCGGCAACACCTTGCCCAAAATTTTGTCCATAGATAGAACCCCCCAATGTCTCCTGAACACCTCCTCCACTTCCTTGTACTGTACGTTGTAATTGGAAATGAAGCCCCATTCATGTTTAATGTTGGGCTCTCTATTTCTATCCCGGAGACAATCTTCTTGTGATGACCTTCCGACTTCAGCAATAGTTCTATCCAGGTTATGGCTACTGTATCCTTTTTCTACAAATCTATCTTTGATAACTTGGGCCTGAACCAAATAATCCAAATCATTGGTGCAGTTTCTCCTGATTCGCAGAAGTTGACCCTTAGGAATGTTCTTAAGCCAATGTTGGTGGTGACCACTTTGTATGGGTAAATATCCATTCCAGTCAGTGGGCTTAAAATAAGCCTTGGTCACCAATTTCCTATTTTACACCATAATTTCAACGTCCAAGTAATGGATCTTTTCCCTACTCTTTTCCCTACTCCAGCTAAATTCCAACCTGATATTGTTATAGTTGGAATTAAGCTAATTTATTTTGATGATTTACCCCTATTGACTTAAATAGTGTTTGCAATAAAGTTTGCAGATTTTAAGGTAAGTTCAATGAACAGCCGGCAAATCGAAGTAATGGATCTTTTCCCTACTCTTTTCCCTACTCCAGCTAAATTCCAACCTGATATTGTTATAGTTGGAATTAAGCTAATTTATTTTGATGATTTACCCCTATTGACTTAAATAGTGTTTGCAATAAAGTTTGCAGATTTTAAGGTAAGTTCAATGAACAGCCGGCAAATCGAACTCAAGCACATTTTCTCATCACTTTTGGTAGCTGCTCAGCTAATGTTTTAAGAAACCTCCATTGCTAATGACAGGCGGAATTACCCAGCCTAATCTGAGCAACAATTAGTTCACAAATACAATTCAGATAAACTGTTGCACAGAGCATATATTTTCTAAAATACATGTGTAGCACCACCCCCGCAGGAGCTGCTGATTATGTTATTGGGTCTACACCCTGCCTAACAACCCACAGAATTGGCTCGATCCCTCCTCAGGCACAACTGACCCAGAATAGGACTGGACTATCAAATGGATACACAGATTAGAATACAATACTTCAATATGATTTGTTACCTTTTCCAAAGATAGTCCTTCTGGGTGACACAATGGAACAACACACAGGATTGTAATTAATCAAAACTTAGTTTACTATGCTTCGAATTGAACAAGGAAGATACATTGAAACACAGTTCCTTAAAATGGGTTAAATCAGCTTTGAAAAAGATAACATAAATACCCCACACTTATCCCTTCCTTTATGCTAGACACGGTACCAGACAGGTAGGCCTATCTGAGTCCCTCCCCCAGAGTTCTCTTCTGTCTTCTTGATTCTTCGCTAGCAAGGGTATTGAATAGAGCTTATTTGTAATCCAAATTAGGAATGAAGATCAAGAGAGAGAAAAACAGCGAGCTGTTGGTTGTCACTGCAGGGTGTCTGTGTGGCTGAGCAATAACTTCTGTGAGAGTGGTAGGCCTCTGGCGCCTATTTTATAGATTCTGTTGTTTGTCTACGAATATCCTGAGATGATATACTATTCTACCCCGGGGTTTATCACCTCCTGTTACGCTACCGCTATCTGTAGATAAAGCTACTTCTTTGGCAGATAAAGTCAGTTATTGGGCATGTGCCCTCTCACCAACAGGAGTTTCTCCTTCGCGTGCTCCACTGCGGTCTCAGTCCTTTTGCTCTATATCAGCCGCGCAAGGTCTTTCTGGCGGATGACTCCGGTCTCTGCAAACAGCGGTATGAGCTCCGGGAATGTGTCTCGTGCTTGAGATAGGACGGTTCAACGTCGTCACTCCAGGCTTAGAGGCTTTGGCCTAATATCCAGCATCAGTCCTCAGCTCTAGCTTCTTGGTTCCAGCGCAGAAGGGCCGAGCTTGGCTCCTCCCTTCCTTTAAATAACCTCCCCCCATAAAGCTGTGCGGTGCAGCCGTGCACCCTGGATCTTACAATGCACACTGGGAGATGTAGTCTCTTCATCTTGCCAAAAAGGAAGTCACAGCCCGGGAAATTCCATGCAGCTACCACTAGAGGGAGCCTAATTCCTTCTCACATATCAACAGTATCTTTAGGCATATTTAACCCCGCTACACATGGAACCATTGAAATGATTATACTGTGGAATAGCATTGACAGCAGACCAATACTCTTAAAAATAAAATCTGTGAAATTAGCCAAATATAATACATTTTGGATATATTATATTTAGCTAATTTCTACCTGCCACATCGATCTTTAAAAATATCCTTGTGATCCTTTAAGACTGCAATCCCCCTGAGGAAGACTTAATTAGTCGAAAATCGTTAATGTTAACCGCTTGCCAACAGACGCAAGTACATTTACTGCGGCAATCAGCCCCTCCTGGGCAAAGCGACACTCGCCCAGGAGCCTGTAAAGGGCGAGCGCGTGCCACCGGAAGCATGCTCCCGCCCCCGCTTGTTCACGGCCATCCCCGCGCAAGTGACTGGTGACTCCGATGTCCGCCGGCCACTCGCAATCTCCCGCTGGAGAGGGAGAAAGGCAGGCGGTTAATGTAAACAAAGCCGCCTGTCATTCTCCCTGGTGTAACTGCAGAGATCATACGATCCTGCAATGTAGGATCGTATGTCTCTGTGGTTACATCAAAAGCCACGGCCCTTGACAGTTAGAAGCACGCCCCTAGGGACACACTTAACTCCCGGATCTCTAATAAAGTTAACCCCTTCCCTTCGATCGGAGCATCCAATGAGAGATGATCTCAAATGTAAACGTATGAGATCATCTCTCATTGCCAGCTCTCCTTCCTCACACAGAGACTGCAGTTTGAGGAAGGAGAGATCTGTGAGTTTTTTGAGCGTTTACAGTGTGCGATCTGAGTGCCAATCAGTGTGCCCACAGTGTCCACAGTGTCAATCAGTGTGCCCACAGTGCCCATCAGTGTGCCCATCAGTGCCCATCAGTGTGCCCACAGTGCCCATCAGCGTGCCCACAGTGCCAGTGTGCCCATCACAGAGCCAATCAGTGTGCCCATCACTGTCACAGTTCCCATCAGTGTCACAGTGCCCATCAGTGTGCCAATCAGTGTCACAGTGCCCATCAGTGTCACCGTGCCCCTCAGTGCCATCAGTGCCACCAGTGTCACGTCTCAGTTTCACCGTGTCAAAAGGGCCTACAGTTCAATCAGTGTCATCGGTGCTATCAGTGTCATCAGTGCCATTAGTGTCACCGTGCCAGTGCCCACAGTGCCATTGTCAGTGTCATCAGTGCCTACAGTGTGACCGTTCCTCGCTGTGCCATTAGTGTCACCGTGCCTCATTGTCAGTGTCAACGTGCCATTAGTGTCACACAGTGCTGCATATCAGTGCCACCTATCAGTGGAACCTCATTAGCATCCATCAGTGTAGGATCAACATCACCAACGATGGCAAAGAGATTTTTTTCAGCTGAGGAGGCCTACAATATTCTTAGTGTGGCTGACAAGATCAACAAGGAGCTCTCTGCTTGTTGATCTTGTCGGATTCTTCTTCGGATTCAGAGTCTGACTCCGAAGTAAATTACGAGCCGGTCGTAAGCAGTGGGACGCAGACGGACTCAGACGAAGAGGAATATCACGTGCCTACCAAACAAAGGCGTTCTGTTGAGGTGGAGGCAGTGGCATCCACCAGCTCCACAGTGCCATCCACCAGCACCACGTGCCATCCACCAGTGCCACCGTGCCATCCACCAGCACCACAGTGCCTCGGCAAGAAAGACCAAGTACAAGTGGGGTGTCACCTCACCCCCAAAGGGTTAGGACCCATGCAAGCCTTCCCTATGCCCTTCAGAACCCCTTGTGGCTTCCTCCTAACTCAGGAGAAGCCTTCATCCACCCTTTCACTGCCCAGCCAGGAGTCCAGGAGAACTTTGCCCCGATAGACTTCTTCAATTTAATTTTTACAGAGGACCTGCTGACGTCAATTGTGGCCCAGTGCAACCTGTACGCACAGCAATTTATTCAGAGTAACCCCACGTCTTATTATTCTCGTCCCTATGAGTGGAGAGACCTAACGGTGGGACTCAATAAAAAAAATGATCTGCACGCATATTGGTCAACCAAACCCATCTACCATATGCCAATCTACTCCGCAGTAATGCCCAGGACCAGATATTTGATGATAATGAGGTTCCTCCAGTATAATGACAATACCCAGTGCCCTCCCCGAAATTCCCCAACATTTGACAAGCTTTATAAAATTCGGCCACTTCTAAATTATTTTTCAGAAATATTCCCTCAATTATTTACCCCAGACCAACATATATGTGTGGATGAGTCCCTTGTTAAATTTACCGGCAGGCTTGGCATCAAAAAATGTATCCCCTGCAAACGGGCCCACTATGGGGTAAAGGTGTATAAATTATGTGACCGAGCCACAGGGTACACATATGCCTTCATGGTGTATGAAGGGAAGGACATCCAGCTGCATCCCCCTGAATGTCCGGACTACTTGGGATCAAGCGGGAAAGTTGTTTGGAACCTCATTTACCCTCTCCTAGAAAAAGGCTACCATCTTTACGTAGATAACTTCTGCACAAGTTTGCCCCTGTTCCGCAACCTTCACAGGAAGAAGACTCTGGCATGTGGCATGGTCAGAAAAAACAGGAAAGGCTTTCCTCAAAAGCTCGTAAACAAGAAGCTAAGAAGAGGGGAGACGGCTAGTTTGCAAAATGAGGAAATTCTGGCTGTGAAGTGGAGGGACAGAAGAGACGTGTACATGCTGTCTTCAATCCACAATGACAACTACGTGGAAGCCCGAAGAAGGAATGGCCCAATCCGAAAGCAAACGTGTGTTCAGGAGTACAACTTGTTCATGGGGGGAGTGGACTTCAATGACCAAATGATGGAACCCTATCTACCCACAAGACGAACATACCATTGGTACAAAAAAGTCTGAATTTATCTTTTTCATTTGGCCACATACAATTCCTACATAATTTACCGCAAGTCCACCGAAAGCCCCCAACCCTTCCTTTATTACCTGGAGGAAATCTTCACTGCCCTTATATTCCCAAACAGCCCACCAGAAAAAATTTGATCCGATGTTATAAGTAGACTTTCTGAACGCCATTTTCCCAGTAAAATCCCTCCCACACAAACAAACAAAAAACGGCAGAAAAAAATGTAGGGTGTGTACCAGTGCAGGAGTTAGAAGGGACACCCGTAATTATGGTCCCCAGTGTCCTTCCAAACCAGGCCTCTGTATAGAAGACTGTTTCCACCGTTACCATACTTGTCTACATTATTAGTGAAGTATGGTAAACGTAGTCCTCAATTTCTGCCATTTACCTTCACCCCTTATGCCACTGTATGCTCCTGAACTGACCCTGGCCTGTTATTGAACTACGCCTTTGCCTGCTGATTTTGTACATATGTCTGCCTTCTCAGGAACTGACCCTGGCCTGTTATTTGACCACGCCTTTGCCTGCTGATTTTGTACATACCTCTGCCTGCTCTGGAACTGACCCTGGCCTGGTTTTTGACCATGCTTCTGCCTGCTGATTCTGTTCATACCTCTGCCTGATCTGGAACTGACCCTGGACTGTATGACCTTGATTTTTGCCTGCCTCTTGGAGTAGTGGGATTCATACCACAGGGGTCTCACATATGTGAGGGGACCAGAATTGTTTTTCTGGATGAAGAAAACACATTTTTTTGTTTTTCTTCTTCCCAGATTAGGGTCTGGATCCCGGAGGCTTCAAAGAGATTTGGGTGGGAGAAGCCTCTACCCCTGTCCCCATTCTATCCTGACAGAGGCCCTACTTCTGCCTGCAGGACTTACTGCCATCATGCCTCTGCCTGCCGCATGAACTGACCACACCTCTGCCTGCTACTTGAACTGTGGACCATGTTCATGCCTACCACCAGGACCAATATTTTGGCACTTCTCACAATATCTCGGCCTGCACTGACACTGGACTGGTATCCTTACCTGTTGCCTGGACAATTGCATTCGCTGTTGCTGCCTGCTGCCTGCTGCCTGGACTACCAGTGCTCAACTCCTGTGGACAACTGTGCTTCTAAAACTACAGGTAAGCTTTTGTTTACCCTTTGCTCAGCAGAATGTATTTTGGGGTGTAATTCATGGTATGTGTATGCTATGTGCCCCTAGAACACCTGATGGTGTTCTTTGCATGTTGGGCCTCTGTATGTGACCAGACTGCGTAAAAAAGCAGAATGTATTTTGGGGTGTCATTTTTGCTATGTACATGCTATGTGTTGGAAATATCTTATAAATGGACAACTTTGTGTAAAAAAAAAATGCGTTTTCATTTTTTTTCCACATTTTCCAAAAATTTCTGGAAAAAATGACATGTTCAAAAGACTCATTATGCCTCATAGATTATACGTTGGGGTGTTTTCTTTCCAAAATGGGGTCATTTAGTGGGCTTTTCCATTGTGCTGGTGCTCCAGGGCCTTCAAAAGTGTAATAGGTGGTTGAGAAATAAAAAGTGTATTTTATGCTCCTAGAACGCCTAGAGGTGCTACTTCAATGTTGGACCTCTGTATGTGGCCTGGCTGTAAAAAAGTCTCACACATGTGGTATCGCCATACTCAGGAGGAGTAGCAGAATGTATTTGGGGTGTCATTTTTGCTATGTACTTGCTATGTGTTGGAAATATCCTATAAATGGACAACTTTGTGTAAAAAAAAAATGCATTTTCATTTTTTTTCCACATTTTCCAAAAACTTCTGGAAAAAAAGGACATGTTCAAAAGACTCATTATGCCTCATAGATTATACGTTGGGGTGTTTGCTTTCCAAAATGGGGTCATTTAGTGGGCGTTTCCATTGTTCTGGTGCTCCAGGGCCTTCAAAAGTGTAACAGGTGGTCAACAAGTTAGATGTGTAGTTTATGCTCCTAGAACACCTGATGGTGCTCCTTGCATGTTGGGCCTCTCTATATGAGTAGACTGTGAAAAAGTCCCACACATGTGGTATCGCCATACTCAGGAGGAGTAGCAGAATGTGTTTTGGGGTATAGTTGCAAGTATGCATATGCCATGTGAGAGAAATAACCTGTTGAAAATGACAATTTTGTAAAAATTTTATTTTGCAAAGAATTGTGGGAAAAAATGACAACTTCAAAAAACTCACCTTGCCTCTTATTAAATACATTGGAATGTCTACTTTCCAAAAAGGGGTCATTTGGGGGTCATTTGTACTTTCCTGGCTACTTAGGGTCTCAAGAAATGAGACCTGTCAGTACATGTAGAAGTATAAATTTTGGCCAAAATTTATGAAGAAAAATTACTAATTTGCAAAATTTTATAACAGAAACTAAAAAAAAAAACGTTTTTTTTTTTAATTTTTGTTTTTTTTTTTCATTTATAGCGCACAAAATAAAAAGCCCAGTGGTGATTAAATACCACCAAAAGAAAGCTCTATTTCTATGAAAAAAAAGGACGAAAAATTCATATGGGTTCAGTGTTGCATGACCAAGTAATTGTCATTCAAAATGTGAGAGCACTGAAAGCTAAAAATTGGTCTGGGCAGGAGGGGGGTTTAAGTGCCCAGTAGGCAAGTGGTTAATATTAAAAAAAGGTTTCCACCATTTGCTTGCTTCTTACTAAAGGCATTTCATGTTTTCTTTACTTACCTTTAATGTATTTGAAATGTATAGCATGTTAGATTGTTTCAATGCTTGCTTTTCATTACGTTGTAAAATTCCAATTCAGTTTAATCTGGATCCTGCAACTAATATTGTATTCCAAACAAGCGCATTATTTTATAAGTGCTTTTTTTTTTTTTTTGCCTCACAAGCTGAAAACTGACTTTGTTAAGATCTAGGAAATGAGGCAGAAAGTTATTCAAATGATTGGAAGTAATTTTTACAAGCAGACTTCTATCACCATCAATTAGTTGTAGTTTAGAGCTTGAGCAGCTGGTCAGACTGCTTTCCACATTAATCACTACAATAATTATTTACAGCCACAGTAGAAACACTGTGTCATATTTTGACAACACAGTCAACCAGAAGTAGGAGTATATTTTAATACTTGCAAAGTCAGCATTACATCTTAAAATATAACTAAAGGCATTTTTTTAAACATAGCGGAGAGGGATTAGAACACCTGACAGGTTTTTATTACTGCTTGTGTTGCTGTTAGGGAAATTTGCCCTCACAATTTTTCATGCATCTCAATTTTACAAGAATTATCGAAAGTGAAATAAAATCCCAAATCTTGGGTTTTCCCCAGAAAAGTAATAGAGGGGAAATGGTGATATTATTTCTGATGACCCTGATGACAACCAGGGATTTCTTTACTTCCTGTTTTGACTATGTGATAGGAAGTGGAGAGAATTCTCCCAAATGAGACACAGAGTAAGGAAGGGTTATAAGCCCCTTTATGCAATCTATTTCAAATAAGAAAAAAAAACTTTTGCTTTTAGTTCTTCTTTAACCACTTCAAGACCGGGCCTAATTTTTGACACTTTTTGTTTACCAGTTAAAATCAGTATTTTTTGCTAGAAAACTACTTATAACCCCCAAACATTATTTTTTTTTTTTTAGCAAAGACTCTGGAGAATAAAATGGCGGTCATTGCAATATATTTTGTCACACAGTATTTGCGCAGCGGTCTTTCAAATGCCATTTTTTTGGGAAAAATTACGAAAAATCAAATTTCACTGCAATTAAAAAAAAAACGAAACAGTAAAGTTAGCCCATTTTTTTTGTATATTCTGAAAGATGATGTCACGCCAAGTAAATAGATACCCAACGTGTTATAGTTTAAAATTGCGCACAGCCGTGGAATGGCGACAAACTACGGTCAATACAAATCTCCACAGGCGGCGCTTTAAAAACTTTGAACAGTTACCAGTTTAGAGTTAGTGTAAATACCTATAAAAGTGCTGCGCCAGCAATACTTAATCAATATATATACAGGTGATATTGATGGTGTAATAAATTTCAAAAGAGTCTAAAATAAAGTACATAAGTGTCCAAATAAAGGTGAAAAGAAGAAACTACCAACAAGGTAGTAAAAAAACCAAAGGTGGTAATAAAATCATAAAAATGTCTTCACAAACACCGCTGTGCATATATCCCACCACCGGCTAGATTGGTCTCTCACCTCAGCCACAGACCCATAAAGGGTCAAAGATCGCATATATCAGCTGTAGCAACCCTGGGAATTATCCTCTCCTAGCTCTCTCAGACAGCCCAACATAGATCACTCAGGTGGGGATGGATGAACTCCAATCAAACTCAGAAATCGGTGTATATATAAAACAAAGGGGACATATATAGGTCTCTCCGTCTGAATAACAATGTCTTTATTAGATACTAGACATTAAGCCCGTTAAATTAACGGGTGCTAGAACATTATGTATGGGGGAGGGAGGGGATTGTAGTGTATGGGGGGGGAGGGGATTGTAGTGTATGGGGGGGGGCGATTATAGTGTATGGGGGAGGGGATTGTAGTATATGGGGGTGGGAGGGGATTGTAGTGTATGGAGGGGATTGTAGTGTATCGGGGAGGGAGGGGATTGTAGTGTATGGGGGAGGGAGGGGATTGTAGTATATGGGGGAGGGAGGGGATTGTAGTATATGGAGGGGAGGGGATTGTAGTGTATGGGGGGATTGAACGATAAATGTCGGGTTGGAGATTGGTGTGGGGAGATGTGAGGGTGGGAAATCAGAGAGGAGGGGGGAGGGGAGCTCCTCACACACGCAAAACAGTGGATCATCCAATAGGAAAAGACACCCAAATCCACCACCACCTCCCCTCCCCCACCCCAGCTGAGGGTCTAACCCCCCCCCCTCCCCCTCTGGGACTCACCCTGGGGAAGTCGGTGACCCGGCACACACCGTACGGTAAGACAGAGGAGTTTCCGGGGTTCAGTCACCTCAGAGACGGGGAGAGCCCCAATCACCGTCCATGGCGGAACAACGCTCCCAGCATTCCCCGAGCCCGGGCCAATGATGTTGCTGTGATCGGGAGGGGGCGGGGACTGGGAGGCAGGGGCGGTTGTAGCGCGGGCTGTGATAGGTAGACGGGTTTGGTTGCATGGTGAGCCGTGAGATGGGTGGGCGGGGAGAGGGAGGTTATTATGTTGTTTAATAGGCTGCGATAGGGGTGGGCGGGGACAAAGAAGGTGATTGGGCATAATAGTCTGGGATGAGGGTGGGCAGGAAGTTTGGTTTTACACTACAGCACGCTGTAATTCTACACCGGCCGCCCGAAGTCTCTCTGCGTCCCAATGGCTGTCCTGGGGCACATGCGCAGTAGCGCATTTCCACAGACACAGGGAAAGCGGACGCAGAGACACATGGATTTTATTAATATAGATAGTAAAAGGTACTCCCATTTGGCGTCAATCAGCGGTGCACGCAATGCAGACAGATACACATGCAGCTGGGACAAAGGGAAAGTACAACGTCAGGTACGCAGGCTCCACCCCCTATACGCGTTACGTCAGAGCTAACCAATAGCTTTCGACTTCTTCAGTAGGGGTTTTTTACTACCTTGTTGGTAGTCTCTTCTTTTCACCTTTATTTGGACACTTATGGGCTTTATTTTAGACTCTTTTGATATTCATTACACCATCAATATCACCTGTTTATATATTGATTAAGTATTTCTGGCGCAGCACTTTTATAGGTATTTGCATATTATTTGTGAGGTGTTACATAATTTGTGTTTGCAGCCGGATTATTGCACTGATATTTGTATACTTATTTGCACCAGTATTAACTTGCTGTTTCAATTGTTTATATCATCTTTGGTTTTTTCACTAGTTGGTTGCGCTGATAATTTATTGATTATTAGAGTTAGAGTGTAGCTCTTTTTTTTTAATTATTGCTCACGCTCTGGCAATCGCAGCGATACCTCACATGTGTGGTTTGAACAACGATTTGATTTGCGGCGCAAATTCCATATACGTTTTCTTTTGTGCGCGAGCTCACGGCGACGGGAGCGGCTAAAATTTTTTTTTTTCCTATTTATTTTATTTTTTTTTTTTAATTTTAACACAGGTTTATAAAAAAAAAAAAAATATCACTTTTATTGCTGTCACAAGCAATGTAAACATCCCTTGTGACAGCAATATGCAGTGACAGGTACTCTTTATGGAGGGATCGGGGTCTAAAAGATCCTAGATCCCTCCACTGCACTTCCATGTATTCAAAACACCGAAAACTGCATTTTTGAATACAGTCACTTTTTGAATCTGCAGCCTTTATTACACTATTAATCCCAGCAGTGCCGCAAGATTACAGCAGCAGGGGTAGGGGGATCATAGAACAGAAGATGTCAACTAAAGTAGCAGCCAGCAGCACAAGGAACATATCGGGCGGAATTACTAATACTAGTGCGCCAGTATTAATAAATCTCCTCCATTCTTTTTACCATAAATAATGTACCTTGTGTGGTACTAAATCCAAAACCAAAATGAAATACAGTTAAAGTGCAGCTTACCAGTCATTAGATGTGGTGGCTACATTCGTTTTCTGTTTTTAGGCTTTTTAACCTTTGCTTTCACCTGGTGATCTGGACCATAACCCACCTGTATTAGAGTGTCCAAATGTGACCCCTGTGAAGGAGTGCAGGGGGCACATTGGGACAGCAGCATTGTCAGCCTGGGGGAAGGGAATTGTTAGATGTACTAGCAGATTTAGATGCACTAACAAGTTAAAGCCAAATCCCAGCTAATACTTTATAAGCAATTACAGTAAACAGCTTTTTTTTCCTGCTTTTGGGATAATGAGATTATGTTTTACATAAATAAATAGAAGACCATTGTAAACACCCCTGCCAGTGTAAATGGTTAGTATCTTGTCTGTACCTGATACATTTTGCTGGAAAGCTTGTTCTTTTGAAAACAACAGACCTGCTGGTTGGATCAACAGGTGACAATAGAAGCAAGAAAGCCTAAAAAATAAAATGAATGCAGTCATCACATCTAAGAATTGGTAAGCTGCTAAATAATAACTGTTTGCTTTTTGGGTTTAATACCACTTTAAGGCCCCTTTCACACGGGCGCTCCGTATGTCCGTATATCACCCTATCCGTTTGCGGGTGATATACGGACATAATGCATGTCAATGGGATTGCAGATGTCAGCGGATGACCATACCTAGAGGACGTAATCCACACCTACCTGGTGTAAATGCATTTTAAATGCTATCTTGAGCATTATTTCTATAAATTTGTGATCTGTAACAGTCCCAAGCCCCACTTGACTCAAATTGTTTCATCCTTTCAGACCAATTTGTATTCTGCTACATATTTTTGGTTAAAAAAAAAATCGCAAGTAGAGTATTTTGATTGGTTTGCGCAAAAGTTATCGCGTCTACAAAGTAGGGGAAAGATTTATGTCATTTTTATTTATTTTATTTTTTTCTACTAGTAATGGCGGCTATCTGCGATTTTTAGTGGGACTACAACATTGCCGCGAACAGAATGGACCCCTAACAGACATTTTTGGGGACATTACTACAGTAATCAGTGCTAAAAATATGCACTGTTATTGTAATAATGGCAATGGCAGGGAAGGGGTTAACCCGGGGGTGATCAAAGGGTTAAGTGTGAGCCCAAGGGAGTGTTTTCTAACTTTATGGGTGAGGGACTTGTGATATGAACACATAGACCTGTGATCCTATAAAGGAGAATCACAGGTACTCTGATCATTTCCGAGAGAACAACGATCTGCTGTGTTTACAACAGCTGACCGTTGTTCTCTCTCAGCGGGTGCCCGGCGGCAATCGGTGCCACCGGTCCCGTGGATCGGCATCCCTGCTGCCTAGTGGGGGGTGGGTGCGCGCCAGGACAGCTCTCGCGAACTGGTGTACCCATATGTTGATTCGCACAGCCGAGCCAGCCTGCCACAGTATATCTGCTGCGGGCGGTCAGCAAGCGGTTAAAGGAGTTGTAAAGGCAGGAAGGTTTTTTATCTTAATGCATTCTATGCATTAAGATAAAAAGCCTTCTGTGTGCAGCAGCCTTCCCAGCCCCCCCCCCCCCCATCCCCATCCCCAATACTTACCCGACTCTGTCCAGGGATGTCCATGAGTCCCTTGGCTGTCCTGGCACTCTCCCTCTTGATTGGCTGAGATACAGCCATTGGCCCCTGCGGCTGTCTATCAAAGTCAGTGAGCCATTTAGGAGAGAGAGGGGCGGGCCCTGGATGGCAACTCTGTGTCTGAATGGACACATGGAGCTGCACCTCAGCTCAGGTGCCCCAATAGCAAGCTGCTTGCTGTGGGGGCACTGGACAGGAGGGAGGGGCCAGGAGCAGTAACGAGAGATCCGAGAAGAGGAGGATCCGGGCCACTCTGTGCAAAACCAACTGCACAGAGGTAAGTATAACATATTTGTTTTTTTTTATTTATTTATTTTTTAAAATAAGACTTTACAATCACTTTAATGAACATGTCTGGGCACATTAATCAAAAATTCAACGAGAACTATAATTCCTGGGGGCCACCAGATGCTGTGCACAGGCATCCTAAGTAAGTGTATGGGAGTGCAGCAGCTGCACAGACACAGATGCAGACAGGGTAGCACACCTGTCAAATTGAGATGAGCGGCTGTGTCTGTGAAGCCGCTCTGTCCCCATACACTTATATGGTCTGCCTGCATGCAGCACCTGGTGGCTCAACCTGTTTAAATACATGACCCATTTACAGACTATGGGCCTCAGCCCCTCTTTGAATGAGGCCCAAGAGCTTATGTTGGCTGTATATCTGTGATAGAAAATTAGAGATTTACTAGTTTTAAAAAAGTATAAACAATTATAATAAAACACTAGTTTGTAATTTATAATATTAAGCAATATATAATCAAAAAATGTTTTTTGGAAAATGTTACTTGTAAGAAAAAAAAAAAACTACAATATAACTTCCCCAAAGCCCTGCAGTCTCTGGCCCATTTTGTCCAAGCTCTTTGCTCTGCAACTCTTCCCCTACATAACTTCATGAAAATGTCCTGGCCTGGGTTGCCCCAGAGTGGCAGGTTCCCATCTACTTTTTTCCTACTAATTTTTTAATGTGTAATTTTATATTTTTATTTTTTCATTCTGTATTTTTTGGCATTGTTGCAGTGGTTGGGCTGCATACAGCAGAGGCCAGGCATATCTGCAATTCCTCTGTTCTACCAATATAGTCTTTCTCCAAACAAGCACAATACAATGGAAAGGGCAAGATGCAGCAAATTGAGGGCCAAAATCTTACAGCAAGGGGAAAGCAGGCAACAGCAAACATTACATGTAAAGTCATATGGCCATATTCTGCCCACCTCCCCTGAGTTAGGGTTTTTATTTTGGCAAGGCATCATTTAATACATTTATTTTTGCTAGGACTTTTTTAATTTTGAGGTTGGAGTTTACCCTTTTGATGACACAAGCAAAGCTGCCCTTTGTTTGCAGCATATTATGATATACTTCTGCAATAAAGTAGAGTGCACCCAATCACTACACATATAAGTATTGCCATACAGTAGCTGCCATTAAATTGAGATGATCCTCTTTATTTAAAAAATAAAAAAAAAGTTAGGCATTCCTAAAGTGTAAGCCAGAGGTTCTGCACATGGAGTAGCAGGGGGTGAGCAGGTTCTGCACGGCAAAGTGGTGACTTGGTCACACCCTCTACATTCAAGGTGCATCTGCACTTTTTATCTCAGAGTGGGCATGCTACAAAGCCAACGCACACAAAAGAAATTGTAAAGTGACTGACAAAGCCTTTATCTTCTTACTCCAAGCCTTTATGTTCTTACTGCAGTCTCTAGCTTCAAGTCCTGCTAATGCAACCTTTTCCTCCACCTCCTCTGCTCCTTCCAGGTGCAGAGCAACCACTTGACTACTAGTTCTGCTAATGCACTCTTTTCCTCCTCTTCCTCCAAGGGACGAAGCAGCCGCTGAAGAATAAGTTACCAAATAACCCCTATAATGCCATCTTGTCAAAACTACGGTTGCTATTCTCATTACAGCTTGTGGAATCACTCCTTTTTGCAAATTAATGGCCTGTGCTACACCACAGTGGCAGTTATCCAACCACCATTATTTTGTCCAGAAGGCTTTTTCTGCATTTTATCTGCTTGTGGAATGCAATGAGGTAGCTGGAGGCAGAGGAGAAGTTTAACGAAATGGAGAATGGTTGGGGTGTTGGTGAACAGGAGCAGAAAATGGGGCAGGAGGAGGATACCTACAGCCATAGACTGGCCGCCCTTCTACAATGAAGGACGGGAGGCAGGCAGCAGCAAATACCTAAGCATAGAATCCTACAGTCATAGGTTGACCACACTTCCTCAAATCTTCCTGCAACAGGAAACATATCCCGTCGGGACCATGTCATTCACTGTCATAGACTGGAGGTTCTGTTTCTGTTTGTGGCTGGTATATACATTATTTTTTTACCCATTTTGTTATCTATAAAATGCCTAAATACTTTTGATTTAGACTAGGGCCTATCTCCACAATTTTTTTTTTTTTTTATGCTATTATTTATCAGATTTATTTATTTATTTTTTTTCACAATAAGGTGCTCTATTGAAAAAAAATTGTAAGATTACAATCAAGCGTCAAAGTAAAGGTAAACATATGGATAAACATATCCATTGAATCATGTAACATGAAGCAGAACATACAGATAACAATATAACTTATTCGTAAATTTGAGTTTCCAATCCACATAAGTGTACATAAGGACCAAAGTGGTGAGGATAAACCCCAATATTGAAGCTATATCAAAGTGTTGAGTAAGTATAAGTTCAGCATACGCGTGGAATGTTATCAAGGCAAATCAACATGTTATCTGGGTGAGAGGTAGAAAACATCCCTAGACCACCAACTACAAATGGGATGGTGAACTAGTGGTCTTAAAGAGATAAAGAAAGGGAAAGAAGAGGGGAAAAAGAGAGATAAAGCAAGAATGGGTGAAAGAAAAGGTAGGAAAGGTAGAGATGAAGAGAGAATAGGTTGAGGGATGGGAAGGGGAGGGGGCCCGGCATGGACACCCAATCAATTTGTGAAGGGGACAACCAGTGAAGAGGTTTCTAATATATGATATAAATTTGATAAAATGGCTCAGGATTGAACTTAACCATTATATTTTATAGAGTTATATTCTTGTGATACTGAAAAGATCTGCCAAATTGACCAAAGTTTCCGGAACTTATCGTTTTTTTCCATTTTCATGGCGATTGCTCTTTCCATTTCGTAAAATTTGATCCATCTTACTTAGCCAATCCTTGATAGGGGGTATGTGGGTAGAGTTCCAATGTAATGGGATTAAGCTTTTGGCCCGAATTGAGTAGATGTCTTGTAAGTGATGATTTGTATCTTCTGTAAGAAAATGAGTTAATGTGTAGGAGGAATGTGGGAGCGTCAAAGTCTAAGTCTACATCAGTTATGTATTTTATCCATTTTGCAATGTCTTTCCAAAATGTTTGTATTGGGGGGCAAGACCACCAAATGTGCATAAAGGTGCCGCGTCCAGCATTACATCTCCAACAGGAATCTGTCGGTGAGGGGTACCAGTGTTTAAGCTTTACTGGAGTTCTATACCATTGGGATCTGATTTTAAATGCTGATTTCTGGAGTTGGGTGCTAAGTGAGCATTGATGTGAGAAGATGCATGACTTCCTCCATTGTGCATTCCTAAAGTTTTACCCAAGTCTTTTTCCAGAGTGTTTTAAACGGATCTATATGGTTCGGTAAGGTTTCGCTAAGCCATTGATAGGCCTGTGACGTTACCTTTCTCATTGGGGCCTGGAGAAGGCAGCATTTTTCAAAGCTTGTAAGGTCTCTGTGGAATTGTATCTTGTCCTTATTACATTGGAGGAAGTCATGTAGCTGTACATAATTCCAGTATGACAGGGGGTAGTTAGCTGAGCATTTTTTTTCATAGCCGCAAACTGTAGAATTTTGGAGTTGTGGAAACAATTATTGGCCAATACTGTTTTAAATTCCCCTCGCAGAGTAGCAACAAAAGAATTGTTACCCACTCCTGGTGGGAAATCAGGATTGTTATAGAGTGCAGTGAGAGGGCCAGGGCAGGTAGTTAATTTATATCAGAAAGGTCTTGAAGCTTAGTTCCCTTTGTGGGCAAATTTTGCATACTAACTGATTGCCTGTTGAGTATATATTAAGTGATGAGTGGGTAGATTGTATTGATGAGCTATCTGGTGAAAGGAAAGGGGCCTGCCTGTTGCATGGTCAAATAGTTGTGATAATTTGGTTAGGCCAAACGAAGTCCAAGTGGTATAGGCTGCATATTGCTGTGCCTGTGGAAACAGAGGATGGTTTGCAATAGGGAGATAACTGAGGAGGTACTCCCAGCTTCTTCCTCAATTCTCTCCAGGCCAGTACCATATCCCTTATCAAGAGATTATGTTTCAGGGGAGGTGGAAGAAGTCTGATTCCACAATGCAGTAAGGCAGATAATGAGGCCGGACTTGCTATCTGGGCTTCTAATCCATAGTTTGAATATTTGGACGTTTGTGTTATCCAATCTAAACCTCCCCGCAAGAGACAAGATAAATTGTATAGATGTATATTTGGGAGGTTAACACCCCCTTCATTTTTAGGTGAGCATAATTTATGGAAGGAAATTCTGGGTCATCTATTATGCCAGATGAACGAGGTTAAGGCTTTTAGGAGTTTTTGGATGTCCTGATGTTTCAATAGTAAAGGGAGGGTTTGTAGTAGGTAGAGGAGTTTAGGGAAGCTGGCCATTTTGAACAAATGGCATCTGCCAAATGTTGAAAGGGAGAGGTTTGCCCAGTTTTCAAGTTCTGCTATTATTTTAGAGCTAATGGGAGAGAAGTTA
This sequence comes from Pelophylax lessonae, assembly GCF_965119305.1. Taxonomy (NCBI): domain Eukaryota; kingdom Metazoa; phylum Chordata; class Amphibia; order Anura; family Ranidae; genus Pelophylax; species Pelophylax lessonae. The sequence continues at coordinate 271,104,023 of NC_138772.1, read as the reverse complement.
AGTTGGTAGAGTGAGGAGGGAGTCTTACCTATTTTAATACCTAAGTATTTAATATGGGTTTTGGCTATTGGGAATATCAAACTATCGTCCCAGAGAGGGGGGCATATTTGGAAGAGGGGGAGGATCTCGCTTTTAGAGAATTGTATTCTCAGGTCTGAACATAGACTAAAGCACTCAAAGATTTCTTGGATATGGGGCAAATCTGCTTGTGGGTTTGATGTGAATATTAATATGTCATCTGCAAACAATGCCAACCAAATTTCCTGTGAGCTCACCTTGACCCCATAGAGGTTTGATTGGAAAAGAAGATAACGGGATAAAGGCTCTAACGCAAGGTTGAAAAGAAGGGGCGAAAGAGGGCAACCCTGTCGGGTGCCTTTGTGTAGTCTAAAAGTATTGGAGATGTGGCCTGCTGCAACGACATTCGCTGGTGGGGCCAAGTACATGGCAGTAATGAGATGAAGGAATGGGCCCCCAAAACCAAATTTGGAAAGGACCATCTTGAGCCATTGGAAACTGATATTATCAAATGCTTTTTCAGCATCAAGGGTGACGATGGTAGTATCCGAGGCCAAGCCGGCCCTCGACTGTTCCAGAACTGTGGGAACTTTTCTTATATTGGAGGTGGCAGAATGCCCTTGAGTAAATCCTGCTTGTGCAGGGTTTATGTGGGTGGGCATGATGAAAGCCAATCTTATTCGCCACTATCTTGGAGAGAAGTTTTGTGTCTAAATTTAGGAGGGATATTGGACGGTAGGAGCCAAGGTCAGTAGTGTCTTTCCCCTTCTTGGGTATAAGTTCTATATGGGCTTGGAAGCCGGATAGGAGGTACGCATTCCCATTGAGTATGTGCTGGAATACACTGGTTAAAATAGGGAAAATAATGTCCATAGAGAGTTTGTAGAACTCGGGGGTAAAACCATCTGGCAGAATAGGATTTGAACATTCCTCAGCTCATCCCGGCTGCTGAAGCAATTGTTAAAGCATAACTAAACCCAATAATTCAATGGTTTCAAAAAACATTTTACATGTTTACATGCTCTTTTTAAAATAGATTTTTCCTTTAAATACTAAACTATCACATATAGATTTGCTGCATTAAAGCCTGTACTACTTTGATGAACTGTGTGATGAAACCTGAATATTTCTGAATTAATCTATTATTTGAAATGCTAGGTTGGTCTTTATGTTGCCAATATTTTATGCACAGTATACATGTCCTGTATGCTGTTGTGCAGTCGTTCTTGTCTGGCTGGTGCCTAACAAGGTCACACATACATTACATTGACATCATGGTACATATTTTAGCATCAAAGGAATGTTAAGTGTATCTAAACCTAAACACTAGACATTAAAGTATTTTTTTTTCATAAAACAAATGATAGAATAAATGACATGTATTTGCTGTTTTTTTTTTCTATACAAAAAATCTACCTCTGCTTGTAACATATATTGTAGAATGGGAAGTGTGTCAGCGTGGCTGGGGGACACTTTTAAAGGTAAACACAGAGGAAAAAACACTTTAAACCAAATATGTTGTTGCACATAAGGAATCCTCTTCAAAGTGAGAAAAATGGCTTCTATTGAAGTTGAAAATTCTGGATTTTTCCCTCACCAAGACAAGAGAAAGTGAATCTCCCTAACAGGGACACAAACAGCCACAAAAATCTGAAAGAGATCCTAACACCCTATCCAAAACTAAAAAAATAAAATAAAATAAAAAATGGCTTTATATAAACTTTATTGATAAAGTATAATTAACAGTAACACATAGCCCAGTCATTATTTATGTCATTGTATGGTGGTCACCGTATTTTGATTACTATTTTTTCCCTAGAAAGTTGAGCAGATGCAACAAAAGTTCCTGCACAGACAGTATCACATTACATACTTATTTGTATTTACTGCACTTGTCAAATATCATTGTAATTTAAAGTACTCTCTTGCACAGGAGTCCAGCATCTACCCGTACTGAGAGTATACAATCTACTGGATCATCATCAAGCAAACAAGAAACCCGACCACCAAGATTAAAAAAGTTGACAAGACAATTTAGCTTGTGAGTTATGAAACTATGAGAATATATGCTTGCTACACCATAACCCTTTTTATGTAGAACAACATTGTTATTTGACTATTGTTACATTTGTATGATTGCTACAGTTTAGCTTTAGTTGGGTCAACTCAAATAAGTGTACAAATTACCAAGTATATTTTTCTAGTATAAAATTAGGTGCTAAAATTATTATAAAATTAAGTATATTACCATAACCAACGGAACACCAATTGACGTGTTATAATGTAACATGAACATTGTACACACAGTCTGCACTTACGGTTCCACAAACCCCATCAGTGGCATTTTAGATACTTTCCGATATTCACAATAGTGTAGCAAGAAGAGCTTGATATAGGGGGCTTGAGTGCTTGCAGGAAACTGTCTGATATGTCTAGCTCTGTCCCCATTTCACAGTGGCCATCTAAAATCATTGAGAGTAAATATTATGAATGTGATCAATGGCTTTTTATTGTATCAGAAACTATTTCCTTCTTGGCACCTCCTATAGATACAGGGGTTGATTTACTAGAAATGGAGAGTGCAAAATCTGGTGCAAATGTCCATGGTAGCCATTCAGCTCCCAAATTCAGCTTTTTCAATTAAGCTTTGACAACAAAAAAAAAACTGAAAGCTTATTGATTTCTATGTAGAGCTGTACCAGATTTTGCACTTTGCAGTTTTTAGTAAATCATTTCCACTGTGCATTTGGTGGAAATATCTGCAACAATATGATTATGTTACTTAAAAAAATGTATGCTTTAATAGGTTAAAAGTGACATTTACCAACAAGTTTCCCATTTGTCTGATTGAAATGCAAATTGGTTAGAACGTTATTAAAATGTAAACTGACAAATAATAAAACTATAAATGTTGATCTGGCCACAAAGATAAATTACTCCCTTACCATTAAGGCCAGATTCCAAGTGTTGCTTTGCCAGTGCACTGCTTGGTACAACATTGCTGTTTGCAATAGTGTGGCGTGCTGCTTAAAATTGTATATACCCCGTTCTATGTAATTTTTGGTGTGTTTGGCAGCCCACTACAATGAATGGACTGCTTTACTGGAATGCACATTGATGTGTGACATGAAACATGTTAACGTACTGCACAGATGTGCTCAAATATGATCAAACAACAGAACCATAATACCTTATTGAATAAGACAGTAAGAGTTCACCTGAGCTGTCAACCTTGTCTAAAAGGATTTTTGAATAAAGTTTTGTTGTTAGCAGTATGTATGGAATGGCTCTCTGAGTTATGCAGTAGAAAAAAATGACCAGATCTTCATCTGTACTCTCAAAAAGAGAGCTTCAAAAGAAGATAATAAGGAGTCCCTAAATTTGATGCATCCATAGAATATACCAAGAAAAAAAGTTTATTACTGCTATATATATATATATATATATATATATATATATATATATATATATAATACTTATAAATTGTGAAATGTAACAAGGGGGGGGGGAGGGGCAGAGTTATTTTGGCCAGTAAAAGACAATGATTCATTCAGTAATTTTGTAGAAGCTGTTGCATCACCTCTGTGTGCAGAGCATAAAACAATGTGCTATTGTGAAGTAGAACAATGTGCAGCATATACAAGAACTGTGAGAAGGAAGCCCTTGTTTTAATGTAGTCATACTGGAAAAATGTGGTTATTTGAATAATTATGCAGCTGTAATTAAAAATATAACAATTATGCAAACACCATTTTAATAGATTTCATGTCACTCTAATTAGAGGCTTAATAATTGACTTGGATATTTAAACACCATATGCTGTAAACATGAAAATCCACACTATTTTTCCAAGATCCTTAAATGACTGCTTTGAGTTGTTAATAGATATTGGCCTGATATTTGTTTAAGTGACAGTAAGAAGTGTTTTCCTTTTTTTTTTTAGTTCCTTTTAATAACTATTGTGAGAGTTTAAATTCAAATGAATCATTCTGGCTTATTTTGGTCCACTTAAACCCTCTATTTGTTCCTGCAAAGACTGCAACAGTTTACTCTGTCGATGGCCTGGTCAATGCAGAATAGACACTATCCTCTTGTCTTCACCCTCACCCAGCTGCTCCCTTAAATCACAAATGTCTCTTGGAGTGGGAGGAATACCAAGCCTCAGTTAGCATCCAAACAAAATGACTTGTGCACAGATGAATAGCAATAAGGTTTGACTTCCAGGTAAGATGTGGACCCAGAAATAGAGGCTTTATCCCATCCAAAGCTCTACAAATCCTTCATGCTTTAGAACCCAGACCTGAATTTACTAATCTCCAAGAAAACAAAAAGCTTGTACAGTGCTTTGCATTTTTCGTGTTTTGTTGCCTCACAACCTGGAATTACCATAGATTGTTTGAGAATTTGCATCATTTAATTTACAGAACATGCCTACAACTTTAAAAGATGTTTTTTTTTTTTTTTTTTATTGTGAAGCAAAAAACAAATATGACAAAATAACAGAAAAGGTTAATGTGCATAACTATTCACCCCCCTAAAGTCAATACCTTATAGAGCCAACTTTGCAGCAATCACAGCTCTAAGTCGCTTTGGATAAGTCTCTATGAGCTTGCCACATCTTTCCACTGGGGTTTTTGCCCATTCCTCCTTGCAAAACTGCTGCAGCTCCTTCAAGTTGGATGGTTTGCGCTTGTGAACAGCAATCTTTAAGTCTGACCACATATTTCCTATTGGATTGAGGTCTGGGCTTTGACTAGGCCATTCCAACATATTTACATGTTTCCCCTAAACCCACTCAAGTATTGCTTTAGCAATGTGTTTGGGGTCATTGTCCTGCTGGAAGGTAAACCTTCATCCTAACCTCAAATCACGTACAGAGTGGTACAGGTTTTGCTCAAGAATATCCCTGTATTTAGCACCATCCATCTTTCCCTCAACCCTGACCAGTTTTCCAGTCCTGGCTGCTGAAAAACATCCCCACAGCATGATGCTGCCACCACCATGTTTCACTGTGGGAATGGTGTTCTTTGGGTGATGTGATGTGTTGGGTTGGTCCGTGAGTTTTGGTGGGCAGCCATCTCTTGGCAGGCTTGCTGTTGTGCCATGTTCCTTCCATTTGGTTATGATAAATTTGATGGTGCTCCTGGGGATAATCAAAGATTTGCCTCTTGCTTAGGTGTTGCAGCCTCTGGGGCCTTTCAAAAATGGTGTGTATATTTAATGACAGATCATGTGACACTTAGATTGCACACAGGTGGACATCATTTCACTATGTGACTTCTGAAGGTAATTGGTTGCACCAGAGCTTTTTATGGGCTTCATGACAAAGGGGGTAAATACATACGCATATGCCAATTTTCTGTTTTCTATTTCTAAAAAATAGTTTTATGTATATATTTTTCTCATTTCACTTCACCATATTAGACTATTGTGTTCTGATCCATCTCATAGAATTCTAATTACCAAAACATTGAACTTAAGGCTGTAATGTAACAAAATAGGTAAAAAAGTCAAGGGGAGTGAATACTTTTGCAAGGCACTGTATTCTCCCTGGCAAGCACAAACCCTGGAGAAACCTAGGTGTCCCTTGAATATTACTCACTACCCTGCAAGCCAGTGCATCACAATTTCACCAACCTGATAAGAATATGCAGAATTTAAAGATATCAATAGAAGATAGCTTGGGAAATAAAAGCAAAGACTGAACTCTTAAAACAGATTTTTCCCCAGTGTACAGTACGTAAATGGTTGGCCATTGCCACATATTATGGCAAAGGGAAAAAAAACAATGCTCTCCATTCAATGTTATTAGTTTACCACAAGAACACCTTACACCTAATGAATAGGATAAACAAGGCAGCTGGTTGAGATGGCGTCCATCCCTGTGTGCTACAATTATAAAGGCCATAAGTTGATAAACAACTATATTTCTTTTTTAAGCTCTCTTTCAAATGGAACACTCACACAAATGTTGGTGTACGGCACATTTCGTATTTTTTTTAAGAAAAAGCTAGAAGTGGGAAACTTTAGACCAGTAAGACAGACTACTTAAAAGTATATTCCCAATATACATACAAAAGTGTACCATAGTATACTGCATAGTCCTGACAGTCAAAGGATTAAAAAAAAAAAAAACTCACTTCCGCTAAGGTTCATCAACAGTCTCTGCTCTATGTTGTAGAATTGCACTGGTTGGCTGTGAAGCATCTTCACTGCATATATTGTATACTCGAATAGTATTAAATGAGAAGGTTAAAATGAGAGAGATTTGTAGGAACTCCTGGTAACAGCTTTTTCATTTTTTCATCAGTAATCATAGTGATGAAGATGATCTTCCCCCAGCATTGGCTGCAGTAGCTGCTGAATCTGCTGCAGAGCAGAGAGCTGCCCTTCTCCTGGCTTCCAATGGAAATTCTCAGGCTTCCTCAGTTGAGAAGGTATAAATCGCTATAATGCACCTACATTTTAGAGATATAAAGCTTTTAAAGTGTGTGTACAGACAAAACTTTCTGTTTTTAGAAAAGAATGTGAAAGTATTAGAGCATCTGTGGTTTAGCAAGCTTTTTCCCCCTACTCTACCAGAAGAAGTATTGCCATTTTTGTCCGGGTAACCATTGGAGATTTTACTGTCACATTCTGTCTGGTAAACCCTCCATTCAATCACAATCCAAAAAGTTTTGGTTTGACATACACTAAGTCTATGTATTTAAAGTAAATAGTCACCAGTGTTTCAATGTACATATATTTTAGCTCTTTACCTATAATATGTCTTGTTTTCCAAAATATCCAAGTTCCTTCTTGAATGTGCATTTTTTTTATAAGGGAGCTATTCATTCACATTCATTCACATATTAGGCTTCTTTACGCAATGGAATGTGTGGTAATCAGTGGCATAGCATAGAAAGGGCAGCTGGCCTGTTTCCTCTAGGCACAATTTATGGAGGAGCACATACTGCACTGAAACCGTACATCCCCGCCTGTGCTTCATCACAGACCCCATCCAGACATGGCAGGCTCCCTGACACACTGCAGCAACAGAGTCGCAAGCACCCTGACAAGGGAAGTCGTGCACTCCAGCTTACAATGTAATCTCTCTGTGTACATGGGGAGCGTGATAAGGCATGGGTTGCAGGGCAGAGCATGTGTTAGGGAGGGGGTGGGGCAGGTTTCCCACAAAGGCAAAGTTTTTATAAGACAAGTACCTACTCATCACCACTGCTGCGGGTATCGGATCTTGTTAGATGCTACCCACGGGATAAGAGGCACCGCTTTGGCAAATGGTGAGTTCTCCAGGACTACTAGACCAAAGCCAAGTTTTCAGCGGGTGGACCTCTCTCTCACCCCCTCTCTCTCTTTCCTTTATCCCCCTTTCTTTCTCTCATCCCCCTTTCTTTCTCTCATCCCTCTCTCTCTCACTCCCCTCTCTCTCTCTCTCACCCCCTCTCTCTCTTTCATCCCCCTCTCTTGCTCTCTCATCTCCCCCCTCTCTCTCTCTCACTCCCCTCTCTTTCTCTCACCCCTTCTCTCTCTCATCCCCCCTCTCTCAACCCCTTCTTTCTCTCTCACTCCCCCCTCTCTGCCCCCTCTCTATAACCCTCTCTTTCTCACCCCTCTCTCTTTCTCCCCCCTCTCTTTTTCACCCTACTCTCTCTCTCTCTCACACCCCATCTCCCCCTCTCTCTCACCCCCCTCTCTCTCTCTCTCCCATCCCCCTCTCTCTTTCCTACCCACCACCCTCATTTACCCCCCTTTCTCGCACCCCCCTCTCTCTCTCACCCCACCTCTCTCTTTCACCCCTGCTCTCTTTCATCCTCTCTCTCTTTCATCATCCCTCTCTCCTACCCACCTCCCTCTCCCACCCCCCCTCTCTCTCTCTCCTACCCACCCCAATCTCTCTTACCCCTGCTCTCTCTCATTCTCTCAATTCCCTCTCACTCCTCTTACTCTCCCCTCTCTCTCACTCCCCCTCTCTCTTTCTCACCCTACTCTCTTTCTCTCACCCCCCTTTTCCCTCTCTCTCTCACCCCCTATCCCCCTCCTCTCTCCCCCTCTTTCTCTCTCTCACCCCCTCCTCTCCCCCCCCTCTCTCTCTCACCCCCTCTCCCCTTCTCTCTCATTCCCTCCTCTCTTGTTCCCATACTCTCACCCCCCCTCTCTTTCTCACCCCGCTCTCTCTCTGTGGGGGGGGGGGGAGGGATTTGTGAAGAGGTGAGAACTGTAAAAAGTCTGTGTGAGGGAGGAAAGCTGTGGGTGGGGAATGGTGAAAATTGGTGAGAAGGCAATTGGCATAATAATATGGAGTTTATTTTTATAACAGGTATTTATTGTCATTATTTCCAGTTAGCCTATAACTCTGATGTAACAGCGTTATGTCAGTGGTTATTGGTTGGCCACTCTGCTGTAAGTAAGTTAGGGTTAGGGGGGCACGAGTTCCTTTCCTTGCCCCGGGTGCTGACAACTCACGCTACACCACTGGTGGTAATACACCAACAAACAAGGAAACCCCCTTCTTCTGTATGTGCCCCATGAGAATAAAAACAACACAATATAGGTGATAGGTATAAGAAGGAAGAAGAAAGGGGCAGTCACTTATCAACAATAGTAGCTCTTGATGCTTTTTTGCATCATGTATTTTTAAGGTTTTGAGATTCTTTGGGCATAGAATGCATGCATGTTACCAGGTTTTGCTTGTATTAAAGTAGAACTAAAGGCAAATCATTTTAATTTAATATTGAGTAAAGGATATATAACCCTTGTCAGTTTTTTTGCCATCTGTGTCCCATTGGGGAGATTTACCTTCACTTCCTGTCACACAGTCAAAACAGGAAGGGAGAGGAAATACCTTAAAACTGAGAGAATCCCTGGTTGTCACGAGGGTCACCGGAACTAGTGTCCCCTACTGGAAGATTTCCCCTCTATTACTGTTCCTTGGACAACCCAAAATTTAGAATTTTCTTTTGCTTTCACTTTAAATGATAACTTTCAAATAGAAGGGTTGAATCTCCCAAACGGGGGCACAGAAGACAATAAAAGTCCAACAGGTGTTCTAATCCCTCTCCACCCTAATTAAAACGAAAAAGAAATGTTAAACTTTTGCCTTTGGTTTCACTTTAAGATTCTGATGCCGATGCAAGACCCTACCAGAGGACACAGGTTTACATTAATGGTTACCGGCAATATTATGATGGCATGCATTATAGAAACTAATATTGTATTTTGCTCAGCATACATGCTTATTTGGGAACCAGTAATTATACTAAATTATAGTATAGTATAACATAAAGATGACTGCAGTTGTGGTACACACTACACTATTTATCATGAACAAATTTATTTTACAGAGTCCTAGTAAAGCAAACAGCTCATTCACATTAGAGCCAGGTGACCTTCTGATGGATTTCACAGAAGCCACACCAATGGTAGGTCCCCATTTGTAATGTTAAGGAGAGTTGTGTTGAGTAATTCTGCTTGTATGCCTCTTTCATGGAAGGGTCAACAATAGCTGTGGGTCTTACTGATGTGTCAACATGCCAAAGCAATTTGTAAGTACAATTACTATTTTGTGATCATGTATGAACAATGCAGTCAGTGGGGTTTGAATTAAAAAACACAAAGCATAGTAGAGTGGAATTAGCAACATACACTACACTACAAATTCTTTGTGTGTTGCAATGCACTGCTTTTTGAAAATAGTGCACCTATTTTTATGCACCTCAATGCCAGATAATCTGTGTGATTGAAGCGGAGTTCCGGGCACAGATGTCATTTTTTAATAAACATACCCTCGGGACAGTCAGGGCTAGCACATTCCACAATAGCTAGCCTCTGATCTGTCCCGGTTCGCACTTACCTTTTAGAAGAAATACTTACTTCTAAAATTTCTTCCACAGCGTTTCCATCTCTCTTGTGGGCAGCTGAAGCCGGCGCGGTCCTCTTCTGTGTCTTCTTCCGCGTCTTCTTGTCCCAGAATGCGCCGCACCGGCCCCTCTCGTCACTTCCGGCGCGGCGCCGCATTCCTCCACAGCTTCTGGGCATGCCCAGAAGCTGTTTAGCAGGGGAATGCGGCGTCGCCTGGAAATGACAAGTGGGGCCGGTGCCGTCGCATTGATTCCTGGGAGCTGTGACGTTCAGCTCCCAGGATTCATAGCGAGGCAGGAAGTGACGGGGTGAGCCGCGGCTCCGAGGGAGGAAGTACTCTGAGGTGAGTATCTTCGATCTTCAATTGCAAGGTAAGTAAACAAAAAAAAAAATAACTATCCAATTCCTTTTCAGGTGAGGCATACCTAGCGGAGGGGCACAAAAAAAAAAATATCGTTTTTGTGCCCGGAACTCCGCTTTAAGGCACATGCATTTTGGAGTAAATGAACCCTTACATGTAACATCATCCAGTTTACTAGAGATACGGTATGATTTATTTTCTTGTCTCTTATGTTTCTTTTGTTCCTTTGCCAGGCACGCACTTTCAAAGTGCAGATGAAGAAATTGGCTTGCCAAGCTACCGCAAGTGTTCCCAATAATCACTCCTTCACTCCCTCAACACTAGAGAGATATATGCAGGGCAGGAACAGCCAAAATTAACAGAGGTTTTACCGAGTTTAGGAAGTAATATAACTCTTAGGCTGTACATACATTATACAATTTTATTGTTCAATTCCTTTAAGATTTACTATGTAGTGCAAGGACCTGACTGATTGCATACACATTTAAAGTGTTTAGGTTTGGCCTCATATTATATGGTTTTGGTAAAACAAAAGGAAAATTGTACAAGAAAATTGTATAATGTATGGCCAGGTTTACTGAACCTGGAAGCAGTACCCCTGGGCCACCTGTTGCTTTGGAACATTTTCAGCAGCATCTGAGGTTTGTCAGGAGGCAGTGGGGGCAGAAGTCATTGGCAGCTCCTGCTGCACAGTCCTTTTTCAGCATGTCTGTAATGCAGATTGTGATGGCACGGAAGGGGGGTTCTGATCTAGCCCCCTACCCCTTGGCCAAGTCCAGCCCTGACATCGGTGAAACATTATCTTACCCTAGGTTTTTATGTATGTATTCGCAACTAGCTTCTACATTCTTGAAATCTGCCTTTTTCAGAATTTATCTTCTTTCACGATCACAGTGGAAGCACTAAAAATAAAAAATAAATGTAAATTTGCAAATGCTGTCAAAGCATTGTTACATGATATATGTTTAAACTTTTCCATAGTTTATGAAATGCAATTACAAATGCTTAGATGGTACAGGATATAGAAAACTCATCAAAATATATTCACAGATAAAGCAATGATCGAATTAAATTATTTTACAAAGTAGAACCTAGCTTAAAACGTTGTTGGGTGTATCTTATTAGTTACCTATGCTATAAAAAGTTGCATTGTTAAATACCTAAATGACAATTTTATTTATTTTCGTACATCACGGGACACAGAGCCATAAATCATAACATATGGGTTATATAGCCATCTTTAGGTGAAGGACACTGGCAACCAATCAGAACTGATGCCCCCCCTATATAACCCCTCCCACACAGGAAGTACCTCAGTTTTTTCGTCAGTGTCTAAAGGTGAAGGTCACTGTTGAGAGTCTCTCCACATTTTTCTTATTTTCTCTTCAAAAGAAGACAGAAGATTATGCTATTTACCCAGATCAAAGATCAATGAATCTAAGAGGTTAAAGTGGAGTTCCACCCTATTTTTATACTTACCTCCATCTTCTCGCTCCGGGTCACCTGAAAAAGAAATGGATAATCGCATATTTTTATTTTTTTTTACTTACCTCGTAGCGAAGAAAAAATACTTACCTTACTTCCTTCTTCCTCCTTCCTCGGCCGCGGCCCGTCGTCACTTCCTGGCTCTGCAATGATTCCTGGGAGCTGAACGTCATCGCTCCCAGGAATCATTGCGCCTGCACCGGCCCCGACGTCAGTTCTGGGTCGCGCGCGTCATCCCCTTCTAAACAGCTTCTGGGCATGCCCAGAAGCTGTAGAGGGATGACGCGCGCGACCCGGAAGTGACGTCGGGGCCGGCGCAGAGAATCGTGGGACCAAAGAAGGCGGAAGAAGACGCCGAAGGGGATCTCGCTGGCTTCAAGTTGCCCACATCTGAGATGGCAGCGCTGGACAAGACGTTTGCAAGGTAAGTATTTGTCCTAACAGGTAAGTGCAACCCGGGACAGATCAGAGGCTATCCATTGTGGAATGTACTAGCCCTGACTGTCCCGGGGGTATTAAAAAAAAAAAAAAAAAATCCAGGGTGGAACTCCGCTTTAAGCTATTAGATCCATCCTAAACAGTCAGTGGACTAAAAAGATGGTACCTGAGCCTCAATAAGCAGATACAAGGTTTTGCCTGTAATGCTGTCCTTTTTAGACCCTTGGAATACCAAACCCTAAAATTCGTTCGGTGCAGGGGGCTCTACAGGTCCAAGGCCGTGGCCTCTATTATATAGGTGACCCAGTCCTTGAAGGTCACCAAGACAAAGCTCACTGTGATGGGTGAAGATTGGATTCCTGTTTCAAAACAGAATCCTGCGGCAGGACTGGTAAGTATAGTAGTAGTATCAGCTGTGATAAAAAAGATTCAGCCTAAGCTGCTCTCACCCCATATGTTTGTAGTGTTCACCCTGGCGCATAAGCGTCCGCATGTTCGTCTCTGCCTTGATCGTGTGTTTATGGCGTAGGCCATAGAATCTTTGCCTTTAAGTACAGGCATACGCTGCATAGAGGGCGTGTTCTAACGCAATTGGCATGCACGTGGATGCCACGTACCATGCCGCACATGCATAAATGGGCACATTCTGTAAAGAACAGTCTCCAACACAGAGAAAGGGACACAGAGCAGCAGCAGCTGGGTTGCATGAGTCACTGTGGGTATATGTTACTGGCACAAACAGGTCCTGGATCTTGGGATAATCAGTGCTGTGTGCATTAGGTTGTATAAGCTTGGCACTAGCCTTGAGTACACTTCAAGATAATACCCTAAAGTTTGTCTTGCTTTAAAGCAATGTCTGCCTGAAAAATGGCCGGGGGGGGGGGGGGGGCACAGTTGGAAAAGGCACTGCAATGTCACCGTCAGGCCTTGAAGGTCTACTCCTCCTGAAGAGCCAGAGGCATCTTGCCAATCTGAGCCATTACGGTTGTCAGACATAGTAGCTACTCCTAGTACTTCTGCCGCAACCTATGTCACTAAGGACAATTTGGCTGTGGCATTAGCCAGCCTTGAGGGTAGGATTTCCGGTATCATTGCAGCATCTCAAGGGAAGAAACATGATGGATCTCCTTCACCTGAGCCACCCCCTGAGTCAGTTCAGGATTGGACAGAGAATGTGGAAGAAGTAGCTGTTGATGACCCTATAGAAGGTCAAGCTGAGGTTTCCACTTCTGGGGAGTCAGAGGAGTCTCTATCTACCTCTCAGACCCAGAGATTGTTTATTCAGTCTCTTACTGAAATGGTCTTGTCTGGATACAAATTTCCTTCCCTATAGACAGCTGAAGTCTCTTTTTCCTCTCCAGGCTCATTGCGCCCTACTCATAGTCCTCGGTCATTTCCCATACATCCGCTCTTGGAGCAAGAAATGTATAAAGATTGGGACCATCCTGATAGGATTGTTGTTCCTCCCAAAAGGTTTTCATTATTGTATCCTATGGAGGAAAAGTTTGCTAAGAAATAGAATATACCCCCTGTGGATGCTTCCATTTCTGCGGTTAACAAGAGTTTAACCTGTCCTGTGGATAATGCCCAGGTTTTTAAAGATCCAGCAGATAAGAAGTTGGAATCTTTATTGAAAGCCTCCTTTGCAGTTGCAGGTTCTGCGATACAAGCAGCAGTAGCAGCCATAGGAGTTTGTCAGTCTTTGAAAGACCATATGAAGCGAGTGATCAAGACAGTTCCTTCTCAAGAAGACTCTGTGGTGGATCTGTTAGATATACCTCGCACTATATTTTGCAGTGGATGCTCTTACGGACTCCATAAGGCAAATGTCCCGATTTGCTCTGATATTAGTGCATATGCGCCGAATCCTTTGGTTAAAAAATTGGTCTGCGAAATTACCATGTAAACAATTACTGGCTGGCTTCCCTTTTCAGGGAGAACGCCTTTTTGGAGATGATCTGGATAAGTATATTCAAAAGATCTCAGGAGGGAAGAGTACGTTGCTATCCATAAAAAGGAAGAGCAAGCGTCCTTCTTTCAAAATCCTCAGCACTCATAATACCAGTGCTTCTACTTCCAGACAGGGGCAATGGCCTCAACCATCTGGATCCCGAACCAAGCCTTCAGGGCAGTGTCAGAAAAAGCCCTGGACTCAGAAATCAGACAAGTCTTCAACTAAGCCCTCTCTGTGAAGAGACGCCCCCGCTAACATGGGTGGGGGGAAGGCTGTGGCAGTTCTCAAAAGTTTGGGTGGAATCAGTTCAAGACAACTGGGTTATCTCCACCATTTCACAAGGGTAAAAACTGGAATTTCGGGTGTTCCCGTATCCCCCGGTTAATAAGGTCAAGTTTACCGACAGATCCCCTAAAAAGAAGGTCTCTCTTTCTGGAATTGGAACAGCTTCGTAGTCCCCAAATTAAACAGGGATGTGAGACCTATTCTGGATCTCAAAGCTTTAAACCAGTTTCTGAAAGTTCGTACTTTCCGGGTGGAGTCAATTTGTTCAGTCCTAACCTCCCTGCAGGGAGAGGAATTTCTAGCATCCATATACATCAAGGATGCATATTTTCACATGCCTATAGTCCAGGCTCATCAAAGGTTGCTACGCTTTGCAATAGAGAACTGTCATTTTTAGTTTATGACCCTGCCCTTCGGGTTAGCCACAGCTCCAAGAATTTTCAAAAAGATCCTAGCTCCAGTGTTGGCTGTTCCCGAGGGATATCTATAATAGGATATCTGGACGATCTATTACTATTAATAGATCGATCGACTTTGGCTTTAATCCAAAATGTCCATCAGACAGTACAGTTCTTAAAACGCCTGGGTTGGATACTGAACTTAGTAAAGTCAGCATTACAGCCAGTCCAGCATCTGGAATATCTGGGTTTTCTTGTGGACACAGCACAGGCAAAGATATTCTTGCCAGCAAGAAAGGTCGCAGACCTTAAGGATCAGGTTCGGTCCATAGTAAGGCTAAGATATCCTTCTATATGTCTTTGCATGAAGTTATTGGGGAAGATGGTGTCCCCATTCAAGGCAATTCCCTATACCCTATTCCATGCCAGACCCTTACAGAACAACATTCTGTCTGCCTGGACCAGAAAGCTTCAGTCTCTGGACCAATCTATGTCTCTGGTACCAAGAGTACATCGGAGTCTAAATTAGGGGTTATTGACCAGAAATCTGGAGAAATGGAAATCCTTTCTTCCAGTGACTTGGAAATTAGTCACTACAGATGTCTCTCCGACTGGGGAGCAGTTCTGGAGGAAGCCATTGTCCAGGGCAAATGGTCTTGGGTAGAGAAAAGTCTCACCATCAACATTTTGGAAATCCAAACAGTCAGTCAGGCTTTGAAATTCTGGACGTTCAGGCTTCGGGGTCACCCTGTCAGGTTACAATCCAACAATGCCACGGCTTTGGCTTGTATCAACTATCAAGGAGGCACAAAGAGTCGGTCAGCCCAGAAAGATGTGGACTTCATCCTGTCATGGGCAGAGAAGTTTGTGCCATGCCTGACAGCAGTTTTTATTCTGGGAATAGAGAACTGGCAGGCATACTTTTTGAGTTGTCAACAGATGTTTCTAGGAGAATGGTCCTTACACACAGATTTTTTAAGTCAATCTGCCTACGCTGGGGGGTACCAGACGTAGATCTGTTGGCATCCAAGTTCAACAACAAGTTGAAGAAATTTGTGTCCAGGACCAGGGATCCAATCGCAGTCAGAGTGGATGCTTTGGTAACTCCTTGGGAGGGGAATTCCCTGATACATGCCTTTCCTCCAGTGCAGCTGATACCGCGTCTGTTGCGCAGAATCCAGCTAGAGGGGAAACCAGTGATTCTGGTAGCTCCGGCATGGTCGAGGAGGGTTTGGTTTGCACAAATCCACAGATTGGCATTGACGAGGCCTTGGGCCCTTGCACTGTGTCCGGACCTACTCTCTCAAGGTCTGATATTCCACCCTGCTGTACAGTCTCTAAGAAGCTGGGTGTATCTGGCCCGGCAGTTCATACATTGATAAACGCTAGAAAACCAGTCTCTGGAAACATTTATTACGGAGTCTTGAAATCCTACAGTGCCTGGTGTGAGGCCAGGAAATGGCATTCCCGCAATTATATCATTGGGAGAATTCTAGCTTTCCTTCAAGCAGGAGTAGATATGAAGTTAGAATTGAGCACTATCAAAGGGCAGATTTCAGCCCTATCGGTTTTCTTCCAGGAACCGATCGCTTTCCATTGGTTGGTTCAGACCTTCATCCAGGGAATGTTACGTTTGCTTCCGCCTGTGAATTCACCATTGTGTACTTTGGTATTGGCAGTTTTGCAAAAACAGCCTTTTGAGCCTCTGAGGCAAGTTCCTCTGGTTCTTTTGACCAGAAAACTGGTCTTTTTGATTGTGATAACTTCAGCTAGAAGGGTATCGGAACTTGCAGCTCTTTCTTTTAAAGAGCCGTTCTTGATATTCCATCAAGATAGGGTGATTTTACATCCACACTCAGGTTTTTTGCCCAAGGTGGTGTCCGTCTTTCGTTTGAATCAGGACATTATACTACCTTCCTTTTTTCCAGATCCTCATTCAGAGGAGAAAAAAGTTATTGCATTCTCTTGATGTAATGCGTGCACTTAAGTTTTACTTACAGGAAACAGCTTGGATTCGTAAGACTGAGAGCTTGTTTGTGCTGCCAGAAGGCCCCAGAACGGGGTTGGCAGCATCAAAATCTATGATTTCATTTTGGATTTGCCAGGTTATTACCCAGGTGTATGATTTAGTAGGGAAAGTTCCACCTTTTCCTGTAGAGGCACATTCTACCAGAGGAGCCATCAAGCCTCTATGGCTCAGATTTGCAAGGCCGTGACCTGGTCCATCGGTGCATACGTTCACTTGTTTCTATCGAGTTGATGTTGGGACTAGTGATCCGCCGATATTGTTTTTTTACCGCAGATACCAATATTTTGGTCATCGGGTATCGGCCGATATCTGACAATATTTTCGGACATTAAAATTAAAACCCCAAACCCCTCCTCTGCACTTAAGCATTCAAAACGCCAAGTTTGGCTGTTTTGAATGCTGTAAGTTTTTTGAATTCGGCATCGCCAGTACCCGGAAGTGATGTCATGTCATGACATCACTTCCGTGTACGCGGCGGCGCCGAATTCAAAGAAATGGAGACCCGGGTCAGACGGCGGCTGTGAAGGTAGGCGGGAGGCTTCTCAGACACATCGGTTGTCATTACAAGACAGCCGACCGTCGGCTATGGACACCGGTACTGGGGTGATGCCTCTAGCTGCAGGCATTACCCCGGTACAAGCATTTTCTGTGAAATATCAGCAATATCGGTAAATAAAAAGCCGATTCCGATACATTGGGGAAAGTCCATACTGGTCCTCGATATATCGGCTTTGCCGATAATCGGTCGATCTCTAGTTGGGACCTAGGAGGAATCTACATTTGGCCACAGTGTTGTGCAGGGAGCAGTCTAATCCTTTTTTTGGGGTCAGATGGCGGTATTTTTTGGTGTCCCCCTCCCCTCAGATGCATTGCTTTGGGACATCCCATACAGTATGATTTATGGCTCTGTGTCCCGTGATGTACGAAAAGAAAAATGTATTTTTTTAATACAGACTTACCTGTAAAATCCTATTCTTGAAGTACATCACGGCACACAGAGGTCCCTCCCCTCTTTTATGAGGTCTTTATTGCTTGTTACAAAACTGAGGTACTTCCTGTATAGGAGGGGTTATATAGGGGGGCATCAATTCTGATTGGTTGCCAGTGTCCTTCACCTTACAAGTAAGTCTGTATTAAAAAATCTATTTTTTAGTGCAGTTAATCTTCAAACCTCCCCCTTGCTTATCATCCCTCTTATATTCTACACTACACTGTCCCCACTCCTAGTAGAGCTTCACTGTGCATTTTTCGCTGGGATCTGCACAGCCCCTTCACAAAGTGCTTTCTGACCATGTTGTACAGTCACAGTGACAGCAAATTTCAACAGTAGGATCACAGACAGCAGTAAATATCCAACATAGGTATCAATCCTTTCTTACATGATCAAAATAATATTGACTGCAGTTACACTTTGTGCATGTGCAATAAATATATATTGTGGAAAGTTTCTCAAATGTAGCACTTTCAAGAATGCAGTCTATTCACCAAAATCTTGGTTTTAGGGCTTTCTTGTCCACTTTTAACACACCTGCACAATCAAAACTCTGATTACCAGAAGACCATGAACCTGAGGTTGAAGGCTTGATCACACCCACTACCCTACAAAACAGGATCTATACAAAGATTTGTAAATAATTAAACACACATTGCTGAGCCGCTCCCGGAGAGTTGTCAAAATACATCCTGCTGCCAGCTTTATCCAAGGGTGCTAGCGCAGCCCGTCTCTCAATGCAAGTTAAAGGATTATATCCGGAATCCGCTGCACTTCCTTGAATCCTTTAATCAAACTTCATAAAATCATAAAAACATCAGAGATTGTGAGTACAGCAAGTGGCAAACACATTTCACACAGCAAGTGCTGTCTATAGCGTGAAACATATTTACCATTCGCTGTTCTCACACTGTCTGTGCTGTTTTTATGAATCTATGAAGTTTGAAAAAAGGATTTAAGAAGTGCAGCGGATTCCTGACATATTCCTTTCATCTGCAAGGATTTGTCAATCTAGGAGAAAACTGAAAGGCCATATTTCTCTATTCAGAAAAACATCCTGGAGCCTATCAACCTATATAGGCAGGAACCCTGGATGCCACCTACCTTTTCTCACACTGTGGCAGGGTGCATCTCTTCTGACAGGTGTTCTAGCCATCCCACACATAACTTTAAAAGCACGTTTACTTCTGTCTATGTTGCTGTTGGAGAGCTTCCTTCACTTCCTGTCTACTGAAAAGGTTGTCCTTGGGACAGTGAGTAAGGAGAAATCTCTCTAATGGAGCACAGGACAGCACTAAAATCTGACAAGGGTTCTAATCAGAGGCGTAACTAGAACCTTCAGGGCTCCGGTGCAAGAAACCATGAAGGGACCCCTGGCTGGGGCCCTTCCCTTCAAGCCTGGGGCTCTTCCCACTGATCCTGGGGCCCTTTACTCTCATTGTGGGGTCCTTTGTTATGGTCCCGCAGCGGGACCCTTTCATAAGTTCTGCAGTGGGCCCCCTTCCTGCCATCTTGGGGCCTCCCCACGGTGGTGGAATGCCACGGCCCGGTTGCAAGTGTGACCTTTGTGATCCTGGAAGTTCACCCACTGGTGTCGGTAGTTTTTATTTTTTGGTATCTTAATTGTATTTTTTTTATCATTTTATTTTATTTTTTTACAGTGTCACTGACTATGACTCTGTCCAAGGAAGGAGCTGGTAAATTACATATTTATCGACCCCTTCCTGGTTCTTTATTGTGACACATCCCCTGCAGCTGCCGGCAGGAGAGGGGAGGGAGCACAGTGGGGGGGGGGGGGGAGACCAGGGGAGCACACAGGGGCCCAGAGACAGCAGAACACAAGTGAACTGGATAGGAGAAGAGCGGGGACAGCATACAGAGGAACCAGTCTCCTCCATTTCCTTCCTGCAGCTAAAGGAGGAAAAAGGAGGACAATTATTTCTCTACATGCTGCACCCACTGCTCCTCCTATCCAGGTGTACAGGGGAGCTACACAGGCCCCCTGGAGCATGGGGCCCGGTTGCAATTGCAACCCCTGCAACCCCTGTAGTTACACCCCTGGTTCTAATCCTTCCCTTCTCTAGCCAAAACTAAATAAGAATATCTGACTATAGATACACCTTCAGTATAGATGAGATGCTAATGGCTTCCTATGGTTAAATATGGTTGAATATGTACACACCTGAATAAGATCTTCTCACTTTCTAAAATCAATTACTCGTTTATATAAAATGGAAGGCAGGTGATCACCTGACTCCCTCCTATGTGCCCTCCATTGTGCAAGCTGTGCGACAGCAATCTGTAAAAGCTTTATAAAAACAGAAATACTTCATAAATTCTCCCAGAGAAAATAGATATTTTTCGTTGCCCAACACAGAATTTCCTAACTGTTACTTTGTAGATTAATCATCTCTCACAAGTTTGTTCAGATATCATGCAGCTATCTAATTAAGCTGTGTGAATATTTTACACCATTTGTACACCTCATAAATTATCTGAAATGCAGCTAAGAATTTACATTCCTTTGGTATGCAATGCTACCTGTAGTTACATAAGCAATAAAGTGGTGAAAATCCTATTTAAGTACACCTACAAATTTATCTTGTTTTGATTAAAAGATGATGCAACCATATGGTTGGAATACAATAATATGGAGAAGGAGGCACTGCTCTTTATTTGCGTACCCCTTCTGTGTCGTTAATGTTGAACTATATAACTCTCCTCTGGCCAGTGGGCAGTGTCAATTTTGGCAGCAAATTTTGATTAAGTTTTACAGTATCTCACAAAGGTGAGTACACCCTTCACAGTTTTGTATATATTTTATTATAGATTTTCATGTGACAACACTGAAGAAATGTCACTTTGCTACAATGTAAAGTAGTGAGTGTACAGCTTGTGTAACAGTATAAATTTGCTATCTGCTCAAAATAACTCAACACACAGCCATTAATGCCTAAACCGCTGGCAACAAAAGTGAGTACACCCCTAAGTGAAAATGTCCAAAGTGGGCCCAATTAGACATTTTCCCTCCTCTGTGTCGTGTGGCTCGTTAGTGTTAAAAGGTCTCAGGTATGAATGGGGAGCAGGTATGTTAAACTTGGTGTTATCACTCTCACTCTCTCATACTGGTCACTGGAAGTTCAACATGGCACCTCATGGCAAAGAACTTTTTGAGGATTTGAAAAAAAGGATTGTTGCTCTACATAAAGAAGGCCAAGGCTAAAAGAAGAATGCCAAGACCCTGAAACTGAGCTGCAGCACGGTGGCCAAGATCACACAGCGGTTTAACAGGATAGGTTCCACTCAGAACAGGCCTCGCCATGGTCGACCAAAGAAGTTGAGTGCACGTGCTCAACGTTATATCCAGAGGTTGTCTTTGGGAAATAGACATATGAGTGCTGCCAGCATTGCTGCAGAGGTTGAAGGAGTGAGGGATCAGCCTGTCAGTGCTCAGACCAAATGCTGCACACTGCATCAAATTGGTCTGCATGGCTGTCGTCCCAGAAGGAAGCCTCTTCTAAAGATAATGCACAAGAAAGCCCACAAACAGTTTGCTGAAGACAAGCAGACTAAGGATATGGATTACTGGAACCATGTCCTGTGGTCTGATGAGGCCAAGATAAACTCATTTGGTTCAGAAGGTGTCAAGCGTGTGTGGCAGCAACCAGGTGAGGAATACAAAGACAAGTGTGTCTTGCCTACAGTCAAGCATGGTGGTGGGAATGTCATGGTCTGGGGCTGCGTGAGTGCTGCCGGCACTGGGGAGCTACAGTTCATTGAGGGAACCATGAATGCCAACTTGTACTGTGACATACTGAAGCAGAACATGATCCCCTCCCTTTGAAGACTGGGCCGCAGGGCAGTATTCCAACATGATAACAACTCCAAACACACATCCATGATGACCACTGCCTTGCTAAAGATGCTGAGGGCAAAGGTGATGGACTGGCCAAGCATGTCTCCAAAACTAAACCCCATTGAGCATCTGTGGGGCATCCTCAAACAGAAGGTGGAGGAGTGCAAGGTCTCTAACTTCCACCAGCTCTGTGATGTCGTCATGGAGGAGTGGAAGAGGACTCCAGTGTTAACCTGTGAAGCTCTGGTGAACTCCATGCCCAAGAGGGTTAAGGCAGTGCTGGAAAATAATGGTGGCCACACACAATATTGAACCTTTGGGCCCAATTTGGACATTTTCACTTAGGGGTGTACTCACTTTTGTTGCCAGGGGTTTAGACATGAATGGCTGTGTTGAGTTATTTTGAGGGGACAGCAAATTTACACTATTATACAAGCTGTACACTCACTACTTTACATGGTAGCAAAGTGTAATTTCTTTAGTGTTGTCACATGAAAAGATATATAATAAAATATTTTCAAAAATGTGAGGGGTGTACTCACTTTTGTGAGATACTGTAGTTATAGTATTTTGACTAAAATACTATTTTAGTTTTAGTCGTATTTTAGTCATCTAAATTGTTTTAGTTTTAGTCATATTTTAGTCGACTAAAATCTCCAGTACATTTTAGTCGACTAAAATCTCATACATTTTAATCAACTACAAATAGAATGGGTTTAGGTAAATTGTAATGCATTATTGTAACATTTCTCTAGGATTTCCAAACTAATTATAAACTCCTGGAGTAAAAATCTAGTATGTTATTATTTCTGGTATTAAGGTTTAAACATGCACTACAGACACAGATTTAGCCAGTGTGATATATAACGTCTTTATAAATAAAACCAGGTTTCATAAGCAATCAAAAATATTGCTTTTTGCCAAACAGAAGTGCAACTTTAACCACTTAAGCCCCGGAGGATTTTCCTGCTAAACGACCAGGGGGTATTTTGCGATTCGGCACTGCGTGACTTTAACAGACAATTGCGCGGTCGTGCGACGCTGTATCTAAACGAATTTGGCGTCCTTTTTTTCCCACAAACAGAGCTTTCTTTTGGTGGTATTTGATCACCCGTGCGATTTTTACTTTTTGCGCTATAAACAAAAAAAGAGCGTACATTTTGCAAAAATAACAATATTTTTCACATTTTTTTATATGAAATTCCCCCAAAAAAATGTAAAAATCTAAATTTTTTAAAATTTTCGGCCAATTTGTTTTACGTTACCTATGTTTGGTAAAAAAATCGCAAAAAGCGTATTTTGATTGGTTTGCGCAAAAGTTATCGCGTTTACTAACAAAGGGAAAGATTTCTGTCATTTTTGGTGTTTTTTTTTTTAACGTGTAATGGCGGCGATCTGCGATTTTTTTTGCGGTACTGCGACATTGGGGCGGACAGATCGGACCCTTGACTGACATTTTTGACACTTTTGGGGTTACCAGTGACATTTCTACAGTAATCAGTGCTATATATATGCACTGTTACTGTAAAAATACACTGGTAGTGAAGGGGTTAACTTTATTTGGGAGGGAGGGGCTGTGTGTGTCCCTAGGGGCGTGCTTTCTACTGTGATTGGCTGTGGCTTGAGCTGTAAGGACACTGATCAACGGATCTACATAGTAGATCCATGTGATCAGTGTTTTTACAGCGAGGAGAATGACAGGTGGCTTGTTTACACAAGCTGCCTGACATTCTCCCTCTCCCCCGCCGATCGCCGAGTGACCCGATGTCCGCCGGTCACATGCGCGGGGGGGGGTCCGTGACCGCGCGGGAGCGCGCCTCCGCGGGCGCGTGCTCGCTCCCCAGAGCCTCACAGGCGAGCGACGTAGACCTACGTCACTCTGCCTGTGAGGGGCTGACTGCCGCAGTAAATATACTGTGAGCAGTCGGCAAGCGGTTAAAATACAAAAAAACCCCAAAAAACTGCAAACTCTGTTGGCTATAATGTCATTGCACATATTACCTGATTATATTACTTGCATTACATATTAGGAACAAAAAAATATCAGAAAAGCCTTTTTCTTAATTTTTTCTCTTTCAACAGTTAAGTAGGGGGCCCATACCTATGTTTATGCAGTAGTGCAGTACATGTTTAAACTTTATTGTGCTATTATTGCAGGCTCTGAGTGTAATTGTGCTGCCGATTTAGAAATAGCCAGCAGAGTAGTGTTAATTTTGATGTAAATTTTCACTTTAGTTTTAGTCGTATTTTAGTCATCTAAATGGTTTTAGTTTTAGTCATATTTTAGTCAACTAAAATAGTGTTAATTCAGTCGACAAAAATATTTAAGTTGGCTAAACTAACACTGCCAGCAGGGAGAGATCCAGTAAAATTCTCTCTGCTATACCAAAAGTAGAGAGAAAGTGGAAGGCTATAAGCCAGTTCTATTAGGTCTTTAGTCCACCTTCCAAACAGGAAACATTTTGTGAAATGTAATGAAGATATTAGTAAAGTTTAAAATATACTCCTTAAATTGATACTTTTGTTAAAAATAAATTGTGATTACGCTTTGGTGGGAACCAAGGTTTGCATAGGGGCTTGATAGGTCCTATATGCAAAATATTTTTCTTTATCGTACCTCACAGGACACAGAACAGGCCATATTAATAAATATCTGGGTTATACACCACCTATAGGTGAATGGACACTGGCAAACCAATAGACCGGAAGTTCCCCCTATATAACCCCTCCTACAGAGGAAGAACCTCAGTTACTTTTTTTTTTTGCCAGTGTCTTGAAGGTGATGGTCATGGCTGTTTAAAGCTCTTCAACCTAAATGATGTCCCAGTAAAGTGGCATTGTAATCGGATCCATTCAGAGGGCTTAGCACTAAGAAGGATGGTACCCGAGCCTCAGGATGGAAAGGAATGAGGTTTTGCCTGTAATACGACCCGCTGGGCACTGGCTCCTGGTGATTGGAACTCTGGTCATTATACCCAAGGAGTTTTCCAGTAGGGTGCTGTACAGGTCCAAGGGTGTGGACCCCAAAATAATAAAGGAGACCCGGTCTTTGAAGGTCCAGAGATGACAAGGTCCGCCATGGTGGGTGAAGATTGGATCCTGTATCTGGATCCTGTGGCGGGACTGGTGAGTTTTTCCCTCTCTTTTAAAAAAATAAAGGGAAAAGAATTGAGCACTATTACCTCTCCAGTGCCTGCAGTACTGTGTTTGTCCACTAGGTGTCAGTAGTGTCTAGGCAAAGATGCCTTTTATGGTGCACTTTGTCTTCCATGGTGAGGAGTTGAGCTTTGCCACATAAGCCAGGCAGGCCGCAAGGCTAGCAGGGGCGCGCACGCATGCAAACGGCCTCCTCCGGGTGTGCGCCCGCATGGCGAGCGTGCACGAGGCTGCACGAAAAGCAGAGAGTGTGCGTGTGATGTCACTAGCGTGCACTGTATCAGATTTTGAAAGGCAGACAAGGCTCGCAGAGCTCCTGGCTGATGCTGCAAGGGACACAGAGCAAGTTTCACTGGGTCCTGTGAGTCTATGGGACTTGGACATGGCTGACGGCAGAAGGCTGGATCACAGTTTCTACATAGGATAGTGCAAAGGGGTTTTTACCTCAAATCTAGGTCTTACTTAAAGTAAACAATGCCTTCCAGAAAAAGAAGTGTGTGGGGGGGGGGGGGGCACAGCTGGAAGGGGAGCAAGTGCTCCACCATCAGGATTGGAGAATCATTGTCTTATTCCTGCTGTGCCAACTTCTCCTGTTAGGCCTGAAGCAACTGGCCAATTATGTTATGTTTGTCAGGTATTGTTGCTACTTCCAATGCCTCTGCCTCATCTTACCTCACAAAAGACGACTTGGCATTAACTTTGGCTAGTTTGGAGGGTAAAAAAGCAAGGATGACTGCATCTGAATTGCAGGGGGGGAAGAAACGGGATAGATCTCCCTTTCCTTAGAGGCGGGGATCCGGCTGAGCACCTGGACACTCAGGCTCGAGGTCTGGACCCCTGGGTTAGAGGCAGAATGGGCAGAAGATATAGAAGAAGTAGCTGTGAATGACCTGGAAGAGGGGCAGGCTGGAGATTCCTCTTCAGAGCCTTTCCCTCTGAGGTTGCTCTGAGTCTCTTACTGAAATGGTCTGGGCTGGTTTTAAATTACCTCCATTAGAGATGTCAGCAGCTCCTTCTCTACATTGGGCTCCTTACGCCCTCAGCAGAGTTCCCAGGCTTTCCCTTTACACACACTACTAGAACAGCTTGAGCTATATCTTATGGAGGAAAAGTTCAAAAGAAAGCGGTGCTTTTGGTAGACACAACTAATTCTTCTGTGCACA
The DNA here is from genome assembly GCF_965119305.1 of Pelophylax lessonae. Lineage (NCBI taxonomy): Eukaryota > Metazoa > Chordata > Amphibia > Anura > Ranidae > Pelophylax > Pelophylax lessonae. The sequence continues at coordinate 271,078,031 of NC_138772.1, read as the reverse complement.
AAAATTTAACCTGTCTGGTTGACAATGCCCAGGCATTTAAGGACCCAGCAGATAGGAAGTTGGAATCCTTACTAAAGGCAAATTATGCCGTTGCCAGGTTGGCGGTTCAGCCGGCAGTAGTGGCAAAAGGAGTTTGCCAGTTCTTAAAGGATCATTTTAAGAGGTTGGCTAGGAACCTGCTTACAGAGGAATTGGCCGGACTTCCTCATGCCTTGTGTTTTGCGGTAGATGCCCTTAAGGATTCCATCCAACAGGTGTCTCAATTTGCACTTCTGTCAGTACACATGCGCAGAGTCCTGTGGCTGAAGAACTGGTCGGCGAAATTGCAGTGAAAAACATTACTGACAGGATTCCCCTTTCCATGGGGAACGTCTATTTAGTGAGGATCTGGATAAGTGTAGCCAAAGATTTCGGGGGGGAAAGAGTGCACTGTTGCCTGTTAAAATAAGTAATAAGCCTCCATCTTTTAAGGTCCCTAGTGTTCCTGTGCCTCCTAATATGTCGACTTCCAAGAAATTACGATGGCCTCAGCTGTCGGGTTTTAGGAGACCTCAGGGTCAGGGCCAGAAAAAACCCTGAATCCAGAGGGCTGGCAAGACAGGCTTTGCAGTGGGGCAGTGTCATTTTCAGTTCTTGGCCTTGCCATTCTGCCTAGCCACAGCCCCCCAGGTGTTTTCAAAAATCTTAGCCCCGCTGTTGGTATTCTTAAGGTCTCAAGAGATCTCAGTTGTGAGTTGTGAGTCCAGGGCTAACGCAGAATGTGACCCTGACAGTCCAGTTCTTGGAAAACCTTGCGGCTGGTTCAAGTTCTAGAATATCTGGGCCTGATTCTGGACACAGCTCAGGCAAGAGTTTTTCTGCCTCCAGCAAAAGTCCAGGCCAAAAGAGGTCTGGTCCAGGTCACAAGAAGGAAGAGGTATCCCTCTGTACTGCTGTGCATGAGATTGCTGGGCAAGATGCTCTCCTCGTTCGAGGCAATCCCTTATGCTCAGTTTCATTCCAGGCCGTACCAGAACAACATTCTGTCTGCTTAGAACAAGAAACTCCAAGCTTTGAATTATCCAATGATTCTGTCCCCAAGTTTGAGGCAGAAGCTCACATGGTGGTCGATGCCCAACAATTTAGGGAGAAGGAAGTCTTTTCTGGCAGTAATATGGAAATTAGTGACCACGGACGCCAGCCTCTTGGGCTGAGGTGCTGTTCTGGAAGAAGCATATGACCAAGTTTGTATCCAGAACCATTAATCCAATCGCTATCTGAACAGATGCATTAGTGATCCGTTCTCCCTGATACATGCCTTTCCTCCAGGCCAACTTCTACCATGGCTGCTGCACAGAATACAGGAGGAAGGGAGATCAGTGATCCTAGTGGCCCCGGCCTGGCCCAGGAGACCTTGGTACGCAGAGATTGTGAAACTGGCAGTGGGGGAGCCATGGTCACTTTCACGCTGTCTAGATCTACTATCCCAAGGTCCCATATTCCATCCAGCTTCACGGTCACTGAATTTGACGGTCTGGCTATTGAGGCAAGAGTCTTGAAGAATCAAGGAATTTCGAGTCCAGTTCTAGCTACGTTGATAAATGCTAGGAAACCCATCTCTAGAAACATCTACTATAGAGCCTGGAAATCTTACATCTCTTGGTGTGAATCCAAAAGATGCCATCCTCGCAAGTATGTTATTGGAAGAATTCTTGCTTTTCTGCAATTAGGAGTAGAATTGAAGCTGACATTAGGAACTATCAAGGGGCAGATCTCGGCCTTATCTATTTTCATTCAGAGACCGATATCGACACACTCGTTGGTGCAAGCATTTTTGCAAGGTGTGATTTGCATGGTTCTGCCAGTCAAGCCATCCTTATGCCACTGGGATTTAAATCTTGTGCTCTCTGTGTTACAGAAGCAACCATTAGAGCCTATTAGGCATATTCCTTTGATTATTTTGATAAGGAAATTGGCTTTTTTGGTCGCCATAACCTCGGACAGAAGTGTGTTAGTTCGTTTTCATCTAAACCTGGATATCACTCTGCCTTTCTATTTTCTGAATCCTCAGACCACAGAAGAGAAATTGTTACATTCACTCGACCTAGTTCGGGTAGTTAAGGTCTATTTGAAAATGTCAGCACTAATTTTAATTTTGCTTTTTTTGTCCTGCCAGAAGGTCCTAAGAGTCCAGGCAGCGACAAGTTTGACTATTTCTAAGTGCATTCGCCAGGTCATTGTTCAGGCATATGGTTTAAAGGGTAAGGTCCCACCCTTTAGATTAAAGGCGCATTCTACCAGGAGGGTAAGTGCTTTGTGGGCAGTGCATCTTTAAGTGTCTATGGCTCAGATTTCCAAGGCTGCTACTTGGTCCTCAGTGCATACATTCACTAGGTTCTACCAGGTAGATGTTAGTGCTTCAGAGGTGGCTGAATTTGGCTGTAGCGTGCTACAAGCAGATGTATAGATCCTTTTTTGTCTGATGGCGGTCTTCAGATTACTGTGTTCCCTCCCCTTAAGGGCATTGCTTTAGGACATCCCAGATAGTCATTATTATGGCCTGCTCCTGTGTTCTGTGATGTACGATAAAGAAAACTGGATTTTTCTACAACTTACCTGTAAAATCCTGGCATACATCACGGGACACAGAGGTCCCTCCCCTCTTTACTGGGATCTTCATTGCTTGCTACAAAAACTGAGGTTTTTCCTGTGTGGAAGGGGTTATATAGGGGGAACTTCCTGTCTATTGGTTTGCCAGTGTCCATTCACCTATAGGTGGTGTATAACCCAGATAGTCATTATGGCTTGCTCTGTGTCCCGTGATGTACTCCAAGAAAAATAATTTACAGGTAAGTTGTAGGAAAAATCAAATTATTCATTATTCATATTCCTAGGTATAGAGTCTTATGTTAGATTGATGAATTTGAAATATCCCTTTGATCTCTCTAGGGGGAACAGCCTCATCCTCTTGCGCTACAAGCTACATAACAGAGTTGAGGTCTGCTGCTCTCACTTTATGCACTGTAGTACAATATAATTTGTGGTAATGAGAATATTAGAGTGTTAAAGTATGCAGGGACAAAGAATTATAAGATGCTCCTATGGAAAGAGCAGATTCGAGGAATGGATCTCAAAAGCAAAAAAGCACAGAAAACATACTTATACTGCATATACAATAATAAATTAATCTTTACAAAATTATATTTCTAATGTATCTCGTAAAATCTACTTTTCTGTAAACTTGAATTAATCTGGATCTAGTTTACTGTAAATGGTTTTTACTACATTACATTTTGAAAGGTTTTCTTTTGGTCAAAGGAGCTTAGAAAGTATGTTATATTAATTATCCTATACCAGGCCCCTATTTGGGTATACAAGCAGTAAAGACCCTTTCTTGATCTAGGTGGCAAAAAAAAAAAAAATAGCAGTGAGCATAGCTACTTTTTGGATCATATTTATGTACTATAGGCAGCCTTATGTGTCTGTATTTATCCTTACAGATGTTTTGCACACACATTTTTGTCCATCTTTCCCTGAGAAGCACAGGAGGCTTTGGTTAATTACATTAACCTCTGAGAGCGTTTTTAAATAACCTGGCTCAGAGGCAGCATTGCCTTTTCTAGTTCTTCATCTTGATCTCCCTGTTACAAGTGCACCTGGGAAGCCATATAAGCTATCAACCAAGAATTTACTGCTGGTTATCTGAAAGATGATTGATAGCAGAGCTAATCACCTACTTGCCCTTCCCACATCTGCTGTGGGTGACCGGGACAATACAACTGGCAAGAGTTCTAGAGTTTTGTTATATAACCACATCAGCTGCAGCTTTAATTGTTGGATAAGATCGCTGCTATTTAGCTATATTATTTCTAGGTCTGCCAGAAAATGTGAGGCAACTGCCAACAATTTATAACTTTCTTAGTACTGTTTGTCAATTTTACAAGCTCCAGAGAATGTACTAAGGTGTCTGTGAGCCAGGAACACTTTTGTAACACAGGAAAGGTCACCTTGTCAATTTAGTCAGGTGACTGCACAATTCACAGAAAAAAGATTGCTCCTTTTCAGCTGAACTCCAGGATTCAGCCCTCTTCCCCCATAAACATATAGACACCTACGTATCCCTACATGTAGAACATTTCCATAAAAACGTTTAAGTACCTTACTTCTGTGACCTGTAAATAAAGAATTTTCTCAGGCATGTCACTCAATCCTCATGTTGACAGCTAGTTCAAACCTCCAGGAAGAGGGTTCTGTGAGGCACACTATGTACCATCCCACTTTTGATGGTGCACCTCAAAGAACTAGGGAGCGGTGACTTGTTGCTGTGCACGTGATCAGCTATGATACCAGCAATTTGATGGATTAACAGTTAGGTTGAGAGTTAACATAAGCACACTAGCAACTCTAACAGTTATCATTTAAGGCACGCCCTGAATGTAACAGTTTGGGAAACTGTTAATTCTATGGGTTTAGTTCCACATTTATTCCCAATGTTAACACATGTGTGGGACCTCTGTCAGGTCTCCCATCCCTTGGCGGGACTTAATACTGGTTTTGGTGCTGGCTGCATTGTCTTGTAGGGAATCTGTAATGGTTGTTTCTTCTCTAAAACCTTGTTTGTTTAGAATGGTTTCATCCTTCAATTGTTATGAAGTTTTGGGGTTACCTTCTTTGTTTCCATCACCCATGCATCCCTAGAAGATTGCACTACATTGTCTTGAGGTTTCCAGGCGGCTCAAATGTGTTGCTTGACTATTTTTGGTGATTTTCATAGCTTAGATATGTGAATTTTTGGATGTTAGGACCATGTGTTGTTTTAGAAGCTAGGGCTCCCCTATTTGTATGCTAGCATACCTGTTTGGTTAGTTTGTGAAGTTCCTTACAGGATATGATGTACAGGAAGTGAGGGAAGGGGAGGACTTTGAACAGGCCATGTAGTCAGACAAAGGGAAAGTTGATCTGAGGACATTAGAAAAGCAGGAAGAAGTCTGGGAGATCCTGGATCCTGGACAATAACTCCATCATAAAGAAAGATCCAAGTTAAATAGCCACCAAACAAAACACCAAGTTATTAGCATGCCACGCCATCCTTTATGACATCTAATGCTCTGTTATGTTACCAAGGGTACCTTGTCTAGTTACCCTGACCATACCACTGCTTAAAAAAGGTGCATTTTCATAGGAGGAGCATTATTAAACTGAATGAGTGTAGTAAAAAAAACAAGCCAGGAGAGTCCAGTCATGTGACCAGTGATAAACAACAAGAGAAGGGTGCACCAACCTTGTGCATTACCACTAAAAAAGTTTATTAAAATCCAAAAAAGCAGCATACATTGTGCTCACAAACGCACGATTATTGTACACATGTAAGGAAAAAGGGACCAATCGCCTCCAGGACTGCCAGGATACTCCTATGGTGCTAGATGATGTGATGGTGTATGTGACCAGTGATGTCAGCAGCATCTTCTCTGCTAACAGAGTTCTTTTTACTGCATTAAACAAAGAAAACTCTGTCGCACACCACAGGCTCTACACAATGTGGCCTGCATTTTATGAATAAAATGAAAACTGCACAGTGGAGTAGTATAACTACAGAGTGTAGTAGGGGGCTCCTGAAGTTTGTCTATGAAGTCTCCCATAAAATCAATCACTTTGTATCTGTATTGTATCTGAAGAATTCACATTAATATATTGATTACATGCATAGATTTTTACTTCACTTGCATGTAACAAAGGCTGCTTCTTGCTTGCATGTGATTTTTTAATGTACAGTGGGTACGGAAAGTATTCAGACCCCCTTAAATTTTTCACTCTTTGTTATATTGCAGCCATTTGCTAAAATCATTTAAGTTCATTCTTCTTCCTCATGAATATACACATATACACATATACACATATACTGACAGAAAAACACAGAATTGTTGACATTGTTGCAGATTTATTAAAAAAGAAAAACTGAAATATCACATGGTCCTAAGTATTCAGACCCTTTGCTCAGTATTTAGTAGAAGCCCCCTTTTGATCTAATACAGCCAGGAGTCTTTTTGGGAAAGATGCAACAAGTCTTTCACACCTGGATTTGGGGATCCTCTGCCATTCCTCCTTGCAGATCCTCTCCAGTTCTGTCAGGTTGGATGGTAAACATTGGTGGACAGCCATTTTTAGGTCTCTCCAGATATGCTCAATTGGGTTTAAGTCAGGGCTCTGGCTGGGCCATTCAAGAACAGTCACAGAGTTGTTGTGAAGCCACTCCTTCGTTATTTTAGCTGTGTGCTTATGGTCATTGTCTTGTTGGAAGGTAAACCTTCGGCCCAGTCTGAGGTCCAGAACACTCTGGAGAAGGTTTTTGTCCAGGATATCCCTGTACTTGGCCGCATTCATCTTTCCCTCGATTGCAACCAGTCTTCCTGTCCCTGCAGCTGAAAAACACCCCCACAGCATGATGCTGCCACCACCATGCTTCACTGTTGGGACTGTATTGGACAGGTGATGAGCAGTGCCTGGTTTTCTCCACACATACCGCTTAGAATTAAGGCCAAAAAGTTCTATTTTGGTCTCATCAGACCAGAGAATCTTATTTCTCACCATCTTGGAGTCCTTCAAGTGTTTTTTAGCAAACTCCATGTGGGCTTTCATGTGTCTTACACTGAGGAGAGGCTTCCGTCGGGCCACTCTGGCATTAAGCCCCGACTGGTGGAGGGCTGCAGTGATGGTTGACTTTCTACAACTTTCTCCCATCTCCTGACTGCATCTCTGGAGCTCAGCCACAGTGATCTTTGGGTTCTTCTTTACCTCTCTCACCAAGGCTCTTCTCCCCCGATAGCTCAGTTTGGCCGGACGGCCAGCTCTAGGAAGGGTTCTGGTCGTCCCAAACGTCTTCCATTTGAGGATTATGGAGGCCACTGTGCTCTTAGGAACCTTAAGTGCAGCAGAAATCTTTTTGTAACCTTGGCCAGATCTGTGCCTTGCCACAATTCTGTCTCTGAGCTCTTCAGGCAGTTCCTTTGACCTCATGAGTCTCATTTGCTCTGACATGCATTGTGATCTGGAAGGTCTTATATAGACAGGTGTGTGGCTTTCCTAATCAAGTCCAATCAGTATAATCAAACACAGCTGGACTCAAATGAAGGTGTAGAACCATCTCAAGGATGATCAGAAGAAATGGAAAGCACCTGAGTTAAATATATGAGTGTCACAGCAAAGGGTCTGAATACTTAGGACCATGTGATATTTCAGTTGTTCTTTTTTAATAAATCTGCAACAATGTCAACAATTCTGTGTTTTTCTGTCAGTTTGGGGTGCTATGTGTACATTCATGAGGAAGAAGAATGAACTTAAATGATTTTAGCAAATGGCTGCAATATAACAAAGAGTGAAAAATTTAAGGGGGTCTGAATACTTTCCGTACCCACTGTAAACCATACACAAATCTGTTACTTGGTCTATTTAATAATCCTGTGTGGTATAAAGAAAAAAATATGTGCAAACTGCTTTTGTAAAGATGCTTTATATTTTAATACAAAGCTTTCAGACTGATTCTAATTAGGTTACCTTAGTAACACAGTGCAGCATTTTTGGATTGAAATAGGATGCAGCAATGTCTTAAACAGATCCAGATTTGCCTTTGCTTCATTAGTAGGGAAGTGTCTGGGGATTGTTAAATATTTTAGAAACAATTTTTACTGATGAAGAATAAATAAGCAAATATACTATGGATCATGACTATGTGATAATAATGGTATATTTGCTATAAGGCTGCATTCACACTTGAGCGTAGCGTTTTTTACCGCGATTTTACCGCGATTTTTACCGCGATTTTACCGCGATTTTTTCAGGCGTTTTTCATTGACATCTATCAAAAACGCTGGTAATCAGCCCAAAAAGAAGCTCATGTACTTTTTTCAGTTACAGGCGTTTTGCAAAACGCTCAGATGTGAACAGGGGCCATTTAAATGAATGGGGTTTTACTTGTTGGGCGTTTTGGAAGCGTTTCTTTTGAGCGTTTTTGGAGCTGAAAACGCCCAGGTGTGAATGGAGCCTTAGGGCTGGTCTCCTAAGCTACTAAAATTATGAAATGTTTCAGAATGTCTATAAATCAATACGAAGTGTAACTTACTTTGTAAAAAAACATTTTTTAAACCACCCTGGTGCCCAATTCCAGGGGTGGCTCATTTGTGCTCATTGCATAGCCCACGGTGCTCCAGACCCCAAATCAGGTCTGAAACACAGCAGAGTGCTATAGTTGGCTTTCGCATTGGAACTGTTGGCTGTGACAGCCATGCCCCAGCACTAAGCTCACAAGCAGAATTATTCAGCTCTTGGGCTTCTGCACCTCTGACAGAGTGGTACATATGATTGTACCAACAGAGTACTGTAAACACAATGGTTTTTGTTTACAGAGGAAGGGATATAACATCACATGTAATGTCATAGCACTCCCTCTCAGTTTGAAGATTACTGATGCAGCTCTGTCTTGCTCACCCCTGCCGCAATCGATCACTGCTATAGAGATTTATTGCTGGATAATTATAACCAGTAAGAGACCACTGATAGAAGTTTTTTTTTTGCTGTGTAACTGCATGAACTAGTAGGATCAGGTCTCCGCAGACCAGATCCAGACCCGATGATAAAAAAAAAAAAAAAAATTAAATTAATTACATGTAACAAATTAATAAAATCAGTTTTTGGTTTTTAAAAATCCTTTTCCATATTAATCTCCAGGTCCCCAAAAATATGGTCTGCGTGACATTTGCTTTCTACGAGTGAGCATTACCAATGATATAAGCAAGCTCAATATTTTAGAATTTTTGTGAACTGGTGGAAATTATGTCACACCAATCTCTGCCTATGCAAACTCGACTTTATCTGATCTAAATGTTTACATGAAATAACAGGGGGAAAAAAAAATAAACTTTTTTGCATTTACAGAGATATATTAGAAATATATAATATCAACTCATTCATGTAATAAATAACTGGAGCATAAAAAAATACGAAAAATAACCCCTTTCCCCTCAAAAATGCACAAAAATGGACACACTGCTTACACTACTGTGATGCGCTTTTGATTGACTTTCAGAATGATTATGTAACGTGACTTTGATGCAAATGTGGATGTGGTTAGCATATTCTATGGAGCCAAATCGCACTGAAATCTCACCAAAGTAGCACAGGAACCTTTTCCAAAATTGCACACCACAAAGTCGCATTGATGTGAACCGGGGCACCAATGGAAATGTTATTACTATTATACAGGATTTATATAGCACCAGCAGTTTTTACAGCGCTTTACAATCTAAAGGCTTACAGTACAGTTACAATACAATAAAATACAAGAGGGTTAAAATAATGTGACTTCCCTTGTCATGTTATTATATGTGACTCAAGTTGCATCAGAAATTGCACCAATGGGAATCAGCACTAACCAGTACTAAAACCCAACTCCAGCTCCTTCCCCCTTTCTTTGGGTCTCTCTGCACCTTCTTCTTAGAAAACATTTATCAAAATGCACATGTACCTTTTTTCTGCTTTTTGTAACCAGTTGCGTGATGTTATGACACCTCTTTCTCTCTCTTTTTTTCTTTTTCTTCTGGCAGTACGGAAAAGGGGTCAGTAGGGAAAGTGGCACCATCCCCCTGATTTCCAGCACCTTTAAAAAAAAAAATCTTTATATAGTACCTACATTTTTCCAGTTGTCTTCATTCATACTTGTTTGAAAATGTCATGGGTCCCCTTCCTCTCTCAGTAGATGTTTTGGAACTCCAGCAGCAGTTCTACTCCAGATGCTTAATATAACACTGAGCGAACTGCTAATTTCATTACTCTGTAGTAAGCCAAACTTTTGCTTTTGGGTATTGTAATTCTGGCTTTAGTGCAATTTAAAAATACTCTGTTCAGTGTACCAGGGAATTTTCCATACACTTAATCGATATGGCGAAAATTCACTTTACAAAATCCATCCATCAATCCATCCATCCCTTCTGGAACAAACCCACACTTTTTTTTTTTACTTTATACCCCTTTTCTATATGTCTTTGATCTGGTCACATGGCATCACTGGTCTTCTTCCAGTGAGTCCTGAATGGTGCAGAGAGCAGTACCATATATTTGAGGTGGTGCTGCTTTCTATGGCATTCTCATGTAAGTTCAGAATGGCAAACACAAAAACTTTATTATAGGGTAAAAAGTAAAAATTAAATTTTTCGGACAGTTAATGGGCACAAATCGGTAAATGGTTGAAACCTTTTTGAGCCGAAAAAACAAAGGACAAGTTTGGAAATTTTTTGCTGAACGAACGATAAATTGAAAGGTCAATGTGTTTCTCGTCCAAACTGTTTGCACTAGGTATATGTGAAAAACAAACAAAAAATTATTAATTTATGTGCACTGAACAATTTATAGGTCATTACATGATGGCACGATCGTTTGCTCTCACGGGTGAGTGTTAGTTTTTTTAAAATGAGTTTGAATGATTTTTCGTATAGTGTATGGCCAGCATTAGTATTACAAATCCCCACGGCATGGGATTCAAATCAGGACTTTGACCAGATCAATTAACAGCCCTCCCTTTCTTCTTTTTGAGCAATTACTTTTGGATTTCTTATTGTGTTTTGAGTCATTATCCTTCTGATATATCCATTTCTGGATCACTTTCGACTTTCATACAAAATCAAGCACACTTTGATATGATGCCACAATTAAATTGTAGAATTCTTGAGGAGACTTATTTTAGCATGAAACTGTCAGATGTAGAGCTGAATCTATTAACTAATACTGGACAAAGTAGCAGTCATTTGAAATCTATGCCACTGTAGATTATTTTCTCTACATCAATCTCTTAGAGAGCTCTTATGATAGTAGCATGGTCATCTAAAAATGTTCTGATTATTGGCACCAGCTTTGAAATACCTGGTTCTGATTTAATGGATTTGAAGTGATGGTAAAATAAGGGTGTACTTATTTCTTCCTTGTGACACATTAGCATTTTTGTTCAGATTTTGAGAATAAATACACCATGTCATTTTTATGTTTTCTTTGTTCAAGCATCTGTAGGCACAATTTTCATCAAGATCTAATGCCTGTTCCGATAAGTAAAAGCTGACTCCTGGGATACCCACAACAGACCTCCCAACCTTTGTTATAGGTCCCCCCATGCTATGATCCCTATGGTGTCACAAAACCAACAATTGCATAAACATTTAAGTAAAAACTACCTGCGGCATCATTGTCTGCCTTTTACTTGATTATCTGCCCAAGCTCAGTAGATGGGGGGCTAGGGGAGAGCTGCTGCAGCACAAGTCATTTCCAGGTGTGAGATTGAACTACACATCCCACAAGAGCAAAGAAACAAACATTAGTTTTACTTGTGGACATTTATTGGATAGGTCTGTGGGCAGTGTCAGGGGAGTTATCTTGTCCATCAACACCCCAAATAACTGCTCACCACCTTTATTTCCCTGTACATGTATTTGTGCTGAAAATAGGAAAATCTCTCCTGAGAGATCCCTTTCTCACCGCATGTCTGTGTTTCTTCTGCTAGAACTTACTCTGCTTACTAAGACAGTAATATTCTAGGCAGATAGTTTACTTACTAGACAACAATGTAATAAAAAAATAATACCACCCTTCCCAGGTGTTGATTAGGAAAGAAAGGAAGAAGTTGCTGCCCAATTATCATTGTCCTGTCAACTCTTCCCTTAAATGGAGTGGTGGTGTGATGGTGACAGCAATATTGCTGATCAGTGGCGGCTGGTGCTCGGTAATTCCGGGGGGGGGGGGGGGGGGGACAAACCATAGTAAAGTAGAAGTCTGGAGTGCTGTTAAACCTTTGCACAAACAATGTCATAGAATGAAGGGCGTGTTAAGCAGCCAAGGAGACAGTTTTCCCTTTAGAATAACCAATTCAGCAGTAAATTGCTTTAAAAAGGGAAAAAAAAACAAGAGTATTGAAAGTACATGAAACATTTAAAAGGGTTAATTAATCAATTTGCAAAACAAATCCCTAAAACTAGCATCCCAAGGTTCTCAAAACGCAGGGCGTTTTATCTACTCGGCTTAAGAATGACTGATAGGGGAGTGCATGCGCGGAGGCGGCTGAAGCGGTAATGTCTGGCTGAAGCTCCGCTCCTGACAGGAAGATAACCACATTAAACAGAGGATTACTGATAGCAAAATTCAACTCAATTTGCCCTAAAAGGTAGCTAAAACAGTCAGGAATACGGCGGCATGGTTTTACTTGGAAACCAGGACAAAAACAAAATCCCTTAGAGACACTGTCCCGCTCTCCTGTTAAAATGGCAGCAGCTATAGCTAATACCTCAGCTGCTGCAGGTGTGCCTGTACGCCCTGTGAGGCCTGCCCAGTGTTCCATTTCTCTTCAGATTTCTGAGTCACTCCCTCATCAATTTAACCACAATTTATCCTCACAGGGAAATGTAAATATTCTGACAGAATATCCAGCACTGTTACAACAGATGGAAAATATGTTTCAAAAACTATTGTTCCAAACGTCTGACCACATCACAAATAGCCTCACTAAGGAAATTAGAGATTTGGGCTTTAGGAAGATATCTGACCTTGAAACCAGAGTGGATGATATAGAAAACGATACCCAAAATTATACTGCAGAAATTGAATCTCTTAAGGAGGAAAATCTTTCACTATGATATCGCCTGGAAGATTTTGAAAATAGGGCTTGGCGCTCTAATCTGCGCATTAGGGGCATCCCTGAATCTGTCACTGACTTACAAGCCACTATGTTGGCACTTTTTCAAGAATTACAGCCCACTATTCCAGCGGACCACCTGGAAATGGACAGAGTCCACTGTGCACTTATACCCAAAAAATCTCATGGTCCGCCTCGCGACATTATTGCTAAGTTCCACTATTATCGCATTTATTTATTATTCCACTATTATAAGGAACAACTCACTCGGGGGGTTCTTATAGCCTTTCGCCGCAATACACCTTTTTCACCCTTTAAAGAGATAAAAGATCCTGAAGGTCGTTACCTGCTCTTAACTGGGCACCTTCTAGACACTGCTGTCACCATTGTCTCTTATTTTGCTCCCAATAAGAACCCTTTACCCTTTTTATCACACCTTTTACAAATAATAGACTCTCATAAAATAGATACACTTCTGTTGGCTGGTGACTCGAACCAGGTCATTTCACCTTTTCTAGATAAGGCACCACCTGCGCCTGCATCCCCTTCGAGAAGACTATCTTTGTCCAGTTTACTTTCTCAATATATAATAAACAAGCAAAAAATTGGGGGAGCAAACCCTGAACATGTATATCTAAAGCCGGTGAAGCTATGGACCAAGCAACATGTATATTAAAAAAGAATAGCGCAACCATGCAAAAGAAATGACTATTAAATATGGAGACAATCCATAAATAAAAGTGGGGATTTAGTCCCACCATATGGCCATATCGTGCTCAAGCCCACCACTGCGTCAAAGTACCCCATTATCAGTGGGTCCTACACTATCCATAAAAAAGGGGTGAATCCAGCCTCTCCAACTCTTGGAGACAACACTCCTTGCTGGGATGGATGTGCTAATGCACTACAAAGGACTCCTCCTATATCTACTTGATGGTGGACTCTGATAGAGTACAGGTGTGTGTGGGGGGATGCTCAACCTCAGAAGTCTGGTCAGACCGAATACATAATAAACAAGCAAAAAATTGGGGGAGCAAACCCTGAACATGTATATCTAAAGCCGGTGCAGCTATGGACCAAGCAACATGTATATTAAAAAAGAATAGGGCAACCATGCAAAAGAAATGACTATTAAAATGGAGACAATCCATAAATAAAAATGGGGATTTAGTCCCACCATATGGCCATATCGTGCTCAAGCCCACCACTGCGTCAAAGTACCCCATTATCAGTGGGTCCTACACTATCCATAAAAAAGGGGTGAATCCAGCCTCTCCAACCCTTGGAGACAACACTCCTTGCTGGGATGGATGTGCTAATGCACTACAAAGGACTCCTCCTATATCTACTTGATGGTGGACTCTGATAGAGTACAGGTGTGTGTGGGGGGATTCTCAACCTCAGAAGTCTGGTCAGACCGAATACATAATAAACAAGCAAAAAATTGGGGGAGCAAACCCTGAACATGTATATCTAAAGCCGGTGCAGCTATGGACCAAGCAACATGTATATTAAAAAAAAATAGCGCAACCATGCAAAAGAAATGACTATTAAATATGGAGACAATCCATAAATAAAAGTGGGGATTTAGTCCCACCATATGGCCATATCGTGCTCAAGCCCACCACTGCGTCAAAGTACCCCATTATCAGTGGGTCCTACACTATCCATAAAAAAGGGGTGAATCCAGCCTCTCCAACCCTTGGAGACAAAACTCCTTGCTGGGATGGATGTGCTAATGCACTACAAAGGACTCCTCCTATATCTACTTGATGGTGGACTCTGATAGAGTACAGGTGTGTGTGGGGGGATTCTCAACCTCAGAAGTCTGGTCAGACCGAATACATAATAAACAAGCAAAAAATTGGGGGAGCAAACCCTGAACATGTATATCTAAAGCCGGTGCAGCTATGGACCAAGCAACATGTATATTAAAAAAGAATAGCGCAACCATGCAAAAGAAATGACTATTAAATATGGAGACAATCCATAAATAAAAGTGGGGATTTAGTCCCACCATATGGCCATATCGTGCTCAAGCCCACCACTGCGTCAAAGTACCCCATTATCAGTGGGTCCTACACTATCCATAAAAAAGGGGTGAATCCAGCCTCTCCAACCCTTGGAGACAAAACTCCTTGCTGGGATGGATGTGCTAATGCACTACAAAGGACTCCCCCTATATCTACTTGATGGTGGACTCTGATAGAGTACAGGTGTGTGTGGGGGGATGCTCAACCTCAGAAGTCTGGTCAGACCGAATACATAATAAACAAGCAAAAAATTGGGGGAGCAAACCCTGAACATGTATATCTAAAGCTGGTGCAGCTATGGACCAAGCAACATGTATATTAAAAAAGAATAGCGCAACCATGCAAAAGAAATGACTATTAAATATGGAGACAATCCATAAATAAAAGTGGGGATTTAGTCCCACCATATGGCCATATCGTGCTCAAGCCCACCACTGCGTCAAAGTACCCCATTATCAGTGGGTCCTACACTATCCATAAAAAAGGGGTGAATCCAGCCTCTCCAACCCTTGGAGACAAAACTCCTTGCTGGGATGGATGTGCTAATGCACTACAAAGGACTCCTCCTATATCTACTTGATGGTGGACTCTGATAGAGTACAGGTGTGTGTGGGGGGATGCTCAACCTCAGAAGTCTGGTCAGACCGAATACATAATAAACAAGCAAAAAATTGGGGGAGCAAACCCTGAACATGTATATCTAAAGCCGGTGCAGCTATGGACCAAGCAACATGTATATTAAAAAAGAATAGCGCAACCATGCAAAAGAAATGACTATTAAATATGGAGACAATCCATAAATAAAAGTGGGGATTTAGTCCCACCATATGGCCATATCGTGCTCAAGCCCACCACTGCGTCAAAGTACCCCATTATCAGTGGGTCCTACACTATCCATAAAAAAGGGGTGAATCCAGCCTCTCCAACCCTTGGAGACAACACTCCTTGCTGGGATGGATGTGCTAATGCACTACAAAGGACTCATCCTATATCTACTTGATGGTGGACTCTGATAGAGTACAGGTGTGTGTGGGGGGATGCTCAACCTCAGAAGTCTGGTCAGACCGAATACATAATAAACAAGCAAAAAATTGGGGGAGCAAACCCTGAACATGTATATCTAAAGCCGGTGCAGCTATGGACCAAGCAACATGTATATTAAAAAAGAATAGCGCAACCATGCAAAAGAAATGACTATTAAATATGGAGACAATCCATACTTTCTCAATATAGCCTTGCTGACTCTTGGAGAGAATCCAATCCAACTAAAAAGAATTTCACACATTTTTCTCATCCCCCACAACTCCTTTTCACGTATTGATCATATTTTCCTTTCCATTGGTATGCTCCCAGAACTCCTCTCTTCTAACATTATCCCCACCCCTTGGTCTGATCATAGTGCGGTTTGCACCACTCTTGCTTCCGCCATCCTTAAAGCTCATGACCCTACTTGGTATTTGAATGACATATTACTTAAGAATCCGACTCCCTGCTCCAAAATAGCTAATGCCTTGTCAGTCTATTTAACTCATAATTCCTTACCTGAAACCCCACCCTTAACCCTATTGGAAGCACATAAACCGGTACTAAGATGTATTTGTATGTGACAGATGTTGCATTTGAAAAAAGAACGTAAAACCCTTAGCGATAAATTGGAATCTACTTTTAACAAATGCTATCTTGCGTTCCAATGTGACCCCACACCTGCCCGGAAACATGATCTGGATAACGCTAGGCTTGAATTTGATTTATTTCTTACTGAAACAGCTGACAAAACAATTCCTAGAGCTAGACACCACTTCTATCTTAAATCTAATAAGCCCGATACCCTTTTCGCAATCCCTCCAAACATATCAAACTTAAGATTGCGGACAATTCCTATTCTAGCAATCCTGTTAAAATTCTAGCTAACTTTAGATCTCATCTTGCTGCCCTTTATAACTCCAGAGGTTCTATCGACCTTGACCGAGCAAATTCCTTTTTCTCTGACCTAAATCTTCCTACCATCCCTTCTCCACAACTAGATTTTTTAGATTCTCCCATTTCACAAGATGAAATATTAGCAGCTATCAAATCTTTGAAACCTAATAAAAGACCGGGTCCAGATGGGTTTTCTACAATATATTACCAAACATTTTCCTCTACTTTGACTGCTCTTTTGGCTAATGCTTTTAATTCCCTTCTATATGGTGCATCCTTTAGAGGGAAACTCTCACAGCCTCCAAATGCATGATACCTAAACCTCCTACTGATGACACTACCTGGTCTAACTCCCATCCTATATCCCCCTTAAATTTGGATATTAAAATCTTGGCAAAAATTCTAGCCTTAAGATTAAATAGTATTATCTGAAAACTTATTCACAGAGACCAAGTAGGTTTTATTCCTGGCCGTCAAGCAGGTGATAATATTTTTATACAATGCTTCACTATATTAGGTTCTTCTTCTTGTATATGACCTGGGAGTTTCCTTACATAAATTGATGGATGTGAACCACACATGAGGCTGTATTGATTTTATTGAATACATCATACATATTAGAGAGAGGATCCAGTAACAACCATTGATGAGACCGGTATACAGAACATACCTGGCTGAGGGAAACCCATATTAACATCATGCTGGTTACCCCTGTAGGGGTGCCGAGCTCCGGTGAGTGTGGGATTAATTGAGAGGGGAGCACTGGTTTCCTCACCCTGCACGCCGTATCTGGATCACCCCGAGATTCACCCATCAACGTTACTTGGAATCCAATTCACAATATAACCACCTTATGGACTTTTACTGCCCATTATTTACATTTCACTAGCCACCTCTTTCCACTTTATGGGTTGACCCATACTGCCATATCTCTCTCAGATATAATTTTATAGACTGCACTTTATCACCCTAATGCCATCATTATTTATATTATTTTAATTTAATATTACCAATAAGATATATTGGACCCACTTCACACTGTGTCACTCTATTATCATTATTTATTGAACACACTATTGCTATATTCACATGTTTAGTGTTTATTTCACATATTAAGTGCTTTATTTATTTATTGATCAGTGGCCGATGCCCTTTGGCTAATATTGGACCAAAATATTTCAGTCACCTTGTTCACTAAGCACTTTATATTATATTTATATCTTCTGATTGTGTTAATAATATTTATTTTTACTCACACCACCTACTAGCATTTTATTGCACTGAATGCGCCTTTTTTGATTGTTGATTCTTTCTGATATGTAATTATTTTTAACATATTTATTGTGGTGTTAGAGACTTAATAAGCATCACCCTATTATATTAGTACTCCAATACTTAAGGCAGCGCCATCCACCTCACCATCTCTATATCTAGGTGATAATATTCGTCAGGCGTTACTACTTCCCCACATTGCTAGAAAGAGACACTTCCCCACTTGTTTCCTATCTTTAGACATTTAAAAAGCTTTTGACTCGGTCTCCTGGTCTTACATGAATTTTGCCTTACGTAAATGGGGTTTTGGCCCTCATTTTTTAACATGGGTGGCCGCCTTGTACAATGAATCTAGAGCATACATAAAATACACTGGATACAAATCTGAACTTTTTCCTGCGAAAAGGGGTACATGACAAGGTTGTCCCTTTTCGCCCCTACTTTTTGCCCTATTAATTGAACCACTCGCCCAACACATCAGACTAAACCCTTCTATCAAAGGGATCCAATTGGGGGGCCATCACCACAAACGATGTTTGTTTGCGGATGATGTTCTTCTATTTCTCTCTTCCCCTCATATCTCAGCACCCAACCTGATTCATACTTTGCACAAATTTAGTAATATTTCAGGCCTACATGTGAACCTTCATAAGTCTACAGCATTGAATATTTCCTTATCCACAGAAGAACTCCACTTGACCCAGTCCACATTACCCTTTTCCTGGTCCTCACACCACCTTGCTTATCTTGGAATCAAACTTACAGCTGACATATCTAGTTTTTTCTCGGCCAACTACCCCCCCTTTGCAGAAAAAGATTAATGATCTCTTTAAATATTGGACATCTCTTCCCCTCTCCTGGTTTGGAAGGATTGCAGTTATTAAAATGTCGATACTTCCTAAATTTCTGTATCTATTCAGAGTCCTTCCGATACCAATACCAGCTCATTTTCTACGTATTTTACAACGGAAAACATTGAATTTCACTTGGGGTGGTACTAGACCAAGGATTGCTAGTAAAACTTATTCCTTCCGAAAATTCGAGGTGGTTTAGGGTTCCCCAACTTTAATACCTACTATATAGCTGCTCATATTGCACCGGTCACCAAATACAACGCAACACAGGAAATACCATTATGGGTTGCTATTGAATCTACTGAAATTGATCCTCTCTCTCGATCTCCAATCTTATATGGCTAAAACCCAAATCTCGTTCACCTATTCGCAACCCTATTATCAAACACACACTTTCAATCTGGGACAGAATGAAAACACCATACGGCCTGCAATCAACACATAACTCTTTGCTCTCCTTTCCTAGAAATCCTTCCTTCTACCCAGCCTGGGTAGCCCCGTCATCTTTCCGCAAATAGGTCACATCGGGACTAACTAGATTTTGCAATTTGGTCTCTGCATCCGATTTCATATCTTTTCCGGATTTAAGTGCTTACACTTCTCTCCCTTCCTCTGAACTTTTTCGATTTTCACAAATTAAAAACTTTTTTTCCCCACTTCCGTCTAGAATTGGCCCTCTGAATCAGCTTTTGCCATTTGAACAAGTTTGCTATCAAGAACCCCATGTTAAGGGCCTTATTTCGCAACTATACTTGCAACTTCTTTTTAAACCTGAAGAAGGACCCCCTGATTATGCAGTAAAATGGGAATCTGATCTGGGTCGCCCTTTGAATAACACAGAATGGTCGGATATATGGTCTAATACAAAATCCTCTTCCACCAATATTGTTGTGTTAGAGGCTTCTTATAAAGTATTCATGCATTGGTATTTGGTGCCCTCCAGAATGGCTAAATTTGCACCAAAACTCTCAGCACTCTGTTTTCGCAGCTGTTCAGAGGTTGGTACCCACTTTCACACCTGGTGGCTATGCCTGATTTTTTCCTCTTTTTGGGGAGAAGTCTTTTGACTGGCCTCTAAGCTGTTTGATATGCCACTACTGCCAGACCCAACGATTGCACCTTTAAATGCAAAACCAAACATTCTTACATGCACTCAGCTTAAATTCCTTATGCAACTCTTAACAGCCGCTAAACAGACTATTGCCAAAACATGGAAATCCTCTTCCTTAAACTTTTGTGAAACTAAACAACGAGCAAACATTTCGATAATACATGCCAAGATGTCGGCCTTGGATAATGGCACTTTGAATAAATTCGACATTCTTTGGAAACCTTGGGTTTCCAAGATGCTTCCCCCAGACTTCAATGAAGCTGTTTTACCTTCTTGGTAACATTCCTGCACGTCCTATTATATTGTTTCCTTCTGCCTTGCCTTATTCCCGATAATTGTTCCCACTTCTTTTCTCTATCTTCTACTCTTTTTCCTTTCTGGCATTCTTTCCTTCTGTTTTCTTCTCCTTGCCTCTATTTGTTTTTATTTTTTATTATTATTTGATTTCTAGTAATCTTTCGATACAACAATTTACGTTCTCTACTAGATTTGAGTCCTCTTTTATTTAGAACAATTGGATGACTTTGTGCCATGCTATATTAGCCTGTTCTTCATATGTTCTATGAGATCTTTTTATTAGTCAAGATATGTAACTTTTTCGAAGATCCTTTATTTGTGGAAGGTTCCCATTACCTGTTCTCCTTCTGGGTCACAGCTTGAACCCATTAGGGGTGACCCATAGGGAAGACACGGACACACTATTCCTATTATTGCAACCCCATTGACTTCCACTTCTACATTTTTTATTATACTTATTAACTTTTCATTATTGCTCATTGACTCTCTCTATATCTTGTATACCATTTGCCCACTCTATATTTGGACTCTATCTTCTTTACATTTTTGTTGTATCCTTTTTACACTTCTGTTGTATCTATTGTATGTACATAACTGTAATAAAATACTTTGAACAAGAAGAATGCCTGGTAGAAGAAAATGCTATTGTCTCTGCATTGTGAGGCACAAGTTATCAGCAGACTCCAGTTTTGACACCTGGCCACTAGAGGCTGACAGCGATTGTTCCTTCCCACCTCCCTACTGAAGACACAGCAGTTGTAAAGTAGACATTGCACGCAAACACTCTACTCTACCTCCCCCCCCGCCTCCTCACCTCCTCACCTTCTCCTTCCTCCTGTCGGGAGCCGGGGAGTGCTGGATGGCTGAGTTGCTGTCCTCCTCCAGCCGCGTGTCTTCTGCCTCTTCCGGGCCACTGGCCAGTAAGGTCGCTTCTCCTTTTGGCCAATTGGGAAAGGGGTCTCACAACACTCTTCCTGATTGGCTGGGAGGAGTGTCAGTGTGACAATAGCGAATATTCATTCGCTATTGTCACACAACGGGGTGGGCTCAGGGCGCAGTGCTCTGTGCCCCAAGCCCACCCTTTTTTGATGCCTATTAGAGCCTCTGGCTCTAATCACATGCTTCAAAAAAAAAAAAATCCCCATTGGAATCCATTCGTCCAGCGCCCTGCATGTAGATTAGGGGGCCGGACGCATGGATGGGGGGCAGCGCCCTCAATGGATTGGCTGCCCCTGTCACTGATCATCTAACTATATATGGACAGTGGGGGACTGGCCACCCTGCTGAGAACAGAGCAAGAATAAGTGTATAAAAACCAAATAATATCACGCTAAAAAGTCATAAGAGAGCAGCCGGTACACAAAGACTGTTAGGGTCATCCATCTTCCTCTTCCAGGATAGTGGTCATAGGAGAAGGTGGTGAGGTTCCAGAGGTATAGCCGAGCCGCTGTGGGGCTGCTAGTTGTCACTGGCCGCGGCGGAGCATGCACAACAGGGCTCTGGCTGCCGACTTCTGATCCCTGATGACATCACTTCCTGGCAGGAGAAAAATAGGGGTTGCACGCGTTCAGAGCATCCGTGCTCCTTTGTCAGGCGATGGGAGTGTCTCAGGTGGGGCAGGGAATTTATACCCTGTTGCCGGACTAATTGCAAAGACATCTGTCTGTGGGGGGGCGGAGCCAAAAGACTCTAAGAAAGTCATCTCAGTAAAAACACAATTGGGGATACATGTCTCTAGGAAATCCATAAAAGTACATACAAAATACATAAAAATACATGATGGTATTACATAAAAGAGGACTTATAAGAATAAATCCCATAAAAACAATACTGACATGGCCATGGGGAAAATAGATCGGTAATGTGTGTATACATCTACATGAAAAAACGGTATTGGAGGGAAAAAATAAAAATAGAAATAAATGTAATGATAAAAAATAAATAAATAAATAAACAAACATAAAAATAAAAATATATGACACTCGAGCGACTGTGTACCAGAGAAAACTACTGGATTTATACCCTGGACACTCTAGCGCCAGGAGGCCTAAACGAGGGATTAGAAATCAATATCACACTCTAAAATATTGCACATATACATGTGACACCTCATACATTCACACATCATTCCCTATCAGTGACATATATATTTTTTTTTTCCCATCAATATTTTTATATATATATATATATATATATATATTTTTTTTTTATATATGTATATGTGTATGTGTATATGTATATATATATATATATATATATATATATATATATATATATATATATATATATATATATATATATATATATATATATGTGTGTATTCTATTCTCATTTTCATTTTTATTTTTTTTTTATTTTTATTTTATTTTTTTTCATTTTTATTATTATCTTTATTTTTACTTTTATTTTCATGTTTATTTTTATGTTTATTTTTATTCACATTTAGTTTTATTTTTATTTATTTTTTTATTTATATATTTTTATGTTTATTTTTTTTTTATCTTTACATTTATTTCTATTTTTATTTTTTCCCTCCAATACCGTTTTTTCATGTAGATGTATACACACATTACCGATCTATTTTCCCCATGGCCATGTCAGTATTGTTTTTATGGGATTTATTCTTATAAGTCCTCTTTTATGTAATACCATCATGTATTTTTATGTATTTTGTATGTACTTTTATGGATTTCCTAGAGACATGTATCCCCAATTGTGTTTTTACTGAGATGACTTTCTTAGAGTCTTTTGGCTCCGCCCCCCCACAGACAGATGTCTTTGCAATTAGTCTGGCAACAGGGTATAAATTCCCTGCCCCACCTGAGACACTCCCATCGCCTGACGAAGGAGCACGGATGCTCTGAACGCGTGCAACCCCTATTTTTCTCCTGCCAGGAAGTGATGTCATCAGGGATCAGAAGTCGGCAGCCGGAGCCCAGTTGTGCATGCTCCGCCACGGCCAGTGACAACTAGCAGCCCCACAGCGGCTCGGCTATACCTCTGGAACCTCACCACCTTCTCCTATGACCACTATCCTGGAAGAGGAAGATGGATGACCCTAACAGTCTTTGTGTACCGGTCTCACCCAACCTCGGACAGTGAGTCACCAATTTTAACAGTGTTAAATAAACTTGTACTATACTAAGCTGGCGCCGTTCTCTCCTTTCTTGCATCTCTCAGGGCTTCTCCACGCTTCAGCCGGCTGCCGCGGACTATAGCTTCCCTACAGTACCAAACTTTGCCCCCCCCCCCCCCCATGCAGCCCCATAACCCCCCCCCTCCCATCCACCCACATTCCTTGTACCATCTTGGGATATTAGAAGAGCGCCATGACACCCCCCACTTTCATAAGAGAGCAGCCAGCACAGTAGAAGACAGTCTGTATACAAAATTATAACAAAATGTATGCCGCACATTTTGTTACAATTTTGTATACAGAGCAAGAATAAGTGTCTGGTCCCCTGCTTCTACAAGGTAAGTAGAGATTTAAAATAATGCAAACTATACACGTTTTGTGCCTAACATACTGCTAAAAATAGAATTTGCCTGGAGTGGAGCTTAAAAAACAACCGTCTTATTGGTTATACTTACTTTTTGTGACATTGTACATTGTGTCTGATAGTTAAATTTCTATTTAAAAATGCTATGCTAATGCACTGCAACAGTATTTGTGTTAATATTGCAGAACAGCCTTATTTGTTCTTCTGCTTAACCAGTGAGTTCTTGCAAGTTGCTGTATTTGCATTAATTACATGATTACATAGCAGTTAACAAATGCAAATGCCACTGTGGTACCTGTGAATATTATCAGAATAATTTTAAATATTTGATCTATTATAAATTTTACTTTGTAATGTAGTTTATAATAGTTTATGGTCAGGTTTTTTTAAGAATTATATTCTAACTGTAGTTTTAGTTTGAAATGAACTATACTGTTGCCATTTCTAGGGCTAATAAGCCATACTGCAAAACCTAGCTGCAAAATATTTTACATATTTATTGTTTAGTCAATGTGTAAGTAAGGAAATGCATGCCCGGAAACCAGAAGCAAATCCAGCCAGAACAACAAAAGATTATAAAATATTAATTTGGAAAAAGAAAATAAATAAATAAACTATTAAGGATTGTTAGACATTCAGCAAAAGACCTCAGCCTGTATCAAATCTGTTGTCATACACCAAACTGCCTATTAAACAGTTAACATTGCTTGCTGGAAGCTTGATTTTTGTCTTGTGCCTCAATGTAGTGTTTTTGTTTCACAACAAAACTACTGCAGAGAGTGATTCGTTTGATATAGAATGAATCAGTCCATCAGAGGATGACAAGCTGTGTTAATTTATTATACATGTTGTTTGGGCAATCTGATCAAAGACAGCTTATCGGGAGAAGAGCAGAGGACAACATCTGTCCCATCATTGATTTAAGGTAACTCCAGGATTGATAGTTTGAGGAACTATTAGGTATGAGACAGTTACAACTGGTAGTAACTGGGGGCAGTATGACAACAAAGCAGAAAGAAGACTTGCAAACACTTTTGCCATACCCCCTATTAACACAAATGAAAATGTAATTCTAAGGCTAGGTACACACTTATGCAGTGTGGGAAACATAGCGATCTGCGCGTGTTTCCCATACCGTATGTAAATTGCACTGTCTTTGTGATCTACTGCGCGTGTCAATACAAAGTTAATGACACCCCGAACGCAGGTCACAAACGCTTGCCTGCACCAGATCATGTGGTACAAAATGACCATGCGATCCAGTTGGGGTGTGGCTCAAAAAAGCGCACGTGCTTCTGCAAAGCGATATGGTGTGATTTGAGCCCGAAATAAATGAGCTCAAATCACACCACACTGAATTGCATGTGAATTGCACAGGAATACTGGGCGGTTCCTGTGAGATTCATATGCTGTTCATAGTGTGAACCGAGCTGGAAGCAAGATAGTGCCTGATCTAAAAGTGCTGGCTTCACTACACAAAGGTGAGACACAGCTTAGACAGTGGGCCAGCTTACCAGGTCACTTCATATAGTTACATAGTAGGTGAGGTTGAATAAAGACAATAGTCCATCCAGTTCAACATGTGTAGGTGTGTGTGGCTGTAGTCATCTCACATACCCCTAAATGTTCTGATCCTTGAGATGTACGTCTAAGAGTCTTTTGAAAGCCACCATACTTCCCGCAGAAACCGCCCATCTTATCTCAGTGAAATATACATGGGCAATTATTGGTAGAACAGTTATTATGAGTAAACTTGATGATATAGGTTTTGAATATTATTCCTCAAAAAGCTATGAAACATATTTATAGTTGAGAAAATTTAAATGTATAGCTGCAATTGGAGGACATACGTCGTAATAATGATAATGTTTTTCATAGTATTTATTTTGATTGATATATTATCTGCAGTTTTTTAGACATTAGGGAAAAATAGATTTACCTTAGTACGTAGAAAACCAATGTTTACTTAAAATTTAGCACCCTCCTAGATAGGTGCTAGGTAAAGGCATCTAATGCTTCTGCTGCTTATCAGGGGAGCAGTAGTTAGTTAGTTAGGTCTGCTCTCTGTGCTCAGTATGTATTCATCTGGTCTGAGGGCGTGTCCCCACTGTGTCCAATGGGGAGGCCTGTTGGACAGTGGAGGAAACCTGGCCAATGATACACAAGCTCTTGTAATTGTCCCAGTGGGTTGGCACCTGGAGAGATGCATCATGGGATTCATGATAAAAGCGGGGAGCGCATGAGGCAGGTTGTCTTTTGGCATCAGCAAAGTCCCTGGAGTAGGTGGATCGCTGTCTCTCCTCCTGTAGGTGTGAGGAAGGTGGTTCAGGCGGTCGGCTTAGTGAACCAGGTGTGTGGAGCTGAGCTGCAGAGATACCAGAGCGCTGACAAGTGGAGCTGCTGGCAGAAACTGTTTGGAAAAACAGTATCGTGAGTACCAGGAGTTCTGCCTAAGGGTCTGCCTAAGAGAGGGGACCACTCCAGAGAAGTCAGGGGATCAAGGAGCTAGCTCACACTTATCACTTTAGCTTATCAGTAAAGGGGGTCGTGTAGTTGACCCTGAGGAATAGGAACAAAGGGGGTGCCAGGAAGGGCCCTAAAGTTGTTCAGCAATACAGTACAGATTACCTCAGAAAGCTCATTCACTTATACTTCACAGCTAAGAGAAAAGTGAAGCAGTGGCCTACCCGTGACTAGCGTTACTCAGCGTTACTTAGCATTTTCAAGTCATCCCAGCCAATTGTGCATAGTTTTATAAAGTTGGAGTATCCCACTCATTCCCTTCTCCTATCCAAGTTCCAAATAAAAACACAAAAACCAAAGCTACTGGACGGTTTCAGGACTTTTTCAGGAGTTAAAACACTTGGGAAAATGTCAAACTGTCATTTTGTTGCTAATGGTAACCCAGGGGAAAGCGTAATCAGCAGCTCCCAAGGGAGTAGTGCTACACAAAGATAAAGAAAATGCACAGAATTTTTTAAATTCCCATTCTTATGATAGATGATCACCCTACAGTATTTCACCTCACATGTTAGCAAATTAAACTCTTAGTGGTGTGTTTGAAAAATGCTTAGCAATTCACCCAATGAAAGTTCATTAGTTCTGTGAGAATGGGGCAAAAAGATAAAGGGGTGGACTTTTTTTCTTATAATTGTATTTTTTATTGAATGAATAAAAGAAAAAAAAAGTTAAATGTACAAACAAGGGGTGGGTGTCCCCTAAAAGCAGAGCATAGCAAAATTACATATATCAAGCTAAATATGAACAATGAAACATCAAAAGATCAACCAGATCAAAAGTCAGAGTGGAAAACATAAAAGTCATATAGGGGAACGAAGAAATACATCAAGACAACAGTTTCAAGAGCATGTAAGGCACATTCACGTCAAGTCTAAAACGTACAAATCCCAGCCAGCCCAAATAGCATTGAAGCGGGTGATGTCATCGT
This sequence comes from Pelophylax lessonae, assembly GCF_965119305.1. Classification (NCBI taxonomy): domain Eukaryota; kingdom Metazoa; phylum Chordata; class Amphibia; order Anura; family Ranidae; genus Pelophylax; species Pelophylax lessonae. The sequence goes on along the minus strand of NC_138772.1, from coordinate 271,050,953 downwards.
GGACGGAAGCAGTCAAGAATTCCATTCTCCATTTCTCCATCACCAAGCGCTGTAAGAGTGCCTTATCAGGAGGTCCCGGCTTTAGCCAGCACAACGGGATAGCCCTCCTGGCTGCCAACAGGAGAAAGGTGATCAAGCGTCTGGTGTGTTTGGAGACCCCAGAGAATGGAAGACCCAACAGGTAGTGAATAGGGTCAAGTGGGAAAGATAGGCCAGTCACCGACTGAATCATCGACCTCACCATTTGCCAAAAAATATGATACAGTGTGCCCAGATCCTTGTCACATTGCCAACACGTGGCAGGACAGGATGGGTCAATTTTGTGTAGTCTAGCAGGTGTCCTTTACCAGAACATCAAAAACTTCAATGTAGTATCTCTCTGCACCACGCACCTGGATGATTTAAAAGCAGAGGTCCAGATTTTATCCCACGACTGCAAAGAGATGGGCCTTTGCAATAACTCTGCCCACTTATAAAGGGGTGGATTTAAAAAAACCGGGAGAGTGGAAAATCTGGTGAAGCTCTGCATAGAAACCATTAACCTTTCAGGATTTTTTGACAAAGCTTAATTGAGCAATATGAAGTTGGATGCTGATTTGGCTACAATGCACACCTGCACCATATTTTGCACTCTCCAGTTTTAGTAAATCAACCCTAATGTTATTAGGCTATTTCCTGAACTGGTTGAATGTTTTTCATTAATTTAAAACAGTCCACTAGCTGGCGCATTATATCATGGAAAATTCCTATAAAACTTAACTGCATCTATTGGTCAAATGCAGAAATTTTTGTTTTAAATCAATTAAAAACATTTGTTTAGCACAAGAAATAGCTTAATTATAACTATATATACTGTATACAGACCAAAGAAGAGAGCGGCACTCACGGTCTTGAAAAGCGAACGGACAATGAAGTTTTGATCAATGTTTTGATGAGGCACAAGCTCCTCTTCCTCACGAGCTTGTGCCTCGTCAAAACGTTGATTAAACCGTCATTGTCCGTTCACCCTTCAAGACCCGTGAGTGCCACTCTCTTCTTTGTTTTCTATGCGCTGTTTCTGCTGTGCACCCAGTCCCATCTTTTATCCCTAATTCGTGTGTGGTGGCAATCATTGGATATTGTATACTGTATACAGTATATATTTTTATTTCCCCAATTCACACAGCATGAACATACATGTACTTTAATGTCAATATTTCTTTATTGAATTTTAAGAAAAATGAACAAGTAACAACATCACATATATTAAGTGAGTAGAAAAAATAAAACAGAGCAAAATATGGAGCATCAACAAGAAAGCTTAAAATTTCAGAACAAACCATATTAATACATTTAGTGCAATGGCTTTTACTTTTCAAAGTACAGGCGTAGCTAAGCAAAGCAGAGGGACAGTGAGCAACTCAAACAGTAAATGGCAAATTGTGGGATTGGCGCCACGTGACCCATGGAGTCCACAACCTAGACACCTTGAGGTGGGTACCATTAGTGTATGCAAACATGGTTTCATAGCTGTAGTGTAGCTGCGTTATATTAAGAACTTCAGAGAAGGAATAGGGAGTGTCTCCGATTTCCATTTGTGTAGCAACGCCAATCTGGCCGCTAATAAAATATGACTAATTACGCACCTAAAGGGGTGAGGAATGTTTTCTAAGCCTATGTTCAAGAGTGCAAGGGCAGGAGAGATGTTAATTTGCATAGACAAAAGTCTACATAGGAGTCTAAAGATTGGTGGCCAGTATTTGGCCAAACATTTGCAGGAACACAATTGATGAAGTAGTGTGCCCGTTTGTCCACATCCCCTCCAACAAACATTGGGGGAGGTGGAGTCAAACCTAGAAATGCAATGGGGGGGTTAGATACCACCTCAGCTGAAGTTGTTGTGTCATTTCCCAAAGGTTTGAACTCCTGGTGTACTTATAGACAAACCGGAAAGCACATTCCCATTGAGCATCAGTAAAAGGAAATCCTAAGTGTATTTCCCAGGCCAAAAATGGGAGGGACTTAAAAAAAGTGGTCTTATCCTGCAGAAGGGAGAAAAATAGCGATATTTCCCTTTGGAGTCTACCCGTTTATAATAGTAGGTGGCCGCTATGGATGGGAGTGTACAATAAATGTTAGGGTTGCAATGGTAGTAAGATCTTAGTCGCAGGTAAGTGTAGTAGTCCTTGTCCTCTAAGTAGTACTCCCTCCTCAGCTCAGAGAAGGATTTCAGTCCACGCGAGCTAAAGAGATCGTGGAACTACAACAATCCCTTAGCGATCCAGCGGTCCAATGATATATATGGTGTCATCAGAGCGCACACTGCTAGTGGTATACGTACATCAGATGACTAGCTAATGTAAGGGAGCTAAGTAACACCTTCCATGCAGTCAGGGAGGCTCTCATCAAGGGAGGTAGATGTAGCTGTAGCTGTATAGGTGGTTTAAGATATCCTGCTAGTAGGTAGTGCTGTCAATTTTTGCCCGGGACCAGTTCCACTTCAATGTCAGCCCATTGATGGACACGCGGATAAGCAAACCATCCCTTAAGTTGAGCTAGTAGAGTAGCGGTATAATAGTCCTTAATGGCCACATGACCCAAGCCTCCAGCTTGCTTATGTTTAATAAGCTTTGCAAATGCACAGCGAGCTTTCCTGCCCCTCCAGAGGTATTGGTTCAATATCGACTGAAGGGATGTGTATTATTGGTTGAGTACCGGAATCGGGAGTGTGCGAAACAAATAAAGTAATCGAGGCAAGACGAGCATCTTAAACGACACCAATCTTCCTGACCAGGAAAATTTGTACCGGGACAGTTCGTTCAAAGCAGTTTTAAGTTTCATTTTCCTCAAAAAGTAATTCAACCGTCTTGGTTATCATTACTCCTAGGTAGGTAATACTCTTGTCTGACCATAGATCGGGAAAACAAGATTTCATACGCTCTCTGGTATGGGTGTCTATCCCCAGATCCAAGATGATTGACTTAGTCTCATTGACCTTGTAGTAGGATACAGAATTCAATAAGTTCAAGGCACTCTGCACCAAAGCCAAGGAAGTCTCCACGTTAGTGAGCATCAATATGACGTTGTCAGCAAATAAACTGACGACGTGGTCATGGCCCGCAGTTTGGATCCTGGTTATGTCCGGATGTGCCCATATGTACTCAGCTAGAGGCTCCATAAGCAGGTTAAATATTAAAGGCGACAAAGGACACCCTTGCCGGGTGCCATTCGTGATTGATAATGGTTTGGATAACATTCCTGAGGCATACACCCGGGCCGATGGATTCGTATAGAGAGCCAAAATTGCGGAAGATATGCATCCCATGAAGCCAAATTTTGATAACACCTTGGCCAAGTAGGCCCAGTGAATTCTATTAAACGCCTTCTCTGCCTCCAGAGCTAGGAGCACATTTGGATTGGGACACATAGTGGAGGACATTTACAACTCTCCTAGTGGTGTCCGCTGTTTGTCTGCCTTTGGTAAATCCGGAACGGTCACGGTGTATTAAAATGGGCAAAATATCAACTAATCTAAGGGCCAAAAGTTTAGCGTACAGTTTTAAGTCTGCGTTTAATAGGGATATTGGTCGTAAATTTTATGGGGTATTAGGATCCTTCCCCAACTTCGGCAGCATAATAATAAGAGCAGCTAGCATTTCCTTCGGAAAGTAGGATGAGGCTGCAGCAGAGTTAAAGAGTGATTCCAATTTTGGACGCTTACATTTTTTGTAATATTCCCCCACAAACCCATCTGGTCCCCGTGATTTATTGTTGGGTAGCGAGTCAATGGCCTTGTGTATTTCCTCCAGTGTAAAATAATCATTCAATGCGGTCAGTTGGGCATCAGACAGTTTAGGTAAGTTCACTTGGGCCAAAAAAGTGTCTATAGCAGATGAGGTCAGTTGGGTAGCAGAAGGGTCAGATTCTAAGTTGTATAGAGAGGAATAATAACAGCTAAACGCATCTGCGATCTCTTATCCCTGCAGTCTCCTGGCCAGTGATTTTCCTGCTCTGTTATCTGTGGCATAATGCATCATCTTCAGACGCCTGGTGCTCCTCTCAAAATTGTTGAGGAGCAACAGGCATAGGTTGTACCGCAGGTCAGTAAGTTTGTCACGATGGGATGGGTGAGGGCTGTCCTTGTTAGCCAATTTGAGTCGTCTGATATCCCCTAGAATACTGTCTACCTGCTGCTGCCTTTTCCCTCTTTCCCTTGAGCCCAGTTTGATAAAGATGCCTCGCATGAACGCCTTGTGGGTGTTCCAAAGGGTGAAAGGGTCTCGTACTGTTCTGGTATTGTATGCAAAGTAGTCCTGCAGCTGAGTAATAACCTGGTCCTCAGTGGATGGGAAATTGAGGAGATAAGGGTTTAATCTCCATACAGACACAGGTGTGGTAGAGTGAGAGTCTAGTACATCCAGGGTCACAGAAGCATGGTCCGACTACGTAATATTGTTAATAGATGTAGTTGGGTCCTTTGGAGAGTCCATTTGTCGACCAAGAACAAGTCGATTCTAGAGTAGGAATTATGGCAGGTAGAGAAGAAGGTAAAGTCCTTCTCTGAGGCATGGTTGCAGCGCCACACGTCATAGAGGTCGTGGGAGTGGAGAAAGGGATTCAGGGAGACCATGCGACGTTTAGGTGCAAAAGTGGTGTCCATGTTGGGGTCAGGGGCCAGATTAAAGTCCCCGCGGATAATCAGGGAGCCCTGTTTGATTTTATCGGTTTTACACATCACTTTGTTCAGGAATCTTATTTGGTCGGTGTTGGGGCCATACAAATTGACTATCGTGTACTTGGTGGAGTTGAGCATACACACCAGGATGAGGTATCTCCCTGCAGGGTCAGCAACCTTCTCAATTAGGGTGAATGCCACTGTGTCCCTAACAGCCAAAAGGACTCCTCTTCTTTTTGCCTGGATAGATGCTAAAAAAACTAACGTTAATAGAGAGAAATCTGATTGGCATAGCAATAAAGGGGTTGTGTGTGCACTTAGGTATAAGTACTTACAGGTCCTCCGTTGACGATCAATGTAGCAATGCAATTACTGGCTTCTCCTGTGGGAGGGCTCCAGTTCCAAGGGTCAGCAGGAGAATAGTGCCAAAGGGATGCTCCAAAATGAAAAAAAAAACAAGAATAAAAAAAATTAAAAGTATGTAGAACAAGCAAACAGAGTAATTGAGAACAATAAAAGTGTGGGATCTGACAATCCATGTGCAGCTTAACACTGCTCATATAATAGTAAAGTCTGCCAGCAAACACGAGTATGACCATAACGGTCCAGAGGGTCTCCATGAAATATCCGTGGTTATCCGATTTGGAGTGTTGGTGGTCAAGGCCAGGGTGTGCGGCCTAGTTGTTACAAAAGCAAAGAGAGAAAACAGGTGCCTCTGAGTAAAGACTGTAGTTTTAATTGGCAAACAATAGTAAAAACTTACATCAAGGTAAGTGATAGTAGGCAAGCCTACTATTTCTAAGCCATTCCTGAAGATCAGTAATTAAGACGGGCTCCCCCATTTGTACGAGATCTTATGATCTCTGAGCGCCTTGGTAACTGTGTTTAAATTGCGCCGCAATTGTATCGTATATTGTGAGCGATCAGCGAAAAACTGATGGGGGGGAGGGTACAGATATAGAATAAGCCAGTGGAAAGCAAGATTCAGAGGGCACAAATGGGGACATTAGCGGTAGGGTGTTCAGAGCTCCTAAACCCAGGGTGGGTATGGGGAAAAATCTCAAGAGCAGCCTAAAAACATCAAATGAGGATATATGCAACCGGTCAAAATTAAGAGGTGTATATACCAATGCCAGAAGCCTGGTCAACAAGATGGGAGAGCTGGAGCTACTGATGTTTGTGGAGGACTTAGATTTTGTGGGGATAACAGAGACTTGGTTTGACAGCTCTCATGACTGGATGACGACCATTCAGGGGTACTCCCTTTATTGCAGAGATAGAGAAGGTAAAAAAGGGGGAGGGGTATGTCTGTATATTAATAACAGTGTACAGGTAAATATGAGGGATGATATTAATAATGGAGCTATGGACGAGGTAGAATCCCTATGGGTAGAACTTCAAAGGGAAGGCACTGTGGGGAAGGTAATATTGGGCGTATGCTATAGGCCCCCCAACCAGAGGGAGGAGGGGGAGGCGGACCTCCTTTTACAGATAGGATTGGCAGCAAGGATGGGAAATGTCATTATAATGGGAGACTTTATTTATCCAGATATAGACTGGGCAGAAGGAACCGCGCATTCAGCCAAGGCTCGGCAGTTCCTAAATGTTTTGCAGGTCAGATGGTGAATGCACCGACAAGAAACAATGCGGTACTTGACCTACTGATCACCAACAATACAGACCTGCTTATGGATATAAAAATACGGGGCAACTTAGGAAACAGTGACCAAAGGTCAATTAGTTTCAGTATTAATCATAGTAATAGGAAACATAACGGTAATATAAGAACAATGAATTTCAAAAGAGCCAATTTCCCAAAACTGCTAGAAAATATCAAATGGGATAGAACCCTGGGAACAAAGAACACGGAGGAAAAATGGGAGTGCTTCAAGAGCATACTTAACAAAGGGATTGGCCAGTGCATTTCAAAGGAAAATAAATTTAAAAGAGCGAAACTAAACCCTGGGTGGCTAAACTTCAACATAAAAATGCATATTAGTGCTAAAGAAAAGGCCTTAAAAAATACAAGGCTGAGGGGTCATTGGCAGCATTCAAGCATTACAAAGAGTGTAATAAGAAATGTAAAGACGAAATCAAGGCGGCTAAAATAGAACACGAGAGACATATAGCGGAAGAGAGTAAAAAGAACCCCAAAAAATTATTTAAGTATATAAACAGTAAGAAAGTGAGGCCAGAACACATTGACTCCATAAAAGATAACAAAGGAAATATGGCCACAGAGGACAGAGAAAAGGCGGAAGTGTTAAATAATTTCTTCTCTTCAGTCTTCACAAAAGAATCGGGGGGCTACACTAACACAGCTTGTAAGGCCAAACTAAATAACACACCTCAGGAAGTACCGCCATGGCTAACAGAAGATAGACTTAGAACTAAACTAGAGAAACTTAACATAAATAAATCACCGGGACCAGATGGCTTGCACCCGAGGGTTCTTAAAGAGCTCAGCCAGGTGATTGCCAGACCATTATTCTTGATCTTTAAGGATAGTTTACAGATGGGTATGGTGCCAGCTGATTGGAAAAAAGCCAACGTGGTACCAATATTTAAAAAAAGACAGAGATATATCCCGGGTAACTATAGGCCGGTCAGCCAAACATCAGTAGTCTGCAAGATTTTGGAGGGGATGTTAAGGGACCACATACAAGACTTAAGTAATGAAAATGGTATTATTAGTAGTAATCAGCATGGATTCATGAAAAATCGTTCTTGCCAAACCAATCTATTAACCTTCTATGATGAAGTGAGCTGCCACCTAGATAAAGGTAAGCCTGTGGATGTGGTGTATCTGGACTTTGCAAAGGCCTTTGACACCGTTCCCCACAAACGCTTACTGTTCAAACTAAGGAAGGTAGGTATGGACCATAAGGTGAGTACCTGGATAGAGAACTGGCTCCAGGGGAGAGTGCAAAGGGTGGTGATTAATGGGGAGTGCTCGGATTGGACGGGTGTAGAAAGTGGGGTCCCCCAGGGTTCTGTCCTGGGACCAATCCTGTTTAATTTATTCATCAATGATCTAGAGGAGGGGATATCTAGTACAAGCATGCCAATATCTTCTATGCAGGATGTGGAAACCTTACAAGCGGACCTGAACAAAATAATGGGGTGGGCAGCTACATGGCAGATGAGGTTTAATGTTGAAAAATGTAAAGTAATGCACTTGGGTGCCAGAAACCAAGCTACTCACTGGGGGGGAAACCTCTTGGTGAGTCTAGGATGGAAAAGGACCTGGGGGTACTGGTAGACAACTGGCTTGGCAGTGGCATGCAATGCCAAGGTGCTGCAAGCAAAGCCAACAGAATACTGGGATGCATAAAAAAGGGGATTCACTCCAGAAATTAAGAGATTATTCTCTCACTCTACAAGACTCTGGTCCGGCCACATCTGGAGTATGCTGTCCAGTTCTGGGCACCGGTCCTCAGGAAGGATGTGCTGGAACTGGAGAGAGTCCAGAGAAGGGTAACAAAAATAATTAGGGGAATGGAGGACATCAGCTATGAGGAAAGACTACAAGCACTGGACTTATTCTCTCTCGAGAAGAGACGATTGAGGGGGGATATGATATCAATGTACAAATACTGTACTGGCGACCCTAGCATAAGGAACAAACTATTCAGAGAAAGGGAATACAATAAGACACGTGGCCACTCACTAAAACTAGAGGAAAGGTGGTTTAACCTTAAAATACGTAGGGGGTTCTTCACTGTAAGAGCAGTAAGGATGTGGAATTCTCTTCCACAAGCAGTCGTATCAGCAGGGAGTATCGATAATTTCAAAAAACTATTAGATGGGCACCTTAAAGACCACAACATAGAGGGGTATACAATGTACGGTTAACAGCAAACACACACACACACACATCATAGGTTGAGGTTGAACTGGATGGACGGATGTCTTTTTTCAACCTCACTAACTATGTAACTATGTAAAAACTGTATATGAGTATACAGAGCAGGTAGAGGTTCTTGGGATCTGGATCTATACATCAACTGATCCTTAACATGAAAGTAATGGACAAGCATCAATACATCCCTAGGAACGTTGTATGAAAGAAACAGAGATTTTGGCAGTCCGTGGATCCTGTCTATAAGCAACTCTGAGTCAGGCACCTCTAGTAGGAGCAATTTGAAGAAATCACAAACATATTGTCGTAAATCAGGATCTAGCACTGACTCGGGGATGCTCCTGAGCTTGAGGTTATTCCACTGTGATCGGTCCTCCAAATCTGCTAATTTAGCTTGCATCCACGCGTGCTTATCCATGTGCTCATTGTGAGCATCTACCAGAGCGTTAATAGTATGCACAAACTCCCCCATCTTGGTTTCAACGTGTTCTATGCGGGAACCCACGGCTTGTATTTCCCCTTTAAACTGATTGGTAATGTGCAATATATCAGCCTGCATGGAGCTGCAAAGCTATATTAACATGTCCTTAAGTGTAGTATCAAGAATAGGCTGATTTGAAGTGGGGAAGGAAGTGATGGAGTAAGAAGTTCCCTGGTGTCATCTAGTGAGGTGCAGCAAGGGTTAAACTCACCATATGCCGGGCTATCTGCATCTAGTCTCAGTTTGGACTTGGCTGGGCTGTGTGACAGCAGTGTAGAGGCTGCTGGTGAGTGTTTTCTGCCAGGGGATCCAGTTGGAGGAGAGCTAGTAGGACTAGGTGTGGGAGACGTGCCTCGCCTCTCTTCCGCCTCCTAGAGTGAGCCGGCGCCATCTTTGATTTCTCCCCTCTGAGTCTGGGGGAAGAACGCTGTGAGCTTTTGCAGCAGGTTTTCTTCCCTCAGCCGCGAGGTCATGATTAGCAGGTAATGAGGAGGCAGCCTGTTACCAAATCGGGCTAAAATGAGGCCTGCCTGCATGCTGGGAGCCTCTTTAGATCCTCTGGAGAGCGGACCTCCGGTCTCAGGCAGCCATCTCCATGTCCGCGCTAGCCACGTCCCCCAATATACATGTATTTTAAATAATTTTTATCCATTACTGTTCTTCTTAGTATCAAATACAACATGACACACAGGTATCATAAAGCAAAGGAACACTGACAAGAAATGATTCAAAATGTTTGGTTTAGCAGATGAATTTGATTTATTTAATATCAACACCCTTAGCTTCATAAACAGAGAGAAAGTACTCAAAGTGGTTTTTAATGCATTCTCTGCATTGATATATAAAAAAAAAAAACCTTTCATTAGTAGCTCTTCCAGCCCCCCTTAAACAATTACAGCTGGCAGCTTGCTTAGGTGACACTGGAAAAATAAGAGGAGCAGAGAGCATTGATGGGAGACCCCAGAAGAGGAGGCTTGGGGCCACTCTGTGCAATATAATTGCAGAGAACCTGTTTTTTATTAATTTGGGGGGAGGGGGAGGATTTATAACCACTTCAATAGGTTATATTTAGAGCTGAAAATTACCCTATAATTAGATGCAATAAAAAAAGTTTTAGTTTACAGTGAAGCTCTCCACTTCTGTAATCTTTGTCTCTGTGCACTACTTAAACCCTATAGGGAAGTGCCTAAGCTTGTACCAATATTTCTTAATTAGTATGTAAATTAGGTCTGTGATTTGGGCTTTGTGATTAGAATCTGGATATAGAAAAGCAGAACATAGGTACTATGTAATTGTTCTTTTATTGTGCTACAAGATGTTTGAAACATTCCCATTTATTATTGAAGTTTGCTTTTCTTTAAATATGTAGCAAATTAAATCAATCCAAATGTGTTGATTTGGAAACAACAAACATACCCCTGTTATTCTGCTAAAACTGTGGCTCAGAAGACTTGTCATTGATTGAGAAAATATGTTTCAGAATTACAAGAATGGTTATTTATTTTTTTTAAAAATGTTATAAATGTGACAAATGGTTGTAATTCTGACACATTGCTCCATAATAAATTATCTTTAGCTAGGGTGGATTTATATACTGTGTTTCAAGGCCTCATGCACATATGGGTGATTTGGAATCATGGCAAAATGGGCAATGTGCGTTCATCTTGAATGACACCCTAAACGTGGTGCAATTTTGCCGTAATTGTTGAGTGACAAATTGCAAAAGAATTGCGACAAAACACAAATGTGTAATATTGCTCTTGGCTCAGGGCCAAAATTTGGTCCTTGAACTTCTGTGGAGTGACAACTGTGCATAGGGAAGCCCATTCACATGAATAAACTGCCCTATGCATAACACACGTTTCCACATAAGAATTACACAAACAAACATTAGAAGTGCAAAAATACATGACAGAGTGTCATGACATACCCCTTGGGCTATGGTGCCCATAAGTATGGGCCCACCATGTCTAATGATGTAGGTATAGATCACTGATCTAACCACAGAAAACAATTATATTGACTGCTGTCTCCAAAATTTGCTTATCAACATTCTTGTTTACACTATTTTATTTATTCAGTAAGTTGAATTTATTTATTGGTTTGTGTAGCCAAAACATTTTTTTTTTCACTTTTGGACGTGAGGATTAAAAAACCCTGCCAGGTTATTGTTTTCTGTCTGTGTACCATTGGGGAAATTTTACATCACCTTCTGTTCCAGAGATGCAACAGGAAGTTAGAGAGAATTCCCCCCTTGAACAGTTGTCCATTAAACAGTTGTCCCTATTGGAAAATATATAGGCCGGTCAGCCTAACATCAGTAGTCTGCAAGATTTTGGAGGGGATGTCAAGGGACCACATACAAGACTTTAGTAATGAAAACGATATTATTAGTAGTAATCAGCATGGATTCATGAAAAATCGTTCTTGCTAAACCAATCTATTAAACTTCTACGATGAAGTGAGCTGCCACCTAGATAAAGGTAAGCCTGTGGATGTGGTGTATCTGGACTTTGCAAAGGCCTTTGACACCGTTCCCCACAAACGCTTACTGTACAAACTAAGGAATGTAGATATGGACCATAGGGTGAGTACGTGGATAGAGAACTGGCTCCAGGGGAGAGTCCAGAGGGTGGTAATTAATGGGGAGTAGTGTTGAGCGAACACGGACTGTATTATTCGTGTTCGTACCGAATAATTGGATTTTTTGTACCCGAACACGGACACGGACACTTTACTGTATGTTCGGGTAAAAATCCGTGTTCGGTCGTTTTATTTCCGGGTTTTGCATGCTTTGGCGCTCTTTTCATGGCGGGCTTTCAACAGCCAATCAACAATCGTTTAACTGGTGTGCCTTAAGCCATCCCAGCCATGCCTGCAAATGTCTCAGTAGCTGTGATTGGCCGTCTGAAGCATGTGACCAAGTCTTTATAAGTTCCAGGCAGCCGCAGCGTCTTCATTCTGCTGCTTAGATCAGGGACAGAGCACACATCAACGTGCTGGCTGCTGATTAGGGAAAGACAGGCAGGAAAAAACCATTTGTGTCCGGATAGAATTGAGGGACAGGTCGGAGTGTTTAGGCAGGGCGAGTTGTAGGCATTTTAGGGATAGAGTCTGCTGAATTATAGGGTCAGTGTCTTCTACAAACTACAATCGATATTGCTGTGTGGGGGGTGGGGTCTGCACTCAATCCTGATCTACGATCTCTTCTCAATCCTGTTAGGGAGAGGCTGCTGCTGAATTTTAGGGTCAGAGTGTTCTACAAACTACAATCGATATTGCTGTGTGGGGTCTGCACTTAGTCCCGATCTACGATCTCTTCTCAATCCTGTTAGGGAGAGGCTGCTGCTGAATTTTAGGGAAACTGTGTTCTACAAACTACAATCGATATTGCTGTGTGGTGTGGGATAGGAGATAGGCAGGTGTCAGTGATCCACATCCATTTTTCTGTGTGTGAGCTGCAGTGAACACAATCTTTTTGGGCTGCAGTGAACACAATCTTTTTGGGGTGCAGTGAACAATGTCCTTTTTGGGGTGCAGTGAACAAAATCTTTTTGGGGTGCAGTGAACAAAATCCTTTTTGGGGTGCAGTGAACAACATCCTTTTTGGGGTGCAGTGAACACAATCTTTTTGGGGTGCAGTGAACAAAATCCTTTGTGGGGTGCAGTGAACACAATCTTTGTGGGGTGCAGTGAACACAATCTTTTTGGGGTGCAGTGAACAACATCCTTTTTGGGGTGCAGTGAACACAATCTTTGTGGGGTGCAGTGAACACAATCTTTTTGGGGTGCAGTGAACAAAATCATTTTTGGGGTGCAGTGAACACAATCTTTGTGGGGTGCAGTGAACACAATCTTTTTGGGGTGGAGTGAACAAAATCCTTTTTGGGGTGCAGTGAACAACATCCTTTTTGGGGTGCAGTGAACAAAATCCTTTTTGGGGTGCAGTGAACACAATCTTTTTGGGGTGCAGTGAACAAAATCCTTTGTGGGGTGCAGTGAACACAATCTTTGTGGGGTGCAGTGAACAAAATCCTTTTTGGGGTGCAGTGAACAACATCCTTTTTGGGGTGCAGTGAACAAAATCCTTTTTGGGGTGCAGTGAACACAATCTTTTTGGGGTGCAGTGAACAAAATCCTTTGTGGGGTGCAGTGAACACAATCTTTGTGGGGTACAGTGAACAGAATCTTTGTGGGGTGCAGTGAACACAATCTTTGGGGGGTACAGTGAACACAATCTTTTTGGGGTGCAGTGAACAAAATCCTTTTTGGGGTGCAGTGAACACAATCTTTGTGGGGTGCAGTGAACACAATCTTTTTGGGGTGGAGTGAACAAAATCCTTTTTGGGGTGCAGTGAACAACATCCTTTTTGGGGTGCAGTGAACAAAATCCTTTTTGGGGTGCAGTGAACACAATCTTTTTGGAGTGCAGTGAACAAAATCCTTTGTGGGGGTGCAGTGAACACAATCTTTGTGGGGTGCAGTGAACACAATCTTTTTGGGGTGCAGTAAACAACATCCTTTTTGGGGTGCAGTGAACAAAATCCTTTGTGGGGTGCAGTGAACACAATCTTTTTGGGGTGCAGTGAACAAAATCCTTTGTGGGGGGCAGTGAACACAATCTTTGTGGGGTACAGTGAACAGAATCTTTGTGGGGTACAGTGAACACAATCTTTTTGGGGTGCAGTGAACAAAATCCTGTGTGGGGTGCAGTGAACACAATCTTTGGGGGGTACAGTGAACACAATCTTTTTGGGGTGCAGTGAACAAAATCCTTTGTGGGGTGCAGTGAACACAATCTTTGTGGGGTGCAGTGAACACAATCTTTGTGGGGTACAGTGAACAGAATCTTTGTGGGGTGCAGTGAACACAATCTTTGGGGGGTACAGTGAACACAATCTTTTTGGGGTGCAGTGAACAAAATCCTTTGTGGGGTGCAGTGAACACAATCTTTGGGGGGTACAGTGAACACAATCTTTTTGGGGTGCAGTGAACAAAATCCTTTGTGGGGTGCAGTGAACACAATCTTTGTGGGGTGCAGTGAACACAATCTTTTTGGGGTGCAGTGAACAACATCCTTTTTGGGGTGCAGTGAACAACATCCTTTTTGGAGTGCAGTGAACACAATCTTTTTGGGGTGCAGTGAACAAAATCCTTTGTGGGGTGCAGTGAACACAATCTTTGTGGGGTACAGGGAACAGAATCTTTGTGGGGTGCAGTGAACACAATCTTTGGGGGGTACAGTGAACACAATCTTTTTGGGGTGCAGTGAACAAAATCCTTTTTGGGGTGCAGTGAACAACATCCTTTTTGGGGTGCAGTGAACAACATCCTTTTTGGAGTGCAGTGAACACAATCTTTTTGGGGTGCAGTGAACAAAATCCTTTGTGGGGTGCAGTGAACACAATCTTTGTGGGGTACAGGGAACAGAATCTTTGTGGGGTGCAGTGAACACAATCTTTGGGGGGTACAGTGAACACAATCTTTTTGGGGTGCAGTGAACAAAATCCTTTTTGAGGTGCAGTGAACATAATCTTTGTGGGGTGCAGTGAACACAATCTTTGTGGGGTACAGTGAACACAATCTCATACTTCTGAAGATTTGAGGGTGCTGCCTGTTCCATACTCCTCCTCCTACTGCTCAACCATCCTTTTAGGGGTACAAACAATAGTAATTGGGGCCTAGTGTGGTGGTGTACGTGTGAGATACATACACTTTCTTTTTGATCATATTTTCTATTCCGCTATTCAATTAAAACCTTTGGGGATCAATTAAATTGCGTGATAGTCTGTGTCGGTACGTGTGAGATCCACCTTTCCAAGTTTTTGGGGTTCATCTCATACTTCTGAAGATTTGAGGGTGCTGCCTGTTCCATACTCCTCCTCCTACTGCTCAACCATCCTTTTAGGGGTACAAACAATAGTAATTGGGGCCTAGTGTGGTGGTGTACGTGTGAGATACATACACTTTCTTTTTGATCATATTTTCTATTCCGCTATTCAATTAAATCCTTTGGGGATCAATTAAATTGCGTGATAGTCTGTGTCGGTACGTGTGAGATCCACCTTTCCAAGTTTTTGGGGTTCATCTCATACTTCTGAAGTTTTGAGGGTGCTGCCTGTTCCATACTCCTCCTACACCTCAACCATCCTTTTAGGGGTACAAACAATAGTAATTGGGGCCTAGTGTGGTGGTGTACGTGTGAGATACATACACTTTCTTTTTGATCATATTTTCTATTCCGCTATTCAATTAAATCCTTTGGGGATCAATTAAATTGCGTGATAGTCTGTGTCGGTACGTGTGAGATCCACCTTTCCAAGTTTTTGGGGTTCATCTCATACTTCTGAAGATTTGAGGGTGCTGCCTGTTCCATACTCCTCCTCCTACTGCTCAACCATCCTTTTAGGGGTACAAACAATAGTAATTGGGGCCTAGTGTGGTGGTGTACGTGTGAGATACATACACTTTCTTTTTGATCATATTTTCTATTCCGCTATTCAATTAAAACCTTTGGGGATCAATTAAATTGCGTGATAGTCTGTGTCGGTACGTGTGAGATCCACCTTTCCAAGTTTTTGGTGTTCATCTCATACTTCTGAAGATTTGAGGGTGCTGCCTGTTCCATACTCCTCCTCCTACTCCTCAACCATCCTTTTAGGGGTACAAACAATAGTAATTGGGGCCTAGTGTGGTGGTGTACGTGTGAGATACATACACTTTCTTTTTGATCATATTTTCTATTCTGCTATTCAATTAAAACCTTTGGGGATCAATTAAATTGCGTGATAGTCTGTGTCGGTACGTGTGAGATCCACCTTTCCAAGTTTTTGGGGTTCATCTCATACTTCTGAAGATTTGAGGGTGCTGCCTGTTCCATACTCCTCCTCCTACTCCTCAACCATCCTTTTAGGGGTACAAACAATAGTAATTGGGGCCTAGTGTGGTGGTGTACGTGTGAGATACATACACTTTCTTTTTGATCATATTTTCTATTCCGCTATTCAATTAAAACCTTTGGGGATCAATTAAATTGAGTGATAGTCTGTGTCGGTACGTGTGAGATCCACCTTTCCAAGTTTTTGGGGTTCATCTCATACTTCTTAAGATTTGAGGGTGCTGCCTGTTCCATACTCCTCCTCCTACTGCTCAACCATCCTTTTAGGGGTACAAACAATAGTAATTGGGGCCTAGTGTGGTGGTGTACGTGTGAGATACATACACTTTCTTTTTGATCATATTTTCTATTATGCTATTCAATTAAAACCTTTGGGGATCAATTAAATTGCGTGATAGTCTGTGTCGGTAGGTGTGAGATCCACCTTTCCAAGTTTTTGGGGTTCATCTCATACTTCTGAAGTTTTGAGGGTGCTGCCTGTTCCATACTCCTCCTACACCTCAACCATCCTTTTAGGGGTACAAACAATAGTAATTGGGGCCTAGTGTGGTGGTGTACGTGTGAGATACATACACTTTCTTTTTGATCATATTTTCTATTCCGCTATTCAATTAAAATCTTTGGGGATCAATTAAATTGCGTGATAGTCTGTGTCGGTACGTGTGAGAGAGATCCACCTTTCCAAGTTGTTGGGGTTCATCTCATACTTCTGAAGGTTTGAGGGTGCTGCCTGTTCCATACTCCCCCTACTCCTAGCCTTGTGTGTCATCACAAGAAGTGATGAGGCCAGAACAAGTTGAGGCGATAGTAGATTGGTTTGCTGCTGACAGTGCCTCCAGTTCCTTCACATTGTCTCCCACCCAGTCTACTGCAGAAAGGTCAGAGTTGGCACCTGCAGCCAATGTCCAACCGTCTTTCACCTCACCCCCTTGCAAATCAGGCCAGCAGTCTGAGCCCCAAGCCATACAGCAGTCTCTTATTCTTTTTGAGGACTCTGTCAGCAGGGTTTCCCAGGGCCATCCACCTAGCCCTGCCCCAGAAGTGGAAGAGATTGAGTGCAGCGATGCCCAACCACTTATTTCTCAAGATGAGTACATGCAAGGATCATCGCAGCACGTCTCCGATGATGACGAAACGCAGGTGCCAACTGCTGCGGCGTTCAGCATTGTGGAGACCGACAAGGAGGGCAGGGGTGAAGACTGGGTGGAAGATGATGTGGAGGACGATGAGGTCCTCGACCCCACATGGAATGAACGTCATGCAGGTGACCTGAGTAGTTTGGAGGAAGAGGCGGTGGTCGCACAGAGCCACCAGCACAGCAGAAGAGGGAGCAGGGTGCAGAAGCGGAGCGGCCGTGCCCTAGACACTACGCCCGCTACTGCCCAACGCAGCAAGGGAACGAGCGCACCAAAGTCAGCTCAAAGGAGTTCTCTAGCGTGGAAGTTCTTTAGAAAATGTGCTGATGACAGGACACGAGTGGTTTGCACCCTGTGCAATCAGAGCTTGAAGCGAGGCATGAACCTTCTCAACCTGAGCACAACCTGCATGATCAGGCATCTAAGTGCAAAGCACGAGCTGCAGTGGAGTACACACCTTCAAAACCAAGAAACGTCTCTGGCTCATCCTGCTTCCTCTTCTGCTGCAGTCTCGGCCGCTCCAGCCACATCTGTAGTGATACCGGCACCTGCCACCCCGCAAACAGACGATCTGTCAGCAACACCACCACCTGGGTCACCAACAACCATCTCCACAATGTCCCGTGGAAGCGTTCAGCTTTCCATCTCCCAAACACTTGAGAGGAAGAGGAAGTACCCCCCTACCCACCCGCGATCCCTGGCCCTGAATGCCAGCATTTCAAAATTATTGGCCTTTGAAATGCTGTCATTCCGTCTGGTGGAGACGCACAGTTTTAAAAACCTTATGTCGGTGGCTGTCCCACAGTACGTCGTGCCCAGCCGCCACTACTTTTCCAGGCAAGCCATCCCTTCCCTGCACAACCAAGTGGGGGAAAATATCAGGTGTGCACTGCGCAACGCCATCTGTGCCAAGGTCCACCTAACTACGGATACGTGGACCAGTAAGCACGGTCAGGGGCGTTATATCTCCCTAACGGCACACTGGGTAAATGCAGTGGCGGATGGGCCTGAGGCGGATAGCAATTTGGCGCATGTCCTTCCACCACCGAGGATTGCAGGGCGCTTCAGTTTGCCTCCTGTTCGTAACTCCTCCTACTCCGCTTCCTCATCCTCTACCGCCTCCTCATCCGGACAGCGTAACACCTTCACCACCAACTTCAGCACGGCCAGGGGTAAACGACAGCAGGCAGTTTTACAACTTGCCTGTTTGGGGGACAAACCACACACCGCGCAGGAGTTGTGGAGGAGCATGGAACAGCAGACAAATGAGTGGTTGCTGCCAGCGAGCCTCAAGCCCGGCCTGGTGGTGTGTGATAACGGGCGAAATCTCATAGCAGCTCTGGGCCTAGCCGGTTTGACGCACATCCCTTGCCTGGCGCATGTGCTGAATTTGGTGGTGCAGAGGTTCCTTAAAAACTACCCCGATATGTCAGAGCTGCTGCAGAAAGTGCGGGCCGTTTGTGCGCACTTTCGGCGTTCTCACCCTGCTGCTGCTCGCCTGGCAGCGCTGCAGCGTAACTTCGGCCTTCCCGCTCACCGCCTCATATGTGACGTGCCCACAAGGTGGAACTCCACCTTGCACATGCTGGAAAGACTGTGCGAGCAGCAGCAGGCCATAGTGGAGTTTCAGCTGCAGCACGCACGCGTGAGTCGCTCTGCGGAACAGCACCACTTCACCACCAATAACTGGGCCTCCATGCGAGACCTGTGTGCCTTGTTGCGCTGTTTTGAGTACTCCACCAACATGGCCAGTGGCAATGACGCCGTTCTCAGCTTAACTATCCCACTTCTATGCCTCCTTGAAAAAACAATTCGGGCGATGATGGAAGAGGATGTGGCACAGGATGAGGAGGAGGAGGAGGATGAAGAGGTAACATTTCCAAGGCTTTCAGGGCAGTCATTCGCAAGGGGCTCCGAGGGTGGGTTCCTGCACACGCAAACGCCAGGGACGCAATTGTCCAGCAGGGGCACAGTTCTGGAGGATGAGGAGGATGAGGAGGAGGAGGAGCTGGAGGAGGAGATGGAACCATGTTCACAGCAGGGTGGCACCCAGGCCAGCTCATGGCCATCACTGGTGCGTGGCTGGGGGGATACAGAGGACACGGACGATACACCTCCCACAGAGGACAGCCTTTCGTTGCCTCTGGGCAGCCTGGCACACATGAGCGATTACATGCTGCAGTGTCTCCACAACGACCGCCGAGTTGCCCACATTCTAACTTGTGCTGATTACTGGGTGGCCACGCTGCTGGATCCCCGTTACAAGGACAACGTACCGTCCTTAATTCACTCACTGGAGCGCGATCGCAAGATGCGCGAGTACAAGCGCAAGCTGGTAGACGCCATGCTGCTGGCATTCCCATCTGACAGCGGGGCCGCAGTGGAAGCACAAGGCAGAGGAGGAGGAGGAGGAGGTCGCCAACGCAACCAGGGCACCGCCAGCACCTCAGAAGGCAGGGTTAGCATGGCTGAAATGTGGAAAAGCTTTGTCAGCACGCCACAACAAACAGCAGCACCAGCAGCTCAGATGGAACGTCTTAGCAGGAGGCAGCATTTTACCAACATGGTGGAGCAGGATGTGTGCACACGCCTACATGTAGTGAATGAGGGGTCTGCCCCCTTCAACTTCTGGGTCTCCAAATTGGGCACATGGCCTGAGCTTGCCCTTTACGCCTTGGAGGTGCTGGCGTGCCCTGCAGCCAGTGTATTATCTGAACGGGTATTTAGCACGGCTGGGGGCGTTATAACAGACAAGCGCAGCCGCCTGTCCAGAGACAATGTGGACAAGCTCACGTTCATTAAAATGAACCAGGCATGGATCCCACGGGACTTTTCCGTACCTTGTGCAGAATAGCAATGGATACCGACCTTACCCACCCATTGTTCCATTTTTGCTCTTTCTCACTCTTTTGGGGTGTACCCTCATTTAAAATTTGTGAAAAGAAGCAGTGTTGGCTACCTCGTCCTCCTCCTCAGGGCCAGATTAACGTAGGGGCTATTGGAGCTGCAGCTCCAGGCCCCTACCTTTTATATAGGCCCCAGGTTGGCCATATTCACTGTTACCGCTCTTCTGTCACTTGTAAACACAGAAGTCTGGCTTCTATGCTCGCTTCCCCAGGCAGCACCCTCAGAACCTCCCCACACAGCGCGAAGGCCGGACAAGGAGGGACAGTTGCCGATGCATGGATGTGTTTATGGGCTTCAGAGACAGCATCCCATGTTGAATTAGGCATGCATGGCTGCACCCTTCCTCCTCTGGGTGCATGGCAAGGCACGGCCCTTAAGGCCCTTCAAAATCCTCAGCACCAAGCCCTTGATGCTCTTAATCCGGCCCTGGTCCTCCTCCACCGCCGCTTCCACCTACACCACCCATAGGTGTGCGCAGCCTATTGCATTAAGGTGTGCACCCCAAAGTTGAAATACACATGCATGTGTTTGCCAGCAGGGAGAGTAATGTATCGGGGCCATGTACCTGTAGGCAAAGAGAAATAGAGCAGAGAAGGTCCGAGGGAGATCTTTCCCATATCCTCACTGGCAATGCTATGTGCCCTAGGTGATTAGGGTGTGCCCAGGCACACCCGGCACACCCTGTGCGCATGCCTATGTCACCGCCACATCCACCACCACCTCAACCTCCCTACTACTCCATATGGGCCTCGTCCTTCAGAGATGAAGAAGAACATTGTTTTATTTTTCTGTTTTTTTTTGTTGTTTTAAGTTATTTCCCTATCCACATTTGTTTGCAGAGCACTTGCCATGCTCTTAATTACGTTTTGCTGCCATTTGCAGCACTCTAGCCCTTTCCTTTGGTGTTTTAGAGCCATTTTAGTGCCTTAAAGTTCGGGTCCCCATTGACTTCAATGGGGTTCGGTGTCCGGGAAAAGTTCGGTAAAAGTCCGGGACACGGACCCGGACTTTTTTTTAAAGTTCGGCCGAACCCGTCGAACACGGACATCTAGGTGTCCGCTCAACCCTAATGGGGAGTACTCGGATTCGACGGGTGTGGAAAGTGGGGGTCCCCCAAGGTTCTGTCCTGGGACCAATCCTGTTTAATTTATTCATAAATGATCTAGAGGAGGGGATATCTAGCATAATCTCAGTATTTGCGGATGATACTAAACTAAGCATGCCAATATCTTCTATACAGGATGTGGAAACCTTACAAGGGGACCTGAACAAAATAATGGGGTGGGCAACTACATGGCAGATGAGGTTTAATGTTGAAAAATTTAAAGTAATGCACTTGGGCATCAGAAACACGAAAGCAAGCTACTCACTAGGGGGGAAACCTCTGGGTGAATCTAAGATGAAAAAGGACCTGGGAGTACAAGTGGACAACAGGCTTGGCAGTGGCATGCAATGCCAAGCCGCTGCAAGCAAAGCCAACAGAATACTGGCATGTATAAAAAAGGGGATTCACTCCAGAAATAAAGAGATTATTCTCCCACTCTACAAGACTCTGGTCCGGCCACATCTGGAATATGCTGTCCAGTTCTGGGCACCGGTCCTCAGGAAGGATGTGCTGGAACTGGAGAGAATAGAGAAGGGCAACAAAAATAATTAGGGGAATGGAGGGCATCGGCTATGAGGAAAGACTACAAACACTGAACTTAATCTCTCTGGAGAAGAGACGCTTCAAGGGGGATATGATATCAATGTACAAATACTGTACTGGCGACCCTAGCATAAGGAAAAACTTTTTAGAGAGAGGGAATACAATAAGACACGTGGCCACTCACTAAAACTAGAGGAAAAACGTTTTAACCTTAAAATACGTAAGGGGTTCTTCACTGTCAGAGCAGTAAGGATGTGGAATTTGCTTCCAAAAGCAGTTGTATCAGCAGGGAGTTTCAAAAAACTATTAGATGGGCACCTTAAAGACCACAACATACAGGGGTATACAATGTACGGTTAACAGCAAACACACACACACACATCATAGGTTGAACTGGATGGACTGGTGTCTTTTTTCAGCCTCACAAACTATGTAAAAAATGCCCTCTCACCTCTTTTTCTGGGGACAACGCTAAAATTGTGGATTTTCCTTCATTTTGTATTGTGGTGGCAATGGTCACCAGTACAAATAGAATGGAAAATCTCCTATGAGGATAAAGGCAGCAATAATAAAAATTGACAGAGGGTCTAAATCTTCATTTTCTTCTCTCTTAAAACTCTTTTTTACTATGGCAAATAATTATACAATGGCAGTGTCAGATCTGAATTTCCATATTTAGGATATACTGCAATGACAATATGATAAAAGCATTTTCTGTGCATTGGTTTCCATGACAACAGTTTTTAATCAGAATGTTTCTACCCATTATTTATTTCCCCTAATGTTTGATTCTGAATTGGATGGACTTTTTTCTTATCGTAATATCCTTTTCTCTGAGGTCCACTGACGGACACAGCGCCATGTCTTCTAGACCCTTGGGCTTATGCTGCTCTCTCTTCAGGAGTGGGACTAGGTGGAAACAATTTTGGCTATGCCCCTGAGGCAGTCCCAGGGGGTATACCATCACTTCCTACTATAGGACTTCAGTTTGTAACAAACAGTTTCAGAAGAATACATAACTCAACCCAACAGAGGGGCGGTGCTGTGTCCGTCAGTGAACCTCAGAAAAAAGGATTTCACGGTAAGACAAAAATCCAGTTTTCTCTTTCGTTCACTGACGGACACGGCTCCATGTCTTCTAGACCCTTGGGATGCCCCAAAGCAGTATCAACATGAGGAGTGGGAAAAAACACAGCAATACACATAATTTCCAACAAGGCTAAGCACGGCCAGCCAGGTAGAACAGGAGCTCAACCAGGAACAACTGGAGCTCACCACCAGGAAAAAAATAGACCCTCAACTGAAGCCTTTAAAACTTTGCGGCCAAATGCAGCATCTGAAAATGCAAGTACATCCACCTTAAAAAACGTTGTGAATGTGTGTACAGACAACCACGTAGCCACCTTGCACACTTGAACCACTGACGCCTGATGACGGAAGGCCCAGGAGGCATTAAGGGCCCTCATAGAATGTGCCTTGACAGGGAAAGGAATAACC
This sequence comes from Pelophylax lessonae, assembly GCF_965119305.1. Taxonomy (NCBI): domain Eukaryota; kingdom Metazoa; phylum Chordata; class Amphibia; order Anura; family Ranidae; genus Pelophylax; species Pelophylax lessonae. The sequence continues at coordinate 271,027,870 of NC_138772.1, read as the reverse complement.
TAACCCTTAATAGAATAGGCCTGCACCACTGTCTGCCTGATCCATCTGGAAATGGTGGCAGCAGATGTGGGCTGCCCCTTATGAGGTCCATCCGTAAGAACAAACAAAGAATCGGATTTCCGAATCGACTCATTCACCACCAGGTACACCCGAATTGCCCTAACTACATTCAAGGAATCAAAAGCCTTAGGATGATTTGGCTTAGGACATAAGGACGGCAACAAAATATCTTCATTCAAATCAAACCCTGAGACAACCTTAGGAAGGAATGCCTGACAGGGTCGTAACACCACTTTGTACCTGTGAACCACCAGGTAAGGTGACCGGCAGGACAATGCAGCCAACTCTGACACCCTACGCACAGAAGTAATAGCAACCAAAAAGGCCCCAAAAGTGTGAACCAAGGACTTCGCTACCAACGACCTTTGAAAAAATATGGCCAAAGCGGAAATCTGGCCCTTGATGGTGCCCAGAGCCAAACGTTGATCTACACATAGTTGTAAAAACTCCAACAGGCGATACACAGAAAAGGAACGGGGAGAAACTCCCTGAGACTCACACCAAGTAATGTACGCGTTCCAAACTCGATGAAAAACCTTCCTGGAAGTAGATTTTCTAGCTTTCAAAAGCGTAGGAATCACCGACTCCAACAGCCCTCTGTCCTTCAGCACCTGGCTTTCAATAGCCAGGCCGTTAAAGCCAGTGACTGTAAAGCAGGATGGAAGATTGGTCCCTGAGACAGAGGATCTTCCCTGAGAGTAAGTTTCCAAGGGACGTCTGCTCACAGCCTTACCAGGCCAGCAAGGCCAGTCTGTTGCCAGCAGAATGACTGGAATCCCTTCTACCTAGATTCTGTGAAGCACCTTCAACAGAAGTTGTAGTGGAGGAAAAACATAAACCAGATTATACTGACCAAAGGGCCACCAGGGCATTTGCGGCGTCAGCCAGAGGATCCCAAGACCTTGACACAAACCTTTGCACCTTCCTGTTGAGATGAGAGGCCAAAAGGTCCACATCGGGTGTCCCTCACCGAAGGCACAGCTGATGAAAAACCTCCGGGTGAAGAGACCATTCTCCCTGATCCAACGCCTGCCGACTGAGATAGTCGACTTGCCAATTCTCTACCCCCCGAATGTGAACAGCAGAGAGGGCCAGAACATATAGTTCTGCCCACCTCAAGATGCCAGCTAATTCCCGGGCCGCCAGGGTAATCCTCGTGCCCCCTTCATGATTGACATATGCCACAGCCGTAGCATTGTCCGATTTTATCCTCACTGGACATCAGTACAGACGATCCATCCACTGGGACAGGCAAAGACTGATCGCCTGAATCTCCAGTATGTTGATTGGCAGACTGGACTCCTCTCAAGTCCAAACACCGTGGGCCGAGTACACTCCCAAGACACCACCCCACCTGGACAGACTGGCATCAGTGGAAATCACTATCCAATACAGGGGAAGAAAGGATTTTCCCAGAAAAGGGGCGGGGAGCGGAGCCACCATATCAGAGACCCCCTCGTACCCCGACTCAATAGGATCAGATTGTCCAACGACAGTGGATCCTTGTTCCATTTGGCCAGAAACTCTCTTTGCAGAGGTCTGGTATAAAACTGAGCAAACGGAACTGCCTCGAATGTGGAAACCATCAGACACAGCACTTGCATTCAAGTTCTGAGCGACGACCGATGGTTGGACAACAGAAGTCGAATTACATCCTGCAACTTCAAATGTTTCGCATGTGGAAGAAACACCCGGGCCAACGCAGAATCCAGCGTCAGACCCAAATAGTCCAGCTTGGTGGATGGAGTCAAAGCTGATTTCTGAAAATTCAGTGTCCATCCAAACTCCTGTAGAGTTCGCACAGTAATGTCCAAGTCGACTTCTAGAGCCGAAGAAGGCTCTGCACGCAGATGCAGATCGTCCAGGTAACCTAGTACCGCGATCCCCTTCTGCCGAAGCAAGGCCGACACCGGGGACAAACCCTTTGTGAACACCCGAGGAGCTGAAGCGAGACCAAAAGGTAATGCCACGAATTGATAATGCTCACGGCAAAACAAAGAAAACGCTGATGCCCAACATATATTGGAATATGAGGGTAAGCCTACTTGAGTTCGATAGAAGCCAGAAGATGAAAGCGACTACCGTATGGAGGAAAGCCACTACAGTGCGGATGGACTCCATCCGAAATTTCTGAACCTGCACAAAGTGGTTCAGAGCCTTGAGGTCCAAGATCGGACGAACTTTGCCTTCCTTCCTAGGAACGGTAAACAGATTTGAATAAAAACCTTGAAAACGCTCAGACTCTGGAACCAGCACAATGACTCCTTGTACTAACAGGTCCTGCACTGCCCCATAGAGACCCTGCAGCTGATCGTGAGACAGGCGTAAGTTGGAAGGAAAGAACCTTGCTGGAGGCAAGGACCAAAGCTCAATCTTGTAGCCGAACCGAGCCAAATCGTGGACCCATTTGTCCTGAATAAACAAGGTCCATGGGTCCGGAAAGAAGCAAAGACATCCCCCCACCCCAGCTGCAGATGAGGGTGCCCCTTCAGGCTGGCGAAGGCTTGTCTGCAGAACCAGTAGTTCCCGCTTTTGACTTACCATTCCAGTGTCTCTTGGAGCCTCCAGCAAAGGTACGGGTGGGTCACGAACCCTTTTCCCTGTTAGATAGTTACATAGTAGGTGAGGTTGAATAAAGACAATAGTCCATCCAGTTCAACCTGTGTAGGTGTGTGTGGCTGTAATCATCTCACATAGCCCTGAATGTTCTGATCCTTGAGATGTGCGTCTAAGAGTCTTTTGAAAGCCACCATACTACCCGCAGAAACCACCTCTTGTGGTAGAGAATTCCACAATCTTGTAGCCCTAACAGTAAAGAACCCCCCACGTTGCCTGAGGTTAAAACGCATCTCTTCTAATCGCATTGTATGCCCTCTAGCCCTAATGCAATCCCTTCGACTGAACAGCTTTTTTTCTAAGCTGAGATCCCCATTGAGATATTTAAAAATTGATATCATGTCCCCCCTCAGGCGTCTCTTCTCCAGGGAGAATAAATCAAGCGATTGCAGACGCTCTTCATAATTAAGGTCCTCCAATCCCCTAATTAGTTTAGTTGCCCTTCTCTAGACTCTCTCCATTTCCAACACATCCCTCCTGGGGACTGGCGACCAGAACTGGACAGAATACTCCAGATGCGGTCGGACCAGAGTTTTATAAAGTGGAAGGATTATAGACTTATCTCTGGAATACATACCTTTCTTTATGCATGCTAATATTCTGCCGCCTTTGGCAGCTGCCGCTTGACATTGCATGCTATTGCCTAGTCTAGTTAGAGAACACACAACTCCCTCTTCACAGAGCGGTACATTACATAAACGCACATTACATTAAAAACAATCCAAATAGAACATGTAAAAACACATAAAATTATTTCAAATAAAGACTAAAAGGAGACTAGAAAATAGACTAAAATATTCCTGGACAACAATAGCATTCATAAAAATTCCCATATAAAATAGCAAAAAAACATTCTAAAAATATTATCATGAATTATTAATGAATGCGTTAATATCCCATTCAATATTCAGGCCCAAAGGGGTATAGGATTTCAACCTATAAATCCAGCTGGTCTCCAATTTGGAGACCCCCTGGGTCATATTGCTGCCCCTCCAATTCTTAGAGAATCTATCTATTCCCAAGAAAATCGTCCCCTTAGGATTCCTTTGATGACACTGGTCGTAGTGCCTTGAGACACTATGTTTGGAAACCCCTTGACTATGTTGGCCACATGCTCCTTGAGTCTGACATGAAGCTCTCGGATAGTGCGGCCAACATAGTCAAGGCCATAGGGACACTTGAGTAAATACACCACATATCTCGTGGTGCAAGATATGAAAGGCTTAATGTTAAATTCTTGACCCGTAGAGCCTGAGGTAAAGGAACGAACTCTCCTGCTTCTCTCGTGATTCAATTTGCAGATGGCACACTTCTTACATGGGAAGAATCCTCCCATCGTCTGAAAAAAATAAGTTAACTTAGGGGATCTCTCACATTAGGAGCCACTTGTAATTTTAAAGGTGGTACCCCCCTAAAAACTACCTGAGGTTGCTCTGGGATCAGGGGACCTAGTACTCCATCATTTTTCAAAATATGCCAATGGCGGCGAAGAATCTTTTTTACCGAGAAGTGTTGCGTGGAATAGGATGAAAGAAAAGCAAAGCCAAAGGACTCATTCTTCACCTTGGCTTTTGGCTGTAGTAAATCATCTCTATTACGCACGTCAGCTCTCACTATGGCCTCATCCAAGACCTGCTCTCTGTATCCTTAATTCATGATAATATTTTTAGAATGTTTTTTTGCTATTTTATATGGGAATTTTTATGAATGCTATTGTTGTCCAGGAATATTTTAGTCTATTTTCTAGTCTCCTTTTAGTCTTTATTTGAAAGAATTGTATGTGTTTTTACATGTTCTATTTGGATTGTTTTTAATGTAATGTGCGTTTATGTAATGTACCGCTCTGTGAAGAGGGAGTTGTGTGTTCTTTAACCTGTGGTTTTGTAATGCTCCTGCGTTTTTATTTATAGGCTGGATTTGCAGCTGCAAAATCTCCACTCAGTAGTCATGTAGAGATGTGTTGAATACCAGATCCAACTCTCCAGGACTCATCACCGTGGGCCTGTCAGCTTCAACATACAGATATATATACACACTCAATGAGATGTTCCTGGAGTGATAGGATGTATATGATAGTATGAAGGTGATGTGCTGAAGGGACAGGTGTGAACAGTGACAAGGATGGTAATCACTTGATAGGTTTTGTATAGGAGAGTTCAAGATGGTATTTAGGAATGCAGATAGGTTAGTATCGAGTATGCTAACAGGTGGTGAGGACAGCAGATGACAAATACAGGATAGACTAACCCAGTGCAAGGATAGATAGTAGTAGACAGGAGAGCTAGCAATCTATGCAGCAGTGCATATGATAGATGGTAGTAGGCTGAAGAGCTAGCAATCTATGTAACAGTGCAGATGATAGGATAGTATAGATAGGTAGTTACAGTCCTTAATGTGCATAGGTAGATAGTACAATAAGGTTATGGAGGGTTCCCCTGCGGGGTACATATCACTTGTAATGTTAGTAGGTTAGAGAGGTCCAGTAGATAAGGAATGATCCGGTAGCGAGATACAGGGATCAGTAGCGAGGTTCCGGTCTGCTCCAGGTAAAGGGAATGGCTGGAGGTTCCGATCGAGAGACAGGCTTGAAAGCATGTGGATAGCAAGGCAGGAAAGCAGGGTGAGATAGCCATAAGTAGAAGCAGTATTCCAAGAGTGATCGGGTAGCGAGATACAAGATCAGTGAGTGAAACAAGTCCAGGTAGCGAGATACATGAGCGAGTAACATCAGGTATGGCTGCTTCAGGCATGGCTTGATCGAATCAACCATGCGGTTGAACGAACAATGTGAGTGAGACCGCCGGCGGTTGAAATAGCCGCTCTGCGGCGCTCAGCAGTGACATCATCGTTCTTAAAGGTATATGCGTACCACCTGAAGAGAAAGGTGGGACGCATTACAGAGGAAAGTGGTGATTAAGGGTATTGGAGGTACCAGAATCTTACAGGTTTGGAGTGCGACCACCAGATGGAGCCTTGACCTCCGAGATGTCGTGTGTGTATTTTATGTTTAAAATGTGGTTATTTGGTTCCACTTAACATAATAATACATAAATACTATAAGGGATTGTTATCTCTTTCCTCCTTTTTTTGTCCCATATTATATTGGTGACGTTATTGAGAGGTTGTTATACCTCAGTCTATCTCTATAACATCCGCATCCGGTTGTTGGAGCGCAAGCCGACCACTTCCGGGTATGGGTGAGAATTAGTGCTTCCGTCCAATCTCAACCGATATACATATAGCGTCGCCACCGTAAGACCACACCCATTTGACGATGTCAGTCTCTGACGAAACGCGTCGGCTGGAGCTTACGGCGACCCACGACACACGAGGAAGAGACATGGCAGCCATTTTGTCGGTGGGATGCAGCAGCATCAAACTATCGGAGGAGATTAACACAGAATGCTCACTACCAGCGGTGATCCTGTAAGTTATTTATATTACCTTTGGGCCAAATAAAGTTGTATAGCAGGTTACACTATGAGGCGGTGTTCTGTTTTCCTTTTCTTGGGCCCTATGATGATGAGATGACGATCGCCTGATATATGCTGGGACTAAAGAGTGGAGAATCCTATTTTCCTGTGATATATACGCTATACATACGTTATATGACCTTTGTGATGAGGGTCACATATATCTGGTAAGAATCAGTGTGTGCGGGTGTTTGGTGGTGGTTTTCTCCCATTGAGGATCTTCACTTCACTACTCATCCAAAGTCCTCCACACTTACATATATGGATCACCTGTGAACTGTTGTTTCTCCCTTGGATCTATAAGAACATTCTGTGCAAACAGTCTTTTAGATTAGCGCCACATTTAGATATACTTCCCCTCCAATAGTTGACATACTATCGATGTTAGACTGACAGGCCTGTAGTTTCCAGGTAATTATCTCTGTCCTTTTTTGAATATTGGTACCACATGGGCTTTTCTCCAATCAGTTGGTACCATTACTGTTAATATGCTGTCCAAGCTGAATACAGAGATACAGTGGAATCTCCAGGATCATTGTTATTCACAGCTCTCCCTGGCTTTCTCTTTGCACCATGCAACATTTGTGTAGCTGCAGTATAGACTGTTGGGTATCTTGGCTTATACATCTTGGAGTAGATTTACAGAATTCAAAGCTTCTGGTGCAGCATCTGGATGCACCAGGGGACCTTGTATGCCTAATAATAATTGTGTGCTGGAGCCCTAGCATAGATATCATGATATAAAATATCATTATGGTTGTTATAATTATTACTACTACAATGTTTTTTTTTACTTCTGGACCAATTTTTATAATTTACACAAAGCCTTAAAGTATAACTAAAGGTAAAACTTTTAGTTTAGCATGGAGATGGATTAGAACACCTATTAGTTTTTTTTTTTGTTTTTTTTTTGCTGTCTTTGCCGCCATTAGGGAGATTCACCCTCTCCAGATTAGGAGATTACAACTGCTTTGGCTTTGGTTCCTAGTTGTGTACAAAGTTATCTGACAATTCTCCTCCTACATGTCATTAATTTAAACATACTTTATCTAAAGATCAAAAACATTGTTGTTAAGCTTGACACAACCAGATGCCACTGAGAGAGGTGACCTTAACACTTTGTTTTGGGCCCAAGGATATGTAGTTATGCCCCCAGTATTTTAGAACATTTTTACAATGTTAAAATGGATAAATAACTGAACAAAAGAATGTTTTATATGAATGGAGTTCTAATTTTTTAAAACTGTCCATTATTTGAAGGGATATCAGAAGAGAGGAACTGAAAAAGCTTTAGTTAAATGATAATGATTTTTTGTTACATGATAATGCATCCTCTACATTAAACAATATAGCAAGTAGGGATCAAATAGTCAAATGATGGAATTCTATTACTTTTGAAATCATTTTAGGCTGATTTTACAAAGCTAAAACATAAGGATAAGGACTTTTATTTAAAAAAAATAAATAAAAAAAAAAATCAACTGAGCCCAATGAGATTAAAAAATGATATTCACATGGCTAAAAATAAAAATCTTAATCCTTGTAATGAAACTTTGTGAATTTAGTCTATTGTTTACTTTTTCAATTACAAATGAAATATAGGACAGCTATTAGCAATCAGGTAAGAGTTACAATGCAATACTCTGGACTTAACCAGCCACAAACACTTTGTAAAGACTGGCAAATAAGATATGTTTTCCCAGCAATTGTAGGAAATTATGAGATGTTGTGATTTTCAATGTAGTAGCATAACTAAATGAATAACATTTTTGACCCAACTTATGAAATACAAATAAGAACACAAACACATTTTGGTACTATAGACCTTTACTATAGTGAGTTACTTTGTGCTATTCTATTTGCCTACCTGCCTATTTACCACTTGCCAACCAGCTTCAGTATACTGTATATACTGCGGCAGGTTAGCTGTATTACGCGAAACAACGTACCTGTATGTCATTTCGTGCAATTGCCTGCGGGGGCGAACGTGCGTTGATTGGCCACAGGAGGAGCCAATCAGCGGGTTCAGCAGAGAGGTAGAACGGTGGTCTGCTGATGTAAACAAGGCCGCCGTTCTGTCAGGGATGAACACAGTGATCTTGTGTTCCTGCTAAGCAGGAAAATGGATCTATGTGTTCATCCAGTGAGTTCCACCCCCCACACAGTTAGAAAGCATTCCCTAGGGACACACTTAACCCTTTGATCACCCCTTGTGTTAACTCCTTCCCTGCCAGTGTCATTAGTAAAGTAACAGTGCATATTTTTAGCACTGATTACTGTAATAATGTCACTGGTTCCCAAAAATGTGTCAAAAGTGTCAGTTAGGTGTCCAATTTGTCCACCGCAATGTTGCAGTCCCGCTAAAAATCGCTGATCGCCATCATTGCTAGTTAAAAAAATTAATAAATAAAAATTCCCCTAAAAATATCCTATTGTTTGTAGACTCAATACCTTTTGCGCAAACCAATCAATATACAGTTATTGGGATTTTGTTTACCAAAAATATGTAGCAAAATACATATTGGCCTAAATTCATGAAGAAATTATATTTTTTACTTTTTTTTTATTGGATGTGTTTAATAGCAAAAAGTCTTTTTTTTTCTAAATTGTCAGTCTTTTTTGTTTTTAGCACAAAAAATAAAAAACGCAGAGGTGATCAAATACCACCAAAAGAAAGCTCTATTTGTGGGAAAAAAAAAGAACATCAATTTTATTAGGGTAGAGCATTGATGGACTGCGCAATTGTCTGTTAAATTAAAGCAGTGCCGTAGCAAAAAACAAAATGGCATGGTAATTAAGGAGGTAAAACCTTCTTGTCCAGAAGTGGTTAAATAATATGTCTGTGAAGGCTCTCATTTATTCAGGTCATGGTATAGCTATTAATAGTTAGACACATTTAACTGCAATTGTTATGTAATGTTGAAGATATTTAATAGATAATTCAAAGTCACTTCTTCAGTTCTAATGAGTGTCAGGAGCATACCCCGGCATTTATAGCCACACAAGTAGCACAGACACCTTAATCCAATCATGATGGAATGTGTCAAGGCAGATGCTTATTGCCCAAGAACAGAGTGGGGGATGTGAATGCCTTAGAAACTCCTGTTCTATTCCATTATTTGGTGTCAGAAAATCTGTTTGGGTGTTATTCCTTTCATTTACATGGCTGAAGGTGTAAATCACTTTTTATAGCAGTAATTGGTTCACAAAGGAAATGCTGAGAAGTTTTTCTTTTGCAGCTTACAGTCACATTTTTCATGTTTGATTTCTCTTTATTTTCATGTCTCCAACAATAATGCATTTTCTCTGTATTTTTTAAGATAAAGGCATATCCCGCTGACCCATCTAATTCATTTTTTGATCCCTTTACAACAATGCAACCATATCCTGTAAGTAGATTTCTTTTTGCCTCACCTAACATTTGATCATGTGATTTCACGGTATGATGACATGGACCTCATGAATGCTTCCCTTGCTGCTTGAGGAGTTATCACAGATCTGATTTGTGACCATGTGATTGTGACTTAAAGGGAAACAAAACTTTTTTTGCTGGTTTTGTCCCATTGGAAACTTCACTTCCTGTCCTGAAGATGCAACAGAAAGTAAGAGGAATCCCTTAAAAGTGATCAGAATTTTTTTCTTAAATAGTTATCACCCAAAAAGTTGTGAATTCCCCTCTATTTCTGTCCATGCAACACAGGGGACATAACTTACCTCCAAATAAGTGTGTCCCATGTCCAGGTGGCTGCTGATCTTCTGATGCTACTGTAGTTAACATCAGCCACTGTGAATGAGTTGCACGACTTACCCGCCTCTTCCGCTAGCCTCCTCCATTCTCATAACTACTACTATTCTTTCCCAGAATGCAAAGCATTCTGTAAATGGAAGATGGACAGATGAATGAAAGGATCCACCTCTTCCATTCAAAGAACATTTTCCATTCTGGGAAAGAATAGTACCAGTTCTATGAATGGAGGAGGTGTGCGTAAGCGGTGGGTGAGCAGGGCACTCCTTTTGCAGCTGTAGTAGCTGATGTTAACCACAGCAGCAAAGGAAAATCAATACAGTTGTGAACATGGGACACACTTCATTAGAGGTACTGTATGTTATGTCTCTGGTGCTGCATAGCAAAAGAAAAAAAATTACAAAATTAGCTTTAGAGTAAATATATTTGTATATTTTTTTATTCCTGTCAATGTTAAAGAATTTAAATATGGCATTTATGGTATATATCAGTTATGATCCCGATGTGTGTTGGTGTATAGCTGTGGTGCTTCTGCACTATCGTAACTGTCCTCTGTAGAGGAATATTTACAATTTAGTTTGGTTCATAAGCCATAATGGCTACTTTAAATGTTTAATGCAGTTGAATAAATTTTAATGGCAGGGAGAATTGTAGTATCCACTAACCAATTAGACCTTCAGTTTGGTATAGTCCTAACTGCAAAATTATTATTATTACACAGGATTTATGAAGCGAAAACAGTCTGTGCAGCGCTTTACAACATGAAGGCAGACAGTACAGTTACAATACATTTCAATACAGGAGGAAATAGAGGGCCCTGCTCGTTAAGGCTTACAATCTAGAAATATAAAAATTTTCACATCATAGGTCAATGCAAATTGCATACAGTCATTGCACTTTACACTACTTTATGAAAAAGATAACCATGTTTCTAAGGGTAGTCTTCTTTAAACATGAAATTTTATCTAAAGGATAACAAGCAGTAATTTAACTAGTATTGATGTTGGTCTATTGAATATTTTTGCATTCTACCTATGTCATGAATACCTGAATTTTATTATTGGATTCCCACTGCATCCATGTTGGACACATCTCATTTCCATAAATCTCCTACTTAATCCTTCATTCCTTTTCCAGTAAATAAAAGTCGGTGAGGGTGTATTCTCCTAACAGCCACTGGCTTCTAATAAATAAAAAAAACAATACACAAAAAAGAAACCAAAATAGAATAAATGATGTTTGACTGAGATGAGTTTTTCTGCCCCCAACATTAGGCTAAAAGTACATGGAGAGCTCCACAATATTGACTTCAAAGGTACAGCTCTCACCAGTGTATTTTTCCAGTGGTGACTCACAAAAATATCTTTAAATGTATTTTTGTTTCTGGTAATATAGCCCTATCACGTCTGCAATAAGACATCTACCTCCATGTGTGTGGCCAGTCTTAGTTTTGGTGAAAATATATTTGGCCTATCGTTTTTATTTATTGATCTTGTTTGCTGCTATAAAGTAATATAGTGAAAGCATTATTTACAGATCATTTACCATGTAGCATTTTCCTGTAACTTTTACATGCGTGAAAGGATAATGCAAGGATCGTTATTGTACAAAATGTTAATAGATTAATGATTATATGGTATCATTAGTATAGCGCTGTTCTACAAAACAAGTTTCATAGCTGCAATATACATTACATGTTGCTTGGTACAGTTTACAAGGTAGTGGGTCAGTCAACTTTAAGTGGATTTAAAGGTGCTTGGAATTAATATTGGTCTATCATCAGACAAAAGTGAAAAAAAAGTAACCAAAAAAAAAACTTGATGGATGTGAATCATTTTCTGCTGTTGGTCTTCTGTTTTTTGATAATAGATGTTGGCTAGCATTTAGTAAAATGCAAGACACACTTGTACAACATTTCCTTTGGTTTACCGAAATACCAGTAAAAAATCCCCACTATTAGCCACTACATTACCCATTATTACTATGAGCCAATACTTAGAGACCATCACAACCTAAAACACATGATCACCTGTGATATATTTACAGTATAATTAAGTAGTCAAATCATTACTTTTAGTAATAAGCAAAATAGTTTAATCTCCTAGTTTAACCAAACTGCACATTCTTATGTTTCAATAAAGTTACAAAGTAAAAAATATCTTTTATAGCTTTCCCCTGCAACATAATAAGATGTTAAATGGGGTCCCTTTACCTGTTCACTATGACACCTACAATTTGTATGTGCATGGGCATCCAAGAGCGAGAATGAAGAAAGGGATCCCACACTCCCTCTAACCAAGAAGAGGTATTTGAAACTGAAGAAAATTCCCCTTGGGTATGGGACTTTATAGGCAATAACCAATCCTTGAGTAGTTGTCATAAAACAAATATATAATTTTATTCATGTTGTACAAAATATGAAAAAATACACAAAACAAGAAAAAAAAGAGAGACATTTAAAATTCATGTGGCCATATATTACATCACTTGAACATGGAGTGGCTGAGAATTCCAAATGATGAACTGACGTGTTTCGGACTTTGGCCTTTTTCAGAAGTCAAATGGAGGTATATCTCAGACTAGAGGTACAAAAATGCAAATAAGTAACATATATATAGTATTAGCATGTTATACATAGAGTTTCCACATATATAATAAAGTGTACAGAGTATCTGCTGTATCTTAATATATACCAATATAGTACTTTTTTACAAAAATAAAATATATACGTACCACAGATGGCAGTCCATGAGATGTGTATAGCCACTAATTTTAAAAGCAAGCAAGAGTTATTATGCATCCAAAATGACTGCTTTAACCTTGACAGGGCCAGATATGGCTCGATCAAAAAAGAAGAAAGAAATGGGTTGCCACAGCTAAACAAAGAGAACTGTAAAAGCGACAAGCCGTCATTTCATGGCAAAGATAACCGCACTCCACCAGTGGTTCCCACGAGGATCCCAGTGATCGGTCCAAAAAGGGCGTCTATAAAGGGGGAAGCAAAATATAAAATTTAAAATATAAATATAAAATATATATTTTCTTCCCCCTTTATAGACGCCCTTTTTGAACCGATCACTGGGATCCTCGTGGGAACCACTGGTGGAGTGGTTCCCATAATATACTCTATACTCTATGTATACTCTGTACTCTATGTATTATACTCTATGTATAACATGCTAATACTATATATATGTTACTTATTTTAATTTTTCGTACCTCTAGTCTGAGATATACCTCCATTTGACCCCTGAAAAAGGCCAAAGTCCGAAAAGCGTCAGCTCATCATTTGGAATTCTCAGCCACTCCATGTTCAAGTGATGTAATATATGGCCACATGAATTTAAATGTCTCTCTTTTTTTCTTGTTTTGTGTATTTTTTCATATTTTGTACAGCATGAATAAAATTATATATTTGTTTTATGACAACTACTCAAGGATTGGTTATTGCCTATAAAGTCCCATACCCAAGGGGAATTTTCTTCAGTTTCATGACATCAGGGATGTTGGCAATACCCACTCTAACTTCTAGATCCGAACACCTTCCAAGAATAGGTATTTGGTCCAAAGTATTGAGAGGAGGTAGGTTATAACTCAGCATAACATTTAACAAAGAATAAAACAAAATACATAACTAATTAAAAGCAAAGAAAGGCAGACCACAGATATTTTCGTCAGTGTAATAGAAGCAGTGGATTGGTTTAATGACCGGTGACGCTAATTATCACAAATGTGTTTACTGTATCTCTATTAGGTTTTGTAGAAGTTATAAAAATATCAAGTCTTCTGCAGAAATAAATATGTACCTACCATTTTAAACTTTGTTGTACTGCTTACTAGTGTCTATAATAGAAGAGGTCTTTTTTTTTTCATTCTTCAGGTAGAATTATTAGAGACTCCGATACAACAGTACTCCGCTGCACAAGCATCTCCAAAGAGAATGTCACCGGCAATTCACATGGTGCCATCCAGACAATTAAAGAATCAAGCACAAGCAATGCAGGGAGCTTATTCATCACACATTTCTTTAGTGGACAGGTACTAATTTAAAGTCATGCAATATGATGTTTTTGAATTAATTGTCTTTTAATTCCTTTTAATTTTTTTGAGGAGTGTAGTTATATAATGGAGATACTTGGAAGGGGATTTCTCACAGGCAGGAACTGTGGTGCCACACTGGAACACAGAGTCAGCCTACATACTCTCCCACTTTAGCCACTCCTGATAGTTAATAGTAGTCTTTTCGGATCTGGTTGAAAATACAACAGCAGCAACTCCATGTGGCTTAGTTCTCTCTCAGTCTACTTCCTGGAAACTCCCCTTTACTTTATAAAGAATCCATAGTCCTCTAATCTGGGGTTTCTGACCCAGCAAGCATGGACAGGAAGTGATGTACATAAATAACTCTGACAGTAAGAAGCACAGCCACCTACAATTACAGACAGCAGAGGGCAGTATATTCCTACATGTTTCAGAAGTCAAGGTCCTTGCACTCAGCACTGTGTACCATTCCTTAGAAAGAATCAGGGGCCTTGCAGTGTGCTGTAATGGACTTCTTGAACATAATAATGTCCATTTTTTTGCTTTGCTGTAATAGTCATTTCTTAATGTTTTAAAGTGTATACTAGTTTCTGTTGAGTTCAAAGTTTCTAGAGCTTGGGTCACTTTAACAGCATACCATTAAATCATAACGAGGGATCTGACATCTTACTGTGACTAAAGAAATTTGTTAGTTTAAATATGTGCAAACTTTTTGAGCTACTAGAAGTTTGATACTAATTGCGAGACATTCCATCATAAGTTGTTAATGTTTTACTCGTACATGAACACATTTCCTTTTATTTCCTTTTTCCTTCAGTTCGGAGGCACGCAGACGTGAGCTTGAAAGAGAGAAAATGATGAAAAGACTTTTGATGACAGAACTGTGAATTTCTTGTGTTCATCATCAGAGCACCGGACTCGGGTCTTTCGAGTGCCTTCTGTCACTTTACATTCCACTGTGTTATTTAGGAAGGCGACTGTCTCCTACTGCATTGGAAAAAAATGGGCCAAAACTAGTGATCTAGACTACAGTTAGTTAAAACCAACATACTGCATGTAAAAAGGAAAATTATAGTGTTTTATCTTGTACAATGTTTATTATTTGTAAATAATTTAAGAGATTGACAATATACAGAATATTTTATTAGCTTAAAAATGATACATTTTATTATCCTACACAGCTTAATATTTTTCAATAAGGTAGTCTTTGACATTTCTCATGAAAAGTTGAGTGAATGATTCAATGATGGGGCAAGATTCATTTTATTTCACCCAGAAATAGTGCATATACATTGCTGTATTCTGTGCCGGTGTAAAATATGTATAACTATTTATAGAAAAGATATTGATCATTTTAATGCAACAAGGTCAGTTATGACTTTAAGAGGACCTTTCCATAGCTGCCGTACATTTGCTTCTAAAATCATTCATAAACTTAGAAGCTATTTCTTAATGTGCACAGCTTGCCAAATGTGAATTCCTTCTACAAAACCAATAATCACCATGTAATATGAAGTAACCTGGCCTTTGGCTGAGAGTGGGGTGAAGTGCCTCTGTTGCATGCCAATTACAGGCACTCAGTGCTAGCTTTAGGAGAATTGTCAATAATTCTGTCCCAGCAAGTCTTCTTCATGCATGTAGATTCTTACTATATCTACTATCAAAATATACAGTACATATTGATATGTTGGCTACGATATAACATTGTACTACTGTTGCTGGACAAACAATCTGGAAATGACAGCATGACAGACATCAGTGATTGTGAGATGGAGTGTTTTACCAGAACATTCCTTACAGAGGACCTAGACAGCAGAAACATTTTCCTGCAAACAGGG
Organism: Pelophylax lessonae; assembly: GCF_965119305.1. Lineage (NCBI taxonomy): Eukaryota > Metazoa > Chordata > Amphibia > Anura > Ranidae > Pelophylax > Pelophylax lessonae. Next base: position 271,012,097 of record NC_138772.1, on the reverse strand, counting down.
TGAGTTGTGAATTTTATATGAACTTGAGCTGGCCATGCACCTGTAGGCTTCATGTACACATAACCTACTAAACCACCAGTCGCAGGAAAAACACAAAACACATCAAAATCGCGCTGTGATTTAACCACAATTTTGCCACGTTTTGTTGCTGAAGGTCAAAACATTCCTATCTTGAAGGCAATTCTTCCGTTGAGGTTGAACTTCCCCTGACCGCAGCAGCTCCTAAACGATCCCAAAAGCCTATGTGTAATTTGACACACAGGCTTTTCTGGAGTTGAGTTTAGGAGCGTTGGCAAAAAAAACGCCAAAAGCTCCTAAACCCAAGTTTAGGAGCTGTAGATGTAACAAAAATCAATGCAGCGCCAAAATCCTCAAATTATGTGCAAATCAATAATTGATAATCCATATAAAAATGTGCAATAATTAAACAAATAAATAAATAAATAAGTGCATAAAGAAGTCCATGTAAAGCAAAATCATGGGACAATTTTCTTCTGTTAAATTCCACCATGCCGTTCCTTTTACATTAATAAAGTGCTGGTGCAAAAATCCACAAAATAAAGTGCTGGTGTGTGCTTCCACCTGTGATCACAAGCTGCTCGTCTCAACATTTAGAATAAACGAAACAAGGGCGCCAGGTCAGAGTAGTGTTTAAATTAAGAACAAATTTATTGCAATGCACTTACATTTAAAAGAATCAACATCAGCATTCAAGTGAAAAGCATGGATCCCCAACGATAGGTGCCGAGGGGTGGTTGGAACGCAAGCACCCAGCCACAGGTGTATTTACAGATCCAGGGATGGAGGATGGGGAGTGGATGATCCGGAGATCCCGAGGGAAGGGGATCTCGTTGTGCCTCCTCCTCCTCCTGGGGACATCCACGGCGCACAGCCGCAAGCCGGATGCAGCGTCACAAGACACTGCCGGTTCCTCCATGGAAGCCAGCAGGAGACAGCTGAGACTGTGGAGAGGGTGGGCCGCAACGTTGTTTCAGAGGATCAACCTCCTTCGTCAGGCACTGAAGCACACCTGCGAGACAGTTTTTTTGGATTTTATGACTATGTGCCATATATAACATTATGTACAGTCCTTCATTATGTGATTGCAGTGAGCGCTGATCCATCGATCCTGGTCGGTGTAGATTTGTTTTGCTTTTTCACCTCAACATTTGACTCATATTTTACCAATGAGCCAAATGCCGCTTTTCCCCTCTGGGGATATCAACCAGGGATATTGCTCACTCCTCTCCTCCTTCTTCTTGATCACAGTGTAAGCTTAGACTTCGCTCCACGATATATAAAAGGAACATAAAAACACCCTCTAGTGCTCTCTGTAAACGTTTTAGTAAGCTAATAGATGCAAAGAGGTTACTTACAAACTAGGCACTCTATGCAGTGCGAGCTTGACAGGCAAACAAACAGACTTCCGTGAGGCTGGCCGAGATGCGTAGTGTAGTGTACATGAAGCCTAAGATCTTTATCTTTCATCCTCTTGGCTGAATAAAAAATCTAATAGAATTCTCCATCCATGTTATACAGCACGAATGGGTAATTACCCTGCTGTGGCTACTCTGACAGCTTGCACCATCGACTGTCAAAATAACCAAACTCCGGCTGCATCTTTTTGGATGCAGTTGATGGTCGACCAACAGTTTTCCAGGAGGGTGGCAACAGGGCCACTTAGGTAGCAAATTTCAGCTGGTTCTTTAAGAATCAACTATAATTAGCATACTGTTTGGCCAGCTTTCATTAATGAACTTATAGTTTGTTTTCTGCAGCGGCCAACTTTTTCATCCAATGCATGCTGTGTCTCTGTGCAACAGTAATCCGAAGAGGAAAGCAGAAATTCCTAACAAGCTTTTGTGAGGCTAGAAGAACAGAGTGTGCCTAGGTGCTGCATCATGTCAGGAAGTGTTCTGCTTCTTTTAATTAAGGATTACAATCTTTACTGAACTGTTTTGTCACATTAATGTGGACCTGAACACAAATCTTGAAGATTTTCTATGGTAAAGTTAACATTTAGAAATGTTAAATGTGCTTAAAGTGGTTGTAAAGGCTCAAGGATCTGAACTTTCTGCATGCAGCAGCCCCTCTAATACTTACCTGAGCCCCATCCTAACCAGCAATGTGCCCAAGAGCAGCGGCTCTCTTGGGTCTTTTCCTCTACATTAACTGAGACAGCAGTAGGTGCCATTGGCTCCTGCTACTGTCAATTAAAGCCAGTGAACCAATGAGGAGAGAGTGGAGGCGGGCCTGAGTCATGCCCTATGTGTGAATGGACACGCAGAGTAGTGGCTCGGGAGTAAGCACTCAGGGGTACTGGGGGCACTCAGCAGGAAGGAGGGGCCAAGAGTGCCAGCAGGGGACCCAAGAAAAAAAGGAATTGGACTGTTCTGTGCAAAACCACTGCAAGTATGACATGTTTGTTATTTTTTTTAAATCGGCCTTTAAACAAAAAAAGAGCGACAATTTTGAAAAAAAGCTATATTTTTCACATTCTGCTATATGACATTCTCAAAAAAATTTAAAAATCAAAATGTTTTAACATTTTAGGCCAATTTGTTTTCTTCTACATATTTTTGGTAAAAAAAATTTCAATAATCGTATTTTGATTGGTTATTGCATCTACTAATTATGGGAAACATTTATGTCATTTTTTTTTTTTAATAGTAATGGCAGCGATCTGCAATTTTCTGCGGGACTGGGACATTGCGGCGGACAGATCGGACCCCTAACTGACATTTGACACTTTTGAGGGTACCAGGGACATTACTACAGTAATCAGTGCTAAAAATATGCACCGTTACTGTAATAATGCCATTGGCAGGGAAGGGGCTAACACTGTGGGTGATCAAGGGATTAAATGTGAGCCTAAGGGAGTGATTCTAACTGTGGGGGGGGTGTGGCTTCTGAAATTACCATAGAGACATGTGATCATATATAGAAGGATTACATGGGCTCTATCATCATTTCAGGGAGAAGAACGGTCGGCTGTGTTTCCAACAGCTGCCCATCCTCTCTCAGCGGGGAGCGATCGCGGGTGTCAGGAGGCAATCAGAGCCGCCACGCTGCTGAGTAGGGGTGGGAGCGTGCCGGAAGTGGCGTGCGCTCGCCCCCTAGCTTCCTGCGTGTGACCGACGCAGGTCTACGTCGGTTTGCACAGGAGACACACCCTGCCACAGAAAAAAGGCGGCGGGTGGTCGGGAATTGGTTAAGCAGTGCCCTAAAAATAATTTACTTTTTGTCTGAAATTCCTCCTGAACAATAACACTGTGTTGTTTGGTATGTGTACTACCATACCTGCAGCCTCAGAGCTGTTTATCTGCAACATATCAGAAGCACTACTGCCTCTAGTCTCTGAAGATATGGAGTAAGATTTGGTGATATCAATACTGTGCTGCTCATTGTTCTTTTTTCTGGAGGCTCTGATTTGAGGAAGCAAAACCCTTCCTCCAAGATGACTGCCTCCACACAGAGACAAAGTGCAGAACAAGGCATGGTAAATAAGTAATGGAGAAAAAGATTCAGGGAGACTGCAGGCAATACTGGTGATGACTATTCCTTTACCCTCTGCTTTTTTTTTTTCAACACAGCTTCTAGAATGATTTTCCTCTCTAAAATGTTAATAAATCCCTAATGGACAAATGATCTTTATAATTTAAGAATAGGTCAAAACATAAAGCTAGCAGAAGTCTCTGTAAATGGGCCAAGGTGGATAGCGGGAGCACTTTACCTCCAACTATGGGTCACTGCAAATTACATTTTGTTTTTTATTGAGTATTGTTTGATGCTATTGTTCAATTTTACACAGTAGTGTGTAAAAGAATTCCGATTATAATGGACGGATCATTTCCAAATGTAGACGAGAAAAGGAATGTTTAGTTAGGGTGAAAAATGCAAGCAATTTCACAAAATGGCAGGCTATGTTTTTATTTGCTTGTGAGCGGAAGGACCTGTACCACACGTTGCAAATAAAATTCCAGCATGTGTAAATGTTTGCAGTTAAAGCACTGTGTGGATGGAGGGAGAAGTCATCATTGTATTTTCTGTAAATACCAGTTTGTGGCCAAGTCAGAGGCAAGATTTTTCACAGGCAGTCTTATTTTCCTGTTACAGGTCAAACTGTGAGGAGTTAACTTATTTTTCCAAAATAATGAACCAATGCTTTTTACAGATTTTTGTTTGCCTTGAATTATCTATAAAGAGTAACTCCACTTTTGTTGAGAAAAAAATACTCCCCTCTGGGTGATCTATGTACAATAATTTTAACAAACTTTGTTGCAGATTCCTACTTTTTGTTATTCTGAAGAAATAGCTGTTTGTTTTTCTATGTCTATGTGGAAAGTGTATCTAATGGGAGTGATTTCATAATTATCATTAAGCTGCTGCACTTGCGGGGCTCTAATGAGGAAAATGGCAGTGTCTACGTCCCTTTAGACGTGATTTCCTATTGGGAGTATCTCACCAAAAATGCCATTTTTGTTGCAGGGGATGCCAGAAATCAGACATGTATCTTGGTGTAGACTGTGAGCCAATCACACTAGCAGGAAATTATGTTTCTGGGGAGCATTCTGTATACATTCTGTGTAAAGAACACCTCTAGATAGCCATATTGAGGAGATTTTACATTTCTGAGTAGTCAGAAGTGAGGAACATGTGACTTCTGCAAAATGTTTTATTGTATCTACTACTGACATGCATATATACACTAGCATCCTATGAATGTCCATGTGTAAGGAACATGGCAAACATATCAGGGCGAACATAAACATATCAATGATTTTTTTTCTTCCTAAAAGATTAAAGGCTTTTTTCACTTACCTACAGTGACCTGTATATATCTGCTTATGTCTGTTAATAATCCAATACAGTGCACAGAAGAAACGGTACTCATATGTGTTTAAAGCGCTTTGTAGTGCATGTTAGATTAGCAACCTATTTAGAATACTATGGCCAATTTAGAAGCATAAGTGGTGGCATCTTATTCTTGTAAATGAAGAATAATTGTTTTGCCATAGTTGATGTTGCCTTATTATCTCTTGCTGTGCCATATAAAGTAAACAATAGCTTGTCTGTTAGAGTCTCAAAGCTCAGACAGTGGGCTTCTCATTTTCGAAAATATGCGATAAAAGTTGGGTAAAGTTGAAACCAGATGTAAAATTCTTGGAGCTTTTTGTGTACCTTTTTGTCTTTACAAATATACTATTTATTACAAATGATAAGTAAATGCACATAAAAGTGTGCTTACAGGTTCAAAGAGATATCTTACCAAACATTGTAGATATTCATAAAGACTTTTTACAGAGATTACAATATCTACACCATCAGTTTTTTAAGTAAAGGGACCAAGGATTTTGATAATTTAGTGTTAAAATAGTTAGTACACACAATACTGTTGTTTCAGTTTTTGGGGATCCTGGAGAGTTACCACCTGACTGGTTTTATATGTCTTGTTGGCTTTATTGGTGAGACCTCTATGTTTCAGCTCTGTGGACTCTCTGCCTGCTGTGGCATTATGTCACTCTCCCTGTTGTATTTTTATTTATTATATATATATTTTGAATATTGCAACAGAAGTTGCTGAAACACACAAACGTGGACAGAAACACCCATGACCTCCCAATGCAAAGAATCAGAGTCCTGGAATTATCACAGGGATCTTTCACTGTCAGGTTAAACAAGACACATAAAAAGCCAGGAGATGACTCAACCTACCAGGTTCAAGCTATACTGTAACTAAACTATCGCTTTTTTATTGACTTACCCATTAGGCTACGTTCACATGTTAGTGTAGCGGACCGCGGCAGAATTGCCTGAAATCATTGCAAATCGCGGGACGCCTGTGCGTTACCTTTGATTTGCAATGGCACCCCAAACGCTGTACGATGTTGCTGTGATTTCCACCTGCCGAAGTGCGGTAACATGGCGCAAACAAAATCGTGGGTCGCATGACGCCCCAAAGAAGCTCTTGTACCTTTTTTTGGGCGTAATGCGACCCGCGATTTTGTTTGCGTGATGTTACCGCGATTTGGCAGGCGGAAATCGCAGCAACATCGCACAGCGTTTGGGGTGCCATTGCAAATCAACGGCAATGCACAGGCGTCCCGCGATTTGCAATGATTTCCGGATCGCGGGCAGAATCGCGGTGATTCTACCGCGGTCCGCTACCCTAACATGTGAACATAGCCTTAAGGAAAGAGTGATAATATATTCTTTTATGTGACAGTCTGTGAGATCAGTTGATAGAAATCACTTATAAAGCTAAAAAGTGCACCACGAACAAGCTCTACGCGTTTCGTGGAATACGTTCCACTTCCTCAGGAGCAGGTGCATCACATTGCTGTAGAAAAGAAAGAGTCCTTTTTAAACAGCGTATAAAATATAATGATAATAATAAGGCTCCATGTATACGGGACGCTGGAAATGGCCGTTTAGGAGCAGTTGGGCGTTTTTTTCAGAAGCCCCTGAACCCATCTACATTTTATCTTATCTGTCCATGTACACCAGGTCGTTTACAGTCATTTGCAGGCAGTTGCGTTCAGGGACTTTTTTTAGAACGCAATTATTTGCGTTCGAACGTGTGTTTCCCGGCGTTTCAAACGCACAAACGCGTCCGAACGCGTCTGAACGCGCCCGAACGCGCCCGAACGCGATGACCCGCGTTTAGCGTTCGCGTTTTTCCATTTTAAAGGGGAATAATTTTTTTGACCTCTAGGAACGCTTCTAAACGCAAACGCCCCTAAACGCCCCTAAACGCCCGCTAAACGCGGGTACAAACGCGACTGAACGGACGTTTCAAACGTCCTAAAAATTCCAGCATTCAAAGGGACTTTTAACAACGTCCCGTGTACATGGAGCCTTATTGTATAATCATAGGAAAGGGATGTGATCATCCCTAACCTTAGTATACTGAAGAAAGGAAAGACACTGCTCCAGGTGTATAGTGTGTGGTGATTGCCAGGAGATAGGATATCCAGTAGAGTGCTGGCCCCGGCCCGCCTCCGTGGGAACACTTGTAGGAAAAGAATTAGCCGCACATCCAGGGATACCAATAGGTTTCAAATACCTTTATTTCCAAAAAGTTGCAAGTGATGACACCAAAGACACCAGCATGAAGTCATTCATGCTGGTGTCTTTGGTGTCATCACTTGCAACTTTTTGGAAATAAAGCTATTTGAAACCTATTGGTATCCCTGGATGTGCGGCTAATTCTATCCCTAACCTTAGGGTGTCTCCGACCAGTGTACTCACAGTCAAGCCTCATGTCAGCATGACCCTGGGGAACGTCTGGGTTGGGGACTGAAGAAACCGAATCCATGGTCACCAGGGCACACAAAAGATAGGACAAAAGATAGGACAAAATCGGGTCATTATAATTGGTTTAAGTGCATCCGTCTGAATACATGATACCATTTTAAAGGAGATTACAGGGACATTTCTTCAGTTATAAGATAGTGCCAAGAAATTAAAAGAATTATTAACCAAAATGTAAAGATATCGATAACAAATTGTCTAATTTTCCAGAAATACACTGCCAATATATAATGTACAGTATGTGTTACCAGTCCTTAATAGAATAAATAAATGTATGTGGGTTCAATAAAAGTCATGGGGAAGTTTAACATTTTATGATTAATTCACTGGCCCAACTAGGGCAATTTTAACTCTATATTCAACAATAATTCAATTACAGAGCCCCAGCCATTTTTACTATGATCGCATGCATGAAGAATGATATTGATATATGCATGCTTGTATAGAATGTCAGTTTTCTGTTCAATACCTTTTGGAAGGAAAGGACACAAATATATTGAATTTCAAGATAAGCAATACAATACCAGCTTATTCAAAAATGCACAAGCAAAGTGCAATAGCCCATGACGCTCAATCAGATTTTATTTACCGAAGTCAAATCACTAAAGGATGACACTCTGCCTTTTCCCTTTATTAACAAACCAGTAAGAGATCCACGTTCCTTATTTTCAGATTCATAGCTGAACTCCAGGAAGCACTTAAAACATTGCTGAAATGCATATGTGGAGATTAACTTGGCAAATTTTTATTTAGCTACTCCATGTGCTCCTTCCACACTAAATAACCAAATCCTTGACCATACCATTTGAGGATTTTTTTAAGTAGGAGAAACACCCTACCCTGTGTCAACAACGTTTCTAGGAATTATTCTCTATACATTCAGCTCCTCTTCTCCTGTCAGAAATTTCACTCAGCTACTGTATAAGTGGCAATTATTGGCTGTCAAAACGACATAGGGGAATTCCTATGTATTACATAGCAAGAGTGGGTGTCCAAATGCAGCTGCTCCTGTGTAAAATTACACTTGCAGATAGTCTACAAATGTTTTTGTTTGATGCAGTATAATAATGGAGTTAAAGAAAGTTTTTTATTTTTTTTTAATAAAATGTTTTCCTATGGAAACCCTTATCAACTCTTAGTTAAACCTAATCAGCCAAATCAAATCCTCCCTCCCATTCTCCCCTTAGCTATTCATTTAAAATAATTATTTTTTTCCTTTTAGAAATATTATCTGTTTGTTTTTTTTTTCAGTCACAGTAAAAAAAAAAAAAAATTTGAAAAAAAAAAAAAATAAATAAAAAAAAAAAATATATATATATATATATTTACACTATATTACCAAAAGTATTGGGACACCTGCTTTTATACATACTTAAAATTCACAGAAAGCAAGGTCCATAAAGACATGGATGAGTGAGTTTGGGGTGGAGGCACTTGACTGCCTTCACAAAGTCCTGACCTCAACCCAATAGAACACTTTTTGGAATGAATTAGAATGGAGGCTTTGAGCCAGGCCTTCTGTTCCACATCAATGCCCTTCCTGGAGAATGGTTAAACATTCCCATAGACACACTCCTAAACCTTGTGGACAGCCTTCCCAGAATAGTTAAAGCTGTTATAGCTGCAAAGGGTGGGCCAACTCAATATTGAACCCTGCGGACTAAGACTGGGATGCCATTAAAGTTTTGGTAATACAGTGTATATACAGTATTGCATTTGCAAATGACTGTCATGAATGGTGCATACCAGAAACATGTTAATGTAATTTTAAACAGGCCAAATTATAGAATAAAATGTATACTTTTATTTCTTTTTTTTAACTAGCACTGGTCAGGATAGAAAAAAAGAATGCATTTTTACATTGTATAAATTACCTTTTTTATCCTAAGTAATGACAATATTATTGCCAACTAAATAGTCTGGTAATGAAAATGTAAAGATTACTCTGTTCAATGTAAGATACAACTGTTGTGGGTAAATACAATAGCAGCACAGCTTGGATTAGCCAGTAATCAGGCATTTTAAATTTAGGTATGTTTAGTTGAGCCGTAAAAAGGAATTTACATGAAACTACATCCTATTAAATACATTTAGCTCTATTGATTCCTTTGTTGTATTTGTTTTTTTTTGTTGTAAAACTCACTTTCTAAGATACATCTAAGATGGCAATGCCTGATGGGTTGTGAATAGGGTTGAGCGGACACCTAGATGTCCGTGTTCGACGGGTTCGGCCGAACTTTAAAAAAAAGTCCGGGTCCGTGTCCCGGACTTTTACCGAACTTTTCCCGGACACCGAACCCCATTGAAGTCAATGGGGACCCGAACTTTAAGGCACTAAAATGGCTCTAAAACACCAAAGGAAAGGGCTAGAGTGCTGCAAATGGCAGCAAAACGTAATTAAGAGCATGGCAAGTGCTCTGCAAACAAATGTGGATAGGGAAATAACTTAAAACAACAAAAAAAAACAGAAAAATAAAACAATGTTCTTCTTCATCTCTGAAGGACGAGGCCCATATGGAGTAGGAGGGAGGTTGAGGTGGTGGTGGATGTGGCGGTGACATAGGCGTGCGCACAGGGTGTGCTGGGTGTGCCTGGGCACACCCTAATCACCTAGGGCACATAGCATTGCCAGTGAGGAGATGGGAAAGATCTCCCTGGGACCTGCTCTGCTCTATTTCTCCTTGCCTACAGGTACATGGCCCCGATACATTACTCTCCCTGCTGGCAAACACATGCATGTGTATTTCAACTTTGGGGTGCACACCTTAATGCAATAGGCTGCGCACACCTATGGGCGGTGTAGGTGGAAGCGGCGGTGGAGGAGGACCAGGGCCGGATTAACAGCATCATGGGCTTGGTGCTGAGGATTTTGAAGGGCCTTAAGGGCCGTGCCTTGCCATGCACCCAGAGGAGGAAGGGTGCAGCCATGCATGCCTAATTCAACATGGGATGCTGTCTCTGAAGCCCATAAACACATCCATGCATCGCCAACTGTCCCTCCTTGTCCGGCCTTCACGCTGTGTGGGGAGGTTCTGAGGGTGCTGCCTGGGGAAGCGAGCATAGAAGCCAGACTTCTGTGTTTACAAGTGACAGAAGAGCGGTAACAGTGAATATGGCCAACCCGGGGCCTATATAAAAGGTAGGGGCCTGGAGCTGCAGCTCCAATAACCCCTACATTAATCTGGCCCTGAGGAGGAGGACGAGGTAGCCAACACTGCTTCTTTTCAAAAATTTTAAATGAGGGTACACCCCAAAAGAGTGAGAAAGAGCAAAAATGGAACAATGGGTGGGTAAGGTCGGTATCCATTGCTATTCTGCATAAGGTACGGAAAAGTCCCGTGGGATCCATGCCTGGTTCATTTTAATGAACGTGAGCTTGTCCACATTGTCTCTGGACAGGCGGCTGCGCTTGTCTGTTATAACGCCCCCAGCCGTGCTAAATACCCGTTCAGATAATACACTGGCTGCAGGGCACGCCAGCACCTCCAAGGCGTAAAGGGCAAGCTCAGGCCATGTGCCCAATTTGGAGACCCAGAAGTTGAAGGGGGCAGACCCGTCATTCACTACATGTAGGCGTGTGCACACATACTGCTCCACCATGTTGGTAAAATGCTGCCTCCTGCTAAGACGTTCCATCTGAGCTGCTGGTGCTGCTGTTTGTTGTGGCGTGCTGACAAAGCTTTTCCACATTTCGGCCATGCTAACCCTGCCTTCTGAGGTGCTGGCGGTGCCCTGGTTGCGTTGGCGACCTCCTCCTCCTCCTCCTCTGCCTTGTGCTTCCACTGTGGCCCCGCTGTCAGATGGGAATGCCAGCAGCATGGCGTCTACCAGCGTGCGCTTGTACTCGCGCATCTTGCGATCGCGCTCCAGTGAGTGAATTAAGGACGGTACGTTGTCCTTGTAACGGGGATCCAGCAGCGTGGCCACCCAGTAATCAGCACAAGTTAGAATGTGGGCAACTCGGCGGTCGTTGTGGAGACACTGCAGCATGTAATCGCTCATGTGTGCCAGGCTGCCCAGAGGCGACGAAAGGCTGTCCTCTGTGGGAGGTGTATCGTCCGTGTCCTCTGTATCCCCCCAGCCACGCACCAGTGATGGCCATGAGCTGGCCTGGGTGCCACCCTGCTGTGAACATGGTTCCATCTCCTCCTCCAGCTCCTCCTCCTCCTCATCCTCCTCATCCTCCAGAACTGTGCCCCTGCTGGACAATTGTGTCCCTGGCGTTTGTGTGTGCAGGAACCCACCCTCGGAGCCCCTTGCGAATGACTGCCCTGAAAGCCTTTGAAATGTTACCTCTTCATCCTCCTCCTCCTCCTCCTCATCCTGTGCCACATCCTCTTCCATCATCGCCCAAATTGTTTTTTCAAGGAGGCATAGAAGTGGGATAGTTAAGCTGAGAATGGCGTCATTGCCACTGGCCATGTTGGTGGAGTACCCAAAACAGCGCAACAAGGCACAATATATGCAAATGTCAAATATGCAAACTATGCCGCAATTTAATGTTTTTTACACCAAAAGGGTGTGTATTGAATAGCGGAATAGGATAAAAAACTGTGTATCTCACACGTACAAACACAGACTAGGCCCGATTAAATTTTTTCCTACCCTAAAGGGAGGATGAGGAAGAGGAGTATGGAACATGCGGCACCCTCAAATCTTCAGAAGTATGAGATGAACCCCAAAAACTTGGAAAGGTGGATCTCTCTCACACGTACCAACACAGACTATCCCCCAATTTAACTGATCCCCAAAGGTTTTTGATTAAATAGCGGAATAGAAAATATGATCCAAAAAAAGTGTATGTATATCACACGTACACAACCACACTAGGCCCCAATTACTATTGTTTGTACCCCTAAAAGGCTAGATGAGGAGTAGGGGGGGTATGGAACAGGCAGCACCCTCAAACCTTCAGAAGTATGAGATGAACCCCAACAACTTGGAAAGGTGGATCTCTCTCACACGTACCAACACAGACTATCCCCCAATTTAACTGATCCCCAAAGGTTTTTGATTAAATAGCGGAATAGAAAATATGATCCAAAAAAAGTGTATGTATATCACACGTACACAACCACACTAGGCCCCAATTACTATTGTTTGTACCCCTAAAAGGCTAGGAGTAGGGGGAGTATGGAACAGGCAGCACCCTCAAACCTTCAGAAGTATGAGATGAACCCCAACAACTTGGAAAGGTGGATCTCTCTCACACGTACCAACACAGACTATCCCCCAATTTAACTGATCCCCAAAGGTTTTTGATTAAATAGCGGAATAGAAAATATGATCCAAAAAAAGTGTATGTATATCACACGTACACAACCACACTGGGCCCCAATTACTATTGTTTGTACCCCTAAAAGGCTAGATGAGGAGTAGGGGGAGTATGGAACAGGCAGCACCCTCAAACCTTCAGAAGTATGAGATGAACCCCAACAACTTGGAAAGGTGGATCTCTCTCACACGTACCAACACAGACTATCCCCCAATTTAACTGATCCCCAAAGGTTTTTGATTAAATAGCGGAATAGAAAATATGATCCAAAAAAAGTGTATGTATATCACACGTACACAACCACACTAGGCCCCAATTACTATTGTTTGTACCCCTAAAAGGCTAGATGAGGAGTAGGGGGGGTATGGAACAGGCAGCACCCTCAAATCTTCAGAAGTATGAGATGAACCCCAAAAACTTGGAAAGGTGGATCTCTCTCACACGTACCAACACAGACTATCCCCCAATTTAACTGATCCCCAAAGGTTTTTGATTAAATAGCGGAATAGAAAATATGATCCAAAAAAAGTGTATGTATATCACACGTACACAACCACACTAGGCCCCAATTACTATTGTTTGTACCCCTAAAAGGCTAGATGAGGAGTAGGGGGGGTATGGAACAGGCAGCACCCTCAAACCTTCAGAAGTATGAGATGAACCCCAACAACTTGGAAAGGTGGATCTCTCTCACACGTACCAACACAGACTATCCCCCAATTTAACTGATCCCCAAAGGTTTTTGATTAAATAGCGGAATAGAAAATATGATCCAAAAAAAGTGTATGTATATCACACGTACACAACCACACTAGGCCCCAATTACTATTGTTTGTACCCCTAAAAGGCTAGATGAGGAGTAGGGGGGGTATGGAACAGGCAGCACCCTCAAACCTTCAGAAGTATGAGATGAACCCCAACAACTTGGAAAGGTGGATCCCTCTCACACGTACCAACACAGACTATCCCCCAATTTAACTGATCCCCAAAGGTTTTTGATTAAATAGCGGAATAGAAAATATGATCCAAAAAAAGTGTATGTATATCACACGTACACAACCACACTAGGCCCCAATTACTATTGTTTGTACCCCTAAAAGGCTAGATGAGGAGTAGGGGGGGTATGGAACAGGCAGCACCCTCAAATCTTCAGAAGTATGAGATGAACCCCAAAAACTTGGAAAGGTGGATCTCTCTCACACGTACCAACACAGACTATCCCCCAATTTAACTGATCCCCAAAGGTTTTTGATTAAATAGCGGAATAGAAAATATGATCCAAAAAAAGTGTATGTATATCACACGTACACAACCACACTGGGCCCCAATTACTATTGTTTGTACCCCTAAAAGGCTAGATGAGGAGTAGGGGGAGTATGGAACAGGCAGCACCCTCAAACCTTCAGAAGTATGAGATGAACCCCAACAACTTGGAAAGGTGGATCTCTCTCACACGTACCAACACAGACTATCCCCCAATTTAACTGATCCCCAAAGGTTTTTGATTAAATAGCGGAATAGAAAATATGATCCAAAAAAAGTGTATGTATATCACACGTACACAACCACACTAGGCCCCAATTACTATTGTTTGTACCCCTAAAAGGCTAGATGAGGAGTAGGGGGGGTATGGAACAGGCAGCACCCTCAAACCTTCAGAAGTATGAGATGAACCCCAACAACTTGGAAAGGTGGATCTCTCTCACACGTACCAACACAGACTATCCCCCAATTTAACTGATCCCCAAAGGTTTTTGATTAAATAGCGGAATAGAAAATATGATCCAAAAAAAGTGTATGTATATCACACGTACACAACCACACTAGGCCCCAATTACTATTGTTTGTACCCCTAAAAGGCTAGGAGTAGGGGGAGTATGGAACAGGCAGCACCCTCAAACCTTCAGAAGTATGAGATGAACCCCAACAACTTGGAAAGGTGGATCTCTCTCACACGTACCAACACAGACTATCCCCCAATTTAACTGATCCCCAAAGGTTTTTGATTAAATAGCGGAATAGAAAATATGATCCAAAAAAAGTGTATGTATATCACACGTACACAACCACACTAGGCCCCAATTACTATTGTTTGTACCCCTAAAAGGCTAGATGAGGAGTAGGGGGAGTATGGAACAGGCAGCACCCTCAAATCTTCAGAAGTATGAGATTGTGTTCACTGTACCCCACAAAGATTGAGTTCACTGCACCCCACAATGATTGTGTTCACTGCACCCCACAAAGATTGTGTTCACTGCACCTCACAAAGATTGTGTTCACTGTACCCCCCAAAGATTGTGTTCACTGCACCCCACAAAGATTCTGTTCACTGTACCCCACAAAGATTGTGTTCACTGCACCCTAAAAGGATGTTGTTCACTGCACCCCACAAAGATTGTGTTCACTGCACCCTAAAAGGATGTTGTTCACTGCACCCCAAAAAGATTGTGTTCACTGTACCCCCCCAAAGATTGTGTTCACTGCACCCCACAAAGATTGTGTTCACTGCACCCCAAAAAGATTGTGTTCACTGTACCCCCCAAAGATTGTGTTCACTGCACCCCAAAAAGATTGTGTTCACTGTACCCCCCAAAGATTGTGTTCACTGCACCCCACAAAGATTCTGTTCACTGTACCCCACAAAGATTGTGTTCACTGCACCCCAAAAAGATTGTGTTCACTGTACCCCCCCAAAGATTGTGTTCACTGCACCCCACAAAGATTCTGTTCACTGCACCCCACAAAGGATTTTGTTCACTGCACCCCAAAAAGATTGTGTTCACTGCACCCCAAAAAGGATTTTGATCACTGCACCCCAAAAAGGATGTTGTTCACTGCACCCCAAAAATGATTTTGTTCACTCCACCCCAAAAAGATTGTGTTCACTGCACCCCACAAAGATTGTGTTCACTGCACCCCAAAAAGATTGTGTTCACTGTACCCCCCAAAGATTGTGTTCACTGCACCCCACAAAGATTCTGTTCACTGTACCCCACAAAGATTGTGTTCACTGCACCCCAAAAAGATTGTGTTCACTGCACCCCAAAAAGGATGTTGTTCACTGCACCCCAAAAAGGATGTTGTTCACTCCACCCCAAAAAGATTGTGTTCACTGCACCCCACAAAGATTGTGTTCACTGCACCCCAAAAAGATTGTGTTCACTGCACCCCAAAAATGATTTTGTTCACTGCACCCCAAAAAGGATTTTGTTCACTGCACCCCAAAAAGGATGTTGTTCACTCCACCCCAAAAAGATTGTGTTCACTGCACCCCAAAAAGATTGTGTTCACTGCACCCCACAAAGGATTTTGTTCACTGCACCCCAAAAAGATTGTGTTCACTGCACCCCAAAAAGGATGTTGTTCACTGCACCCCAAAAAGGATTTTGTTCACTGCACCCCAAAAAGATTGTGTTCACTGCACCCCACAAAGGATTTTGTTCACTGCACCCCACAAAGATTGTGTTCACTGCACACCAAAAAGGATTGTGTTCACTTCACCCCAAAAAGATTTTGTTCACTGCACCCCAAAAAGATTGTGTTCACTGCAGCCCAAAAAGATTGTGTTCACTGCAGCCCAAAAAGATTGTGTTCACTGCAGCCCAAAAAGATTGTGTTCACTGCAGCCCAAAAAGATTGTGTTCACTGCAGCTCACACACAGAAAAATGGATGTGGATCACTGACACCTGCCTATCTCCAATCCCACACCACACAGCAATATCGATTGTAGTTTGTAGAACACAGTTTCCCTAAAATTCAGCAGACTCTGTCCCTAACAGGATTGAGAAGAGATCGTAGATCAGGATTGAGTGCAGATTCACCCCACCCCCCACACAGCAATATCGATTGTAGTTTGTAGAAGACACTGACCCTATAATTCAGCAGACTCTATCCCTAAAATGCCTACAACTCGCCCTGCCTAAACACTCCGACCTGTCCCTCAATTCTATCCGGACACAAATGGTTTTTTCCTGCCTATCTTTCCCTAATCAGCAGCCAGCACATTGATGTGTGCTCTGTCCCTTAGCTAAGCAGCAGAATGACGCTGCTGTGGCGGCTGCCTCGAACTTATAAAGACTTGGTCACATGCTTCAGACGGCCAATCACAGCTACTAAGACATTTGCAGGCATGGCTGGGATGGCTTAAGGCACACCAGTTAAACGATTGTTGATTGGCTGTTGAAAGCCCGCCATGAAAAGAGCGCCAAAGCATGCAAAACCCGGAAATAAAACGACCGAACACGGATTTTTACCCGAACATACAGTAAAGTGTCCGTGTCCGTGTTCGGGTAAAAAAAATCCAATTATTCGGTACGAACACGAATAATACAGTCCGTGTTCGCTCAACACTAGTTGTGAACAACTCAGAGACATATTACAACCGGCCTTAAAATTTTCTGATTCCAAATGGTCATCTAGTAATCTTCCAGTTTTAAAAGGGTCATGAAAAGTCTATCATGTCAAGCCAAACTTTTACTTCAGCACTGCAGCTTAAGCATGAACTTATTACACCGTATCATTACTACAAGCAACAGAAGGGACCCAATGTAGGGTCTCGTCTAAGGTTACCAACTTGGCATTGCAGGCATGTTGGTGTGTATTTGCACAGCTGGAGGTCTGAACAGAGTGTGGTCCTTCTGCCATGCCAATACCAGCCCCCAAGCTAAGTTAGTAACTCAAAATTTAAAATTCAACATTATAGTATTGGTAACTTGAATTTTCGGAAGAAACATCAACAGTGACAGCCTAGATATTTAATTTAGGTTCTCTTAATATTCAAAATTCTATAGTGGGTATTTGCATCTTCCCCATTCCTTGCTCTTCTTTCTTAACCACTTAAGCCCCGGAAGATTTTACCCCCTTCCTGACCAGGGCCTATTTTGCGATTCGGCACTGTGTGACTTTAACGGACAATTGCGCGGTCGTGCAAAGCTGTACCTAAATGAATTTGACGTCCTTTTTTTCCCACAAACAGAGCCTTCTTTTGGTGGTATTTGATCACCTGTGCGATTTTTACTTTTTGCGCTATAAACAAAAAAAGAGCGTCAATTTTGCAAAAATAACAATATTTTTCACATTTTTTTTATATGAAATTCCCCCCAAAAAAATGTAAAAATCAAAATTTTTTAACATTTTAGGCCATTTTGTTTTATGCTACATATGTTTGGTAAAAAAAACCCCGCAAAAAGCGTATTTTGATTGGTTTGCGCAAAAGTTATTGCGTTTACTAACTAAGGGAAAGATTTTTGCTCTTTTTTTTTTATTAACGCGTAATGGCGGCGATCTGCGATTTTTTTTGCGGCGGACAGATCGGACCCTTGACTGACATTACTACAGTAATCAGTGCTATACATATGCACTGTTACTGTAAAAAGACACTGGCAGTGAAGGGGTTAACTTTTTTTGAGAGGGAGGGGTTATGTGTGTCCCTAGGGGCGTGATTCTAACTGTGATTGGCTGTGGCTTGAGGTGTAGGAACAGTGATCAACGGTCCTACATAGTAGAACCGTATGATCACTATTAATACACAGGGGAGAATGACAGGCGGCTTGTTTACATCAGCCACCTGCCTTTCTCCTGCTCTAACGGACGATCGCGAGTGACCCGATGTCCGCCGGGCACACGCTCAGGGGGGCCCGTGATTGCGTGGGAGCGGGAGCGCGCCTCCGGCGGCGTGCGCTCACTCCCTAGACCCTCACAGGCTAGCGACGTACCCCTACGTCGCTTTGCCTGTGAGGGGCTGACTGCCGTAAATAGTCGTGTGGCAGTCGGCAAGTGGTTAAAATATTATGCCTAGACGTGTTCACTCATATCAGCATTAGCCAACACTTCTTGTAGAATTAGGTTAACTCTAAAAATGAACTTTTATTATTTGCTCCCTTTAGTCTGTCAAATATACCACTGAAAGCATTTTGTTATATCTGTCCATTGACTGTGTCATAAATTTAGAGCTGTACTGTGCACTCCTGTCCTGTGCTATATCAAAGAGTCCTTCCAGCTCTTATCTTGTACTACTAAACAATTAGTTCCTAGGTTATGAATATTATGAGAACAGGCAAGATTTAGTAGTTAACAACAGACAACTGGCCAGAGCTGAAACCAAGTCTTTCATTTCAGTCAACAAACCGGCATTGCAGGTCTCTTCACAGACGGAAATTAGAAGAGTGCATTTCTGGCAGATCAGATAGTATTTTTCTGTTCTTGAAGGGTCTTTACAGAGATACATTTTGGGAAAATGTGCATGTATTGCAGAGATGTATTAAATTTTTTGGTAAATTTGCCTGACACACGCTTAAAGAAACTTTGTCCGATGTCTATTGTTTCCCCCAAGGTGGTTCTGGGTGTATCTGTGTGTTTACTTTCCCTTCTCCATGATAGTGAGTGTCTGACTGCTCTGCTGAAATGTATACCCTTTTGTGGCGTGATCAACAGCCTTGAGAAACATTTGGACATACCCATCCCAATTGTCTTTTTTATTCAAGTCAAATATGCTTTTCAAATGTTAGTGATACTTTTAGGATATTGCTGCACTTGTGTACTAAAATAAAGTTTTGTCTAAAATGTCTGTTTCTGAAAATGCTTTTATTGACTTACATGCAATAATTAGAAGATTTTTTTCTCTACATCAAATTACTACAGGTGTGTTTAAATAATAGGGCAAAAAGAATGTAAAGGAGCTCTTTGCTAAGCAAAGGGATCCTATACAGGTACAATTTGTTTCTAGTTTGAAAATGGGTCTCGGCTGTCAGAGTTAACATCCAGGAGTTTCATTTCTTAACAGGGCATTTCCTCAATACAGTAAGATACTGTATTTAGATTTCAGGTATAAAAAAAGACTTTTTCAATTTTTTTCACATATACATATTTTACCTAATGCTGATTTCTTGACCTATGTCTTTTTAAATATGCAGAAATTGGTAGTAGTTTTGTTTTGAGAGAGGGAAAAGGAAGAAGTTTTAGTAGAGCTGAGGGAGAAAATTGTAATAATATAATGACACTTACCTCAGTGGCTTCCTTCAGGAGGACACCTTAGATATAATCTGCCCCCATTATGCTTCTACTGTGCGACATGCTTCTTTTCATTGATTTCTGCAGCATTTCAAATGAAAGAATAATTACCAAAGAAATCATCTGATCAGATGGAAGACACAGAGATACACAGAGGCGTAACTACAACCTTCAGGGCCCAGTGGCAGAAACCATGAAGGGCCCCTCCCTTTGACCTCTGGTCCTGGGGTCCCTACCTCTGGGCCAGGGGCCCTTTACTCCCATCGTGAGGCACTTTATTACAGTACTACAGCGGTCCCCTTCCTGCCATCTTGCCCCCCCCCCCCATATTGGTACAATGCCAGGATCCAGTCGCAAGTGCTGCCTTTGTGACCCTGGTAGCCCTGCCACTGTGTTCCACCTGTACTGTATTTAGGTACTGCTATAAATGTTATAGATTTTACTGACATATAAGATCTGCACTCCCAGCTTCCGAAAGGCTTTTAAACAGGATGGTACTGATTCGCTCAGTGAGCGGACCCTGAGCAGATCACCCATAACCCATTGCCAACCTCAGGAATATGAGCTGCAATGGTGCAAGAGAAGAGCTCTGACATGCTGGGGACACCGATGGATGAACAGACTGGCAGCTCTGGGCTATAAGCTTTGGGGGGACCAAGTCAGGAGGTAGTTATCAGTACCAGCAGGGTTGGTGCAGGGAATTTTGTCTACACAGGTAAAGGAGCATAAACTATAGGTAAGTGTTCTATATAAACAGACCACAATTGTCTGCAAATTGCACATCCGACAGTCACTCCACTGCAGATGGAACGAGAGTAAGCTATGCAAAACGGAAGACTAAAATCGCAAATATTGCTCTAAATCTGATATTAATAAAAATGTATAAAAACAAAAATCAGCTTTTTAGAGAAAAATCTACTATGGTTTATACGGCTGGGATTGTAATCTTATTACCCTTAAATATGCAATATAAAACATATAAGGAAGGAAATAAACAATTGTTGAATAATATCAAAAAAACAGCAAGGTACAGTATATTTACCACACTTAAAATGGCTGTTAGCTCCAATGGTCATTACCAGAGTCCTTAAGATGGCTGCCTTCCCAAGATGGTGGCCAGTTAGGGAGGAGTTTCGTTTGGCGTCCCTCAAAGTTTCAGATAAATGATGGATCAAGATGGCGTATGTTTAGATGAGTATATAGATGGATGTGAGTAGTGTGTATGTTCCAAGTGTAATGTGTGTTGTCAGTATGTGTAATGTCTCACATCTGGGTTCTCCTTTTTATATGGTATTGAACTATTAAAATTACCATAAGTTAAACCCAGAGCGAAGAACATTATCCCCATTGGTTGGGATATTCTACCAATTAACTGATGATGTCATAGTCACGCCTCTTTAATCATGTCCAATATTTTGGATAATAAAACTATATGATGATTCTTTTATATTCAAGATTAACCATAAAAGCAACATAAAAACTTGTCCATACTCTCAGTACATACATAAATGTCCATCTAATCTCCATCATGTACCCTGGCAATTATTGGATCTGGTAATGCCATTTCAATAATATTTATTTTTAATACAATACATATATTTATATTGGAAAATACTGAATTACCCCAAGACTGTATTTGGTAGTATCTCCAAAGGGGGCAGTATTGTACTGTTCATTAGATTCAGCATATAAAATAATTAGAACATACAATAAGACCACTATTTAAAGATAACCTTTGACCTCTTGGCTAGTGAAAAGCCATTAATTATTCGGATTCTGCCATTACTGTCAGACATAGTGTCTGGCTTGTAGGATTTATATCACTATAAAAACTTAAACACAAACTTCTCTAAAATGAGGTAATTAGTATTCACTCTAATTAAGAGTTGTTATTTAGCAAGAATATAAACCCAACATATGGTATACGGATAATTTCTAAATATGTATATGCCTTACATAATATAATGACATAATTATTGCTAATATCTTCTCACACATGATAATGTATCTTTAAAAACTTATAGTTTAAATGAGCCTAATGAATACACTATTGTCCATTGTTAAATACAAATAGACTAACGTCTGGACATCAGTGACTAGTATGGTGTCTCGCTAATTGACTCTTATCTGATAAGATGTCCATGTATCACTTATTTATGACTACATAGATACAGAGATCTTCTATTGAAATTCTAGACTCTTTTGTAAGAGACATTTTGCAAAAGAACATATATGAACTTTCATTCACCTCCAAAACAAGATGGAAGCTGTGCTGTTCAAAATCTATATGCATAAGATGGAATATACATGGCTTTTTAAATCCATTTTTTTTCTATTATTTAATCACCCCAATAATCCTGACAACATTTCTAGCACAGATCCTCTCCCCTAGGCCATCCCTTCTAGCAAAACCCCCTCCTCCACAAGTACTTTCCCCAGTTCTGTCACAAACCCTAGTAACCCAAATCCCCCCTCCCAGTACAAACACCCAACCCCCAACAAAAAAAAACACAAATCCTTTCTCCTTCTAATACAAATCCATAATGTCCTAGTTTGGTGGGACCTTCCTGAGATACAAATTAAATTCTGTGTATCCAGACTAAGGGTCTAAGAATGCCATGAGGGGAAACCTGCATTTTGTGTGGGTTTCCCTCACTGTATTCAAAATGCACTGCTGTAGTGATCTGCAGTGGGTGTGTCAACTTAATGACTCCCCAAATGCAGATTGTAAATGCGGTGTTTGCCTGCACCAGATCGTATGATCAGAAGTACCATGCGATCCAGTTTCTGTGTATTTTGTAAAGTAGAGCATGCACAGCTCTTGATGAAGATGGGCACAATTTTAGCCCATTCAAATGAAAGGGCTAAAATCGCACAGCAACTGAAGGCATGTGAATTGCACAGGAACACACAGCGCTTTCCTTTGTGATTGGTGATGTGACCTGGCCCTGAGTCCTGGAGCCTAGTGTCGTAAAAAAAGTTCCAGCACTCGGCTCCACTAACTTGGCCTGATAGTGGGGCACTAGCGTGGGCACCTGGGCCGATTGCCCTGAATCTCTAGCGAGGTGTCGGGATCCCAGACACCACACTTGTCTCCTCAATAGCAGCCAGCATCATTTTGAAGAAGAGGGACAAGTTGTCAAAAAAGGATGCTCGCAGTGATTTGGGGAGGGGGGGGGTAAGAGGATGCTGTATGTGCTATAGGCACTTTGAGAGGGGAGAGAACTTGTGCTGAGGTGGGTCGAATTTTATATTTAACCCCCCTTCTTGCACAAGTCCTCTCCCCTCCCAAAGTGCCCCCTAGCACATACAGCATCCTCTTACCCTCCCCCCTGCCCCCCACCAAATCACTGTGAGCATCCTTCTTTGACAACTTTTCCCCCTTCCCCTGCAAGTGTCATGTTGTATATTTTAGATTCAGAACAAACCTCAAATCAGCAAGTCCCGTTAATGCTGTTTCCATTCTCCTCCCCCTCCTATCTGTGTAAAGGAAGACATCCAAGCCAAGGAGGGGGCTTCAGATCATGTGTGTTAGTGTGAGATAGAAGGGGGGGGAGAGAGGGAGAGATGCAGCTGCCCTAGAAAGTAATCGCAGCGTGTGGGACCTGAAAAACCCGCTCACTGGAGCCAAGTGCCGGAAATGAGTACCAGCGGTGTTAAGGCTCACCCTCCTTGCAGCCACTAGATCAGGTGCTGGACAGGAAGTCTTTCCTGCTGTCTCAGGGCCCCCTTACAGTGGTGGAACACCAGGGCCCAGTCGCAAGTGCGGATGTTGCGACCCCTGTAGTTCCGCCACTGGGGATACAGGTAAATTACACCTTACTCTTTAGCTTATCGTACATTATAACAGTGTATCTCAACCTTTTTGCAGTCAAGGCACCCTTTAAATTAATGTATGATCTTGAGGTTCCCCATTCTAAAATGTAAAAAACTAACAGTTTTACATAATGCAGAGTTATCCACACATGTAGGACACCCAACGTTAGAGGTGATTTGTTCCTTCAGCTATGCACTATGGTACTGACTAGTATTCCAGTGTTTCTCTTCTTCCCCAGTTTCTCACCCTCTCTTAGCTAATATGACCCCTGTGCTGATGGAGAGGGACAGGAGAGGGGGCAAACAAGGATGCTGGGCAGGCGCCCCATATCCTCCTAATCATTCATTGATGTCATTGGTTATTAGGACATTGGTGGCTGGAAGGTTATAATGATGCACAATGAAAACCTGTGTGTAACTAAAAGGCAGGCTTCATCCACCCACTGGCTTGGGCAATTTTCAGGCATTTTGACAGGGCAACGCTAAAGGAACCTGAGGCACCCTGGTTGAAAAAGGCTGCATTATACACTTTACTTGTTCAATTTAGATTTACCTTTAACTATGTACTGCAAGGGCTTGCCTGACTGCAAACAAATTGAAAGTGTTTAGGTTTGTCCTCATAATGTATGGTTTTGGTAAATTTGGAAAATTGCACAAGAAAATTGTATAATGTATGGCCAGCCTTAAGCCAACCATACATTAGTTGAATTCTAAAAGAATTTTCTTTTGAAAACCGTATCTAAAAATTTTTGTTTGAATTTCAAACCATTAGTGGGCTGCAGCAATGGTCTATTTTTGTGCAGCCATTGAATTTAAGTTATTGGGCATATTGGAAATGCTTTATAAAAAAAATAATTTTCTAATTGTTGAGAGGGGATATGATGATATCAATGTACAATTACCATACTGGCGATCCTAGCACAGGGAACAAACTTTTCAGGGAAAGGGAATATAAAAAGACACGCAGACATTAACTAAAATTAGAAGAGAAGCGGTTTAACCTTAAACTACATAAAGGGTTCTTTATCGTCAGAGTGGTAAGGATGTGGAATTCTCTTCCACAAGCAGTGGTATCAGCAGGGAGCATCAATAGTTTAAAGAAACTATTAGATGGGCACCTTAACGACCACAAAATACAGGGGTATACAATGTACTATTGACAGCAAACATACACACACATCATAGGTTGAACTGGATGGACTGGTGTCTTTTTTCAACCTCGCTAACTGTGTAACTATTCAATGATGGGAAAATTGTGTGAGAAATATAATTGAAAAATAAATGTGCATGAGCAAACAAGAAAAGAGAATTACCAGAAAGAAAAGAAGATTTCCAGCCACAAAATGTAACGCCGAGTGCTCCGGGTCCCGTGGCTTCCCCGGAGCACTCGAGGCGTCCCGCGGGCTGCAGCGCTCCGGTCATGGTCCCCGACCGTGAGCGCTGCTCCCCCACATCCTCTGTCACTCACCCGCCGGGTTCCCGCTGCTCTGTCTCCCAGCACACGCCGGGTTCCGGCATGTCTTCCTCCCGGTGCGCGCGGCCCCGCTCCCTAGGGCGCGCGCGCGCGCCGCTGCATTGAAATTTAAAGGGCCAGTGCACCACTAATTGGTGCCTGGTCCAATCAGTCCAGAATGTATAAAAACCCACTTCCTCTTCCTGTCCTTGCCGGATCTTGTTGCCTTTTGTGCCTTGAGAAAGCTTTTGGTGTATCGTTCCCTGCCTTTGTATCTGACCTTCTGCTGTTGCCCCTGACTACGAACCTTGCCGCCTGCCTTGACCTTTTGCTCCGTCTGACCTTGCCTTTGCCTTGTCCTTCTGTACCGTGCCTGAATCAGCTGTCTTTGAGGTTGAGCCGTTACCGGTGGATACGACCTGGTTGCTACCGCCGCAGCAAGTCCATCCCGCCTTGCGGCGGGCTCTGGTGAAAACCGGTAGTAACTTAGAACCGGTCCCCTGGTATGGTCCACACCAATCCCTCACTGACACAGAGGATCCACCTCCAGTGCAGTCACCTGCCGCTAGTCCGGACCCTGACAGTAGATCCAGCCATGGATCCCGCTGATGTGCCCCTGCCTAGTCTCGCTGACATCTCTACCGTGGTTGCCCAGCAGTCCCAGAAGATTGCTCAGCAAGGTCAACAGTTGGCACAGTTGACCACCATGCTGCAACAGCTTCTTCCCGCACGGCAGCAGCCGCCTGCTTCTGCTTCTGCTTCCGCTCCACCTCCGCAGCCAGTGGCCGCCACCTCCGCTAGAATCCGTTTGTCTCTCCCGGACAAGTTTAATGGGGATTCTAAGATGTGCTAAAATGTTCCCTTCACCTGGAGATGTTGGCCGACCAGTTTCCTACGGAACGATCTAAGGTGGCCTTCATGGTCA
Organism: Pelophylax lessonae; assembly: GCF_965119305.1. Classification (NCBI taxonomy): domain Eukaryota; kingdom Metazoa; phylum Chordata; class Amphibia; order Anura; family Ranidae; genus Pelophylax; species Pelophylax lessonae. The sequence continues at coordinate 270,986,305 of NC_138772.1, read as the reverse complement.
GCTTATTGTCTGGGAAGGCCTTGGCCTGGGCCACGCCACTCTGGGACCGCAACGATCCTGCCACTGCCTCCGTCCAGTCTTTCGTTTCTGAGGTCCGCAGTGTCTTCGAGGAACCTGCCCGTGCCTCGTCAGCAGAAACGGCCTTGCTAAACCTCGTCCAAGGAGACGCTACAGTAGGCGAATATGCTATACAATTTCGCACACTGGCCTCCGAACTGACTTGGAACAACGACTCCCTCTGCGCAACTTTTAAAAAAGGTTTATCCAGCCATATCAAGGATTCTCTGGCCGCACGAGAGATACCTGACTCCCTGACGGAATTTATCCAGTTGGCTACTCGCATAGATATGCGTTTCATTGAAAGACGTCAGGAACTTCGCCAAGAAAAGAATCTGGTTCGCAACAGGCGATTTCCACGCCTGGCACCTCTCTTCCAGCAACCTTTGCAGCCGGTTACTGTGCCTTCCGCCGAGGAGGCCATGCAAGTGGATCGGGTTCGCCTGACTCAGCAAGAAAGGTCTCGCCGGAGGAACGAGAATTTATGCTTATACTGTGCGAGTTCCGAACACTTCTTAAAGGACTGTCCAGTTCGTCCACAGCGTCAGGGAAACGCTCGCACCTAGTGACTGTAGGAGAGGCGTCGCTGGGTGTAAAGTCTTCCTCTCCACGCTTGATTGTTCCAGTACGGATTTCTTCTGCCGCTAAAGTCTCCTTCCCTGCAGAGGCCTTCTTGGACTCTGGTTCTGCAGGAAACTTCATTAAAGCCTCCTTCATCAACCGCTTTAACATTCCTGTGATCCGTCTCGTCAAGCCCTTCTTCATTACTACAGTTAACGGAGAGAATCTGAACTGTACCGTGCGTTATCGCACAGAACCCGTGCTCATGACCATAGGAGTCCTCCACCAAGAGACCATTGAATTTTTTGTTCTACCAAATTGCACTTCTGATGTCCTTCTTGGCCTGCCCTGGCTCCAGCGCCACTCTCCTACCCTCGACTGGACCTCTTGGGACATTAAATCATGGGGGTCTACCTGCCACACTCATTGCCTCAAATCGGTACCTACTAGACAAGTCTCCATCTCCTCACCATTGCTCGGCCTTCCTAAGGCTTATCAGGACTTTACTGACGTTTTCTGCAAGAAACAGGCGGAGGTCTTACCACCACATAGACCCTATGACTGTCCCATCGATTTGCTTCCCGGTACCACACCACCTCGTGGCAGGATTTACCCTCTCTCCATTCCTGAAACCAAGGCCATGTCGGAGTACGTTCAGGAGAATCTCAAGAAAGGTTTCAACCCGGAAATCTTCTTCTCCTGCCGGAGCAGGATTTTTCTTTGTTGCCAAAAAGGATGGCTCACTACGCCCATGTATTGACTACCGCGGCCTTAACAAAATCACGGTAAAGAATCGCTACCCTTTGCCTCTCATTATAATCTCATCAGAATCCGTGATGGAGATGAGTGGAAAACCGCTTTTAATACCAGAGATGGCCACTTTGAGTATCTCGTCATGCCTTTCGGCCTGTGCAACGCTCCTGCAGTCTTTCAAGACTTTGTCAACGAGATCTTCCGGGACATGTTGTATACCTGTGTAGTGGTCTATCTTGACGACATTCTAATCTTCTCCTCCACCTTGGAGGAACACCGTCGCCATGTTCGTCAAGTGCTCCAGCGCCTTCGTGCCAACCATCTTTACGCCAAAATGGAAAAATGTCTTTTTGAACACAGCTGTCTTCCGTTTCTGGGATACCTAGTTTCGGGACAAGGTCTTCAAATGGACCCCGACAAACTCTCTGCAGTTTTGGATTGGCCACGCCCCCCAGGACTTCGCTCTATTCAGCGCTTCCTTGGATTCGCCAACTATTACCGCCAGTTTGTTCCCCACTTCTCCACTATCGTGGCGCCTATTGTGGCACTAACCAAGAAAGAAGCGAATCCGAAATCGTGGCCTCCCCAAGCTGAAGAAGCCTTTACTCGCCTTAAAGCCGCCTTCGCCTCCGCTCCAGTCTTAAATAGGCCCGATCCTCTGAAACCTTTCTTCCTGGAGGTGGATGCCTCCTCTGTTGGAGCCGGAGCGGTTCTTCTTCAAAAGTCTGCTAAAGGAAAAAACGTCACCTGCGGCTTCTTCTCAAAAACTTTTTCTCCTCCTGAAAAGAATTATGCCATCGGAGATAGTGAACTACTAGCCATTAAGTTGGCACTAGAAGAATGGAGACATCTTCTGGAAGGATCCCCTCATCCGATCACTATCTATACTGACCACAAAAATCTCTCGTACCTTCAGTCTGCCCAGCGCCTTAATCCACGCCAGGCCAGGTGGTCTTTGTTCTTTCCCCGATTCACTTTCTAAATCCATTTTCGTCCTGCTGATAAGAACATTAGGGCGGATGCCCTATCACGCTCCACCGATGCCTCTGAAGACGAAACCATTCCTCAAAACATCATTCCTCCTGAGTGTCTGATTTCAACTGCCCCTGCTTCGCTGGTATCAGTCCCTCCAGGGAAAACATTTGTTCCTCCACGTCTTCGCCTACGGACTCTCAAATGGGGTCACTCCTCTCACCTGGCGGGTCACGCAGGAATTAAAAAGACAACTCAGCTAATTGCCAGACACTATTGGTGGCCCTCCTTTGAGAAAGACGTAACGGAATTCGTTCAGGCCTGCACTATCTGCGCACGTGATAAAACTCCCCGCCAGAAGCCTGCAGGTCTTCTCCTCCCTCTGCCAGTTCCTGAACAGCCTTGGTCCCACATAGCAATGGACTTCGTCACGGATCTTCCCGTATCCCATGGCAACACAGTCATATGGGTGGTGGTTGACAGGTTTTCAAAAATGGCACATTTTGTCCCGCTTCCTGGTCTCCCTTCTGCGCCACAGCTGGCGAAGCAATTCTTTTTGCACATTTTTCGTCTCCATGGTCTCCCAACACATATCGTCTCCGATAGAGGCGTTCAGTTTATCTCAAAGTTTTGGAGAGCTCTCTGCACCCAATTAAAGATCAAATTGAACTTTTCTTCTGCCTACCACCCTCAGTCCAATGGACAAGTGGAGAGGGTTAACCAGATCCTTGGTGACTATCTGCGACATTTCGTCTCCTCCCGTCAGAATGATTGGGTCGACCTGTTGCCCTGGGCCGAATTTTCTTACAACTTTAGAGACTCTGAGTCATCCACCAAATCTCCATTTTTTGTGGTGTATGGCCGTCACCCGCTGCCCCCCCTCCCCATTCCCACTTCTTCTGGAGTTCCTGCCGTTGATGACTTGACCCTGGACTTCTCCTCCATATGGAAAGAGACTCAAAAGTCGCTCACCTTGGCTTCTTCTCGCATGAAGAGACATGCAGATAGGAAAAGAAGAACTCCTCCTGTCTTTGCCCCTGGGGACAGAGTGTGGCTCTCTGCCAAATACATCCAGTTTCGGGTCCCCAGCTACAAACTGGGTCCGCGTTATCTCGGGCCTTTTAAAATCAAAAGCCAAATTAATGCTGTCTCTTACAAACTCCATCTTCCTCCCTCTCTCCATATTCCTAACTCCTTTCATGTATCCCTTCTCAAACCCCTCATTCTTAACCGGTTTTCCCCCAAGGTCACCGTTCCTGCTCCTGTTTCTGGGTCTATTGACGTGTTCTCAGTGAAAGAGATCCTCGCTTCCAAGGTCGTCAGAGGTAAAAAAATTATTTTTGGGAGAATTGTGGTCCTGAGGAGAGGTCATGGGAGCCCGAGTCCAATATTCTCGACAAGGAGCTCATCCACAAGTACCTTGGCTCCAAAAAGAGGGGGAGACCTAAGGGGGGGGATACTGTAATGCCGAGTGCTCCGGGTCCCGTGGCTTCCCCGGAGCACTCGAGGCGTCCCGCGGGCTGCAGCGCTCCGGAGAGAGAGAGAGAGAGAGAGAGAGAGACTCACCCACAGCAGGGCCAAGGTCCCTGGCAGCCAGCCATCCGCCCACAGTGACACACCCACAGCAAGGCCAGGGTGCCAGCCAGCCACCCAATCATGGTGAGTTAGTGACCCACCCACAGCAGAGCCAGGGTGCCAGCCAGCTAGCCATCCACAGTAACCCACCCACAGCAGGGCCAGGGTGCCAGTCAGCCAACCAACCACCAATGATGAGTCAGTGACCCACCCACAGCAGAGCCAGAGTGCCAGCCACCCACAGTGACCCACCCACAGCAGAGCCAAGGTGACAAAGAGCCACCTACAGTGACCCACCCACAGCAGGGCCAGGGTGCCAGCCAGCAAGCCACCCATGGTGACCCACCCACAGCAGAGCCAGGGTGCCAGCCACCCACCCACAGGAGCCAGCCACCCACAGGTGCAAGCCGGCCACCAACAGGAGTCAGCTGGCCACCTACAGGAGCCAGCCACAGAGGATGCAGAAGCCAGCCACAGAGGACGTGGGAGCCAGCCAGCCACAGAGGACATGGGAGCCAGCCACAGTGACAATACTTATACTTAATACTTATAGTCAAGGTAAGAGAAGCGCTACACAGTGCCAATTTTATTTCTACTTTGTGAGAGGTTCCCATTATACTCCTCTGTAGTCTCTAATAGGACCTGGAGGGGACGCTTTTTAACAGACTGTCTAATGAACACTATTAGACCCTCCAGGTCCCATTATACTCCTCTGTAGTCTCTAATGGGGCCTGGAGAGGATGCTTTCTAACAGACTCTTCGTTGTACTATGTGAAAAATGTTGGGGGGAAGGGACCAGGGGCCGGTCATGGACGGAACCAGGGGTGGGTCATGGGTGGGGCCTGACAGGTGGCCCTTGCGTTATCTGGTCCAGGGGCCCTGTGTGTTGTCAATCCACCCCTGGTTTCAGCTTAAGCAGCAGCCTTCACAATTTATATCTGATGGACATTTAATTTATAGAAGCACTGCTTTTTTTTGGTTTATTAGTCTGGTACATCATACCTTGGAGTTTTAGGTGTTTTGGCTGTAACTGTTGCACTTGCCATCATATAAAATAAAGAATTGAAATATGACTATGGGATGGACTAACCTTGTAACATTACCAAACTCTAATGCAGCTACAGTATCTCACAAAAGTGAATACACCCCTCACATTTTTGTAAATATTTCATAATATCTTTTCATGTGACAACACTGAAGAAATGACACTTTGCTATAATGTAAAGTAGGGAGTGTACAACTTGTAAAAAACCAATAAGGTGTAACCACCCTTCTCCTGCGCTTGGTATCCAGGCCCCTCGACCACACACTTCACGGGACTGACAACTGGCTTCTCAGATGGCTAGAGTCTTGCTGCCCTTAACGGACTGGGGTAGTCCACCGATACTAAAAGCAAGAAGAACAAAAAAGGGCGCACCAACCTAGCGCATTATCCTCAATATAAGGCTTTATTTGAATGACATAAAAAATGGCTACTCACAGACGTAGATAAATGTAAAGCTCTGAGGAAGAGGCTAGGCCTCGAAACGCGTCAGTCATCTCATCATGAACGATTATATGGACTAAACACGGACTTTTGAGCAATCCAGCTTGATACGCTTTACTTTTATCTACATCTGTGAGTAGACATTTTTTATGTCATTCAAATAAAGCCTTATATTGAGGATAATGCGCTAGGTTGGTGCGCCCTTTTTTGTTCTCGTTGCTTTTAGTGTACAACTTGTATAACAGTGTAAATTAGCTGTCACCTCAAAATAACTCAACACACAGCCAGTCTAAACTGCTGGGACAAAAGTGAGTACACCCCTAAGTAAAAATGTCAGTTTTGGGACCAATTAGCCACTTTCCCTCCCTCGTGTCATGTGAAACGTTAGTGTTAGAAGGTCTCAGGTGGAGCAGGCGTGTTAAATTTGGTGTCATCGCTCTCACTCTCTCATACTGGTCACTGGAAGTTCAACATGGCACCTCATGGGTAAGAACTCTCTGAGGATCTGAAAAAAAGAATTGTTGCTCTACAAAAAGATGGCCTATGCTATAAGAAGATTGTCAAGACCCTAAGACTGAGCTGCAGCATGGTGGCCAAGACAATATAGCAGTTTACCAGGACAGGTTCCACTCAGAGAAGGCCTTGCCATGGTCGACCAAAGAATTTGAGTGTACGTGCTCAGTGTCATACCAGAAGGAATCCTCTTCTAAAGAAGATGCACAAGAAATATTGCAAACCGTTTGCTGAAGACAACCAGACTAAGGACATGGGTTACAGGAACCATGTCCTGTGGTCTGATGAGACCAAGATAAACTTATTTGGTTCAGATGGGGTCAAGCATGTGTGGCGTCAACCAGGTGAGAAGTACAAAGACAAGTGTGTCCTGCCTACAGGCAAGCAGAGTGGTGGGAGTGTCATGGTCTGGGGCTGCATGAGTGATTCCAGGACTGGGGAGCTACAGTTCATTGAGGGAACCATGACTGTCAACATGTACTGTGACATACTGAAGCAAAGCATGATCCCCTCCCTTTGGAGACCTCCAAGAAGACCACTGCCTTGCTAAAGAAGCTGAGGGTAAAGATGATGGACTGGCCAAGCATGTCTCCAGACCTAAACCCTTTTGAGCATCTGTGGGGAATCCTCAAAACGGAAGGTGGAGAAGCGCAAGGTCTCTAACATCCACCAGCTCTGTGCTGTCATCATGGAGGAGTAGAATAGGACTCCAGTCGCAACCTGTGAAGCTCTGGTGAACTCCATGCCCAAGAGGGTTAAGGCAGTGCTGGAAAATAATGGCGGCCACACAAAATATTGACACTTTGGGCCCCAATTTGGACATTTTAACTTAGGGTTGTATTCATTTTTAATAGAACCAATGAATAAAATATACATAATCAATATATGACAGTATATATAAATCATACAGAAAAGTCCATAAATGAATGGTCAAATTCAGGAGAGAAGGGGTAGATGACACCAGCATTCCCAGAACCATACACAAAAAAGGAAGAGGGTGACTGGAAAACAAGAAAATAGCTTCACACCCTGTGATGTGGTATAAGGTAATCACTTTACCAGATCACATCACATTTACCATCACTTTACCAGATCACAATGACCACTAACTCATAGGTGGTCCAAATAGGCAATCGACCGATCATCCATCCATAAGGCATGGATACATAAAAGATCAGCCATCAACCAGCTCATATGTCATGAAAGGCAAGAGATAAAGGTGCTCCCATAGTGCATTACAAGATAAAACATTTATTGTGGCTAAAAATATATTGCACTTACAGAAAATAGTAAAGGCATTAAAGTTAGAATCCTAAGGTGCTCCAGATTCTTCAAAACTGCCTCTTTAAAAACTTGTAAAGAAGGGGCCATATTACCTGGAGGGTTAAATAAAGAGGCATTAGCCAGGCTAGTATGTCTAAAATCAGAGGTAGAAACAGCCTGAACAGAGGATTGAATAGGATTAGCGAGAAAATTTCTTTTAATATTCATTTTACTAATAAATTTATTGACATCAATATATGTCTCAAATGTATTCAACTGGCGGGGAGGCGCAAATTTAAGACCTTTATTAAGACCCTCTTCTTCTCAGTAGGGATGATCGAACTTTTGAAAAGTTCGGTTCGGCCAGAACATCCGAACGTCCCGAAAGTTCGGCCTGGATTTCAGAACCCCATTGAAATCAATGGGACCCGAACCATTTTTAAGCCCTAAAACCCAATAAATGCCCCTAAAAAGTCCCTAGGGTTCTGGGTCATGCCCCATTAACTATTAATCACACAAAAAAAGTTCTTAAAAATTGTCATTTTGGATAAAAAAGCCAATTATTGAAAAAAAAAAAAAGAGAGATTTTTTTTATTTTGACTTTGGATTTAGTATCTGGGGGGTCTAAAAAGTGTACATGTGAAGTCTCAGCTCTGTAGCATGTCCAGAACCATGAAAAAAAAAAGATAATTTTTCAGTAGAACAGGGATGTGGGACCCTCATTTTACACCTATATGATCTTTTTTTTCTGGTTCTGGACATGTTACAGAGCTGAAACTTCACAGGTACACCTTTTAGACCCCCCCCCAGACACAAAATCACACAAAAAAGTTCTTAAAAATTGTCATTTTTGATAAAAAAGCCAATTATTGAAAAATTTAAAAAAAAAAAAGAGATTTTTTTATTTTTACTTTGGATTTCGTATCTGGGGGGTCTAAAAAGTGTACATGTGAAGTTTCAGCTCTGTAGAATGTCCAGAACCATAAAAAAAAGATTGTTTGTATTAGAACACTTTCAGCACAGGAGTTTTCACACCTTGCCGGTTTAATAGCAGGCATTTTTTTGGGTTCTTTGCAGTCAGGAAAAACATCTGAACTTGTGTATAGTGGTACTGTGCACAAGTTCTGATGTTTTACCTGCCTCCAAAAACCCCCAAAAAATGCCAGCAAAAACACACCTGGGCAATTTTTTTTTGACGCTAGCGTTTTTTTTGGCATTTTTTTGGGTTCTTTTGAGGCAGGCAAAACATCTGAACTTGTGTATAGTGGTGTATATACACACATACATATATTTATATACACACCTAGACATATATAGGTGTGATAGTACCAGAAATATATGCTTGCGCTAATGAAATTATTTACTGTAATATATTTCTCCTACTATCACACCTATATATGGCTAGGTGTCTATATACATATAATTATGTGTGTGTATATATACCACTATACACAAGTTCAGATGTTTTGCCTGCCTCAAAAGAACCCCAAAAAATGCCAAAAAAACGCTAGCGTCAAAAAAAAACTGCCCAGGTCTGTTTTTGCTGGCATTTTTTGGGAGTTTTTGGAGGCAGGCAAAACATCAGAACTTGTGCACATTACCACTATACACAAGTTCAGATGTTTTTCCTGACTGCAAAGAACCCAAAAAAATGCCTGCTATTAAACCGGCAAGGTGTGAAAACCGAGAAGCCAACCCCCTGTGCTGAAAGTGTTCTAATACAAACAATCTTTTTTTTATGGTTCTGGACATGCTACAGAGCTGAAACTTCACATGTACACTTTTTAGACCCCCCAGATACGAAATCCAAAGTAAAAATCAAAAAATCTCTTTTTTTTTTCAATAATTGGCTTTTTTATCAAAAATGACAATTTTTAAGAACTTTTTTTTGTGTGATTTCGTATCTGGGGGGTGTAAAAGGTGTACCTGTGAAGTTTCAGCTCTGTAGCATGTCCAGAACCATAAAAAAAAAATTGTTTGTATTAGAACACTTTCAGCACAGGAGTTTTCACACCTTGCCGGTTTAATAGCAGGCATTTTTTTGGGTTCTTTGCAAAACATCTGAACTTGTGTATAGTGGTGTATATACACACATACATATATTTATATACACACCTAGACATATATAGGTGTGATAGTACCAGAAATATATGCTTGCGCTAATGAAATCATTTACTGTAATATATTTCTCCTACTATCACACCTATATATGGCTAGGTGTCTATATACATATAATTATGTGTGTGTATATATACCACTATACACAAGTTCAGATGTTTTGCCTGCCTCAAAAGAACCCCAAAAAATGCCAAAAAAACGCTAGCGTCAAAAAAAAATGCCCAGGTCTGTTTTTGCTGGCATTTTTTGGGAGTTTTTGGAGGCAGGCAAAACATCAGAACTTGTGCACATTACCACTATACACAAGTTCAGATGTTTTTCCTGACTGCAAAGAACCCAAAAAAATGCCTGCTATTAAACCGGCAAGGTGTAAAAAACCGAGAAGCCAACCCCCTGTGCTGAAAGTGTTCTAATACAGACAATCTTTTTTTTATGGTTCTGGACATGCTACAGAGCTGAAACTTCACATGTACACTTTTTAGACCCCCCAGATACGAAATCCAAAGTAAAAATCAAAAAATCTCTTTTTTTTTTTCAATAATTGGCTTTTTTATCAAAAATTTGTGATTTTTGTGTGATTTCGTATCTGGGGGGTCTAAAAGGTGTACCTGTGAAGTTTCAGCTCTGTAGCATGTCCAGAACCATAAAAAAAGGATTGTTTGTATTAGAACACTTTCAGCACAGGGGGTTGGCTTCTCTTCTCGGTTTTCACACCTTGCTGGTTTAATAGCAGGCATTTTTTTGGGTTCTTTGCAGTCAGGAAAAACATCTGAACTTGTGTATAGTGGTACTGTGCGCAAGTTCAGATGTTTTGCCTGCCTCCAAAAACCCCCAAAAACTGCCAGCAAAAACACACCTGGGCATTTTTTTTTTTTGACGCTAGCGTTTTTTTTGGCATTTTTTTGGGGTTCTTTTGAGGCAGGCAAAACATCTGAACTTGTGTATAGTGGTATATATACACACATAATTATATGTATATAGACACCTAGCCATATATAGGTGTGATAGTAGCAGGAATATATTACTGTAAAAGATTTCATTAGCGCAAGCATATATTTCTGCTACTATCACACCTATATATGTCTAGGTGTGTATATAAATATATGTATGTGTGTATATACACCACTATACACAAGTTCAGATGTTTTGCCTGCCTCCAAAACCCCCCAAAAAATGCCAGCAAAAACACACCTGGGCATTTTTTTTTTGACGCTAGCGTTTTTTTGGCATTTTTTTTGGGTTCTTTTGAGGCAGGCAAAACATCTGAACTTATGTATAGTGGTATATATACACACATAATTATATGTATATAGACACCTAGCCATATATAGGTGTGATAGTAGCAGAAATATATTACTGTAAATGATTTCATTAGCGCAAGCATATATTTCTGCTACTATCACACCTATATATGTCTAGGTGTGTATATAAATATATGTATGTGTGTATATACACCACTATATACAAGTTCAGATGTTTTGCCTGCCTCCAAAACCCCCCAAAAAATGCCAGCAAAAACACACCTGGGCATTTTTTTTTTACGCTAGCGTTTTTTTGGCATTTTTTTGGGTTCTTTTGAGGCAGGCAAAACATCTGAACTTGTGTATAGTGGTATATATACACACATAATTATATGTATATAGACACCTAGCCATATATAGGTGTGATAGTAGCAGAAATATATTACTGTAAATGATTTCATTAGCGCAAGCATATATTTCTGCTACTATCACACCTATATATGTCTAGGTGTGTATATAAATATATGTATGTGTGTATATACACCACTATACACAAGTTCAGATGTTTTGCCTGCCTCCAAAACCCCCCAAAAAATGCCAGCAAAAACACACCTGGGCATTTTTTTTTTTGACGCTAGCGTTTTTTTGGCATTTTTTTGGGTTCTTTTGAGGCAGGAAAAACATCTGAACTTGTGTATAGTGGTATATACACACACATAATTATATGTATATAGACACCTAGCCATATATAGGTGTGATAGTAGCAGAAATATATTACTGTAAATGATTTCATTAGCGCAAGCATATATTTCTGCTACTATCACACCTATATATGTCTAGGGGTATATATACAGACATATATGTGTATATATACCCCCTATACACATGTTCAGATGTCATGTCTGACATCAAACATGTCCTCAAAAAAGCACTGGCAGTGGCAACCCCTGCAGCATGAAAAATGCTTGCTGGTGAGAAGCCATATTCCTGTCCCGAAGCAACTCAGAGAAATGATCATTTCTCTATAGCGGTCACCCTGATATGGAAGGGTTTTGTCACCCTTACACTTAACACTTTCCCTACAGAAACTAAATTTTTTAAGCTAACTTAAGTGTAAAGGAGCACTCTAACTACACTAGATATCCCTTTCCTCACACTAATAAATGCTAAATGACACTTTTAAAGTAAAATTAACAGAACTGCTTCCACTCTCTTCCATGTCCGGTATAACAATGCTAGGAATATGGCGGGGGCTATCTTATATACTGGGGGGCGTATTCACTAATAATTGGTCTAGGGACCCCCTAGTCACTGCAATCACATTCCAAGCATTCTCCTGCCCCCTCAATTGGCTTTTGCTAATGGTTCTGGTCCAATCACGGGCTTTTAAAGCCCATTTCCTGAAGCATTGCATTTTGGTCGGTTCTGGTTGCCGAATTCCGAACTTTTTGGGCAAAAAGTTCTAAATTCGGCCGAACCTCGAACACCCAATGTTCGGGCCGAACCGATGGTGGACCAGAACCGTTCGATCACCCCTACTCCTCAGTAGTCAAACTTACTGAACTGAGGTTGAAAATGCCATTCGTGTCTGATCCTTCTCCCCCTCTGGTTCCTCTTTTCCTTTGAAACCCCTCTTTGTCCTGGTTTTCCCCATGGGAAAAAAATGTGTCTGTTCACCTCTCCTGGTATTCTGGGGGGGGGTTAAACTCTTACTTTGGGAAGGACAGCCACCGGGGCCATTCGGATGCCTCGTAATTACACGTTCATCCTCGAATTAATCATTCCTCTGGTTAGAGAGGGGACAAACCTATTCTGCAAAGGAATAATACCATTCCTAGGTGTATGCTCATAATTATTAGCACCTTGGTGATTCCTAACCGGACACGGAGTGTGTCCATGATGATCAGAATATGATGCTCCTTGATATGAATAACTTCCATTAGCTACCCTTCTAAATGGACGATTATCCTGATAGCCATTAGAAGAATTCTGGTAACCCTGAGGGAAAGTACTTTGCCCTGAATGTTTCTTTTGGGGTTTACGCTGGCGTTGTTTCAATTGGGCATAACCATTCGGTCTACCCACGGCCAGATCAAAAGTTGAAGCGAGAGGAGAGGAATGTCCTGTGACAAAAGTCCCAGGTGTAGAGAGGGCTGCTTTTTAGTATCCTCCATTTTAATCTGCCATTTAAAAACTACATTAGCTGAATAGTCAGCAACATCACGATTGTACTTTTTCTTCTTCTTAGACCTTTGATCAATGTCCTCTTTTTCCAAAAATTCAGTTGATCTGATTTAGTTTCATACATGTCATGGTCTTTCAGGGGACCAAGCTTATCTTTGATAATTGCAATTTCCTCGCTAAGGCCTCTCAAATTATTTTTCTTTTTACAAAGTAAGAACTGGAGAAATTTGACACCTGCCTTATTAAAGTAGGTGTACCAACCTTCCAGATCCACCAAGGCAGTGCTCGTGATGCTTTGCTGTCTAGACCAACCCCCAGACGACGACACGTATGACGAAACATGTAGGGCATGGTTTGTGGCGGTGACAACTTCATTCTTCTCGTTTATGATTGGAGGACTGTTGTTTCCTTCCAGAAGCCAGGATTTCAGAACGAACTCCGTAGGAATGCCGCAGCACATGACTTTAATGCATGTACCATTTGATTTGCTGTAAGTGCAATATATTTTTAGCCACAATAAATGTTTTATCTTTTAATGTGCTATGGGAGCGCTTTTATCTCTTGCCTTTCATGACATATGAGCTGGTTGATGGCTGATCCTTTATGAACCTATGCCTTATGGATGAATGATCGGTTGATTGCCTATTTGTACCACCTATGATTTAGTGGTCATTGTGATCTGATAAGGTGATTACCTTATACCACATAGGGTGTGAAGCTAATTCCTTGTTTTCCAGTCACCCTCTTCCTTCTTTGTATATGGTTGTTCTGGGAATGCTGGTGTCATCTACCCCTTCTCTCCTGGATTTGACCATTCATTTATGGACTTTTCTGTATGTTTTACATATACTATCATATATTGATTATGTATATTTTATTCATTGGTTCTATTATCTTCGATTAGCGCTGCACTATTTGCTTGTATTTTGTTTTTGGAAGTCTGTATCTTTATTCCAAGTGCTAGCTGCTTACCTCGCAGCACAGTGTTTTACTCTGTTTTACTGTACTCACTTGTGTTGCCACCGATTTAGACATTAATGGCTGTGTGTTGAGTTATTTTGAGGGGACAGCTAATTTACACTGTTATACAAGCTGTGCACTCACTACTTTACATTGTAGCAAAGTGTAATTTCTTTAGTGTTGTCACATGAAAAGGTATAATAAAATATGTACAAACATATGAGGGGTGTACTCACGTTTGTGAGATACTGTATATATTTCACAGTCTTGCCGCATTTCAAATGTCCACTGACAGCTACCCCTAGGATACAATTATGGCTTACATGGGAGGTACCTGTTAACACTCTGAAAGATTTTCCAAATTTATTAGGAAATCTGTGTGACCTTCCCAATGCTAAGCAAGTAAAAGGTGTGTGCTGCTTTAATTCATCAGTCATGTAATGCAATTACCCTACCTTCACCTCTATGCGTTTTTTTAGTGCATTGTGCAGTTTGCAGGATCACACTACAGTCCATTGAACATGGTTTCCTATGGTACACTTTACATCTATGCATTTTGCAGCCGGTGCGTTTTTGGAAGTGGTCAGGGACTTTTTTTCCCCTATGTTTTGCGTATAATAGACTAAAAATGCTGTATAGAGCTGGTTGCTAAGGAGCAGGCCAGGAAGGTGGCCGCCACATCCTTAACCAATGATTCTTCAGCTCTCAGCCGAATCACCGCTGACAGCTGAATAGAAAAAAAATAATAATTGTTGGCAAAAAAAAATCATGAAAAATCGCATGGGGTCCTCTCCCCCCCAAGTCCATACCAGGCCCTTCAGTTCTGGTGTAGATTTGGAGGGGACTCCCACGCCAAAATATTTTTAAAAAATGGCGTGGGGCGCCCCCCCAAAATCCATACCAGACCTGTATCCGAGCATGCAGCCCGGCAGGTCAGAAAAATAGGGGACAAGCATGCCCCCCTGCCCCAAAGCATCCCCCTTACCATGTTGAGGTCATGCGGCTTGGTATGGTTTAGGAGGGGGGGTTGCTTGCTCGTACCCTCCCTTTCCTGACTTTCTGGTGGGGGGGCACGCTGGATTTTTTCACAATTTTTTTGTTGGCAATTCTTTTTTACATTTAGTTGTCAGCAGGAACCCTGCTGACAGCTGATGACTCATCAGTTGTTAAGGACATAGTGGCCAGCTTCCCGGCTCGAAGGGCCTGGTATGAACTTTGGGGGGGGGGCACGCCATTTTTTTCACAATTTATTTTTCATTTAGCTGTCAGCTGATGACTCATTAGTTGTTAAGGATGCGGTGACCGGCTTCCTGGCCCGCACCTTAGCAACCAGCTATGTACAGTGTGTTTACAGAGTGTTTAAAGTGAAAAAAAATGCACACATTGGCAAAGTATGAAACGTGTATTTTGCTCAAGATATAAGATTTTTGTTTAATTCATATTTTTAAGAATTAAGACATCAATCCCCAGTTATCTCATTAGTCACCAACCATCCCTAAACACAGTAACTACTATTAAAAATATCCAATATGGCAAATCTGATAATGTACGGTTATGACAGTTCAGAGCAGATACACTGCTAAAGCTAAGGTCAAAGCAAAACATTTCATGATTCCAAATGATGCTTAATTAAAGATGTAGAGATTGTTTTTTTTTAAATGAATGGAAATCTGTCTCTACTCATTGAAGTAAATGCATTCTTCTGGACATTAAATAAATTACCTCAATTTTATGCAATATGCCTTGGTGTTACACGTGTTAAATGATCTGCTTGGCTTGTCTCAGGTAAAGGCTTTACCTTGAGCTTTCTGCTTCATCTTGGCTTGTCTCACTTAAAGCCTTAAACTTTAGCTTTCTGCTTCATCTATATGTTCATAGATAGTTATAGATATTCCTCTCATGTTCTATCAAATATATGTGCAGTAAAATTTAATTTCTGTGCCAAGAAATTCCTTTTACAACAACATCATTTCATAAATAAACTAAGGTTCTTAATGCCTACTTCTGATTATTTCATATTAGCTATAATATACAAAGGTTGTAAAAACATGTATTTGTGCATATATATGTTGTGAGGCCTACCTTCAAATGGAGAGTTGTTGAAGAACTCCATCCACACATTAAAATGTATTTTAAGCATTTCTGCCCACTTCTGTTTATCCAGGCATTAAGTAACAGTGTTCTGGCCATGTGAGGGGTGTTTGACACAATGATTACAAATATGGATGGGTCGAATGACCCCTGTTTGGTTCGCACCAGAACTTTCGAACATCGCAAAAGTTCGGAACAGAATAATGAACCCCATTGAAATCTATGGGACCCAAATTGGAAAAATTATATTGGGGTCCATGTACTGCCCTGGGGGACATGTATGAGTGAAAAAAAGTTTGTAAAAAATTTAATTTTTAAATGAGCAGTGATTTACTTATGCTTAAAGTGAAAGCATCAAAATGAGAAATAACAATAAAAATGAAAAATTCCTTTCTATATAGTGCCTAGGGGGTCCCCCTAGTCTACCTGTAAAGTGGAACATCTGTACTGTATATAGAAGCTGCTGCAGAAATAATTATATAATTTTATATATTTTTTATATAATTTATAAAGCCAAAAAAAAGAACATTTTCCCTGCAGGCTTTTTTTTACTTTGTAAACAACGGCTTGGGGAGCCATTCTATATGAGGCCACAATGTATTGCATTGGGAACAAGATTAAAACATTTTTGGATAAATTCTGGTGTCTCTTCTGCAGACTTTGGATAGAAGCAGCATGTGCAGAAAAATTGGTCTTTGGGTGTCTGTGGCACCTTCACACCATAACCCTATAGAGGTACTCTTGATGAAAGCAAGAATTGACCTTGCTGTCAAAAATTTAAATGATATGCACCTGTCAAACAGGTGTGAAAAAATTGGTCTATGGGTGTTGGAGGCGCCTTCACGCCATAACACCATAATACTCTTGATAAAAGCAAGAATTGACCTTGCTGTCAAAAACTGAAATGATATGCACTTGTCAAACAGGTGCAGAAAATTGGTCTTTGGGTGTTAATTGTGCCCAAAACACCTACACCAAAAAATTCTTCCAGATGAAATCAACACCCTCAACACTAGGCAGTCTAGAAGTATTGCAGAGATTCCTATCCCAAAAACACTTAATCAGTGACATCGGCATTAGGGGCTTCATAGCTGCTGGTAATCCAGGACTGGATCATTTTGATAAATGTCAGGCGGTCCATGGAGTCTGTGGACAGACATGTTTTATTATCAGTAACAAAATCTTCAGCAGCACTGAATGCCCATTTGGAAAGCACGCTGGATGCAGAGCAGCCCAGCAGCTCAATTGCATACTGGGCAAGTTCTGGCCAGTGGTCAATATACTCTCATGGCCCAGTAAACCAGTGGATCGTCAACTGGAAAGCTCTCCATCTCTATTTTCGCCCCTAGATAATCGTCCACCATATGATGCAGATGCTGCCGATAGAATGTGGAAGCTGAGAGCCCCAGGTGGCGAGGACTAAAAAAATTGAGAAATGCATTACTTAGGCGGCCTCCTTCTCCACCGTTCCTGTCTTAACAGAAGCCTCAAAACTACATTTTCAATGACACTGTCTACCAGACACTACCAGAGTCAGGAAAAACTTTAGATAAACTCCTTAAAGTGTCGTCAAAAGATATTATTTTCTGAACCCTCTGTGAAGACAGGATGAGTTCTGAGACTTTCCCCTTGTAACAGTGGTCAAGGAGGGTTGCCCACCTATAGTAATCCTTCTCCCTGATGCCACATTCTTGGGTCCTTTCTCAGGCTTTGAGGCATGAGGGAGCTCACTCACCTCAAGTAAGGCATGAGAAGCAGAATCATCAGGGTCACCGAGGATTACAGTATCTGGAACTTCCTCCTCCCAGCCACGTACTACTCCCAAGGGTTCAGGGGATTGAAAACCATCTGTTGACAGTTGACATATGTCTTTCTCTGTTTTAATGCCTCCAAAACTGTTGTAATCCTCCTCCTCCTTCTCCCTCTCCTCTAATGTGTTCTAGGGCGTAGGAAGAATGGTGTCTGCATAAAGGGGGCCTTGAAAGGAAAGGAAGTACTCCTCTTCCTCCTGCTGCTCTGCCTCGAGTGCCCTGTCCATTGTGCCAAGCCGAGTCTGCTCCAGCAGGAACACAACAGGGATTGTGCCATTATCGCATGCATTGAAATGTAGAAAATCCGCGCTTAGGATAATTTTAGATTTCTAATATTTGATATTGGCTGCAGCCTACCTTTATACTATATTCCCTAGAAATATAGTGAGATTGAAGGAAAAAAGGAAGGTGTATGGCGCTGCCGAAATGTGCTGATGGTTCCGTATGTTCAACAAGGATGCTAAATGTATATACGTTATCAATCACCACTATAAATAATAAATTAATAAAGTGTCAAGTGCATCATGTGCGTGTCACAAATAAATATGTGCAATAGTAAAGGGGATCCAACTCTGTGAAGAATAAATATTTGTGCTAAAAACCGTGAAGAAAAAATGTATACAAAATAGGTGTAAAATGGTATATATGAATTGATAAGAAGAGATAAATAAAGTGTATGAAATGTAAAAAAATATGAATATATGAAAAAATATGAATATATAAAAACAGTTGGATCCACTTAAATAAGCTGTGAATATCTACAACCTTATAATTATACAGTACAAAGCATCAGGTATGGCATAAATATGTAAATATTATGGCAGCAATAGTCCAAATATAAATAAGTCCGTAATAACTAAAAAGACTAAAAAGGAGGATAGTTCCACAATGGTAAAAAAACTTTTCCTAAATTAAGAGGCAAAGGTGACTTGAGTGCAGGTGCTCTAATGATGAATATTTGGAGGTGCTCAGGTATTTGGTGACCATTCAGTGCTCCCCGCACCCCTTGGACCGCACTCACCAGAGCTATGCACCCCTGCAGGGGTATCAGGCCTTGGATCTATAATCCTGGGTCTCCTCCACTGGCCGTCAAAGTGATTAGGTGATCCAAATATCTGCCCAAATCTTGCAAACCCGGCTCCTTGGTATTAGGGTCCAGAGGTGTACCGATATATGGGGGAAGAAGGCTCACATAGAGTAGTACCGTTTTTAAATTGCTTTATTAGAATTAAAAAATAGGTACTCACAAACGAAAAAAGGTATTAGCATGAAAGAACAGCAGTAATAGCGCACTTCCGGGACGCCGTGCGTTCCACAGGGCGGATGTGCGTTCCACTTGGGCGGATGTGGCGCAATGACGCTCTACGTACGTTTCGTCGTGATGACGTCTTCAGGGGCAATTTTGTAGGGGCAATTAGATTTAGTTAATTGTTTTATTTTGTCGGGAAGTGAAATGTCCATGGCTTCTGATTTGGAATGATTGATTTTAAAGTTCGATAAGTATCTGAAGGTGCGGAAATGTTAAATTTTGGGGTGGAGATATGTGGTTGTGATATATAGAAAAGGAGATCGTCTGCATAAGCAGAAATTTTGAATTCTCTGTCTTTAATGGTGAAACCATGTACATCTGTATCTCTATTAATATGCCTAATTAATGGTTCTAGTGCCAATATAAAGAGGATGGGCGACAAAGGACAGCCTTGTCTAGTTCCATTCTTTAGATGAATAGGGGCGGAAAGGATGTTATTCACCTTTACTTTGGCTGTGGGGTTAGAGTAAAGGGATCTTATCCAAGATAACATATGACCTCTCAGTCCTACATGTTCACATATCATCAACAGATAGTCCCAAGCCACTCTATCGAAAGCCTTTTCTGCGTCGGTTGAAATCAGCAGACCTTCGATTCCTAATTTATGGGCTCCGTGTATTAAATTCAGGGATCTAATAGTATTATCCCTAGCTTCACGTCCTGGCATAAAGCCTACTTGTTCAGGGCCTATAACCTGTTGTAATAGCGGTCTCAAACTGTTTGCCAAGATTTTCGCTAACAGCTTCACATCAAGATTTAGTAAGGATATCGGTCTATAGCTGGCGCAGGTAGTCGGATCTTTATCTGCTTTCGGGATCACTGTGATGTGAGCAGTCAGAAAATCATGTGATGGCTTATGCTGTTTGGTTAGTATGTTCAGTGCGTTTGTCAAGGGGGCGGTTAGAGATGCTTCAAACATCTTGTAATATTGAGACGTTAGTCCATCTGGACCAGGGCTCTTCCCATTTTTAAGGTCTAGGATTGCCAATTTGGTTTCTTCTGGGGAAATATCTTTTTCTAATGCCTCTACGTCTCCGTCTGAAATCTGGGGAAGGCCACTGTCAACAATATATTGTTTCATAATTGAATGTCTGGAGCCTATGAGGTCGCTGGGTCTGTTCTGAGGGGGCAGATTATAAAGCTTCTCATAGAAAGATCGGAAGGATTCCGCTATTTTTCTCGAGTCGTGTGTTAGTTTATTAGAGTTGTCCTTTAGTGACATGATATGTGTGGAGGCTTGTGTGTCTTTTAACGCCCTTGCTAGGTATTTGCTTCCTTTATCCCCAAATTCGTAGTATATTGCCTTTTTAAAAAAAAGGGATCTTTTTATTTTGTTATTTAAGATTTCGGATAGGGATTTCCTAAGAGATAATAGTTCTTGGTGGTGTTCTTTGGTTAATGACATTTTGTGTTGAGCCTCAAGGGTCGAGATTTTTGTGATCAGATCATGCATCATTTGCTCCTTCTCTCTCTTTCTCCTGGCCCCATATTTAATGAATTCACCTCTCACCACACATTTGTGGGCTTCCCACAGGGTCATGGGGGAGATATCAGGGGATTTGTTTTCATTGAAGTAATTTGTGATTGTTGTTTGAATTTCACTTTGTATTTTAGCGTCTATCAAGAGAGAGGGGTTTAACCTCCAATTGAATACTGGTTTGCAATGTGTGGTTGAGGAGAGAGAGAGCGATATCGGAGCGTGGTCAGATGAAGAGATGACCCCTATATTAGCATCCAGAAGATTGGGAAGGTCCCTCTGAGTAATGAACAAGTGGTCTATTCTTGTGTATCTATTGTGTGGCGCCGAGTAGAAGGTGAAATCCCTGTCGTCCGGGTGTAGCGATCTCCATGAATCCACCAGATTCAGTGATCTTAGTGCATTTTTGATTTTTTTTAGTGATTGGTATTTAATACAGGAATGTCTTGAGGATGTGTCCTGGAGGGGGTTTAGGGGGACATTAAAGTCTCCACCTAAAATGATACAACCTCTGGCAAAACTTTTCAGCTCATCAATAATTCTTGAGCAAAAGGACACATGTGCCTTATTTGGGAAATATACATTCGCTAATGTGGTTGGACGTCCGTATAATGTACCAGAGAGGAACAAGTACCTGCCATCTGGGTCTGAATGTTGGTTGTCAACTACGAAAGGTGCAGATTTGTGCATTAAAATGGCGACTCCTTTAGTCTTAGTGTCGGTGCTGGATGCCTCATACATCTTAGTGTAATTTTTGTCAGTCAGGGTAGGGATTTTTAGGTCCCTTGAAATGAGTTTCCTGTAAAAACACAATTTTAGCTTTTGATTTTTTTAGTTCATATAGCAGCCTTCTCCGCTTTTCCGGAATATTAAGGCCGTTCACATTATGGGAAATTATCAAGGGGTTCATTCCCAGCTGCGAATAAGCCATGGCTAGTCAAGGGACAAAGAGATGTTGGACACGGACAGTGAGGGGAAGGAGAAGGGGATGATAGAGAGAGAGCAAAAAGAAGAGAGAAAAAAAAAGGAAGGAAGGAAGAGTAGACAAGCAAAGTATATCACCGACACAATGATCAACTGATAGTGTGGGTGAGAATCAAAATTAGGTTCAAATCAAAGAGTTATTTAACTTTGAATGAAATATTTATTGTATTCCCTACTGGGGGGTGAGTGGGAGGAGTACAGTCCGAACGGCCCGACAGGAGGCTGTAAAAATCTGAACAAAATTCAAATGTTATGCCAGTCTAAAACCGGACAACTCCCCATCCAATATTAACAAAAGAAAAAACTTAATGTATGCCTGGGATCAATATGTAACAATGGGCAACGGATGAGAGGACTGCAAGATATATGTTTGTTGAATGACCAGTGTATCTCTAGGCGCGGCAAAAGTGCCCAGAAACACACAAACAAAAAAAAAAAAAAAGGAGAGATTAAGAAAGAAAAGGTACTGTGAGATGGGATATGGTCTCGCAATCTATTATCAGGTTTATCACTTAACAGTTGCTATGACATGAATCTGAGACCCTTTCATCAATTTCAACAAATGGGGGCAAGTGTCACCCCAAAAACTAGGGGATCCTCGCTCTCCAGCCTCCAAGATCAGGGTAGCATTAAACTATAATATTAAATAAACCTTTATGTTGAATGGATCAAACCTTTCCCGCACTTAGAAAAAGGGAGAAAGAATAGAGTAGAGGCTTTGATCCTTATTGTTCCGTGTAAATGCTGTAAAAAGTTAGTTACAGTACCTTGGTGTAGACCCAGTTACAGTACCTTGGTGTAGACCCAAGAACAAAATCCGTTGGATATTTTAACAACTGTCCTCTGAAAGTCCCAGTATAGTTTCACTGTTTCGTTGCGATCTATTCAGACTCAGAGGAAGGAGAAAATAAAGAAAAAAGAGGCAAAAAGAGAAAAAACAAACCTGTCAGGAGGCAAGGTTAATTAGATCAAATAACGACAACATGAGAAGTGTTATTGTGAAAGAACAGGAGTAGGCCTGTCATTCTAATGACTCAGTACATCTGAAACTCCTAAAGTTGAAACCAACTGCACAATATCGACATCATGAGGCGAAATAAAGTATTGCAAACCATAAGTTGAACGTATTTCCATTAATGGAGTGTGATAACATCTTGTAAAATAATACGGCAGATCTTCATGAAAGCAAATCCCTGTGCGTAGAAACCTTCCATGGTATTCAATCAATCAGGGCTCACATGTGAGTAGTCTTATTATTCATAGATGAGGTGAAAACTGGACATCATGAATCTGGCAAGTATCATGTTCCTGTGTTCAATTCCAACTTTGAAAAGTGATAGTCTGTATGCTGACAATTTCTTGTGGACAGAGTGAAGCAATACAGCTACCAATTATTTCCTCTGGGTCTAGCACCATCTACTGGGCAGATGGTCAAAAATCAATACCTTTGAGAAAATGTGAAGTAATAGAGCTTGGACCAAAAGAACAAAACAAAAAAAAAAAAAAAAGGAAGAAACTTGCAGTCAATTTCAGATTGAGCGAGCAGGATCAGGTGTGGTCTCTGGACCTGGGGGTTTTAGGAGGTGAGGAGAAAGCGTTGTGAAGATCTCTACTTTTGAATTTCTTTCCTCCATGTTTAGTTGCAGGTGACCTCATTGATGTTGAACATGAAGCATCGTGAGTATCACTCATAAATGGAGGCAACAAAAATTCTGCGTACCATTCTGGCAATGAGATTGGATCCAGATTTAGGTTAGCACAGAATATGGGGAGATCATCTGGTGTGCGAAGAAAAAATTGTTTTCCTTGATAGGACGCCTGGACCGCAAAGGGGAATTTCCACCTGTAGGTAATATTTCTCTCTTTTAAGGCTTCCAACACAGGTCTGACAGCCCTTCTGTTCTTCAGTGTGATGGGGGAGAGATCCTGGTATAATTGAATAGGTGTTTCATTGAACAAGATCCGTTCATTTTGCCTTGCCTTATAGAGGATTTCCTCTTTAACTGAATGATTTGAGAGGCAACAAATTATGTCTCTTGGGGGGTTGGGGTCTGGAGCTTTGGGTCTGAGCGCACGGTGGGCTCTGTCGAACTCAATCGGGGACTCTGCAGGTCTCTCCAAAAGATTATTAAAAATGGAGGTCACCACTGGTCTTATATTTTCACCGCTGACCGTTTCAGGTATCCCCCTAATCCTAATGTTATTACGTCGCCCCCGATTGTCCAAATCCTCCAGGTGACGGTTCATGGCAATAAGATGTTCAGAGTGCGAGGTGGCTACATTCTCAAGTCTTTTAATAGCCTTATCTCTGCTTTTTCCCGCTCTCTCCCCAACCGCAATTTGTTTAGTGATCCTCAGCATGTCTGCCTTCAGGTCAGTTATAGCTGCCGCAAATGAATTTTTTATGTCTGCGGTTATGTCTGCAGCAAACACAGTCATGTCTTTAAATGTGAGTTGTCTGTCAGAATGCGGAAAATCGCCTACCGTGTCCTCCGATGCGGTGATTGAGTCTGCATCATATTCTTCTTCTTCTTCCTGTGTTGGTCGTCTCGCCATGTTGGGGCCTGCCTTGTTCCTCCTCACGGGGGCCTGTGTTTTGAATATGTCGGCGATCCCCTTGCTGTTAACAACTTTTCCAGTACGCTGTGATTTCCCCTGTGATCCTGTCTTTAGTATCCTGCCCATTGTAGGTTATTTTACATTCTGGGTGCGGCTGTATGATGGATGGAGAATCGTCCTGAGACCGGCGCTCTCTTCTTAGGCGACCATCTTCGCCGTGCGTCAAGCCCCCAGGTTTATAAGGCTACTTCAAGTATTGCAATGCTAAGTGGATGGGTGAGTGAGCCCCGGCCTTATGTATCCCCCGCCACGTGCAGATAGTGCCAAATTTCTCAGGCTGCCAGAGAGGGGCAAGCAGTAGTGTTGTATTGCAGCCAGCTGAACCAGTTTATCCTCAGGGGTAGTTACTGGAAATGCTGAGTGGTGTGCTGCCTGCTGAGTGTCTCTGTCCCCTTTTGCAGCCAAGATGGCCGACTACAGTGCTGTGGGAGCTGCAAGTTTTGTTGGGGCCTTATTATGAGGGGTCGGAGGGGATGGATGGATGGATGGATAGGGCACCCAGAGGAGGAAGGAGGGCCTCTGTATACTGTGGCCTCACCGGATCCCGGGGTTCGCGGTCGCGGCCTGCACCAGGAAAGGCCGCGGCTTCGGCGCTTGACTAGGCCGCAGAAAAGAAACGATCCCTCGATCTAGCCTTTCTCTCCCCCTCTTCCTCTCAAAGCTGCCCAAATGTCAATCACCGGTGTGTAGATGGACCCCCCTTGGTGTTTGCGGCCTCCGCAGATGCGGTCTTACCGTGTCCCGGATCGCGGCCGGGCGCCGCTTTTAGGCAAGACCGCGGCTTTAGGGCCTGACTAGGCCTCGGCTGAAAATTTTCTCCCGGAGGCAAAATGGACCGCTGGCGGTGATCCTCAAGGTCCGGTGCAGCAGATTGTGGTGCTGATATTCCTCTACAATGTGTGAGAAGGGAGGATTAGTCTGGATTGCAATCGCAGAAAGCAGAGCTTCCCTGCGAGACGTCCGTCCTGGTCAGCCTCCGGCCACGCCCCCCGCATTATTTATCAGCAGCCATTGGCATGGGGGAAAAAAGCTGAACCGGCCTGAGGCTGTTATTGTGCCATACTCACATAGGTACTCGTTGACTGCTCTTTGCTGCATGTGCAGTCACTGCAGCATTGCCAAAGTCGAGTTCCACCTGGTGGCCATGTCACAACTCAGGCGGTTTACAGGCAGGGGCAATTCCCGCTGAATTTCAGCCAACCAAGCACTGGCTGTGTATGACTGCCTAAAATGGATACAGACTCTTCTGGCCTGCTTTAGCAGATCTTCCAACCCTAGGTAACTTATTAGGAAATGCTGCACCACCAAATTGAGGACATGTGCCAGGCATGGCACATGTGTCAACCTTCCCTGTCTAAAGGCGGACAGGAGGACTGTGCCATTATCGCACACCACTATGCCTGGCTCCAGCTGGCGTGGCATTAACCACCTCTGGGCCTGATCCTGCAGAGCAGCAAGAATCTCTACTCCAGTGTGGTTCCTGTCCCCTAGACACACCAACTGAAGCACTGCATGGCACCTTTTAGCCTGACTCATTGAATAGCCCCATAAATGCTTAAGGAGTACCTGTAGTTTGTAGGACAAGTCAGCAGAGGAGGATATGGAGGAGGAGGGGTTAGAGCTGACAAATCATGCATCATCACTACTAGCTGTATGGAGATATAGAGGCCCAAAAGCTGCATCACTGAGCCCTGTCCTGCATCCTTCCAAATTGCAAGCAGAGTTACCCAGTGTGCTATGAACTAAATATAGCGTCCTTGGCCATGCTTGCTGGACCACGTGTCAGCAGTAACGTGGACCTTGCAGCTGACAGCCTTGCACAGCAATTCCACAACATTGCCTTCCACGTGATGCTACAGAGATGAAATGACTTTACGTGAAAAGAAATACCAACTGGGAACCTGCCATTGTGGTACAGCACATTCTGCAAATTCACAGAAGGGGCAGAACTCACCGGACAGAAGGGCAGAATTTCTAAAGCCAGCAGCTTTGACAAGCTTGCATTTTGACACTGGGAATGAGGGTGGCAGTGACTGTTTTTTTTCCTGCTGCAGCAGACAGGGCAGAGAAATTTGCTAGCTATAGTCTACAGCTGGTGTTGTACTACTGGCAGATGTGCTTCAAGGACCTGGGACAACCTGCGCTAAACAATCATCTCTGTCAGTGGGGGCTACTAAAAAGTCATGAGGTATAGTGGGAGTAAACTAAGGTGAGTAAAGAGGAGGAACAGAATTGCGTCCCTTTTGTGTGGCTTTCAGGTGCTGTTGCCAATGGGCTGAGTGGTGGGAGGTTAAATGCCTTGTCAAGCATGTGGTGCCCAAATGGCTGGTGTTTTTGCCATGCTTGATGTGCTTGAGATACAGTTTGAAAATTGCCAGTGTGATCGGCTGCACATGTGCTAAAAAGCCCCATACAGCTGAGCTGTGGGAAGGGTACCAGGAGATAACAGCTTCACAATGTGATGCAATAGGATGACAGCTCCCTACTCTTATATGATGGCTGCCTGGTTGGGTGCTGGATAGAGCAGAGGAGGAAAGTGAGGCTGAGGCACAACCCCAAGTCGCATCAGTGACCTCATCATCATCATCTCCTCAATCCTCATTACCACTGGAGACAACTTAACAATACGCTGCGGCTGGGGTAACATGACTGCCAATTTGTGTACCCATGTTCTCCCCCCTCTGTAGACTCATGTTCCTACCTTCCTCATCCTCAGAACCAACATCTGAATCTAGTAATGGCTGTACATCATCAAGGAGCAAGTTGCTGATGCTGTTTTCAAATAACTCAGCTGACTTCCATGCCTGATGCAGGGGCTATGGCAGGAAAAGCTGTGGACAAGGAGGCAGATTTAGCCACTCTGGGAGCTGCAGTGGACTGCCCACTAGTCTTTGCTTAGGGGATGGAGGATGAGGAGGATGAGGATGGTTTAGTAAGCAAGTCTACCACTTTCTCTGAATGCTGTGGCTGGATAGCATGGGCAACATCACTAAACAGAGGAAATGATGCCCTGCCTGAGGACTGACCATATCCACCTCTGCCTGTGGGCGAATACGCTGCTGGCCCCCTCGCAGTGCCATGGGAACGTCTGCCTCTCCTTGTTGGCCTCCCAGAGATGATGGGAAAGTGCTTTTTAACAAAATGTCAAGATGTGGATATGTGTACATGGATGCACTTTAACCACTTCTGGACCGGAAGGATTTGCCCCTTAATGACCAGGCTATTTTTTGCAATTTGGCACTGCGTGACTTTAACTGACAATTGCACGGTCGTGCAATGCTGTACCCAAACCATAGTTACATTCTTTTTTTTCCCTTAAAAATAGAGCTTTCTTTTGGAAGTATTTGATCACCTCTGCATTTTTTTTTTTTTTTGCGATATAAACAAAAAAAGAGCAAAAATTTTGAGAAAAAAATGAAATTTTCTACTTTTTCTTATTAAAAAAATTCAATAAACTAAATTTTTGTCATATATTTAGGCCAAAATGTATTTAGCTACATGTCTCTGTGAAAAAAAATCTCAATAAGCGTACTTTTATTGGTTTGTGCAAAAGTTATAACGTCTACAAATTATGGTGTATACAGTGCCTTGCGAAAGTATTCAGGCCCCTTGAACTTTTCGACCTTTTGCCACATTTCAGGCTTCAAACATAAAGATATAAAGTATCAGACCACTGCAAATCTACGAAGACCTAGCCGTTCCTCTAAACTTTTAGCTCATACAAGGAGAAGACTGATCAGAGATGCAGCCAAGAGGCCCATGATCACTCTGGATGAACTGCATAGGACAACAATCAGTCGTATACTGCACAAATCTGGCCTTTATGGAAGAGTGGCAAGAAGAAAGCCATTTCTTAAAGATATCCATAAAAAAGTGTAGTTTAAAGCTTGCCACAAGCCACCTGGGAGACACACCAAACATATGGAAGA
This sequence comes from Pelophylax lessonae, assembly GCF_965119305.1. NCBI lineage: Eukaryota > Metazoa > Chordata > Amphibia > Anura > Ranidae > Pelophylax > Pelophylax lessonae. The sequence continues at coordinate 270,958,402 of NC_138772.1, read as the reverse complement.
AGGTGCTCTGGTCAGATGAATCCAAAATCAAACGTTATGTTTGGCGTAAAAGCAACACAGCTCATCATCCTGAACACACCATCCCACTGTCAAACATGGTGGTGGCAGCATCATGGTTTTGACCTGCTTTTCTTCAGCAGGGACAGGGAAGATGGTTAAAATTGATGGGAAGATGGATGGAGCCAAATACAGGACCATTCTGGAAGAAAACCTGATGGAGTCTGCAAAAGACCTGAGACTGGGACGGAGATTTGTCTTCCAACAAGACAATGATCCAAAACATAAAGCAAAATCTACAATGGAATGGTTCACAGATAAACATATCCAGGTGTTAGAGTGGCCAAGTCAAAGTCCCGACCTGAATCCAATCGAGAATCTGTGGAAAGAACTGAAAACTGCTGTTCACAAACGCTCTCCATCCAACCTCACTGAGCTTGAGCTGTTTTGCAAGGAGGAATGGGCAAAAATTTCAGTCTCTCGATGTGCAAAACTGATAGATATATACCCCAAGTGACTTACAGCTCTAATCGCAGCAAAAGGTGGCGCTACAAAGTATTAACTTAAGGGGGCTGAATAATTTTGCACGCCCAATTTTTCAGTTTTTTATTTGTTAAAAAAGTTTGAAATATCCAATAAATTTCGTTCCACTTCATGATTGTGTCCCATTTGGTGTTGATTCTTCACAAAAATATAAAATATATATATATAAATATAAAAAAAAATATTTATATCTTTATGTTTGAAGCCTGAAATGTGGCAAAAGGTCGAAAAGTTCAAGGGGGCTGAATACTTTCGCAAGGCACTGTATATATATATATATATAGCATATATATATGGAATTTACGCAGCTTTTACTTTCTGACTGCCTATCTCATTTCTTGAAGTGGTAAAATGGCAGGGCAGTACATCCCCCCCCCCCAAATTACCCATTTTAGAAAGTAGACATCCCAACGAACATCCGGAGAGGCATGTTGAGCCCATTGAATATTTAATTTTTTTGTCAAGGGTGTTTGAAAAATGACTAAAAAAAAAAAATTATTTTTTACACAAAGTTGTCATTGAAATGATATATTGCTCACGCACGTCATGGGTATATGTGTAATTACACCCCAAAATACATTCTGCTGTTTTTCCTGAGTAAGGGGATACCCCATGTGTGAGACTTTTGTGGCAGTCAAGCTGAGTACAGGACCCCAAAATCACTGCCTTCAGGCTTTCTAAGGGTGTAAATTGTTGATTTCGCTCATCACTACCTATCACAGTTTCGGAGACCATGAAATGGCAAGATAGCACAACCCCCCCCCCCCTCCCCCAAATGACTCCTTTTCAGAAAGTAGGTACCCTAAGCTATTTGCTGAGAGGCATTTTGAGTCCAAAGAATATTTTATATTTTGCCACAAGTGTGGGAATATTTTTTTTTTTTTTTTACACAAAGTTGTCAATTAAATGATATACTGCTCACACATGGCATGACTATATGTGAAATGACACCCCAAAATATATTGTGCTGCTTCTCCTGAGTACACAGATACCACATGTGTGAGACTTTTTGGCAGTCTAGCTGCATACAGGAGAACGAAAACCAATCACCACCTTCAGGTTTTCTAAGGGTGTAAATTGTTGATTTCACTCCTCACTACCTATCACAGTTTCGGAGGCCATGAAATGGCAAGATGGCACACACCCCCCCCCCCCCCCCCAAATAACTCCTTTTCAGAAAGTAGACACCCCAAGCTATTTGCTAAGAGGCATGTTGAGTCCATGGAATATTTTATATTTTGCCACAAGTGTCTGAATATTTGTTTTTTCCTTACATAAAGTTGTCAATTAAATGATATATTGCTCACACATGCCACGGCTATATATGTGAAATGACACCAAAAAAAAACATTCTGCTGCTTCTCCTGAGTACATGGATACCACATGTGTGAGACTTTTTGGCAGTCTAGCTGCGTACAGGATCCAATCACCACCTTCAGGCTTTCTAAGGGGGTAAATTGTTGATTTCACTCCTTACTACCTATCACAGTTTCGGAGGCCATGAAATGCCATGACAGCACAAATCTCCCCCCCCCCCCCCATTTGACCCCTTTTTGGAAAGTAGACACCCTAAGCTATTTGCTGAGAGACATGTTGAGTGTTTTGCAGATATCACTTTTTGTCACAAAGTTTTGAATTGAATTGGAAAAAAAAAAAACGCATTTACCTTTTTTTTCCCAAAATAAATGAGAGCTGCAAAATACTCACCATGCATCCTAGCAAATATCTTGGTGTGTCTACTTTCTGAAAAGGGGTAATTTGGGGCGGGTTTTGTGCTATCTTGGCATTTCTTGGCTTCCAAAATTGTGATTAATGAAACCAACAATTTATGCCCTTAGAAAGCCTGAACCCCATCCCCTATGCTCCGCCATATATGCTCTCTTTTTTTAACTGCGGTGGTGAAATCACCTCCTACAACGCTGCCATCGTAGATTTCCATTTATGCTCAGAGCAAACGCTGTTGCTGTCAGAATATATAAATTTAGTGTGGCAGCTGATGGGCGTACCTGCAAGGCAAACAATGGTTAATAATAAAACAGTAAAAATAAAAAATTACATTATAATAGCATAGAATGTTGGTATCTGAAAAGTAAAAAATAGTTAACAATGAAAAACAGTAACAATAAAACATTACAGTATAACTCTATATTATAAAGTACAGTAAAAGTAGAAAAGTAGAGTAAGAACAGAAAATTAACTCAATAAAACAAAAACTATTTTTGTTTTTTTATTTTATTTTTTTGTAACTTTTTTTACACTTTTTTTTACACTTTTTTTTCACTTTTTTTGTAACTTTAAAATGTTCCAGGTTAGGGTCTCTAAAAATGCGATCGCCATCTAACATCTTTCGAGACCCTGTGTAAGTGTACCCTAGACTGTGCCATGCTGTACCCTATACTAATATTCCACTAGCGTGTGGTAGCGACGTAAACAGTCCCTGATGCAGAGACCATGTTGGCTAGGACAGGAGGGACAAAAAAGCGGGTGTCATGCCTATATCCGCGTTTTCAACAGACAGGACATTTTCTTTGGGGGTGTCTTTGGGTAGGGGTACTTGAGAGGACATCCGGAAAATGCCTCTCTGACCCTTTGTATAGCACATAAACGTTCAGCAGAGCCAATTGAAATAAGTATACGGACACTTTTTTGTACCAGTGTCTGGCCTTCAGGCAATTAAGTACGGCGCCATCATCTGGTCATTGAAGTCCACCCCTCCCATGTTCAGGTTGTATTCGTGGACACAGAGGGGCTTCTCAACAATACCAGTCGTCATTGGAATTTTTACTGTCATGTCTGCGTGAATGGAGAACGAAAAGATTCCGTGTGTCCCTCCACTTCACTGCAAGCAATCTGTTAGACCTCAAGCAGGGTCTCTCCCCCCTCTAAGTCAGGTATCTACAAGCCGTTGGGGTAAGCCCCAGCGATAATATTGCACGGTGCCACATGCGCCAATTGCAAATTCAGAAAGGTGACTAAAAAGTGGCAAAAGTTGTCCCCAAATAAATGGTACCCCTTTCTGAATAAGGGTGACAACAAGTCCCAAACAATCTTGCTGCTGCTCCCTATGTAATCTGGGCAGTTGGGGGGCTCCACGCTGCTATCTTTGCCCTCGTAAACACGGAAACTACATGAATACCCTGTTGCCCTGTCACAGAGCTTACACATCTTGACTCCGTATCTGGCACGCTTGCTGGGGAGAAACTGTCTGAAAGCAAGGCGGCCAGAAAACTTAATCAGGGACTCATCAACACAGACAGCTTGTTGGGGCGTATACAAGGCTGAAAACTTCTGGTTGAAGTGGTTTACGAGGAGCCGAATTTTGTGGAGCCGGTCATATCCTGGCTCACCCCGAGGACGACAGAGTTCATTGTCACTGAAGTGCATAAACCGCAGGATTTGCTCGTATCTCGTCCTGGCCATGGCAGCAGAGAACATGGACATATGGTGAATTGGGTCAGTGGATCAATATGACCGCAACTCATTCTTTTTAGTAATGCCCATGAGGTGGGATAGGCCCAGAAAGGTTTTAAATTCGGAAACCGTGATACGTTTCCATGCAAATTCTCTGGCAAGGGAAAATTTGGATGTGCGGCGATGAATTGATCAGCATATAAATTATTTTGGTCCACAATAGATCTGTACAGATCTTCCGTGAAAAACAGCTTGTAAAAGTCAAGGTCAGTAAAATTGGCTGTTTCAAACTGAATTCTGGGTTGGCCAGTGAATGGGGGAAGTATGGGTGCTGCAGAAGTGGTGGGCTCCCAAATAGGATTTGCCAGTGCATCAGGAAGGACACTATGGGCTCTACGGGCCTGTCTGCGAATTCTTGGTGGCTGCGGGACACTACTTGTGCTAGCCACCGCACCAGCTTGAACTGCATTTATGGGACTCGCCATGTCACCAAGTGATACTGCAGTGCTGGTTTGACTACGACCAGGATGTACTAGGCCGCCGATGCTTGCCAGTTCACCAGAAGCTTGAGCGCCACTAGTACTAACACTCTGCTGCATAAGAGAACCCTGCGATTGTTGCACTTCAGCAACAGAAGAACGGGTCGGGCACGCCTGACCTTAGCAGGGACCACTACTCCGTCATCAGAGCTATCTGTCAGAGTGCCGCTGCTGAGCAGGATTCTGACAGCGAGGCTTCCCTGTCGCTCTCATCTGTCATGCTCAGTATCCTGTACGCCTCTTCACTAGAGTACCTCTGACTTCACATTTTGGCCAATAAATTTACAGGTACCTAGTGTGGCTCACAGGTAAAAAAGCACCTGGTTGTCGAGGACTGTTTGAATCGCTACAAAAAAAAACTGCTAGTGCTAGAGGAGATCAGGCCTGACTCTAATGCTGCAGTTTTGTGTGTTGTGTATGGTAAGTGACAGTAACCTGGATGGGCAGATAGGCTAAACGCAGGTGTTGGCAGGTGTCGTGGCTGATCCTGCTAACGCTGTGTTTTGGGAACACTAAACTATTGGGGATGATATTATAGTTCTGATCAGGTCAAAGATATTGATCAGTTCAGACACTATACTAGTAATGGAGGTGTTTAGTGTGTGTACATGTGTGTACCTGTGTGTATGTGTGTGTCATTGGCAATCAAAGGGTTACATTATATTACTAAATATGCGGCGGGGATCTGACGCTGTCCTAGATTGATGCTAACTACCGTTAACGCTAACTGATGTCACCTGTGACACCAATAGGATGATCAGAAAAAATATCTGCACACTATAAAAGTGACACTGTGACAGGGCAATGAAAGGGTTAAATGGGGGTGATCAGGGGGTTACATTTTTTATTGGGGGAATGGCGGGTACCCTAAACCTATTTAGGACAGAACCGAACAGTCTCTAACACTAAATGAACTCACAAGGCACACTATTACAGTACTCAGTAAAAAAGCTATGTACTGTATATATTGTGTACTGTGACAGGGAGTGAAAGGGTTAACTAGGGGGTGATCAAGGGGTTAAATGTGTCTATGTGTACTGGTGTTAGTGTAGTGATTGGTGTACTCATGGTTAGATGCTCTCTCCTCTCAAGCTGGAACCGAAAAGGGCTCCACGAGGGGAGAGAGCATAATTCCCTGTGCCTGTGTTTACAAAATGGTCTGGCTTTGGTCAGAATCGATCACCAGGTCCAGGCCAAAAATCATTGGCCTGGACCTGATGACTGATCGGTTCTGAACCGAATGAGACGATTTCAGGGATGAAGGGCACGCTCTAGCGCACCCACGAGCCCCGCATGTGACCAACGTAGTCCTATGTTGGTTCACGCAGGAGGGGCTGCCTGCCGCATTAAAACTGCAGCGGGCGTCTGGAACAGGTTAATCAATAGAAAGTGGTGTTTGGTGCACTTTAACTGGAGTACTCACTACACAGACACACTCCCCCGACACAATACAATATACTGCAGTAAAACTGCACTAACACACAGAAATATAAAGTGCTAAATGTGCACTAATGTGCAGAAATATACTGCGGTAAGTATGCAATAACACACAGAAACATACTGCATTAAATGGCATGTAACACACTGAAATCTACTACAGTAAATGGCACCTAATGCACTGAAGTATACTGCGTTAAACGTGCACTAACCTACATAAATATACTGCATTAAACGTGCAGTAATGCACTGAAATATACTGCATTAAACATGCTTTAACGCACAGAAATATACTGTGTGAAACATGCAATAACACACAGAAATATACTGCGTTAATAATGCAATAACACACAGAAACATACTGCATTAAATGGCACGTAACACACTGAAATCTACTGCAGTAAATGGCACCTAATGCTCTGAAGTATACTGCGTTAAATGTGCACTAACCCACATAAATATACTGCGTTAAACTTGCAGTAACGCACTTAAATATACTGCAGTAAACATGCTTTAACGCACAGAAATATACTGCGTTAATAATGCACTAACCCACAGAAATATACTGTGTTAAATGTACAGTAACGCACAGAAATATACTGCGTTAAAAACTTGCAGTAACACACTGAAATATACTGCATTAAAGGTGCACTAATGCACAGAAATATACTGCATTAAACAGGACGTAATACACTGAAATATACTGCGTTAAACGTGCACTAACGCACAGAAACATACTGCATTAAACGGCACCTATCATAGTGAAATATACTGCATTAAATGCGCACAAACGCACTGAAATATACTGCAGTGAATGGCATGTAAGGCACTAAAATATACTGCGTTATATGTGCACAAATGCACAAAAAAATACTGCATTAAACGTGCAGTAATGCACAAAATATACGGTGTTAATCATGCTTTAACGCACAGATACATACTGCATTAAACGTGCACTAATGCACGGAAATATACTGGGTTAAAAGTGCAGTAATGCACTGAAATATACTGCGTTAAACGTGCACTAGCGCACAGAAATATACTGCATTAAACGGCACATAATGCACAGAAATATACTGCGTTAAATGTGCAGTAACACACAAAAACTTACTGCATTAAACGCGCACGAATGCACTAAACTATAATGCAGTAAACCTGCCCTGACAAAATAATCTGACACTAAAGTATGATTAATAGTTGCACTAACCTCACACTGACTGAACCATCACTAGCTTCACACAGAAATATACTGCGTTAAACGTGCAGTAACGCACAGAAACATACTGTGTTAAACGGCATGTAACGACAGAAATATACTGTGTTAAAAGTGCAATAACACACAGAAATATACTGCATTAAATGTGCACTAATGCACAGACATATATTTTGCTTGTAATGTCCAGTGACACACAGATATATAGTGCGTTAAATGTGCAGTAACGCACAGAAATATACTGCGTAAATGTGCACTAATGCACAGAAATATACTGTGCTAAAAGCACTAACGCACAGAAATATACCTCGTTATATGTGCACTAACGCACAGATATATATACTGCCTTAAATGTGCAGTAATGCACTGAAATATACAGCGTTAAACGTGCATTAACACACAGAAACATATTGCGTTAATTGTGCACTAGCACACAGACATATACTGCGTTAAACGTGCAGTGACACACAGAAATATACTGGGTTAAACCTGCACTAACGCACAGAAATATACTGCTTTAAACGGCATGCAATGCACAGAAATATACTGCATTAAATGTGCACTAACGCACAGAAATATACTTCGTTAAACGGCGCATATCACACAGAAATATACTGCGTTAAACGTGAACTAATGCACAAAAATATACTGCGTTAAACATGAACTAATGCACAAAAATATACTCCATTAAAAGATAAACTGCGTTAAACGTGTATTAACACACAGAAACATACTGTGTGTTAATTGTGCACTAACGCACAGAAATTTACCACGTTAAATGTGCACTAGCGCACATAAATATAGTTAAACATGCAGTAATGCACTGAAATATACTGCATTCAACGTGCACTAACACACAGAAATATACTGCGTTAAATGGAACGTAACGCACTGAAATATGCTGCATTAAACGGTATGTAACGCACTGAAATACACTGCGTTAAACGGCATGTAACGCACTGAAATATACTGCGCTAAACAGCATGTAACCCACAGAACTATACTGCGTTGAAGGGCACGTAAGGCACTGAAATATACTGCATTAAATGTGTACTAATGCACTGAACTATAATGCAGTAAACCTGCGCTGACAAAATAAACTGACACTAAAGTAAAAATGAATGGTCAGGTCACTACACTCACACTGACTGAACTATCACTAGATTCTCACTAAACTGATATACTACATTGACAATAGAATCAGAATAGCACACTGTAGCACACTAACTGTAGCACTGAACAGAGCCCTGTTCTATCTCTATCCACGCCGATATCACACTACAAATTGTCGCTATTAAAAGAATACTTTTCTAGTGTGGGATGGGACTAAGAACAATGAGCTATGATTGGATAGAGTCATCATTACTTTCTCCAATCATGGCTCTGACAATGCTCTGTGCCCTGATTGGGCAAAGCTTTCATTGCTTCAGCCAATCATAGCTTCCAATGCACTGTGCAGCAGCCCAGTGCATTGTGGTCATTCGGCGGGCCGTACAAATGATCAAACGCCCCTGATAATTTGGGTGTTCATTGAATGGGCAAACAGCCAATGTTCGGCCTGAACTCATACTCAGGCCAAACCGTTTGCCCATCCCTAAACACAAACATATTTTTGCCTCATTTCTATTTTGTAGCTCAGCTCTATTTTCACCTTGAGACAGAACTGCGCCTGTCTTGCTCAGTGGCCTTTCTTTGTAGGTCAGACAGCCCTGGATATGTGGCCCCTTGTATCCAGCTGTGATCACAGCAAACAGGAGCCAACAATGACCAGAGAACACTTTTTGTGGGCAACACCCACCTGTCCCTTATCTGTTCTACACATGTTCAGGGACTCATTCCCTACTGAAACAGGTACTTTCTGTACCTTTCCACAGTGACAGACCATCTGTCATATATTGGAGGGTCAGAACACACAAGCCCTAAAACAGATACTATCTGTATCTTTTATACAGTGACAGGTAAAACATCTGTCATATATCTGGGGGTCAGCACACACAAACCTGTCATATATCTGAGGGTCAGCACACACAAACCATCACCTCAATGAACAACTTATTTTAACCTCCCCATATACACAGCAGAAAAGTAACTTTTGCCATATAGCACTCTCATTGGTGCTTCCCTGCCTTGTAGTGGTCCTATCCTGAAAAAAGTAAGCCAGCCTACTACAGGACCTGTATGGCTCTTCTCTAGAAACTTGTCTACCATGCCTTGTCAGTTTGGGAATAACTCTGCTGGCACAGTGGTCCAAATGTCATTTAAAGGGGAACTCCGCAGCATGCCACCAGAGATACAGTCTACACTAGGCCTGGTATCACTTTGGGTAGGAGGGTGACTCTGTGACATAGTCTTATAAGCACCTTCAGCTGTACATCCTTCATGGAGCTTCACAGTAGCATAACACTATGTGTGTTGACTAAGCTAGGAGTGTCTTGGCTTTGAAAGAGTTTTACATTTTCAATCACTTTGCCAGAAGTAGATATGGACTGTTCTAATTAGGAATCAAATCCTATTTTGTCTGTTGCCACAAGTGTCATTGAGAGGCTAGGATGCTCAGCACTTTCAAACATTTCATTAAGCATATCTATGCTAAAAATGTAAAATCATGTTAGTATGTACCTTGTATTTCTAATATTTCTAGCCTACTTCTTTTATTCTGAATGATCTTAAAGTTTGTACAGTCCCTTTGTGAAGATTCATACATTTACTGTATTTCCCTAAATTCAGTGTATTTACTATGCCTTCTTGAGAGGCAATTCTGTGTCACAGAATTCATAGAGCCTGCTTTTTAACCTTTGGAGATGCTATAAAAAGGAGTTTTGGGAGTTTTTGGGAGTTGGTACAGAAGTTACTGCTTGCAGGCAGAAGAGTACCATGGGATATGTAATCTTTGGAAACTGAAAATAAAAAGCAGAGGGAAGAAAACCATGCTGGGAATCCAGGAAGTTGTGGAAAAGAATGGTCTGCAGATAGACAAATCTCACAATATTAAAGGAGATTTTTCAGGTAAGCTTAGATTGGATTGTCAAAAATAACTATAGTTTGTATTGCTATTACAATGCTGAAGCTATAAATTGAAAGTGAATGCTGTGACCAAAAATTTCCATTCAGCTCCTTATACATGTATGTATATGTCCAATACACTCAGGCATTAAAAGGGTCAAAACAAGTTGCTACAGCTGTGACCTTGTTTCTAGTTTTCTCAGCAAGCTCTCGGCTGCCAAGCAGAAAAAATAAATAAATAAATATATAAAAAGATCTTATTTAGGGTTAACGCTAAACTGATGAGCTGTAAAGGCATTTAACCAGCTCTATACCGGAAAGATTTGCCCCCTTAATGACCAGGCAATTTCTTGCGATTCGGCACTGCATTACTTTAACGGAAAATTGCACGGTCGTGTGACGCTGTACCAAAATAAAATTGAAGTCCTTTTTTTCCCACAAATAGAGCTTTCTTTTGGTGGTATTTGATCACCTGTACAATTTTTCTTTTTTGTGCTATAAACAAAAAAAGAGCGACAATACAAAAAAAAAAAAAACATTTTTCACATTATGCTATATAACATCCCCCCCCCCCCCCAAAAAAAAATGTAAATATCAAAATTTTTCATCCTTCTAGGCCAATTTGTATTCTGCTACATGTTTTTGGTCAACAAAAATCACAATAAGCGTATTTAATTGGTTTGCGCAAATGTTATCGCGTCTACTATCTAGGGGAAAGATTAATGTAATTTTTATTTATTTATCCATTTTTTACTAGTAATGGCGGCGATCTGTGATTTTTAGCGGGACTGCGACATTGGGACAGACAGATCAGACACATAACTGACATTTCTGACACTTTTAGGGGGACCAGTGACATTACTACAGTAATCAGTGATAAAAATATGTTACTATAATATTGACACTGGCAGGGAAGGGGTTAACCTAGTTGGTGATCAAGGGGTTAAATGTAAGCCTAGGGGCGTATTTACTAACTGTGGGGAGTTGGGCTTTTGAAATGATCAGAGAGACCTGTGATCCAGCATAGAAGGATCACAAGCGCTCTGTGATCATTCCAGAGAGAAGAACGGTCAGCCGTGTTACATAGTTACATAGTTACATAGTTAGTGAAGTTGAAAAAAGACATCAGTCCATCCAGTTCAACCTATGATGTGTGTGTGTCTACTGTTAACCACACATTGTATACCCCTGTATGTTGTGGTCTTTAAGGTGCCCATCTAATAGTTTTTGAAACTATCAATGCTCCCTGCTGATACAACTGTTTGCGGAAGAGAATTCCACATCCTTACTGCTCTTACAGTGAAGAACCCCCTGCCTATTTTAAGGTTAACCCGCCTTTTCCTCTAGTTTTAGTGAGTGGCCACGCGTCTTATTGTATTTTCTTTCTCTGAATAGGTTTTTCCATATGCTATGGTTTCCAGTACAGTATTTGTACATTGATATCATATTCCCCCTCAATCGTCTCTTCTCCAGAGAGAATAAATTCAGTGCTTGTAGTCTTTCCTCATAGCTGATGTCCTCCATTCCCCTAATTATTTTTGTTGCCCTTCTCTGGACTTTCTCCAGTTCCAGCACATCCTTCCTGAGGACCAGTGCCCAGAACTGGACAGCATACTCCAGCTTTGGCCGGACCAGAATCTTGTATGGTGGGAGAATAATCTCTTTATTTCTGGAGTGAATCCCCTTTTTTATACATCCCAGTATTCTGTTGGCTTTGCTTGCAGCGGCTTGGCATTGCATGCCACTGCCAAGCCTGTTGTCTACCAGTACCCCCAGGTCCTTTTCCATCCCCCCCCCCCCCCCCAGTGAGTAGCTTGCTTTCTGGTTTCTGGCACCCAGGTGCATTACTTTACATTATTCAACATTGAACCTCATCCGCCATGTAGTTGCCCACCCCATAATTTTGTTCAGGTCCGCTTGTAAGGTTTCCACATCCTGCCTAGAAGATATTGGCATACTTAGTTTAGTATCATCCGCAAATACTGAGATTTTGCTCGATATCCCCTCCTCTAGATCATTTATGAATAAATTAAACAGGATTGGCCCCAGGACAGAACCCTGGGGGACCCCGCTTTCCACACCCGCCCAATCTGAGTTCTTCCCATCAATCACCACCCTTTACAACCTCCCCTGGAGCCAGTTCTCTATCCAGGTACTCACCTTATGGTCCATACCTACCTTCCTTAGTTTGAACAGTAAGCGTTTGTGGGGAACGGTGTCAAAGGCCTTTGCGAAGTCCAGGTACACCACATCCACAGGCTTACCTTTATCTAGGTGGCAGCTCACTTCATCATAGAAGGTTAATAGATTGGTTTGGCAAGAACGATTTTTCATGAATCCATGCTGATTACTACTAATAATACAGTTTTCATTACTAAAGTCTTGTATGTGGTCCCTTAACATCCCCTCCAAAATCTTGCAGACTACTGATGTTAGGCTGACCGGCCTATAGTTACCCGGGATATATCTCGGCCCCTTTTTAAATATTGGTAACACGTTGGCTTTTTTCCAATCAGCTGGCACCATACCCGTCTGTAAACTATCCTTAAAGATCAAGAATAATGGTCTGGCAATCACTTGGCTGAGCTCTTTAAGAACCCTTGGGTGCAAGCCATCCGGTCCCGGTGATTTATTTATGTTAAGTTTCTCTAGTTTAGTTCTAAGTCTATCTTCTGTTAGCCATGGCGGTATTTCCTGAGGTGTGTTGTTTAGTTTGGCCTTACAAGCTGGGTTAGTGTAGCCCCCCCGATTCTTTTGTGAAGACTGAAGAGAAGAATTTATTTAACACTACCGCCTTTTCCCTGTCCTCTGTGGCCAAAACTCCCTTATCGTCTTTTATGGGGCCAATGTGTTCTGGCCTCGCTTTCTTACTGTTTATATACTTAAAGAATTTCTTGGGGTTCTTTTTACTCTCTTCCGCTATATGTCTCTCGTGTTCTATTTTAGCCGCCCTGATTTCGTCTTTACATTTCTTATTACACTCTTTGTAATGCTTTACAACAGCTGCCCGTCCTCTCTCAACGGACAGCGATCACGGATGCCAGGCAGCAATCGGAGCCGCCGGCCCCGTGCATCGGAGTCCTCGCTGCCGAGTGGGGGCGGGAGCACGCAGATCACGGCATGCGCTCGCCCAGGGCCGATCCTAGGGTAACAGACGCCTGGGTGCAGAAATATTTATGGCGCCCCCCATACGTAGGCATGGTCATCTTACTAACTCCTCCCCTTTCCCTAATGGGACCTGGAGGGGGGTCTCTCCAAGGAACAAAGAGAGGGCCATTGTTAGAGAGTCTGTTAGAAAGAGCCCCCACGAGGCCCCATTAGAGACTACAATGGGGTTGTATCATGGGACCTGGAGGGGGATCTCTCGAACAGAGGTCATCTCTCTGTGCATTTTAAAGTCTATGTTAGAAAGACCCCCCACCAGGCCCCATTAGAGACTACAACGTAGTCTAATGGGACCCCTCAGGGGAGTTTATCTTACAGAGGCCCTCTCTGTGCCTATTGGAGAGTCTTTGATAGAAAGAGTCCCCTCCAGCCCCCATGAGAGACTACGTTAGAGTGTCACTGAACAATAGAAAAATAAACAATATTATATTAATTATTAGCACTTTGATGCCCAGGCCCAAGACTAGAAGACTTCACTTACCTTAAATAATGGGTACTGGGGTTGGCTGCTGGTCCTGGGGCCTGGCTTCTGGGACTGGGTCCTGGCTTCTGGGGCTTTGATGCTGGTCCTTGAGTGTGGCTGCTGGTCCTCCTGATTCCTGGCTGCTGGTCCTGATTCCCGGCTGCTGGTCCTGGTTTTTGGGGCTGAGCTGCTGGTCCTGTTTTCTGGCTGCTGGTCCTCCTGGGGTCTGGCTGCTGGTCCTCCTGGGGTCTGGCTGCTGGGGCCTTGGGGCTGGCTTCTGGTCCTGATTCTTGGCTGCTGGTCCTGATTCCTGGCTCCTCTGTGGTGTGCTGGGCTGTGGTGCCAGTCTCTGTGGTATGCTGGGCTGTGGTGCCAGTCTCTGTGGTATGCTGGGCTGTGGTGCCAGTCTCTGTGGTATGCTGGGCTGTGGTGCCAGTCTGTGTGGTATGCTGGGCTCTGTGGTGCCGGCCTCTGTGGTGCCGGCATCTGTGGTGCCTGACTCTGTGGTGCCTGGCTCTGTGGTGCCTGGCTCTGTGGTGCCTGGCTCTGTGGCCTCTGTGGTGCCGGGCTCTATGGTGCCTGGCTCTGTGGCCTCTGTGGTGCCGGGCTCTGTGGTGCCGGGCTCTGTGGCCTCTGTGGTGCCGGGCTCTGTGGTGCCGGGCTCTGTGGTTCCCGGCTCTGTGGCTCCCGGGCTCAGTGGCATCTGCGGTGCTGGCCTCTGTGGAGCCAGGCTCTGTGGTGCTGGGCTCTGTGGTGCTTGGCTCTGTGGTTCCCAGGCTCTGTGGTCTCTGTGGTGCTGGCCTCTGTGGTGCCGGGCTCTGTGGTGCTGGGCTCTGTGGTGCCAGGCTCTGTGGTGCCAGGCTCTGTGGCCTCTGTGGTGCTGGGCTCTGTGGTGCTGGCTCTGTGGTGCTGGGATCTGTGGTGCCGGGCTCTGTGGTGCCGGTGGGGCTGGGCTCTGTGGTGCTGGCTCTGTGGCCTCTGTGGTGCTAGCTCTGGGGTGCTGGCTCTGTGGTGCTTGGCTCTGTGGTTCCCGGGCTCTGTGGCCTCTGTGGTGCTGGCCTCTGTGGTGCCGGGCTCTGTGGTGCTGGGCTCTGTGGTGCCAGGCTCTGTGGCCTCTGTGGTGCTGGCTCTGTGGTGCTGGGCTCTGTGGTGCGGGGCTCTGTGGTCCCGGTGGTGCTGGGCTCTGTGGTGCCGGTGGTGCTGGGCTCTGTGGTGCTGGGCCCTTTATGTGCTGGCTCTGTGGTGCTTGGCTCTGTGGCCTCTGTGGTGCTGGCCTCTGTGGTGCCGGGCTCTGTGGTGCTGGCTCTGTGGCCTCTGTGGTGCTAGCTCTGTGGTGCTGGGCTCTGTGGTGCTGGGCTCTGTGGTGCCGGGTCTGTGGTGCTGGGCTCTGTGGTGCCGGGCTCTGTGGCCTCTGTGGTGCTGGGCTCTGTGGCGCTGGGCTCTGTGGTGCTGGGCTCTGTGGGGCTGGGCTCTGAGGTGCTGGGGTCTGTGGTGCTGGCGGTGCTGGTGGTGCTGGCTCTGTGGTGCTGGGCTCTGTGGCGCTGGCTCTGTGGTGCTTGGCTCTGTGGTTCCTGGGCTCTGTGGCCTCTGTGGTGCTTGCCTCTGTGGTGCCGGGCTCTGTGGTGCTGGGCTCTGTGGTGCCAGGCTCTGTGGCCTCTGTGGTGCTGGCTCTGTAGTGCTGGGCTCTGTGGTGCTGGCTCTGTGGTGCTGGGCTCTGTGGTGCGGGGCTCTGTGGTCCCGGTGGTGCTGGGCTCTGTGGTGCCGGTGGTGCTGGGCTCTGTGGTGCTGGGCCCTGTAGTGCTGGCTCTGTGGTGCTTGGCTCTGTGGCCTCTGTGGTGCTGGCCTCTGTGGTGCTGGCTCTGTGGCCTCTGTGGTGCTAGCTCTGTGGTGCTGGGCTCTGTGGTGCTGGCTCTGTGGTGCCGGCTCTGTGGTGCTGGGCTCTGTGGTGCCGGGCTCTGTGGCCTCTGTGGTGCTTGGCTCTGTGGCACTAGGCTCTGTGGCGCTGGGCTCTGTGGTGCTGGGCTCTGTGGGGCTGGGCTCTGAGGTGCTGGGGTCTGTGGTGCTGGCGGTGCTGGTGGTGCTGGCTCTGTGGTGCTGGGCTCGGTGCGCTGGGCTCTGTAGTGCTGGGCTCTGTAGTGCTAGCTCTGTTGTGTGGGCTCTGTGGTGCTGACTCTGTGGTGCTGGGCTCTGTGGCGATGGCTCTGTGGTGTGGGCCCTGTGGTGCTGGCGGTGCTGGCTCTGTGGTGCTGCCTGATTACAGACACCCCCCATACCCCACCAATCTGATTACAGACACCCCCCATACCGCACCAATCTGATTACAGACACCCCCCCATACCCCACTCTTCTGATTATAGAACCCCCCATTCTAAGCACAGAGCTGTCCCACCCCACCATTCTAAACCACAGAACCCCTCCCCCATACCCCACATCAATCTGCTTCCCCCTCCCAATCCCCCAGCAGGGTAGAGGCAGGTACCTGTCAGTAGGTGGCCATGCTTTCGGTGTTCAGACTCCTCCCCCTGTACTCCGGTATATCCGAGAGGTTTTCACGGTGTGGAGGCCCCTCCCCCCCGGACACCGGACAGGACGGAGAACACCGGGAGATCATTAATATTATTCCGCACATTACCGCCATCTCCATACTGCGCGAGAAATGTTATGTGATGTAAAATGACACCGGATGGGCGGGGCCTTATGCTGTGTGGGCAGGGCCAGAGAGAAAACCGATACATTGTATAACATAGGAAATGTGATCAATACAGAGAGGAGCGAGATCTGTGCGATCTCTATGTACCTGCCGGGGAGAAGAGGAGGTAATAGCGGCTCCGTTCTCTCACTGCAGCCTCGCTGTGTGATAGACTCCTGCGACTTGCAGGGGATTTTTAGGGTTATGTGCGCCCCCCCTCACGCGGCGCCTGGGCGCGGTGCACCCCGCGCACCCACCCAGGATCGGCCCTACGCTCGCCCCCCAGCACCACCCCCGTCGGTTCGCGTATGAGGGGCTGCCTGCCACAGTATACAGTATATGAAGTGGGCGGTCCTTAAGTGGTTAAAGTATTGCCTGATGATAAGTTGGGATATTGCACCATTTTGTGGGCACACAGTTTTGAGGCTTTGGTATCTATTTCGCCGACAGCTGTGCAGATATCATGCAACATAAAATATTGCAACTGCCATCTTCTTATTCCACAGGGCCTATGTTTTCCAGATTTTTAAATACATTTTCTACATAAAAATGCAGATTTTAACATGTATGCAAAATTTAAAAAATTGCTCAGATGATAAAATGGTTCAGCATTATTTATACAGGCCTTACTACATCCATCCCCAAAGTAAAATCCTGTGCTAGTGCAGGGCCTATCTCAACTATACTCAGTGTAGCAGGTTTTCCAGGCATTGGGCCTGATGTGGGTCTGCCATTCTTACCGGTGACACCTTCAGCCCATTTAAGCTGAATACCCAAATGTGAGATTGGAGACAATGGCCATTCCGGCATCTTTGGTTTGTTTTGTTTATTTGATAATAGGGATGGGAGAAGGGAATGAGTGGGATACTCCTCTGGCTCAACTAGGTACAACTGGGACACTTCACAGAAAAATGCCTGTTAGCGCTGTCTTGACGCCAGCTGAATGCAGTGCTTGAAAAATACTGACTTGCTGAACTTGACTTTTAACACTCTGGTTAGCTTAAAAGTCCTGGACCAGACTGAGACTTGACTCTTGATGCTCTGGTTCACTCAAAAGTCCAGTAAACATCTCCCTCCAGCCCTTCACTGACTGAGGTAGCTCTTTGTAACTGCTTGTGCTGCTGAACTCTCAACACTGTACACTTTATCTCTTCAGGGCCCAACCGCTGGTGCCCCCTCTACACTTCAGAGTCCTCTCACTAGGCACCCCCTCTGAACTTCAGAGTCCTCTCACTAGGCATACCCTCTACACTTCAGGGTCCTCTCACTAGGCACCCCCTCTACACTTCAGGGTCCTCTCACTAGGCACCCCCTCTGAACTTCAGGGTCCTCTCACTAGGCACCCCCTCCGAACTTCAGGGTCAACACTGGCACCCCCTTTACCACTAGCTGGCTCCTGGATCCCTTGGACCTGCTCCGGAGTGGTCCCCTCTGCAAGGCAGACCCCCAGGGACAGTTTACAATACTCACGAACTGGAAATGCTTTCCTGAAACTGGACCCCCTCTGCTCTGCTGGCCCTCGGCACACCGGATCCTCTCTGCAGCTCAGCTCACTCCGTCCTCTCAGGCAAGCTGCCCGGGACACCCCATCCTGCTGACAGGAGGAGAGACAGCCGTACTCTCCCTCCTGGGACTCTGCTTCCCACCAAAGACACTGAGTCATGCGCTCCCCTCAAACTTAAACCCACTCCCAGAATCCTGTGCGGCAGAATCTGCCTATCTGGGGTAGATACAGGCCTGAATGTGCCACTGATTGGGTTCCCTCCACTGCCCAATGAGAACCCTTCTCATGGAGCCAGTGGGGCAACTCCCCAGTCTCAATAGCAACACCTGGGAGACATGACAGCCCAGCTGAAAATCATGGCCCTGCTGTTAGGCAGCCAAGGCCTACTATACTTTGCCTAGCACCTACCTTGTAGAGTGCTACGTCAGCATTGCATCACCCAAAGTTTCCAACGCCAATTTTGCCAAGAAGCAATGATCTACCTTACTGCATCTAGCAGCCCCTTCAACCTCTTTCTGTGGACCTGCTGTTCTGCCTACACTGCCAGAGGCTGCAACAGCAGCAGACACAAAGTGTGTTTGTGTTGTTATCCCCAGGCTTTGTAGAACTTTAGAAATAGGCCTCCAATCCTTGGTCCACATTGTACATGTTAGCACAGTCCTCGAACATTATGATGCTGTGCACAGGACCTTTTGTTTGAGAGCTAACTGGGGTTGTCCCCAAAGAGACCATCATGCTGTAAGGAAGCAGCAAATCTATATACAGTACTGTGAAAAAGTTTTTGTCACGTACCTGGTTGGTGAGCCTGACGTGCAGTGGAAGGCCTCCTGTACAGCTCCAGCTCGAGGACCACTGATGGTGAGACAGGAGCTGCTGGAGCACGGTGGGTAAGAGTGCCAATGATCAGTCCAGTAGTCTGTGCCTGTAGTAGTCAGGAAGGAAGTCAGGAGTAGCTGACAGCAGGCAGACGTACCAGCAGGATAGCTGGAAGCAGGCAGACTGGCTTGGCTGATGGCAGACTGTGGAAGCACATCAGGAAGCAGGTGCCTAAAGATGCTGAAAGACAACAAAAAAAGAAGGGCGCACCGACCTTGTGCATTACCACTAAAAAAGGTTTATTAATCCAAAGACGACATACATTATACTCACAAACGAGTGATGATATAGCACATAAAAGACAATGGAACCAGTCATCCCCAAGGTGGCCAGGGAACCCCTGTACTGAATGACGTGCTGGTGTCAGCAACTATATGGCTGGGCATAGGGACAGCGATGTGAGTGGTAGAGGCCATCAAGTTGCCGGGGCTGCACAGCATACTGAATTGCATGCAACACCGGCCCCAATCTACACTAATTGTAAATAACAACATTAGCATAATGTAAAGCAATCATATACAGTAATACCATAGACTGAGAGTAAAACAATGAAATAAATAAATAAATGAATAATGTAATTTTTTTTAAAAACCTATCAATATGATACACAATCAACAGCAATACATACATACACATGCAAATACATTAAAGTTGATAAAAAGAAACATTAGAGTTGATAAAAATACATATGTAACCCAAGACCTTATTATATGTTAATGGAAATAATCAGCCAGCCGTTGTACCAGGAAGTGCAGGCGGAACTGCGTTCCACCACCCATAGCGTCACTTCTGGGCACAGAAGGGCATCACTTCCTGTTTCATTCAGGCCTCAACATGGAGTGAGGAGCTGCCTCCCCATCCAATAGGCGTTCAGAGACACAGTGACAGCCGTTCAGACCCGCCCCTCTCTCAGCTGGGAGGAGATGGAAAACGAACTCCCTAAATACAACTGAAAGCGAGTGACAATCCACGGTCAAAGTATATATGTAGTAGAAAGTATATGTGTATCTCTATCTCTCTATCTCTATCTACTTGAAAATAAAAAAATGAAAAATTGGAAAAAATAGAGGAGGAAATATGTTAGTGAATGTGACTAAAGGGGCTGTCCAGACTTTCAACTGGCTCCCTTCATAATAGCAATAGGAGATGACGATATATAAATAATTAGTCAATTAATAAATTGAAAAATTGATGAATAAATAATTTAAAAAGTATTAAAATAGTTAGGTATGAAATAACAAAAAAAAAAGGGGGGGGGGGGTGAATGGAAGATGGAAGTGCTAAGAAACCACCAGATGCTCCTATAGGGGAAAACAGCATACTAGACATAGGGTGCACGAAGAGTGGTGTACTCATACACAAAAGTCCCACCCACTCCTTGTGCATGTATGAGGGCATACCAAAGGGCCAAAAGAAAAGGAGGCCTGTGTGGATTGGGACTCAAGAAGATGTATAGTAGACACTAGCATGAAAACAATTTCACCCACAATGATAGCTGCAACATGCCAGCGACCATCCACCAAAGTCCCAGATTATGGGAAAGAAGGGACAGATAAATAGTGTGTATAGGAAAACACATTGAACCATAGATGTATTGCATATTACAGTGGTCCTCAACCCTGGTCCTCAGGGCCCACTAACAGGCCAGGTTTGCAAGATAACTGAAATCCATCCCAGGTGATATAATTTGCTGCTCAGTGATTGCAGTACTCTAGTCTGCATCTCCCCAAGGTAATACTTAAAATCTGGCCTGTTAGTGGGCCCTGAGGACCGGAGTTGAGGACCACTGGCATATGATACATCTGGTGTGGGGAATACTACTGGACATAACGGGATAAGAACTCCATCAAGATGTAGCCAAATCACACCACAGAATGGAGCTCGATTAAGGGACCCCAAAGTAAAAATCAAATAGGCCTCTCTTGTACATAACCCTTGGTATTTTAGGCTGCTATCCATGTCTTTGTAAATAGCCTCAATCCCAAAAACCTTGAGGCCTTCTGTGCTTCTGTTGTGAAAATCCAGAAAGTGTCGGGGAACAGAGTACTTCTCTTTCTGAAGTGTGATGCCACTCTTATGTTCACCACTTCTAACCCTAAGAGGGCGTGTGGTGCGACCCACATACAGTAGCCCACACAGACAGGCATATATGGCAGACATAGAACAGAAAAACCTGGCGCTGAGAACTAATTACCAAAGAAGAAACCCAAAAGGTTAACATATGGCCAAAAATGTGTTAAAAGCATAGTAGAAAAATAGTATGGAAAAAAATTTCATGGAAAAAAATCTGTATGAAAGAAATGGCCTTGGTTCCTGAGTCAGGGGTGCAGCTGTCTCATAATAAATCCCAAATGATAGAAGCACTGAACAAAGAAGGAGTTAGCGCTCACCAACACAGAAAAATACACCAAGGCTAAACATGTTGGAATACAATGTCACAGTTTAACCAGTTGCCGCCCGCCCGCCGTCATATTACGGTGGAGCGGTGCGACCATTGTTCTGGGCCGCCGTCATATGACGGCGGCCCATTCAGTAGGGCAGGCGCGCGATCGTGTGCGCTCCGCCCTGCACTGCCGGTGTCGGCGTGTCCCCGGGACACACCCCGTCACCGGCAGGGGGGAAACAGCCAATGGGCATGGCTGTTTCCCACGTGATCGGCTGTGTTCCAATGACACAGCCGATCACAATAGAGGAGCCCACCAGATGACCGTGCATGCGCGATCGGGAGCGTGCAGCGCGGTCATGTCGGTGGCTCTGTGTTCCCTAGGAACACAGCTAGTCACCGGCAGTAGTAAACAGTCACTGACAGTGACTGTTTACTATGTGATCGGCTGTGAATCCATTCACAGCCGATCACAAAATGTAAACACAGAGCAGTAACTCACTGTTACTAGCTCTTCTCTCCTCACACAGTTTCCAGTATGAGGAGAGCAGAGCTAGAAACAGTGAGTTACTGCTTTGTGTACCTGTCACAAAGTAAAATCACAAAAATAAATGTCCCCACACAGTCCTTAGCCCCCCCCCCCCAATTGCACCTGTCACCCAACAGTCACCTCATTAGTGCCCAGAAATTGACACCCATAACGTTCACATGTGAGCGTAGCGTTCGCAGGCAGAATCACAGCGATTCTGCCCGCGATCCGGAAATCATTGCAAATCGCGGGACGCCTGTGCGTTGCCCGTGATTTGCAATAGCACCCCAAACGCTGTGCGATGTTGCCGCCATTTCTGCCTGCCGAATCGCGGTAACATCGCGCAAACATCGCATGACGCCCAAAAAAGGTACAAGAGCTTCTTTGGGGCATCATGCGTTGTTTGCGCGATGTTACCGCAATTCAGCAGGCGGAAATCGCTGCAACATCGCACAGCATTTGGGGTGCTATTGCAAATCACGGGCAACGCACAGGCGTCCCACGATTTGCAATGATTTCCGGATCGCTGTGATTCTGCCTGCGATCGCTACGCTCACATGTGAACATAGCCTAAAGTTCACCTGTCACCAGAGACTGCCATCAGTACCGCCGTGCACCATCGCCCGTCACCTGTCACCCATCAGTGACCATCGCCCGTCACCTGTCACCCCATCAATCACCGTCACCTGTCACCCCATCAGTCATCGTCACCTGTCACCCCATCAGTCATCGTCATCTGTCACCCTATCAATCATCGTCACTTCTCACCCCATCAGTGATCGTCACTTGTCACCCCATCAATCATTGTCACTTGTCACCCCGTCAGTGATTGTCATCTGTCACCCCATCAATCATCGTCACTTGTCACCTCATCAATCATCGTCATCTGTCACCTCATCAATCATCGTCACCTGTCACCCCATCAGTCATTGTCACCTGTCACCCCATCAGTCATCGTCACCTGTCACCCCATCAGTCATCGTCACCTGTCACCCCATCAGTCATCGTCACCTGTTTGCCATATACATGCAACCACTTACCGACCGCCTAACGGCTATATGCGTCGGCCATTAAAAGTTAAATACTGGGGTTATGGCAGCAGATAGCTGCCATAACCCCGGTATTTTTTTAAATGGCGGGCGGTCGGCTTTCAGATATGGGTGGTCCCAGTGCCCCCCCCCCCCCCTCCCGCCACATCCCAGACGTGTTTCCAGCTTACCGGACTCGCCGGCAGCGGGGAAAACTATCCAGTCCCGGATCCTCAGAGACAGGAAGTCGAGTGAGGGCAAGATGGCCCTCACTCGACTCTATGGTCTTGGAGGACCGAAGCTACGTCAAAAGTCGCACCGGCTGATGAGCCGCGCCGGCTGATGACTTCACTGGATGTCAGCGGCCAGACCAGGGACACAGCAACAGATTGCAGATGATGTAAACAGCAAGGGTCCACACACGGAGTATCAGTGAGACAATGGGGGAAAGATTACAAACGCTAAATTTGAGATTACATGTTTCGGGGACTCTCCCCTTTCTCAGCGCGGCTCAGGACACAGGAAGTGCTGGAGGAGCCGGCGAGCCCTGTGTGTGTGGCTGATACTCCTGTGCGCACAGCGGTGTCACCACATCCAGCTCGAGCAGATGCCGTGGACTGCACCCTCCTCCTCTCCTCTGTGATGCACTCCCTGGTGTGATCCTTTACCTACATCACAGACAGCCCCTTACCATCGGCTTTCCTGGATACATCAGCTACAGCACCAGCCACCTCTGCAGGTATTGTTCCATTGTCCATGTTTCTTATGGTGACCTGCGGATGGGGTTATTTATCTTTGCCATCTTCCCATTGGAGCTTCTGTGGACAAGTTTTTAATCATTTTATCACATTAAACTGTGATATTGTATTCCAACATGTTTAGCCTTGGTGTATTTTTCTGTATTGGTGAGCGTTGAAACTCCTTTGTTCATATATGGCAGACAGCAGCGTAGTCAGGTCACAAGCAGTCAGCAACGGATGCAAGATCAAGCAGGTACAGCAGGCAGAGGCAGAATCCGGGGTAAAACCAGCAGTCAGGACAAGTAGCAGACAGGAATGGTCGGGAGCAAGCCGGGCCAAGATCAGAGGTCAAAAACAAGAATCAGGAACACAGCCACATATAGTACACAAAACGCTATAGACCAAACAGAAATTAGCCAGTGCTGAAGCTCAGTTTAAATAGGCTATTTAGCGCCAGTGCATACGCATTCGCACATGCCGGTGTGCATGTTTGCCCACATCTGGTCGGCTCGTTCTTGGCTGGTGCATGCACATACGTGTGCACTTGGAAACAGCTTCTGTGCTATGGCGAAGCCTCTCCTGACAGTTTTAGGCAGGTGTGAAAAAATGCTGTAAACTAAGAATGCTTTCAGAAATAGAAGCGTTAAAAATAAACTATTATCGAATAACAAAATGGAAAGTAAATGAACAGAAGAGAAATCCAAAGCAAATTAAGATTTAATGTGACCAGCCTATATGCACAGAAGATTTGTGGTTATTTCGCCAAGATGTTTGGAACAACCTACTTGCCGAGTTTCCTTTAAAAGCTGTGTGCAAGTGTACCTAGAAGACAGGGCCAGTGCTACCAATAGGCTAACTAGGCAGTCACCTAGGGCGCAGCCATGGCCAGTGCCACATTCCTCTCCTGTCACCTACTCATCACTGGAGGATGTCACTTCTACAGCCTCCGTCCCTTCCCTGCACACACCGGTGCACTTGCACACAGCAGAAATGAGCTGAGATCCAGGCAAGGGACAAGGTCATTCACTGGATGATGGTGATCGCTGCTCACTGCAGCTGAAGTCAGCCCAAAGTCCCAATCGCCGCCTGTCATCGCCCACCAGATTTTCTTTAGATTAAAATAACAAACATGTTATACTTACCTGCTCTGTGCAGTGGTATTGCACAGAGTGGCCCCGATCCTTCTTTTCTGGGGTCCCCGGTCTTGGCTCCTCTTCTTTTTATGTTCACCATAGCCAGCCACTTGCTATGGGGAGAAACGTGGTCTACGTGCTCCCGACCGGTGTGTTTATGGAGCCGCACTCCATAGACTTACACAGTGGGAATTAGGCCTTCCCCCCACTTCCTCTTCACTGCATATGATTGACAGCAGCAAGAGCCAATGGCTTTTGCTGCTTCTCGAATGCTATGTGAAGAGGAAGGGGAGAATAGATGCAGCCATTCATAGCGTTCATCTCTTTTACCCTCGTTTACGTTTCACACAGGGGAACGGGGCACAGGGAAATTGAAAATGTTTTTTACCTTAATGCAAACAATGCATTAGGGGGAAAACATTTTTAGGTTTAGTAACACTTTGAAGGGGGGCAGTGTGTGCAGGGAGGGGGCAGTGTGTACAGGAAGGGGGATGTAGAGTTAAAGGGTGGCAGTGTGTATAGGAAGCGGATGTAGGGTTAAAGGGGGTGTAACATTAAAGGGGGCAGTGTGTGCAGGAAGGGGGTGCAGCGTTAAAGGGGGGCATGTAGTGCAGGGAATGGGGGCAGTGTATACAGGAAGGGGATGTAGGGTTAAAGGGTGGAGGAAGGGGACAATGTGTACAGTTTTTTTTTGGGGGGGGTGCAAGTAGCTGGTCTTGCCTAGGGCGTAAAAATAGTCTAGCACCGGCCCTGCTAGAAGAATTAATGCTGGTTTAAAGGCCAAAGGGTAGTCACACCCACTATTTGATTTGATTTTGATTTTTCTTCTGTTCCCTTACTTTGCATTTTGCAAATTGATAAAAATAAACAATTAAAATATATGTTTTTTAAAACATTCTTACTTTACAGCATTTCGCCATACCTGTCTAAAACCTTTGCACACTAGTTCCAAAAATAAAGCTGCTACCAAAAAGTGAATAGACATTCACACCAGATTGTGTGTGTGTATGCTTGCTGCATTAATCAAAAACTATATTCCTATATGAATTCTTAATATTCACTAAAATCAAAACAGTGCAATGTGAACCAGATATATAAAACAAGTAAAAAACTAAATATATAGATAAATGAATAGTGTAAATCCATGACAAAGTCCAAATACAGTATAATGCTGTATCCAGTGAAAAGATGTGCAATTCCCCTCTTGGGTACACTCTTACCTTGTAAATATGGTCTCCAAAACAAAGGTCATACATGCATATTTGTATAAATCCATTCTCAGGCTGGTAGTAGTAGCCAGAATCTTTGTGTTGCCAGCCAGACTGCACACAAAGACATTATCAGCAGTAGGTCCTCTAAATAATCAATCCAGCAACACAGGTAACTCAGTTTGGGATTTTACCAATGTTAAGCCCTAAGTCTTAAATTGACAGGAAACTCATAAC
This sequence comes from Pelophylax lessonae, assembly GCF_965119305.1. Taxonomy (NCBI): domain Eukaryota; kingdom Metazoa; phylum Chordata; class Amphibia; order Anura; family Ranidae; genus Pelophylax; species Pelophylax lessonae. The sequence continues at coordinate 270,932,304 of NC_138772.1, read as the reverse complement.
CTGTAACATCTTGCCCACGCTTGTACCAACATGCCTTTACTTAGTGGTTTCTAATCAGCTTACCTGACACAAAATTGAAGCGGGTTGCATCACCATCCACCATTCCTCCCTTTTCCAATTTAAATCCAAAACACTAAACCCCGAAGGGAGATAAGGGATCTTTAACAATCACATGTTGACATTTCACACAGTATTTGCTCCTAATGACCCCCAAATTACTTTTCTTGACAAATCCCTAAAAAAAAAATTATTGAGCTCACCAACACATTGTTGGGGGAGAGTTTAAGGTATGCTTAGATACTCTTTTAGCCTCTGGAAAATCATTGCTATTGGCTGTTTCCTTGAAACATCTTAAGATGTATCTCCAAGAACTACAAATATGAGATCTTTGGAGGCTGTTACATCACTCTGGAAGATTTCACTTATTCCAGTGTCCACATATTCCTGATTTTTTGGATCGTAAATCTCTAGACATGGTTCGCTTGGTGACAATTCATCCAATTACTATCTCAGATCATGCTCCAATCGCCATGTCTTTGTCAATTGAAGAGGGGAACTCGGGAGACCAGACCTGGAGATAAGCACTGATAGGCATTGATGAGCCCTGATAGGTGGCATTGAAGAGCACTGAAAATCGGCACTGATGAGCATTGATAAGCACTGATAGGCGACATTGATTAGCACTGATAGGTGCCACTGATGGGCATTGACTACTGATAGACAGCACTGATAGACACTGATAGGCAGCATTGATAAGCACTGATAGGCAGCACTGATGGACACTAATAGGAGGCATTGATGAGCACTGATAGGTGGCACTGATGAGCACTTACAGGCGGCATTGATAAGCACAGATAGGCAGAATTGATGGGCACTAATAGGCAGCACTGATGAGCACTGATAGGTGGCTCACCTTTCCTCAGACAGACACAGCATGAGAGGAAAGGGCTGATGATTAATGTCGTCTGTTTACATGTGATCATCTGTTCACATGGTAAAGGGCTGCCGTGATTGACCCTTTACTGTGATCTGTGATCATCCAAAGGACACAGAATTCACAGAATGCGCTCGATAAACGCCCCAGGGGGCATGCGGGAGGCAGGGTTCTGGGAAGAGGTCCCTTCTTCTCTTCAGTCTTCACAAAAGAATTAGGGAGCTACACTAACCCAGCTTGTAAGTTGACAGACTGGTAACAGGATGCCTAGTCAAACAAGCCAGGTGAGCAACAGTCAGATACAGGCATAGACAGCAGGGGTGCGAATGGTCAGGTTACAGGCAGAGGTCAGCAACACTGGAGCAGGCAGATAAGCAAGAGTCAAGCAAAATTCAAAGACAGGCCGAGGTCAAGTCAGGCAGCGTTCAAGCATGGTCAAGACAAGCTGGGTCATCACAGGAATCAAATACAAGTACACAGAAAGAGCTGCAGATCATAAAGTAGCTAACTAGTGCAGCTGCTATACTTAGAGCAGCTTAGTGCACTTAGTTCACTTGGTGTCAGTATGAGTGGCAAATGTGCGCACGCCCGCACATGCACATATATGTGCACTTGCACATATGCTCGAGCCTTTGCATCTGTGTGCGTCTAGGAGCTTTACTTGCACTATGGCACATATAGCTGAACAATTCAGGGATTGCTACCAGGACTTATATAACATTAGAAAGTGGGGAACACCTAACTCTCTAGAAAAGAGAATGTGAATAATTAGAGAGTATTTTGTTGGAGGTGTCCTTTCTAAAACTGAAGGGTTAATTTTTTTAAGCTTTAGACAAGGAGTTCACAAAGATCCACTATGTGCATGCCTCATTTCTATTCACAAGAAGGAGGGCAGATTCTGCATTAGGCCTCACTAGCACATGCTATTTTGATCTGTAAAGAAGGTAAAGACCTCCTAAAAACATCAAAACTATACTCTGTAGCCACAAAAATTAGAAGGGATATCAAAGATCTTTGCCAATATGGGCAGCACAGTGACTAAGTGGTTAACACTTCCACCTAGCAGCGCTAGGTAGGTTAAATTGCTCCCCTCTTAAACTGGCCATAGTTATGTGTATGTATGAATGTGAGTTAGGGACCTTAGATTACAGCTCCTTGCGAGCAGGGACTGACTTGAATGTTCTATATATGTACAGCACTGCTTACAGGTACTTTATACAAGTACCTCTAATAAATATCTTTTCAGATCTGCAAAAGCTGTAAATAAAAGGAGTTGATACACTGGGACCATTTTGGTATTATTCCTCAAAGGGAGACTAAGAACAATTGTTGTTCCAAAAAAGAAAAAAGAAAATCAGAGACAGGTTATTAGGGTGTCAAAGGGTGCCTTTTCACAAGCTTGAGTTTCCAAGCAAAGAATGTAGAAATGTTCACATTCAGTGCTGGATTTCTAAATAGGGGAAAAGGGCCAAATCCCCCCCCCCCCCCCAGCCAGAAGGGGTACCAAATTTCCTTCATAAAAAATAAAAAATAGAAATAAAAAAAATCAGCAGAAACATAGTAGGGTCGAAGTAAGGCTCACCAAAGGTTAGTAAGAGGTAATAAGAGGTAGGAGAATGTCCTAGAAACTTTGTTAAAGTCTTTTAGTATTTATTTCCTATGTTTAAGTCATGATATGGTTAAAATATATGTTGGATCTGAATAGCCTAGCTGAGGGCTGAGAATCAAGCTCTGCTTCCAGGTAAAGGCACACTCCCTCCAAGCAGCTATAAGTCTACTTTCCTGAGTGCAAATTAGTCTACCTAAAAGCAATTGTTTCTTCAGTGATCATTTCCATCTGACAGTGGGACTACATAAATCTGAAAATAGAGCCTATAGGGTCATTCTCATCCTCCAACATGCAGTCTGCCAACTCCCCACCACCTTCAGAAAACTAATATGCAGACCTCTTCTCTTTGTTTACAAACTTTTATTCAGGGTGTAAAAAAAGGCAGTACAAAAAACAAATAGGCATTAACATAGGTGCATTACATACAATATTAGCATAGTGACATTATGAGGCATTTCAGCGTGAAAGGTTATACAAATGTAACTATGTTATTGAAAAACTGTTCATCAATATCTAAGGGAGTATCAAAAATAACAGTGCATTATATGAATTAAGATAAAAACAACAACAACAAAAAAAACCCTGTTCATATGAATGATTTTTTTTTCTTTTTCATTAGCAAAAAGAATGTAGGACTTAGTTATTTAGGTTGGTGAAAAGAATATCTGAATGGTTAAACCAAGGATTCCATTTATTATCAAAGAATGTCATAGAAGGGCACAGCCGGGGGCATGGCTGCGATGTGAAGCTGAACAGGCGCACTGGGCTCGAGCTCCGCTCCTTACCTCATCCTTCTGATCCCATCGGCATCCATCTCTCACTGATAACTCACCTCCACCTCCATCCTGGGGTCCAGGAGAACAGGGGGAACCTCGCGGGCTCCTCCCTTATTCCCGGGAAAGCTCCGTTCCACCAAATCCTCCGGGAGTGCTTCTCGGCCTATGGGTCCCGAGGCAGCCATTTTGGACATGCGGCCTCCACTCTCCAGCATGTCGGCAGGCACGCAAACCGATACAGACCCGGGGGGACCCTCCAATCCGTCTCCATCCGATATTCTGGAGGCCATCAAGGCTTGTAAAGATACCCTGACGGTCAAGATGGACTACTTGGCCACATATGTCAGTCTCATCCGGCACGATCTTGATAAATTTTGTGCCCGGACGTCGGAGGCGGAAGACCGTATTTCTCACCTGGAGGATTCCACCCCACTCCGACTCCCGTGAGCTGCACGCTCTTCAGATCCAGGTCAAGGCACTGCAAGACCGGGCCATCGACACCGAAAACCGGCTTCGGCGCAACAACATTCGGATCCTGGGCCTGCCGGAGCGGGCCGGAGGCGCTAGGCCGGCGGAGTTCGCGGAGACCTTCCTCCCCTCCCTTCTCGACTTGCCTGCCATGCCGCCTACGTTCATCGTGGAGAGGGCACATAGGGTGCCCCTGGCCCCCCTGATCCCTGGCGCACCGCCTAGGCCTTTTCTCCTCCGGCTGCTGAACCGGGATCACCTGCTGGCTGCAGCCCGTCCCCAACAAAGACCTCCGCTTCGAAAATGCAAAGATCCTGCTGTTCCCGGACTACTCTCCGGAGGTGCAAGGCTGAGACGGCTCTTCACTGACATTCGGAAGAGACTGCGGGACAAAGGGCTGAAATATAGTCTCCTCTACCCCAGCAAACTTCGTGTCATAGACGGTGACCGGGCCCGATTCTTTGAAGATCCGGGTGAGGCGGCTGCTTGGCTGGACGCTCGCTAATCTCCTTTCCCGCTGCTGATGACCTACCTTGCCTGCTCCACCACTGATTTTGTTGCCGCAAGTATCAGTACCACACCTCTCCCATCTCTTGTCCTTCTCCCCTCTTGACAGCCTACTCTCCGGTCGATGTGGCCTGGATGGTCCCTGGTGTACACTTATCCTCTCAGGCTCTCTCTCTCTTGCCTCCCCTGCCACCCTTCCTCTCTTCAATTCCTGCTGAGAATTGTGGAACTGCTACCTGCCTCATTGTGATGGATGCCCACAGTCCAGGAGCTCCCCTCTTGGTGCCTTTTCTTTCCCTACCTGGTTGTGTTGACTGTTCCTACACCCCCTTTTTTTTCCTCATTTTTGTTGGACTGCGAGTGTGGCATGCCCTAGGGTTCAGCTCCTAGTGCTGCCCTTATTCTTGTTTCTCTTTTTTGTGTTTTGGGTATAGACCGCCCCCGAACCCCCCATGTGTTTTTTGGGGTGCCCGGGGGATGGTAGGGTGAGCCGCATTGGCTCAGGTTGTTTTATTTCAATGTATGTTATGCTGTTTCATGTATATTGGTGTGAGATACTCTGTGCTGCTGCTGCTCACCAGGTGCTGCTCATTGGCCTCTGGCCCGTGGATACGGGCCCCCCCAACCCTTTTCTTTTCATGGCGTCCTCTAATCAACGCACTTTTTTTTCGGTGCTCTCATGGAATGTCCGTGGCCTAAACTCTAAATTTAAACGGGCGCTCCTTTTCCAATATGTTAAGTGTTACAACCCCTCCATTCTAGTTTTGAAAGAAACGCACCTGGTGGGTTGCAAGCTGCAGTCCTTGAAGAGACCGTGGGTTCAGAAGGCTTTCCACACCTCCTACTCCAACTATGCTAGAGGGGTGTCCATTTTACTCCAAGTCCCTGCCCGGGGTGGTTGAGGCAGTTCACACGACCCCCTCGGCAGGTATGTTATTTTAGTACTTTGTATATGGCAGAAGAGATATGTAGTGGCTGGTGTCTATGTTGCTCCTCCGTTTAAATCTGAGGACCTGTACACAGTATTGGACAAGGTTTCCAGCTATAACCCTGCCAAGCTGCTTCTGCTTGGGGACTTTAACGCCATTCTCTCCCCTGACTTGGATCGGCCCACTCCTCTTAAGGTGTTCTCTGGGGATCTTTCCCGTTGGGCGGTTGCAGCTGGTCTCCAGGAGGTCTGGCGGTGTAAGTACCCCTCGCAGAAGGTCTATTCTTGCTTTTCCACCACTCATAAGACCTCTTCCAGGATTGACTATGCCTTTGCTAATCCTGCCATGTTGTCGGATGTGGAAGAGGTGGCATGTTTGCTCAGCAGGTTGTCTGATCACAGTCCCCTGCTGGTCAAACTGCGCTCTGGCTGCACTCGGTATGGTTCTATGTGGCGCTTAGGTGCCCAATGGATTGAACAACCGGATATCTTAGCTCAGGCCCCCCCCCCCGATTTTGCGGGGGTTCTGGGATGTGAATGAGGGTATGTCCTCCCCTGAATGCCTTAAAGGTATTTACCAGGGGTCACTATATCTCCGCCATCAAGGCAGTGAAGGTCCAGCAAGCTGCTGAGATTTTGGCCTAGGAGGTGGCGGTTGGTGAGGCTTCCACCTGTTATGAGCGGGACCCTTCCTCCGCCAATTTTGAGGCACTGCAGGCCTCCAGGCAGGACCTCCACCACTCCGAGATGGCACGACTGTCCCCTTACCAGTCGCGACAGCAATTTTTCGAACAGGGTGATCGCAATGGCAAGCTGCTGGCGACTATGTCTCACCATGCCGCCCCTTTGACCTTGGTTCCCGAGCTCACATCTCCCACGGGTGAAGCCATTACCTCACCAGATGATATACTTACTGAGTTTCGTAATTTCTACTCTAGGCTTTATACCACTACTCTCCCATCAGACCTCTGCCCGAGGGATCTGTTCCCACTTTTGAACCCTATTGCCCTGGGCTAGTTGTCTGATCCGGAGCGGGCCGGTCTGGTCCGACCGATTTTGGAGGAGGAGGTCTGGGAAGTGATCCGTTCCATACCCAGGGGCAAGGCTCCTGGTCCGGACGGGCTGCCCATCGAATTTTATAGAGCCCATCTTGATATCTTAGCTCCCCTGTTAGCTGCCCTGTTTAATGACTGCTTGGCAGTGGGGTCCCTTCCTCCCTCTATGACGCAGGCGCATATCGTCCTCATTCATAAATCTCCTAAAGACCCAAAATTGTGTGCCTCCTATAGGCCAATCGCGCTACTTAATAATGACCTTAAGATACTTACCAAACTGCTGGCTGCCAGGTTGCAGCCCCTGCTTCCCTCTCTTGTAGATTAGGACCAGACCGGCTTCATGGCCTATAGATCCACTGATATTAATCTCCGTAGTCTCTACACTAACTTGCAGGCACACCATACCAATGAAGGCGTGGGAACATCTCCCTCTTTCCCTTTTAGGCAGGATTAACCTTGTCAAAATGAAAATTCTCCCTAAGTTTACCTATCTGTTCTGCAATTCACCCTGTTGGATTCCGAAGTCCTTTTTTTGTCATCTCAATAAATTATTTTCTGCCTGCCTGTGGGGTGCTAGTCCCCCTTGGTACAAATTTGCCATGCTTATGTGTCCTCTGTCTCAGGGGGGGTTGGCGTTTCCGGATTGCCACAAATATTTTCTGGCGTCACAACTGGTTACTGCGGTGTGGTGGTTGGCCCCGGAGGCGTCCAACTCTGCTGTTGTAGTGGAGGCTGCGGTGCTGGGATCAATGGAGGCTATGACCCATTTGCTGTTTAGGGGTCCCCGGGCTCCTTACGCCCTTACTACCTCCATGAAGACAACACTCCGGGCCTGGCGGCAGGGATTGTCGTTGGAGGCATATCCGGGCTCCGCCGTCTCTCCCAATGCTCCTCTGTGGATTGACCCCTCCTTGCCACACCTTTTCAGTTTACCTGACCCGGTCATTTGGACCAAACGCAACATTAAGAGGATTTTGGATCTCACTGGCGACCTATCTCTTCCCTCCTTTACATAATTGGCTTCTGCTCATAACCTCCCATCCTCCTATTTTTTTCATTATTTGCAATTATCCCTCGCCTTCGGAGCCCAATTCCCTGGCACAGGCTCCCAGTTGGTGCAGTCGGATCTGGAACGGGTGCTACGTCATGATTGCTCCGAGCGAGCTTTATCAGTGCTTCATGCACATCTCCTCCGGGTCTCGTCTCCAGAGCTCTCTGGCCTCCACGCTCGTTGGGCCCGGGATATTCCGGACCTGGACTCGGTGGATTGGTTGCATATATGGGAGTCTCCCTTCACTATTTTGGTCTCCCTCAGATACCGCCTGGTCCAATACAAGATTGTCCACAGGGCATACCTCACCCCGCACCGTATGCATAAGATCCATGCCTCCCACTCCCCGGAATGTTGGCGCTGCGGGCAAAGTTTGGGAGACTTTATTCACATTTTTTGGATGTACCCAGAGCTCTTGTCCTACTGGTCCAGGGTGTTTGAGGTGTCATCCGCCATCCTAAAGATTTCGGAGGCCCCGTCTCCCAGACTGGGCCTATTGGGTCTCCTAGATGACATTGTCCCTAAGGTGGAGGATCGCACTCTTCTGGGCTTGTTGCTCTTCTACGCTAGGAAAACTATAGCTCTCCATTGGCACCAACGGGCTCCCCCCAAGATACTACAGTGGAGGGGCCTGGTGGATGCGGCCATCCCACTATACCATGATACTTACTTTCATAGAGGTTGCCCTAAGAAGCACGATAGGGTGTGGATGCACTGGCTTGAGGATTTTTCCTCTGCTCTGTTGAACTAACAGCTACTGGGCCTCTGACTCACGGTCTCACTGGATCACCACTTCTGAGTTACTCATACTGACTGGCATACCCCTTGCTACTGGCAAGCTCCAGACTGTTGTAGCACCTGGTTAATTATACTGTTTCTGAGTTACACTGCTGGCTCCTTTTGGAGGACCTGCCCCTGTGTGGGCAGCACGTTACTGCATGTTATCACTACTGTACCTCCATGCTGTGAACGTCTTGCACCTTGTTTGTTTTCTATTTTTTTTAGTTGTGTTTTGTTGAATTGTTCTTGTTAAAACTTTAATAAAAAGATTTAAAAAAAAGAATGTCATAGAATTGTAAAGGGTATGAAAGATCCTTTCTACTATCATAATGCTATTTAATCTAGATTTCCATTGAAGTGTGGGGACTGATGTTGATTTCCAATTTGAGGCAATGATCCACAATATTGAAACACTAATAGAAGGAATGAGTCTCATTTGGGTTATAGATAGCTGTGGGATGGATTGAAATAATAGGGAATCAACTAATGTAAGTTTTATCTGAACGCCTGAAATTTCCGAGGCATAGGCTGAAAGACTGTTCCAGATATGGGAGACTTTGTCGCAGTCCCAAAATATATGTGAAAAGGAACCTGGGGCAGGGCATCCTCTAAAGCAGTTCTGTGGGATAGAGGGGAAAATGGCATGTAGTTTTGTAGGAGTGAAGTACCATCTCGTGAATAGTTTGATTGCTGTATCCCTGATAGTTAGTGATCTAGTACATTTACGAAAATTGGTAAATCCTTCATCCCATTCCTCCTTGGAGAGGGAAATATTACACTCCAATTCCCACTTTAACCTATATGGTTGTTTTGCGGGTGAGTTCGTATCTACAAGGTTACTATATATTTCTGATATGAGGCCTCGCCCCTTAGGGAATTTGAGGCAAATTGTCTCATAAAATGTGGGTTTTTCAAACATTATATTAGAGTATTACGAGGAATAAAAGTGTCTAATTTGCAAGAAGTTTCTGTGTTCTTCTTGTGGTATTTGGTACCTGTTTTGTAGATCTGAGAACGACATAAAGGAAGAGTTCCTGGTAAATTTATGGAGGGAGGTAAGATCACGATCCTTCCACCATGAAAAGGCGTGTGCCCTGTAAAAGCTCAAAGGGAGTTTGGGGTCTTCCCGGAATGAAGCTTGTGGTGGCGAATCAGAGATATTAGTCTGAATTTCATCTTGTATAGTCTCCAGAGTTGCAATGAGTGCAAAACGAAGTGATTCAGGTGTGTAATTTTGCAAGGCTGGATTCCCTTGGACCAAAGGAGACCCAAAAGTGAGTATCGGGCTATAGTCTCTTTTTCAAATTTCACCCAGGGCCCCTCCGGGCTTGAAGCGTGCCACTGTGTCTTGCGGCTAAATAGTATAGCCAAAAATTTGGTAGGCCAAAGCCCCCGATAAATTGTGATGAGTAAAGCACATCAGATGCGAATCTCGGTTGGGAATCAGACCACACAAACCTATTGACCTCCCTCTGGAATTTGGTAATGAACATTTTATTAATTCTAATAGGTAAGGCTCTAAACAGGTATAGAATCTTGGGCAGAATGGTCATCTTCACAGCTGTCACTCTGCCCAAGAAGGATACATGATAAGACCTCCATACCCTCAACATATTTCTAAGTTTATTAAATGTTGGTATATAGTTTTTGGAAAACAAGAAATCTAGTTGTGTCAAATGAATACCTAAGTATGGAATGGAGTCCAATGACCATGCAAATGTGAATGAGTTTAAGAGAACTGTAATGTATGGTTGGAATATTTATCGGCATGCCAATAGATTTGGAAATGTTTACAGTAAGACCGGAAAGAGGAGAATTCCTCTAAAGTTTTGAGTAAGTTTGGAAGGGAAATAATTGGGTTGGTGAGAAATAGAATCATGTCGTCCACATACATGCTCAGTTTATATGTTGTCTTGCCGGTTGTGTAACCGTTAATATCCGGGTGTGACAGAATCGCTTTGGTTAGGGGCTCTATGGCCAACGGAAACAAGGGAGAGAGGGGACATCCTTGTCTAGTTCCTCTACCAGTTTCAAAGAATTCAGAGTTACATCCCGGAAAAATACTTATTCTTGTTTGTGGACTATTATACAAAGCTTTAAATGAGTGGAGGAATTTGCCACAAAACCCATATTTTTGTAGAATAAGAAATAAATATTGCCAAGAGATTCTGTCGAATGCTTTGTTAATGTCTAGGCTTAAAAATAAAACCTGTTTCACGTTTTAGGTTCGCGTCCTGGATTATGTTGGTTACTAACCGAATATTGTCCGTTATTTGGCGGCCTGGGATAAAGCCGTTTGGTAAGGGGAAAGAAGTGAGGGGATAATTGAAGCCAATCTATAAGCCAATAATCTGCTGAAGATTTTCAAATTGTTGTTTATAACTGAAATAGGGCGATAGTTTTGCGGTAACATATGGTCTTTGTCTGGCTTGGGTATTAGGGACATATTGGCAAATAAAATTTCCTCTGGGAAAGTACCCCCATTCAGAATGTCATTATATAGTGAGGATAAATGAGGAACCAGAAGCTGGGAGAATGGTTTATAATATGACGAGGAGAATCCATCCGAACCTGGGGCTGAGTTTTTTTATGGATTTTATGATTTGGGGATTTTCATCTTCTGTACAAGGGGCATTTAATTTTGCAATTTGGCTTGAAGATAATGAGGGGATAGAAATATACTCTAGCCATGATGTGTCAGAAGGTGAAATTGAGTAGATGGGAGTCGATAAGAGGTCCGAGTAAAACTTTTTGAATATAGAGAGAATTTATTGAGGGTGGGTGACGATTTGGTTTGAGTTATTCCTAAGTTTGTATATATGGGGTGGTTTAATGGATTGATTGAGTTTGTGAGCAAACATGGTTAAATATGTATTACTTAATAGAAGAAATCTCCCTTTAGAAAGTCTGAGAGCCTTTTCGGCCTTATATGAGAGTAGTGCATCTAGTTCAAGTCTTTTCTGGTTTAAGGTTTCTGCAATTTCCAGGTCGTGCGTGTTATAATGTATTTTGTATAGCTGTTGGAGGTCTTTATTCAAGGTTAAGATATTCTTCCATCTTTCTTTCTTTTGATCGGCGGCTAGTTTGATTAAATTGCCCCTAAGGACTGCTTTATGAGCCATCCATATAGTTGAGGGGAGAGTTTGAGGGGAAGCGTTAAGGCGAAAATATTCTTCAATCCTTCCAGAAATTTGCTGCTGGCAACTGGCGTCTGTCAATGGAGAATCATTTATGTGCCAAGAGTATGGGGTTGTCGAGAGGCCTATAAATTTTGTGGTAAAGGAGGATATGTGCCGGTCAGACCATACACAGGGAACTATGGCAGCGTTAATTGCATTCAATAAGATAATTGGTGTACAAAAGATAAGGTCTATTCTAGAATAGGAGTTGTGGGGGTTGGAATAAAAAGTATTCATGAGCTCCAAGGTTAAGTGATCTCCAAGTGTCAATTAGTTGAAAGGTATTTAAATGGGTACATGTGGATTTTGAGAAAGCTTTGGAGTGTAGTGTATTTTTGCTGCGGTCTAATGAGGGCAGAGCTACCGAGTTAAAGTCGCCACCCAATATAATGTGGGGAATGGTAGCGTGTAAAATATCAAACAATTGGGTAAAGAAGGAGGATTGGGCTTCACTGGGAGCTTTAAGGGAGGCTATCGTCAGCTCCCTTCCTGACAAGTAACCTTTGATTATAATAAAACTACTATCATCGTCTTTATAAACTTGTTGAACGTCCATTGGAAAAGAGTGATGGAGAAATATTGCAACTCCTTTCGTTTTATTTAAAGCTAATGTGTAAAATTACTGATTATAAGATTTGAGAAAGAATGTAGGGTGGTTTTCCCTTGAGAAGTGCGTTTCCTGTAAAAGAATAACCTTCGCCCCTATTTTTCTGTATTGAGAGAAGGCTTTTTTCCTCTTGTTCGGGGAATTGAATCCCTGAACATTATGAGAAATAAATTTTATGGTCATATTGGGAAAAAATAAGTGGAGCTAACTGGCAGATATAAGGGTAGGATCCTGTAAACCTCTAATGAATACCAATACTCACTCTCTGTTGTACCTCTACTGACTGAACACTGATGGATGAGTCCTCAGTAATGCCCAATATCCTGTCTGACAGAATGTCAATGCATCTAAATAATGAAAAAATGTACTGTATAACATAACCCTGATAAAAAATTTTTTTAGTGCAATAATGTATAACTTCATAAGAAAAGATAAGATTGTTACAAAGTTTATGGGGATTGGAAAGGGAGAACCTCCCAACCGACCAAGATTGTGATACAGATCAGTAGATCCAAAACTCAGCGACACCCAGAAGGCTAACAAAAAAAATAAGAGATGAAAGAAATAAAAAGTCACCTCTAAGAAGGAGGGTAACAATAAATCCCCCTTCCAGAAAAATGCCTAAAAAGTGGGCTTATTACCTTGTGAGAGTGGCTGAGTGGGGGTAAATCCTGCCCAACATAAGGTGGGGCGGCACATCAAACAAATAGTATATACAATTGTGCATTAAGATACATTAAATCAGACCTCTTCTCTAAGAGGATCCTAGAAACCTGGCTGCCTGGCCTTTATGCCAAAATGCCTGTTTCAAACAAAGATGCCATAATAGTGCCCTTGGAGGACCTTAGCGCGTTGCCATTACAGACCCGCTTTACCACACTGTCAGCGTGGAGCACCAGATCAACAACCTGCAGCAACACTACACAGCCATAGAGGAGGAAAATCTTTGCCTATATTAGACTTACCCAAGTCCAACTGAGACAGACGACAATATCAGCAGATCCAATGTAACCCTAACCATGTTTATCAACCAGACATAAAAAAAATAACTAGAATTCTCTACAGAGAACCCACCAACAACTCCTGAAGAACTCTGACAATTGGACAGAGCACATAGAGCCACTGGCCTTTTCTCCTCAGATAACAATTAGAAAAGGATGTCACCCTCTGATTCAACTACTATGAAGCTAGAAATTGTTGTCCAAGCAATGTGGATTTATCCCAGACTTTCTGAAACCTCAATAGTACCTGGAGCCTTACCCCACTTAACATGCTGGAGAACCAACCTTTTGCAACCTCTGTAGTATCTGTAGTCTCCTCACCCACACTCCAAGCTTTCTTAGGGCTTCCAAAACAACATTCAGAGTTTCAGCTATGATTTTGCTGTGACATACTTTTACATCCTAACTCCCTAGTGTTTCTTGCCTTGTTGAATCAATTTAGGACTTCAAGCCTCCATTTACCTCTTTAGAGGTCAACAACAACCTCTGTCCTTCGTCCAGAATATGTTACCATCCATTAGGTGTCAAATGCAATGCATTGCCTATGAGACTTCCTAGAGCCCCAATCCCCCATGCAAGATAGTATTTTCTCTTTCTTCTTTTCTTCCTTTTCATTGGCTATACTATTTCTGTTTTTGCTTTCTTTTTCCTCCCATCTTTCACCCATCTTGCTTTCCCCTTTACCACCTTCTCTCCATCTCTTGGGTATCTGTCTTTCTCCTAATATCTTTCCCAACCACCTGCAGAAAGGTTTTCATTTTGGAAAAGTCGAACTGGCTTTTCAATGTTTGAGAATGTATCCTATTATATATTATGAACTCCTCTGCCTTATGAGTTCCAGGTACACAGAGGAACCTATCTCACTAAGTCATGATTTCTGTTCTCTCACTGAAAACTAAGGGTATGAACTCCGTTAAGAATTAGATACTGTATATTTTCCTAAGTTACTAAAAAAAAAATCTGCAGATTTTGCTTTAATATAGGGGACTCTGGCAAATCTCTGTACTATTTTGATTCTCTTGTTCACTACAGCAAATCTAAAATAATTCCCTAAACAATGTTATGAGCTCAGTGTAAATGTGAGGCACCCTATCCCTACCTCCCCTCTCCCCATTTTCCCCTCTCTCCCTACCTCCTCTCTTTCTGTTTCTCTATTTCTCTATTCTTTTTTTCTCTTTGCCCACCTTTCGTCAGCTTTTCTGTCTGGACATAACCATACTAACCAGTATGCAACTAAATACCCTTCTGCACTCATTGGTTTTGCTTTGTTAGGCTCTACATGGATACCTAATTTACTAGTTCTACCAAAGTGTGTAATACTTGAACATGGTTCATGTTTTTTTTTTTTGTAACTTTATTGTTAAAAAATAAAACTTTAAGTGAAATAAAACATGTTTTTTTTGCAGTTTGAAACACTATTCCCCTTCTCCTTCAACACCTTTGGCCACAGAAAGCATTATTTATCTTTTTTTAACCATCCTTTCAACTCATGGGGTTTTACAATATGCCAATGTGGACAATTGCTGTCTTGTAGCGGCACTATTCTCGGGCAGTCACATAAATGTTTTGCTCTTGGGTTAGGCATAGCTGTGGCATTGGTGGGGTAGTGAGCAATACTAAGTGGGGTTCTTTATGAAAAGCATAGCCCAACTTTAAATGCTTCAATGAAATCTGTTAGGGCCTACTTGGTTTTCAGCATGCAGGAAATACACTTTTTCTTTAAGATAATTTAGGTTCTGTAACAGATGCGAGCAATCTACTACTGAAGTCTTGTAGACTGTATGGTATAAATTGAAAAATAGAGGACCCTTACTAGATATAAGAGATTATAAAATAGTTTATAATTGGACTTTGTGTCATGTGACACCTCTTACAGATGCCACACATAATATGTTAATAAAAGACAACTATTATAGAAAAATATTTTATTTTAATTACTGTATTCAATCAATGCATGTTAGAAAAATCAGAATTTCAATTTCTTTTTTTATATAAATAAAAAGCATGCCAAATACAAAAGGAACACCGTATGTTTTTGCAATAGTGGTCTTTTACTGTGAAGATTAAAACATTGGCACTTGGCAAGAAACTAGATTTGGGAGGAAGTCCAAAAATATACTAAATATTTACAAAAAAAACATTATGAAAGGTCTCTCAAGATGTCCAGAATTGATCATGCGGAAATTTATTGACAAAACAAATGACAAACATATGTGCACAAGATGACGCCTTAATCCACCATGTAAGAACAATCTGGCATATGGCAGCCTAGCTCTTATTCTTCATTACTAATATATCTTCAACCTACCATTCTGTTATTTGCTGAGGCCTTGATGTCATCTAATATTTCCCCAATCAAAAATATATATTTTTTTCCAAATTCATGTGTACAGTAATATATTATCTCATGGCCTTTGGCACTGGCATATGATGTAAAGTCAACAGTTTGTGATTGTTACTCATATTATACTATGAATTTTGGATACTTCTGTTTGCTTTATATTTAAAAGCAGTTCAATAATTTTTACAGTATAATGAACCAACAACATGTGTCAAAATACTTATATACAGTAGGTAGACAAGGTCACATAATTTATATACACATTGGAGTTATTACCACCACATTAGAGAGAGGTTCTTTACTCTAGAAAAAATAAATAGTCAGAAAGTTCAAACCCTGTAGCTGCTAACTTTTATTACCAGGGCACTCATATATCCAGGAATTCAACGCCATCCCCATCCGGGCTAGTTCTTCACTTACCTTCAGGTTCCCGGCGCCGGCATCTTAACTGTAGGCAGCTAGCTGTGCTGCTTGTGGCTTCATTTGACTACATTTTAAAAGATTGTCAGATGTACCAATTTAAGGTATGTATCCTACTATTCTAAGGTTTGTGGCTATTGAATCTTACCGTTTTAACTCACTTATACAGAGTTTAAATGCAATTTTAAATTCCTAATGGGACACTATGGTTTTAATTTGCATGTTAGTGTAGCACCCTACAGGTAGGTACTAGGTAAAGTATAGTGGGCCTTGGCTGCTTAACAGCAGGGCCATGATTTCAGCTGGACTGTCATGTCTCCCAGGTGAGGTTACTGAGAGGGGAGTCTCCCCACTGGCTCTGCGAGAGGATTCTCATAGGGCAGTGGAGGAAACCCAAACAGTGGTTCAGTCGGGCTTGCATCTACCCCAGAAGGCAGATTCTGCCGCAGAGGATTCTGGGAGTGGGTATAAGTTTGAAGGGAACGCATGACTTCTTTGGTGGGTAGCAGAGTCCCAGGAGGGAAAGTACGGCTGTCTCTCCTCCTGTCAGAGGAAGCGGGTGTCCCGGGTGGCGGCCTGGGAATCCAGAAAGTGTGAAGCTGAGCTGCAGAGGGGATCCGGTGTGCCGAGAACCAGCGCAGAGAGAGAGGGGTCCAGTTCCAGGAAAGCCTACAAAGGTCAGAGGGGACCACTCCGCAGAAGGTTCTAGGGATCCTGGAGTCAGCTAGTGGTTAAAGGGGGTGCCTAGTCAGAGGACCCTGAGGTATTAGAGTGGGTACCTAGGTAGAGGACCCTGAAGTGTGAAAGGGAGCGCCTGTAGTTTGGGCCCTGAAGAGTCAGTGTATAGTGTGGAGTGTACAAGTTGAGAGTTGCAGCAGCACAAGTATCTACACAGAGCTACCTCAGCCAGTATAGGGCTAGAGGGAGCTGTTAAGTGACTTTTGAGCTAAAACAGTGTCAGGAGTCAAGTGTTCTACAGTCCTGGAGTTTAAGTCGAGGTTCCAACACAGTTTCAGTACTACGGTGTCAGGAAGCTCTGGTCGGCATTGAGCTGGCTTCAACACAGCGCCAACATTTTCTTCAAGTGTCCCAAAGTGTAGCTAGTTGAGCCAGAGGAGTATCCCACTCATTCCCTTCTCCCATCCCCAAATACAATAAAACAAAACAAACCAAAGATGCCAGAATGGTCATTGTCTCAGTTCTCACACCTGGGGTCACAACTCAAATGTGTTGGAGGTGTCACCGGTAATAATGGCAGACCCACATCAGGCATAAGACCTGGAAATACTGCTACATTAGATTAGCACATTAGCGGTATACAGGCCTTTAAGTACTTCACACTTTTGCCCAGAGCTTAGTTTTTCTGCAGTAGAGCTCACCAGTGTGTCCCCATAGTAGCTTCCTATGGCTTCTCATGGTGGCGCAAGAAGAAGAGGAGGAACCTATAGTGCCTGCAGGTGATTGGGCTGCTCTTTGCAATACCCTTTCACAGAGCAAGTAAGTATAACATGTCAGTGGTCTGATCATTATGAGTGGCTGGACAGATGTGGAGCAGTTTGCTACCCAAAAACACCCAATTATTTATGGCCAGATGTACAAAGACCATAGGCTTTAGACTAGTGCTAGGATACAAATCATGGCTGTGACCAATAACATCACACCACCAAATAGATACTTCTCTATCTTGTCTCTCTGTCACCCACAAAGGAAAAAAGGAAATAACAAGGGAAAGAGACTAAAAAAGTACATAGAATTAACTAAGCTAAATGCAATATAACAAAAAAGCACATAAAAATACACCTAACAATACAAGCAAACTTTAGCAAACACATATGCATTTTTTTCTGTATTTTTGTGCACATGGAGTGTGAACTAGCTTTATATATGTGAACTGACTGATGCTTAGGGCTCACTCACTCACTTTTTGTGCTGTGAAAGCTTGCTATTGTGTAGAATGGCTGACAGAACCCATAAGGAAGTATCCTGTTTAACCTATGGACTATCCTGTTAGGCTATGGACTTTTGTAAAAAAAAAAGCCCACCTGCACCCGTTGCTTAACCACTTTAAGACCGGAAGGATTTGCCCCGTTAATGACCAGGCCCTATTTTGCGATTTGGCACTGTGTTATTTTAACGGACAATTGCGCGGTCGTGCGACGCTGTACCCAAATAAAATTGAAGTCCTTTTTTTCCCACAAATAGAGCTTTCTTTTGGTGGTATTTGATCACCTATGTGATTTTAATTTTTTGCGTTAAAAATAAAAAATAGCGACAATCAAAAGATATCGCTTCTACTAACTATAGGAAAGATTTATGTGTCATTTTTATTGTTTTTTTTTTTTTGTTACTAGTAATGGCGGCGATCTGCGATTTTTTTGCGGGAACTGCGACATTGCGGCTGACAGATCGGACCTCTAACCGACATTTTGGACACTTTTGGAGGTACCAGTGACATTCCTACAGTAATCAGTGCTAAAAAATATCACTGTTACTGTAACAATGACACTGGCAGGGAAGGGGTTAACAGTATAGGTGATCAAGGGGTTAAATGTGACCCTAGGGGAGTGATTCTAACTGTGGGGGGCATGGCTTCTGAGATGACCATAGAGACACGTGATCCTATATAGCAGGATAACATGGGCTCTATGATCATCCCAGGGAGAAGGACCTTGGCTGTGTTTACAACAGCCAACCGTCCTTCTCTCTCAGCGGGGAGCGATCGCGGGTGTCAGGCAGAGCCGCCTGACCCGCGCATAGGCTTCCCCACTGCCGAGTGGCTTATTTTTCCCCTAGCTTCCAGTGCGTGACCAACATAGATCTACTTCGGTTTGCACAGGAGAGCCACCCTGCCGCAGTAAAAAGGTGGCAGGTGGTCAGGAAGTGGTTAAAGCAGTTGTATACTCATAAAAAAAAAAAAAAAAAAAACGTGCAGGATAATGGCATAATGAGCTAGTATGCATCACATACTATCTCATTATGAAATACTTACCTTAGAACGAAGCCCCGGCACGGTCGTCTGGACAATGCTGAAGGAGCTGACATGCTCCCTCGGCGTCTCTTCTTGGTTCGGCGGCTCCGACGCTGTGAGTGGCAGGAGCCGTGATGACGCATGCGCGGGAGTTTCACTATCCGGCAAGATCCAACAAGGAGCCAGACCTTCAGAGCGCATGCGCTGCAGATGTCAGCGGCTGCATGCAGCTTGAATATCTCCTAAACCATGCAGGTTAATTGTTGATATTAATTGTACCTACAGGTAAGCCTTATTATAGGCTTACCTGTAGGTAAAAGTCATATAGCGGAGTATACTACCACTTTAATAAAGGTCCAGGACAAGACATGTCCCCCTTACAATAAATATGTATATACACACACACACACACAGATGCGTGTTTATTTTCTTATTCAAAATATGTTCGGTTTTTTACGGTTATTCATTATTTATGTATTGTTCTTTCCGGGGCAGTAATTTAAATTCTGCAGCTCTACCATTTTTGCTATGCTGACATTAAAGTAGACTGACAGTCAAAAAAAACTAAATAGTTTAAGTATAAAAAAATGGCATACTGCTCTTTGAAATCTCTTTACTGTACAGAAAACTATGATCTTACAGGTTAAAATTGGCATTTTTTTACATTAAATCCCTTGTGATTGACATCTACTTTGAAAAGACTGATGAATTATTGATCACTAGACAGAATCCTAATTACTATGAGCCTGTGTACATATGATGGTCTTAGCAGCACTTTCAAACTGCACCATGTACAAGCTCTGTTATATTAGTTGTATGTGTTATTTTCTTTCTTGTTTAAAGTCAGTACAAAAACAGCAATTTAAAAAAAAATATTTTTTTGTTTTCTTGCTAGATATATCTAAAATATTACTAAACCAATATACTTTCTTTGCCACTTCTGGACCGGAAGGTTTTACCCCCTTAATGACCAGGCCATTTTTTGCGATATGGCATTGCATTATTTTAACTGACAATTGTAGTGTCGTGCAATGGTGTACCCAAATAAAATCTATGTCCCTTTTTTCCCACAAATAGAGCTTCCTTTTGAAACTATTTGATCACCTCTGTGGTTTTTAAATTATTTGTGCTATAAGCAAACAAATGAGTAAAATTATGAGAAAAAAAATAAAATGTTTTACTTTCTGCTATAAAACACAGCCAATACATTTTTTAAAAAAAACTAATTTTTTTCATCAATTTAGGCCAATATGTATTCCCCTACATTTTATTGGTAAAAAAAAATCCCAATAAGTGTATATTGATTGGTTTGTGCAAAAGTCATGGTGTCTACAAACGATGCAATATTTTTACAGTATTTTTTTTTTTTTTACTAGTAATGGCAGTTATCAGTGATTTTTAGCGAGACTGCGACATTGCAGCAGACAAATAGGACATCTAACTGACACTTTTGACACTTTTTGGGGACCAGTGACACTAATACAGTGATCAGTGCTTAAAAAAATACACTAATGTATCTACTAATAACACTGGCAGGGAAGGGGTTAACATCAGGGGTGATCAAAGGGTTAGGGGGTGCTTACTAACTTTTGGGGGGGGGTTGCACTGATTGGGGGAAGACTGAAATCTGGGTTCCTGCTTAGAAGGAACATAAAATCTCTATCTTGTCCCCTTGCAGAATGGCGATCTCTGCCTATGTAAACAAGGCAGATTGCCGTTCTGCCTCTCCTGGGGATGACTGCGGGTGGCCGGCGGACATCAGGTCTACTTGACACAACACAGGGATGGTAGGAAATGGGTACAGGGATGGTTAGAAATTGCCAAGGAGCTGTATCCACAATCGGATTGATTCTCCAAGAAGCAAGCACATTTCAAATGTAAGTGTCTGTACCTATGCATGTGCCCAAGTTCCACTGTAAACTTTTTGCTCTCTGTTGTCACTATAAGAATTGTAGCACCCAAAAATTTTTAAACAGAAATTCAATTTTTAAACAGAATTTAAAAAAGGAAACACACATTCACAATGTAAAGATTATCTGTTTAATTTGGTCTATTTAGTCTATTGCATCTAGCTGCCATGGCAGCTGACCTTTCGGAGACATGAAATACAGTGCCTTGCAAAAGTATTCGGCCTCCTTGAACTTTGCGACCTTTTGCCACATTTCAGGCTTCAAACATAAAGATATAAAACTGTAATTTTTTGTGAAGAATCAACAACAAGTGGGACACAATCATGAAGTGGAACTAAATTTTTTGGATATTTCAAACTTTGTTAACAAATAAATAACTGAAAAATTGGGCGTGCAAAATTATTCAGCCCCTTTACTTTTAGTGCAGCAAACTCTCTCCAGAAGTTCAGTGAGGATCTCTGAATGATCCAATGTTGACCTAAATGACTAATGATGATAAATAGAATCCACCTGTGTGTAATCAAGTCTCCGTATAAATGCACCTGCACTGTGATAGTCTCAGAGGTCCGTTTAAAGCGCAGAGAGCATCGTGAAGAACAAGGAACACACCAGGCAGGTCCGAGATACTGTAAACAATGCAAATAAATATCTGGGTCCTATTCTAGCATTATGCACATTCCGCGGCACATAAACATACTCTAATACGCATGTTAAAAAACTATCTGTCCACATATCATAAATAGTTCATAATGTTCAGAATCAAAGTGTCCAATCTTTGTGCAGGAGAAACAGGTAAAGTGTGCAATCTTCCTTAGATGCAAGGCACCAGTGTTCTTAAACCAAGGATCAATAGCCTTCACCACACCTTCCGTGCTCCCCTATGAAATGGACACTTACCACATCTCACATTAATTAAAGCCTGTATGCATCAGCTGCATGAGCCCTTGCCTCCGGATACCCGGCCGTCTCCAGTGAATTTTCTTAACCAGGACACTTTCAATAGTTTCCTCCAGCACAGGGTTAGGCACCGTATCTCAGCCAAATAAGTGTAAGCAGATAACAGGAAACAAAGGATAGCGTAATATTGTTTAAACTTTATTTCCCCAATATACAACACTCCAAAGCCCCCTCAATATATCCGCTTACATTTGGTCATTTATATAAAGCTTTTCAAAATTCCTTGACGCCAAAAGGGTTGAATATAGATCTGGACCTGAACTGTTTTTTAAGCAATTATTAATTTATAATGGTTTTAGCATGATTATGCGGAAGTGGTGATTTTAATAATTTTAAGGATGCAACATTTCAATATTGCTTACTGTTAGCTTCTAATATAAGTAATTTTATTAGGATATTTATTACAAGACCTGCATAGAACCAGTGTACCTGCATTTTATAATTAATAGTTATGAGTATAACTTATTGAGTCCTACTAGAAACATGATTAATGTTTTAAATGATTTCAGATTGATTATGCGGAAGTGGTGATTTTAATAATTTTAAGGATTTAGTATTTTATTATCACCTATTGTCAATTTCTAATATAAATTATTTTTTTAGGGATATTTATTACAAGACCTGCATAGAACCAGTTTACCTGCAATTTATAATTAACAGATATTTATTTGCATTGTTTACATTATATATACATAGAGTTTCTGTTTACAGTGGCTGCTAGTGTATACCAAGGATACACATCTATTCATTTTAAATATTTAAAATGCATGATTTTAGATATTTATATTTTATCCCTAAATACTCATACATTCAATCCATGAGCGCCGGGCGGGTGGTTGTGGTTTTTTAGCTTCAGACACCTTTTTTTTGGGTCCGAGATACTGTTGTGGAGAAGTTTAAAGCCAGATTTGGATACAAAAAGATTTCCCAAGCTTTAAACATCCCAATGAGCACTGTGCAAGCGATAATATTGAAATGGAAGGAGTATCAGACCACTGCAAATCTACGAAGACCTGGCCGTCCCTCTAAATTTTAAGCTCATACAAGGAGAATACTGATCAGAGATGCAATCAAGAGGCCCATGATCACTCTGGATGAACTGCAGAGATCTACAGCTGAGGTGGGAGACTCTGTCCATAGGACAACAATCAGTGGTATACTGCACAAATCTGGCCTTTATGGAAGAGTGGCAAGAAGAAAGCCATTTCTTAAAGATATCCATAAAAAGTGTAGTTTAAAGTTTGCCACAAGCCACCTGGGAGACACACCAAACATGTGGAAGAAGGTGCTCTGGTCAGATGAAACCAAAATCAAACTTTTTGGCAACAATGCAAAACGTTATGTTTGGCGTAAAAGCAACACAGCTCATCACCCTGAACACACCATCACCACTGTCAAACATGGTGGTGGCAGCATCATGGTGTCAGGGATACCACATGCAGGCATCCAGCAAGGGTGATCAGATCAGTTGGCTGCACCAAGGAATCAGGACCCAGATGGATAAAGATGTAAATAAGTTTATTAAGCAAAATGACACACTCCAATACCAACACCAGTGACCATAAACAAGTAAACAAAATATAAATGATAACAGTACAAAACCCCAATAGAACCTAACAAACTATATACAAAAGGATGGAGCAAACAATAGCAGGACAGGACAGGGACAGGAGACAAGGAAAGCAGGGAGCCAGGTACAGGAAGCAGGGTACAGGGAACAGGATCAGAATACAGCATTCAGGATACAGGTTTCAGGATACAGGTTTCAGGATCAGACAGGGACACGGCTAGCAGAGAAAATACTGAAGCACTGAGCCTCAGTGAAGGGCGGGCTTATATTCCCTCAGCAGTCCTCAGGTGCAGCTTAATTAAAAGAACAGTCCAGCTGCTGGGAGACACCCGCTGGTGGGCCCTGGAACTGCGCCCCTCAGTTCCAGAAACAACAGTGCCACCAGCAGGTGACCCACGTAATGACACTGATCCTGACAGTTCCCCCCCTTTAAGGAGCGGCCTCCGGACGCTCCATTGTGCTTCTACCCCGAAAATCCAAAAAGGTCTCCCCTCCATGTCTGTGGGTCTTCTAGCACTCTCTAGGCCAAAGGCCTTTAACTTGCCGGAAGGCGTGCCACCAGAGTCCAGCAATTGATCATGCGCCCCACCACCAGGGTCTGGAAGCCGTCTAGGCACCCCACAGGTCAAGTTCCTGAAGAGGCGTAACATTAGGGATACACCTGCCCTCATTGCAACACACGTCCCAACACTGGGACTGAAGGCAAGCTGGACATAAAGCAGGGGAGCGCCAGCGGCATGCAGGATGTCCGGCAGTGGCACACAAGGCTGGGCAACAGACAGTGGCACATCAAACAGGGCGGCAGACCGTGGCTCAGCGGGCACTGGATCAGCAAGCACCGTAGTGGTCACCGGAACAGCGGGCACGGGATCAGCTGGCACCAGATTAGTGGGCTGAGTAAGAGACACCGGATCAGCAGGCACCGGAACAGCAGGCACTGGGTCAGCGGGCACTGGAACAGCAAGCACTGGGTCAGCAGACTGGGTAGTGGTCACCAGAACAGCGGGCACGGGATCAGCTGGCACTGGATTAGCGGGCTGAGTAAGAGACACCGGATCTGCGGGCACCAGAACAGCGGGCACTGGACCAGCAGGCTCAGTAGGAGGCACCAGATCAGCGGGCACGGGAACAGCAGGCATCAGAACAGCAGGCACTGGATCAGCAGGCTCAGTAGGAGGCACCAGATCAGTGGGCACTGGATCAGCAGGCTTAGTAGGAGGCACCAGATCAGCGGGCACTGTAACAGCAGGCACTGGATCAGCAGGCTCAGTAGGAGGCACCCGATCAGTGGGCATTGGAACAACAGGCATCATAACAGCGGGCACTGGATCAGCAGGCTCAGTAGAAGGCACCGGATCAGTGGGCACTGGATCAGCAGGCTCAGTAGGAGGCACTGGATCAGCGGGCACCGGAACAGCAGGCATCAGAACAGTGGGCACTGGATCAGCAGGCTCAGTAGGAGGCACCGGATCAGTGGGCACTGGATCAGCGGGCACTGGAACAACAGGCATCAGGACAACGGGCTCTGGATCAGCAGGCTCAGTAGGAGGCACCGGATCAGTGGGCACTGGATCAAAAGGCTCAGTAGGAGGCACCAGATCAGCGGGCACTGGATCAGCAGGCATCAGAACAGCAGGCTCAGTAGGAGGCACTGGATCAGTGGGCACTGGATCAGCGGGCACTGGAACAACAGGCATCAGAACAGCAGGCACTGGATCAGCAGGCTCAGTAGGAGGCACCAGATCAGTGGGCACTGGATCAGCAGGCTTAGTAGGAGGCACCAGATCAGCGGGCACTGTAACAGCAGGCACTGGATCAGCAGGCTCAGTAGGAGGCACCCGATCAGTGGGCATTGGAACAACAGGCATCATAACAGCGGGCACTGGATCAGCAGGCTCAGTAGAAGGCACCGGATCAGTGGGCACTGGATCAGCAGGCTCAGTAGGAGGCACTGGATCAGCGGGCACCGGAACAGCAGGCATCAGAACAGTGGGCACTGGATCAGCAGGCTCAGTAGGAGGCACCGGATCAGTGGGCACTGGATCAGCGGGCACTGGAACAACAGGCATCAGGACAACGGGTTCTGGATCAGCAGGCTCAGTAGGAGGCACCGGATCAGTGGGCACTGGATCAAAAGGCTCAGTAGGAGGCACCAGATCAGCGGGCACTGGATCAGCAGGCATCAGAACAGCAGGCTCAGTAGGAGGCACTGGATCAGTGGGCACTGGATCAGCGGGCACTGGAACAACAGGCATCAGAACAGCGGGCACTGAATCAGCAGGCTCAGTAGGAGGCACCGGATCAGTGGGCACTGGAACAACAGGCATCAGAACAGTGGGCACTGGATCAGCAGGCTCAGTAGGAGGCACCAGATCAGTGGGCACTGGATCAGCAGGCTCAGTAGGAGGCACCAGCTCAGGGGGTACTGGATCAGCAGGCTCCGTAGGAGGCACCAGATCAGTGGGCACTGGAACAGCGGGCATCAGAACAGCGGGCACTGGGACAGCAGGCTGAGAAACAGGCACCGGATCAGCAGGCTGGGTAACAGGTATAATTGTATGTGTTGGGAAAAATCTCCTTTTCTTTTTAGGTTTAGATACAGGAATCTTGCTAGTGGTTGCAGGGCTATGAATAGATTGTGAAGTAGATGGAAGTGAAATGGCAGTATTGGGAGATGGTGGAGGTGGAAAAGGAGAGACAGTTACAGAGGAGAATTTCTGAGAGGTTGCTATGGGCAACAGGGTAGTAGAGGAAGTTTTCACAGGGTTAAATGCAGGAAAAGTGCAACTCGTTAAGCCAGGATATGAACAAGCAGTGGAAAGCAAACCATACCTAACTGCAGCTGTGGTTGCTACGGGTAACGGAGAGGAGAAACTTTGAGAAAACTGGTGTCCAGAGGCAGAAGTGGATTGGTGTGAGTTAGCTGATGCTAAATTGGAAAGATCTGACCAGGTTTGCAGTAAGGCCTGAACAAAACTCAATTTACAACCCCCTTGTCTGATTAGAGAATATACAGCAGTCATGCAATCCAACAGGGCCTCTGGAGAATACACTGAATAATGTTCAATAAAATAGGGTTTATCATCTTCCAAGAGCCACACAAGAGATACCACCTGAGAGACACTAAAAGGAGGAGAATAATCATCACCACCCTTAGGGGTATTAGATAAAGCCAACTCTGCACAGAGCTGAATAAGTGGCTGAATCTCTTTGAACAAAACTCTGCCTTGGTCAATAAACGAGTGGGCCAGACGGATGCATTCCAACAACTGCTCGCTAGTGTAAGTTTTCAAAATTTGGCGACAATATTCCCTGTCTTCTGTTACAAGCAAAGAAAAATAAAAGACCTCCTCTGACTGCATCTTGCAACAACCAGAAAATTCCTAATTCCCAGGTGCAACCGATCTGATCGTTAGTGGCTTCAGTATTCTGTCAGGGATACCACATGCAGGCATCCAGCAAGGGTGATCAGATCAGTTGGCTGCACCAAGGAATCAGGACCCAGATGGATAAAGATGTAAATAAGTTTATTAAGCAAAATGACACACTCCAATACCAACACCAGTGACCATAAACAAGTAAACAAAATATAAATGATAACAGTACAAAACCCCAATAGAACCTAACAAACTATATACAAAAGGATGGAGCAAACAATAGCAGGACAGGACAGGGACAGGAGACAAGGAAAGCAGGGAGCCAGGTACAGGAAGCAGGGTACAGGGAACAGGATCAGAATACAGCATTCAGGATACAGGTTTCAGGATACAGGTTTCAGGATCAGACAGGGACACGGCTAGCAGAGAAAATACTGAAGCACTGAGCCTCAGTGAAGGGCGGGCTTATATTCCCTCAGCAGTCCTCAGGTGCAGCTTAATTAAAAGAACAGTCCAGCTGCTGGGAGACACCCGCTGGTGGGCCCTGGAACTGCGCCCCTCAGTTCCAGAAACAACAGTGCCACCAGCAGGTGACCCACGTAATGACACTGATCCTGACACATGGTTTGGGCCTGCTTTTCTTCAGCAGGGACAGGGAAGATGGTTAAAATTGATGGGAAGATGGATGGAGCCAAATACAGGACCATTCTGGAAGAAAACCTGATGGAGCCTGCAAAGGACCTGAGACTGTGACAGAGATTTGTCTTCCAACAAGACAATGATCCAAAACATGAAGCAAAATCTACAATGGAATGGTTCACAAATAAACATATCCAGGTGTTAGAATGGCCAAGTCAAAGTCCAGACCTGAATCCAATCGAGAATCTGTTGAAAGAACTGAAAACTGCTGTTCACAAACACTCTCCATCCAACCTCACTGAGCTTGAGTTGTTTTGCAAGGAGGAATGGGCAAAAATGTCAGTCTCTCGATGTGCAAAACTGATAGAGACATACCCCAAGCGACTTACAGCTGTAATCGCAGCAAAATGTGGCGCTACAAAGTATTAACTTAAGGGGGCTGAATAATTTTGCACGCCCAATTTTTCATTTTTTTGTTTGTTAAAAAAGTTTGAAATATCCAATAAATTTCGTTCCACTTCATGATTGTGTCCCACTTATTGTTGATTCTTCACAAAAAATTACAGTTTTATATCTTTATGTTTGAAGCCTGAAATGTGGCAAAAGGTCGCAAAGTTCAAGGGGGCCGAATACTTTCGCAAGGCACTGTATGAGCAAAAAGTATCTTGGAGAGCAGCACCTCTCCTGTAGCTCCAAGTGGATCTCAGTTCTGCTCTTGCCATGGCCTGATTGCCAAGGGTGTTCTCAAACTAGAACCCACCCTGTTCCCGAATAAAATGATGCAGAGCATATGTAGCTTTCACAGCCTGCATAGTGTTTTGTATTTTAAGATAAATTGGTGTGTGCAACAAACGCTAATTGTTGATCAGTATGCCGAAAGCGCATTCAACAACTCTCCTGGCCCTAGTGCAATAATTGAACACTCGTCTTTCGGTGTTCAAAGAGTTGCTTGAATAGGGTCTGAGAAGGTGTTCCCCTGGCACAAATGCTTTATAAGCCACAAAGACATACAGCATTGTAGGCCCACTAGTTCCCCACAGCGGCCTATTGGCTGGTAGTCTCAGCCTATTTTTATGCAGCAGATGTCCCAAGGGTGAGAGGTCAAATATACTAGTGTCTGCAAATTTACTTCTGCCGTAGGACCCTATATCGACATATACAAAACAGTAATTGGCATCTGCCATGGCAAAAAGCACAAACTAAAAATATTTTTTAGAGTTATAAAAGCTGCTGCCACTGGCTACTGGCTTCAGGATGTGGATATGCTTGTCATTAATACAACCCACGCAAATTGGAAAATTGCAGTGCTGCCAGAAGAGATCAGCTATCTTTGCCCATTTGTCTGGTGTAAGTTTCGGGAAGAACACATCTTTAAGAATCTCCCAAATGATGGCGCATATGTCCTGGATAACGTAGCTCGCAGTAGATTTCTCAGTCAAAGTCTAAAAATGCAGACTAGAAATTGAGTGTCCAGTTGTCAAGTATCTGAAAAAAAAAAATTATGTTTTGTAGTAAATGCTTTGGAAACCAGATCACAGAGGGCCAAGATAGTTATAACAGTCATTTGAAAAAAAGAATGGAGCGTGAAAAGTGGTTCGCTTGCAAAGTCCTTTACACCCTACACGTACGCCAAGGACCTAGAACTTTTGAAACCTTCGAGATGAGAAGGTAATTTAGGATAAGTGGTTATCTTGAATCTCAAAATACAGAGTCTCCAAATCCACAAATGGCAGAGGAGGCTTTAGAAGAGGAACAGAAGAGAGGGATGCTGCAACAGTGCTCAATTGGCCCATATCAAAGAGGAAAGGTGGCACAAAAGGAGCTGTCTGATTTTATAGGTCAAATGTCAATCTCGCAACAGTTTGCGAATACACTTGTTCTCTATTGACCAGGTGCCTGCTGGGAAGAAAATTTAAGTGAAAATTGCAGTGATGCAATGCATAAAGTCCTATATTCCAAGTACCCAACCCAGTACCCAGAGAGACATAATTATCCCACAGCAGCCAACACCAATGGACACGTATGCTCCTTATCAGAACCCTCCTTTTCAAAGTAAGTGGAGACAGAGCTAGGTTAGGTTTGAGAGTAGGGTTAGGGGTGAGAGTAGGGTTAAATTGATGTGTTCCAATTGGTAAATTGGAAAAATGAAAAAAGAAAAATGCAAAAAGCATGAGGAACCTGTGTCCAAAAATGCAGAAATCACAGCAAAAAGCACTGCAGAAACGCTCAAAAGCAACATGCATAGATGTGAATTGAGCTTGAATCTGCTTCAGTATAATGCATCAAAGTTGCTAGTAGCAAGTCTAAGTCTGAGTGCTAGTTCACACCAAATTCAGTCCAGTGCGTTTTTTTTCCTGCATGAAAAATGCATACACAGTGTTTTCCATGTATTCCAATGGCCATAGTTCACACCGGTGCGGTCAGTTCCAGTCAGTTTCCGGTGCAAAAAAAAAAAGTAGAACATGCTGCATGTTTTCTGCACAGAACTGTACTGGAATACAGCAATACGTATCAAAAAATTGCACCAAAACTGCATGTGGTGTGAACTGTAAGCAAAAACTCACCCGAAACGTATCCAGGGTGCATTTTTGTGGTGTGAACTGGCCCTAAATATAACAGCATGCTCTTAAGTAGAAAGCACCAACAAACAGTTGCTTGATATCCAAAGGTCCAATAACTGCCTCCCCTTCTTGGGGATTACACTGAACAAGACATACAGTATGATTCACTATATAAGTAAAATAATTTAAACATGCCTTAAAAATCCCTAACAGTTACTGACCTTTTAGAAATACTGTAGGATCTTGCAGCTGGGTTGGGTTGCAGCAGAGAATATGACACTCCTGCCTAAAAAAAATGTATTTCTTTAAAGCGGAGTTCCACCCTGGGAAAGTTTTTTTTTAATAAAAATACCCCCGGGACAGTCAGGGCTAGTGCATTCCACAATGGATAGCCTCTGATCTGTCCCGGGTTGCACCTACCTTTTAGAAGAAATACTTACCTTGAAAATGTATTGTCCTGCGCTGCCATCTCAGGTGTGGGCAGCTTGAAGCCAGCGCAATCCACTTCTGCGTCCTCTTCCATCTTCTTCGGTCCCACGATGCACTGCACTGCAGGTGCATTGATTCCTGGGAGCGATGATGTTCAGCTCCCAGAAATCATTGCAAGCCAGGAAGGGACGAATCGCCGTGGCCGCCGAGGGGAGGAAGAGGAAGTAAGGTGAGTATATTTTCTTCTAAACAAGGTAAGTAAAAAAAAATAAAAATTGGGTTTATCCATTTGTTTTTCAGGTGACCCGGAGCAAGAAGATGGAGGTAAGTATAAATTTAGGGTGGAACTCCGCTTTAAGGGTTTACAGCACTCTGCTCCAAATTAACCCCTTTTCATAAGCTAGTTCCTTCCTGCTTATGCTATGCATCACCCTCCTATTTACCTATATGCTTTTGTTGTTATGGTACCAGGAGTCAGGCAGTTTATATGGTAAATATATGTGGGACTTTCTAAAAGCCTGTGGATTCTGGCAGGGGTGAACTGGGCCGGGGGACAGAGTGGCGATTTCCCCCCCCGGGCCACTCTGATTCCCCGTAAAAGAACCGCTGTGCTGCCAGCTCAGAACTGCGCATGTGCAGTTCCGGAGCTGGCCGAATGCTACTGCTCGGATGGCTCCAGTGAGGGTTTAACAGGGTTGGATTAGCGGCCGAGGAGTAGTGAAAGTATGAGGTGATCCCTCCATCCGCATTTCAGCTGCGAATCAGCGATGTGTCCTACGACTGGGATGATAGCTGCACCTGTCACAGAGCTGAGAGTGTTCAATTCTTACAGAGCACAGCCCTCCCCCCTTCTCTACACAAATGGGAGAACGGATTTGCTCTGCCTCATCCTGCCCCTCTCTCCCTGTGTCCACCCACACTCAGCAGCCCATTTGCTGTTAAGGGGATGTGTGGGCAGGAAACTTTAAAGTCGGCAGCCACATCCTAAACATGAAGCCGCTGACCCAGCCAGTGAGGCTCTTTCTGGGACTGTGCAAGTGAGTGAGCTGTGACCAGACTCTCCCCTCCTCTCCCTCTCTTCCTATCTACTCTGTCTCTCCTAAATTCCTATCTCTCTTCCTTATAATGAAACCCCTTGCCTACCGGGCATTTTCATTCCCTTTCTGCCCAGGCCAATTTTCAGCTTTCAGCACTGTCACGCTTTGAATGACAATTGCTCAGACGTGCAACACTGTACCAAAATTATTTTTTTTTTTTCTGCTACATTTCTTTGGTAAAACCCGAATTAGTGTACATTAGTCTGTGTGAAAGTTATAGAGTCTACAATCATGGTATATATAATTGAAAATCGATTAGTCCTGATGTACTGACTGCCTATTTCATTTCTTGAGGCCCTAAAATGCCAAATACCACCCAAAAGACCCCTTTTGGGAATGTAGACAATCTAAGGTATTTAGTAAGAGGCAATGTTAGTTTTTTGAAGTTGTCACAATTTTTTGGGAAAATTTTTTTTTTTTTCGAGTTATCATTTTTACCTAATTATTTCCCACACACAGCATAGGCATACTTATAATTACACCCCAAAACACATTCTGCTACTGTTGATCTGATGATCACAGTAATAAGAAATCAGTAAAAGACTGTGTAAAGGTTTCATTCATAATTGGTCACAGCAATCACATGGTACCAGCAGCCTGGTACAACAAGCAGTGATCAGCTATGTCCGGTAAATAAAACAGGTCACAGATTCCACTACTGAGCACTCTAGAAAGCACACACAAGTAGGCAATGTGGAAGTACCTACAGGTAAGCGGTTCAACAAAATACCACATGCATTTTAACTGCTCACTTCAAAAGTTTGGAAATCTTTGAAATTTTTATATCCTGAATGAAAAGCTACAAAATTACAAGCAATGCACAATGAAAACCGTTTTTTATTTATTTTTTTAATATTAAAATACCACCCCCCAGCTTTGAATCAGTTCTGAAAACGCTATAACATGGCGTGACACACACCTGCCACTTGCCTAAGCTACTCCCCATCACCCTCATTTCCCTTGCATTCTCATTCTCTTCATCCATTTGCATTTTTGCTTTCATACTTTTTCCCACTGTTTCCCCCTTCGCAAGGCTGAGACAATATTAATGATCACATATCACAAACTACAATTCTAAATGGTATAAACAGCACTTCACACAAGCCTAATGACTGCAGGGCCCAACCCTCTAAACTTTCATCATGAGTGCCAATACTTTTTACAATCGATGATTCTCCAGGTAAACCCATAAAAACAACCCCGTTTCAATATTTAGTTTAGAATTAGTTTAAGCTATTATCTTCTGTATGTTTGATAGTTCCACATTGCATTGGAAGCATTTGAATAATTGTTATTTCTGACATCCTTGTAATTCAAAATATTTTTCAGACTAAAAATGATGGACACAGAAAGATACTAATACCCCTTAAAAGAGCCGATCTGTGCAAAGATATAAAATCAATCTATCTATGCACTTAATACAAATGAACACAATGAATGCTGTATTAAATTATCTTTTGTATTATACATACAATTGTTTGCTGGTGTCAAAGTGAAGATAAAACAACACTTCTACATACAGTGAAATAATCAGTGTAAAGTTACCATAGCAACTGTTCTCCATCTACTCTGAGTCATCATAACATGAAAAGAATGAATCACAGTAATTGTAGGCCACTGACCTTTGAGCAAGCAATAAATTCAGACAAACTCCATAATAGGCATAATACTCTCTCACACCCACAAATTAGTTTCCAACAAGAAGCCAATATTTTTTTTTTTTTTTTTTACACTAGGTCACACTCTTCACAAAACTTGTATAGCTAATATCAGGGTGCTAATTGGGTAAATAACAGTAATTTTCGGTTTAAAATTTATATTTACTAATTAAACTCTTTTCTCCATTTAACAACTAAGGCACGCAGAGAAATCTTGTAACAGACTGCACACCTCACATATAAAAATAAGAACCATCTTATAACCTGCCTTTTTAGTGTACATCTTTTGTGTGATTTTTTCCTACAGCTTTGTGCACTGTACAAGGTAGACACTGAAAATGTACAAATTTTCGTTTTTTTTTAAAAATATTTATTTATTTTAGGTTAGTGACCATATTGCTCTTTGGTCTGGGATCATTGCACTTGCATTGCATGTGAGAAGACTGACCATGAGCTTTAGGACCATTTCACATTGTTGTGTTTTATCAAAAATATTTCATATCTGTTTTTTTACACCAGGGTGCATTTTAAAGTTCATAAATGTCTATAAATGGTATCACATGACAATGCATTGTATGTGTGTTTTACTGCGTTGCCAGTGCATAACAACAATGGTACCATAGGCAGAACATACAGTATATACTACAATATAAATCATAGACTGGACTCAAACCCGTGGATATAATAGGCCGCTGCCCTTTTATTATAGGTATCATAAAATTATTGTATTTAAACCATAACCATAATGATTTATAAGCGCAACCAACCACACAGTTAGCTCAGCCATTAAAAGCTCGAGCTAATATTACCAAACTTACGTCCCCTTTCACTTCGAAAGGGACGAAACCTCATAATATGAGCCGTGACAAGGAGTGGGAGGGCGGGATGTTACTCTTCTTCTGATCCCCTGCTGACTGACTCTGAGTGGCATCTTCTCTTTTATAGGCAACTGCTGGTGCCAGATAGTCGTTTTTTAACAGTAGCACCAATCACAGGTAAGTACATTAACCGACAATTTTCCTTTACAGCAACTAACTGTTCCATATATGGTGGGTGGGGACATTTCATGCCACGGTTCCATATATGGTGGGTGGGGACATTTCATGCCCCTCCCCCCATTTTCATGGTACCGTAGGCAGAACATATATACAGTGCCTTGCGAAAGTATTTGGCCCCCTTAAGCTTTTTGACCTTTTGCCACATTTCAGGCTTCAAACATAAAGATATAAAACTGTAATTTTTTGTGAAGAATCAACAACACGTGGGACACAATCATGAAGTGGAATGAAATTTATTGGATATTTCAAACTTTAACAAATAAAAAACGGAAATATTGGGCGTGCAAAATTATTCAGCCCCTTTACTTTCAGTGCAGCAAACTCTCTCCAGAAGTTCAGTGAGGATCTCTGAATGATCCAATGTTGACCTAAATGACTAATGATGATAAATAGAATCCATCTGTGTGTAATCAAGTCTCCGTATAAATGCACCTGCACTGTGATAGTCTCAGAGGTCAGTTTAAAGCGCAGAGAGCATCATGAAGAACAAGGAACACACCAGGCAGGTCCGAGATACTGTTGTGGAGAAGTTTAAAGCCGGATTTGGATACAAAAAGATTTCCCAAGCTTTAAACATCCCAAGGAGCACTGTGCAAGCGATAATATTGCAATGGAAGGAGTATCAGACCACTCCAGATTTACGAAGGCCTGGCCGTCCCTCTAAACTTTCAGCTCATACAAGGAGAAGACTGATCAGAGATGCAGCCAAGAAGACCATGATCACTCTGGATGAACTGCAGAGATCTACAGCAGGGGTGGGAGACTCTGTCCATAGGACAACAATCAGTTGTATACTGCAAAAATCTGGCCTTTATGGAAGAGGGGCAAGAAGAAAGCCATTTCTTAAAGATATCCATAAAAAGTGTCGTTTAAAGTTTGCCACAAGCCAGCTGGGAGACACACCATACATGTGGAAGAAGGTGCTCTGGTCAGATGAAACCAAAATCGAACTTTTTGGCAACAATGCAAAACTTTATGTTTGGTGTAAAAGCAACACAGCTCATCACCCTGAACACACCATCCCCACTGTCAAACATGGTGGTGGCAGCATCATGGTTTCGGCCTGCTTTTCTTCAGCAGGGACAGGGAAGATGGTTAAAATTGATGGGAAGATGGATGGAGCCAAATACAGGACCATTTTGGAAGAAATCCTGATGGAGTCTGCAAAAGACCTGAGAGTGGGACGGAGATTTGTCTTCCAACAAGACAATGATCCAAAACATAAAGCAAAATCTACAATGGAATGGCTCACAAATAAACATATCCAGGTGTTAGAATGGCCAAGTCAAAGTCCAGACCTGAATCCAATCGAGAATCTGTGGAAAGAACTGAAAACTACTGTTCACAAATGCTCTCCATCCAACCTCACTGAGCTCGAGCTGTTTTGCAAGGAGGAATGGGCAAAAATTTCAGTCTCTCGATGTGCAAAACTGATAGAGACATACCCCAAGTGACTTAAAGCTGTAATCGCAGCAAAAGGTGGCGCTACAAAGTATTAACTTAAGGGGGCTGAATAATTTTGCACGCCCAATTTTTCAGTTTTTTGTTAAAAAAGTTTGAAATATCCAATAAATTTCGTTCCACTTCATGATTGTGTCCCACTTGTTGTTGATTCTTATAAAAAGACCTTGGAAATTATTGCACACTTAGGAAACAGAGAAGCCCAAACACCACATGTGAAGGGAGGCAAAACAGAAGCACTGCAGCAAGGAGCGGAAGCGCACCCATTTAACCTCGAAGGCTGCATAGGAGAAGTTTTGGTTTCAAAAGATCCCGGGCCAGTGTGCAATAATTTCCAAGGTCTTTTTATATCGGCAATCTGGTGAGTGGGGAACCGTGAGGGGCACCTTATCACTTTGCAAGCACTTTTCATTACTTGGCACTTTGGCACCTTATTTGGATCACACTAAGGACTTTTCTTCTCAAGCACTGAATATTTACTTGGACTTATTTACAATCACTTATGTGGATTTATGCACTTTATAATTTATTGGTTATTGCATATATGATCATTTCAGCACTTAGCACTTTATGTTTATGACAATTTGATATATAGCCAAATAGTATTGGAGCTAGCGTTGCATAAATTAGTTTACATCATATTCCCTAAGATTTTCTTAGCGTTTGCAGCAGCTGCACATATTTACACTTTTATACACATTTTTTCACAGATTAATCACACGTTGTGTAGCGCGGGCATAATTTGGTTTTTTTCAAAACCTGGGTGATGTTTTATGGTCACAAAGACAACACAAACACAGTATTTTCAACTGCAGTGCAACTGTGACCAAGATGATTCTCATTGTATGGGACAGGACTTGGTTGTCCCAAAACTGGTTACTGAACATACCCTTGTCCGTTTTGATGGCTAATCCTTAATTCCTATCTGGAATGGATAAACATGCTTTTCCATTTTGGTCTGTGAAAGGTAACTTAATACTATATTTGTTTGCGGTCAGGCCCATCTGTATTCGGCTCAGATGAAATTACAGAAAAGTAAAGCTCTTCCCACTTACACTTTAGGATGTGAAGTTAGTTCATTAGATTTGTGAAACGTCTTTTAATGCCCCTATGCTTCATACATGACTTGTACCCTTTATTTTGTTTTACCAGAAACAGGCCCAGTTTATGGCATCTCATTTTTGCATAGGCAACTTTTAAAGTGATTCTTGTTTTTTTTTTTTAATTTAAATAACAAACATGTTATACTTAACTGCTCTGTGCAGTGGTATGGGAGCACGCGAGCCGAGCCGTGTTCATTCATCTTTCCTTTATTGGCTCACGGATATTGAAAACAGCAGGAGGCAATGGCGCCCGCTTCTATGTCTCAGCCAATCAGGAGGAGGAGTCCCGGACAGCCATAGAATGCATTAAGATAATAAACCTTCTGCCTTTAGAACCACTTTAACCCTAATTAAATCTAACCAAAAGCTACCTCAATCTTTCTCCTAACCAATCCATGGATTATTCTTAAGCCCCGTACACACGCAACAAATTTCCGCCGACCGGTCGTCCGTCTTTTGTCCAGAGTGGTGTTTTGTTGGTTGGAATGTGCTCTAGACTGCCCTGGAATTTTGTCGACCGACAAAAAATGACGTCACTATGTCCGACACTACAAAAGAGGAAGTGAGTTTTTGGCCGTGACCCTTCTGGGCATCTCGCGCTGATTTCGGTAGCATTTGATTGGTTAAAGACATTTCGCTAGTTTCCGAGACATCGTTCGAGAAGCAATTATGGAGACCGAGGATTCTACTCTTGCTGTTGTTGGGCTGGGAGTTATGGCTCTAAGCCGAGTTCTTTGCAAGAGGAAGAAAAAGCGGACCTCCTGGACCAAAAATTGGTTGCTCAACCGTGAACAATTTTCCCACATGTCCTTGCTGAGGGAGCTCCAGGAAAATAATCCTGATGACTTCAGGAATTATTTGAGGATGACAGATCCAATTTTTCACCGTCTTCTTGCCCTGGTGTCCCCCTATATTCTGAAGCAGGATACATGTATGCGGGTTGCAATTACTCCTGAGCAAAAGCTAATTGCAACTTTGAGATATCTTACAACAGGGAGAAGCCTGCAGAATCTCAAGTTCACCACAGGCATCTCCCCCCAAGCTCTTCTAGTCATCATCCCTGAGACCTGCTCTGCTATCATTAAAGTCTTGCAGAAGGACTATATCAAGGTATGTTTCTTATTTTTATATTACATTCCATGTATTTGTCATGTCATCCTAATTTAGATTATTTTGGATGTACATCAAATTACAGATGTCATTATTTTGTAACTACCCTCTGGCCGCATGCACATAGTAGTAAAGCTTTATATTTTCCTGACAATTATTTAAAATGACCCAGTAACCACCCCAGCATTCTCTTCTATGTGTCCCTAAACGCATAGCCTGTTAACAGTATATTGTATCTGTGTCATTTTTGGACTTTCCCAGAACCAATTATTCCTTTAGAAATGTTTTTGTACATAGTTTATGAGGTTTATTAAAGACATCAGTCCATCCATCAAACATATGATTGTGTATGTTTAATTTCTGATGTAAAAACGTTCAGTGGGCACAAGCCCTTAATGATGTTTACATTTTTATCCACCCATGCTAAATGTAAAAGTCAACATATACCAAAGCTGTAGCTCGTGAATTACAATATTATGACATTAGGAGGTGAAAAATAAATGTATGTAGATGTCATACCCCAAAATGCTAAAGATTCCCTTCATGTTGTTATCTTAAAGTTGCATAAGCATTTTACTGACAAATGTGTGTGTAATAATGTGATGTGCACAAGCACTAATTGTATTTAAAATTTTTCCCCACAGTTTCCGTCCAACGCAGAGCAGTGGCAGGAAATTGCTGGCCAATTCCAGGAGCAGTGGAATTTTCCCAATTGTGGGGTTGCTATTGATGGCAAGCATGTCCGCATTGTTCCACCACCAAATTCAGGCTCATATTTCTACAACTACAAAGGTTTTTTTAGCATTGTCATGCTAGCAATTGTCAATGCTAATTATGAGTTTTTGGACATTGGGAAGAATGGCCGCAATTCAGATGGGGGAGTCATTGACCAAACAGAGTTTGCTCGTCGGCTTCAAAATGGCACTCTCAACTTGCCATCCAGGGAGCAAACAATTGAGGGTCTCAGTTTCGTTTTTGTGGCTCATGATGCGTTTGCACTTGGGGAGCATCTTATGAAGCCCTTCCCTCTGAGGAACCTCCCCCCCGAGCAAAGGATCTTCAACTACCGCTTATCCCGTGCTAGAAGAGTGGTGGAGAATGCCTTCGGGATAATGTGGAATAGGTTTCAAATTTCATCCATCTGGCACTATACAAAATTGATAATGTGGTCCTGTGTTGCTGCATTTTGCATAATTATTCGCGCAGGCATGCAGAGACATATGTCAGTTTGCAGCCAGTTGAGAGTGACCCTGCCATGCCAGGGCCGAGTGTAGAGGCAGAACCACGTGTGCCAGTGGATCCAATGACATCAATGGAAGTAGCCCGTTCTGGCTTGCCATCCACAAGTGCCCGTGATATTAGACAACAATATGTTGAATATTTTGTGGGGAGAGGGGCCGTTTCTTGGCAGCAATTCCTGCCCGTATACAGTATAATTTGGATCAATATAATCTTATTTGTGCAATTAAAAAATCTTGCATTTATTCTGGAGTGTGTATTTTAATTTTTTGGGTACATCTCCAAATCAACATGTTTTTTGTTCATCATGTGTTATATATGTGTGACTTTTGAAGGGTTAATACATTCATCAGTGTGTTTATCTACTGTTGTCTCTCCCCAGCTGTTCAAATGCGATTTTGGACATGTGTGTTTGGTTCACCAGTGGCCAAAATACCTGGGCCTTCAGCACTCCTGTTAATTTCTAAAAGCCCTCTCACATTGTAAAGTAGGTCACACCCAAGGTCCACCCAATGTCACCTTACATTGGTGGTCATTGGCCAGAAGGTCCCCATACTATTTATTTTTATTAATACATTAGTGTAATAACAACTTACCTCCACCTGTTATGTTGTGTTAATTTATGACATCCTTCTCACTGCCCACCAATATAAGGAGATGTCAGTGCTATGTGAAACTTGCTCAGTGTAGAGATATAAGTGTTATATATAGGTAATGTAAAGTGAAATGGACAAACGAAGCTGCGATACACTATATATTACACTGATCTCCGTACACTGAATGCTAGTACCCATCTCAATACCATATAGAATCCTAGGAGTGCTAGTCCTTTAAATAGAACCTGTATATGTGTAGACTGATTGCCACTCAGTCCACAGATATCATTGTGCACTCAGTGTACTAGTGAATATCACTTGTTAGATGGCCACTGGTCCAGAAGGAACAATCATTCTGGCAGGCTGATAATTATACACACAAACTAAAATGCTTTAATTAAAATTCAACTATGTGGACAGGGCAGCCATCATACATTTTGTGCCACCTTACATAGCTTTAGACCTGCCCCCCCCCCCCCCACGGCAAGCCAAATAAATATTCTAACACACATTGTTGAGTATAAACATTTTTTAATAAAACACATTCACAGGGTTAGGGTTAGGGTAAGGGTTAGGGTGTTGTAAAGTGCTTCATATGCATAGGAGCCCTGTATAAAACATTAAAAAACATTTTTAAACTTTGGGACACCTTTTGCAGATGATCAGGTATTGGCCAAAAAATAGGCCATTAAATTTTGTAATAACATCGGGAAAAAAAAATATCCCAATTAAAACCAAAAACAAATAAAACTAAATAATATTAAAATGTAGCTAGCAGGTCAACAAAGTCGCGCATTTTGGTTTGTAATGCTGTAGCAGCCTCCTTATTTTTTTCGAGTTCAGAGCAACACTGCAAAGCCTCAACCGTCATCCTGGCTATTGTACAACTAGGAAGAACATGACCTGTTAATAAAAAAATATATATTAAGTACATGCCAAGCAACTAGATGAGGTCATAATATCTAAACATTTGGGGTCAAGTTCATCATAAACTAATTAATAGTTAGTACCTACCCTGTGCATTGTTGTGTGTAACCTGCTTGCACTTATGACACCTATACTACTATGAAAGTACACAGTGCAAACATTATGTTCTCTTTACGCTGGTGTCTGTGGCTCATAAACGATTCCACCTGTTGACACAAACAGCTCACTACACCTCTTCCTCCCCCATGGTAATGCACTTTATACTATGTACATTAGCACTGTATGGTTTCACACCTTGCTAATGTAGCAAACAGGTAGTTCCTTTGAAGCATTACATCAAATACACCAAATGAGAAATACACTAGAAACAACATTAGAATAATACTTACTTGGGCACAAAACTGGCTCCCCAACACTTGGTTCTTTTTCCAGATTTTTGGGAGACGCACTCTGAATGATGGCAGGGGATCTTGGATCAAAGATTTCCACATCTGATCCGGCTGGAGGTTGCAGATCCCATGGCTCAAATGAGGGAACCTCGGGGACATCTGGAATGTCCATTTTGTCTGAAATACAACAATAGAAAGTTAAACAATCATCCCAAAATCACATATTTTTCGTCTCCCATTTATAAACATTATGTGCCTACCAACCTTGATGTTGCTGTGGCGGTATGCTTATTTGCTGCACACTTGACTCCACCATGCTGCACTCTGGACTACTTGCCATTTCCTCCCCAGTGGTCACAGAGTGTTTTGTTGGTTCATTTTCTACATAATAAAAATGTTGCATGTCAGAAAATTCACAGGAGGGAATTTTGCTATGACATGGTGCACTGCTTGACAG
This sequence comes from Pelophylax lessonae, assembly GCF_965119305.1. NCBI lineage: Eukaryota > Metazoa > Chordata > Amphibia > Anura > Ranidae > Pelophylax > Pelophylax lessonae. Next base: position 270,891,142 of record NC_138772.1, on the reverse strand, counting down.
CTATTTTCACATAAAATATTCAGACATGTACATGGTTACCTCCTAAAAAAGTAGGGACATTAATGATTGACTCAGCATAGGAAACAATTACCTTTTTGGGAATGTGTCACAGCATCAGGGCCCATGTCTTCATTTTGTTCATCCAATGTGGATGGAGCAGCCACTGTAGATTCCCTTCTCCTCATATTTTGTCTTTCTTTTAATTTCATTTTTCGTTTTTTCCCTATTTAAAGGTGAAAAAAAGAATACGGAACAAATATGAGTTTGTTAAGAAAATTCTTTGCAATAATATGCATATATAGTTTAGTGTGGATTCCTGTCTTTTAATGTAATATACAAATAAATCATCAATATATCAATAAAATCAATACATGCCAAAAAAATATAAAAAGTCAAGTTTTCATATACATTAGTATCTATACATTTCTATACAACATACACCAAATATATCCAATACATATTGCTTAAACACAACTATTGCTTACTTTTTTGCAGGATATGATGGATGTGACCTAGCTGTTCTTGCTCCCGATGTTTCAGATCTGACCATCTTTTTCTGATTTGGTCCTTTGATCGATCCACCCCATAAATCTTCTTTAAAGATTATATCACCTTATCAAGAATTCTGTCTTTCCTGGAGTTGGGCCTTTCATAATTCTCCAGCTTGCCATCATAATTGTTTTTTTCTAGTATGGCCACCATCTCCACCATCTCACCCTTGCTCATAGGTGTGGCTTTGGTTTTTTTCTGAGCCCAACCACTACGGCCTTCACTGGAACTCCGCGATTTCGCCATCTCCTCCACGAATCTTCCGCCGACTCACGTGTGTGTGTGTCGCATGCAGCTTAATATTCGGCACGTACACGCCCCTGCGTTAGCGCACCACTGGAGGCGGAGTTGACGCATGCGCTGTATGTAAAGGACGTCAGATCGTTTGCTCGCCGATTCGCCATCGGACAGATCTTTTCCAGGAGCACGATCGATCGGCAAACCACGATTCTTCCGAACAACCAAAGGTACGACTTTTGATTCCAAAGCGGGTGTTTTGGGCCCTATACAGCTTATATTGGGCCTATCTTTATTATGTGATTAAATGCATGATCCTTGACTATGTTTTGTGTTGTGCTGTGTCTTGCAGGCATATACATAATAATGGTAGACAAGTTTACCTCACCAGACTTTTTGCCTCTATTCATTGAGGAATACCGTGAATTGCCTTGTTTGTGGAAGGTCAAGCGTAGGGATTACTCTAACAAACAACTGAAAAATGAGGCATATCAAAAATTGGCATATTTATGCAAGCCTATTTGCCATAATGCTGACATCAGTTATGTCAAGGGCAAAATCGGAAACCTCTGCAGCACCTATAAAAAGGGAGCTGAACAAGATCCAAAAATCGGAGAAGTCAGGAGCTGGTACCGACGAAATATATATACCAAGGCTCTGGTATTTTGAGAGCCTGTGGTTCCTGACGGAACAATCCGAATCCAGGCCATCCCTGTCGACTCTCCCTTCCACTTCGGCAGAGGGCTCATGTGGTGCAAGCCAGTTGGAAGATTTCCTGGAGCCAAGCTTGACACAGGTATAGCATTTAACAATATATTGTCTGCAATAAAGATAATGATGCAATAAAAATATTATCAAGCCAATAATTCACCCTTAATGTAAAGTCTGTTATTTGGTTCAAATAATCAAACAAACATGAGTTTTTATATACCACTATAACATTATAATAATTTGTTAATATCATCAACAGGAAAGTGTCAATGTGGAGGAGCCAAGTGGAAGCCAGGCGTTATCGGAGCTGTCTGTATCCACCCAACCTCCACAAAAACGCAGGAAAAAAACAAAAAATTTGGAGGAGGCCACTACTTCGTTCCTCCAACAGGCCTGTAAAGCCCTGCAGAGAAAGCCAGATGAGGCTGACTCATTTGACTCTCTCACTGCAAACAAATTGCGCCTAATGAGTGAGCAGCAGCGCCAAGGGCAGAGGTACTTGTCCTACAGGTGCTCAATAAAAGGGTCTGTGGAGAAATCCATTGGCACACGCACCTGTCTGACTACCAACCACCCCCTCCACCTCCACCTCCACCACAACAACCACAGCCACCACCTCCACCACAGCCACAACAGCCACATGGCAGTCAGTGGCAATATGCCCCTGATCCCCACCTACCCCCATGATCACATGACTACAGTTATTCACAATTATAAATGAAAAGAATTTATAATATGTTTTTTTCTGTTACCCCTTATTATTTATTTATACGTTATATGAGGAGGGAATGCCCTTTTTTTCTGTTATATTTTGAATAAGGAGAGCATCTCTATATTTATGTTTGAATATCTTTATTTCTAAATTAAAGAAAATGTTAAAAAACTACTTGCCTATCTTTATTTTTTAAAATTTAGCATATTGGGAGTAGGCAGCAATATATGTTTTATACATTAATGAAAAGATTAAGAAAGGGACACATCAATAGTTTGATATTTTCCATTCATAAACCAAAGAGAATGGTGAAGTGTTTTAACAATTTTTAACAAAAAAAAACATGCAACATATAGAATAGCAAAATCATTATCATCATCATAACAGAACACATGCCTCTTTAATTGTATAAAGTATAGAATTATGAGCAGCAGCTTCCTTCTTCTCACATTAACCAAGATGAGCATGTGCTCCGCATTTTAATTTTTTTTTTTCCTGCCGCGAGACGAAAGTTCTTTCTTGATACAATGGCTAGTTTTCTTGAGAAAATTCTTCCGGGTCGTTATTTGCTTCCGATCATGCGTGTTCCGATTTTTCGATTTTTGTCTGACGAAATCTGTACTGACTGAAGGAAAATCGGACTTTGTGTTGGTTGTCGGAAGCATCATACTAACAAGCCGAAAATTGGACGAAAATTCCCGGCCGAATTTCGACTCGTGTGTACGGGGCTTTAAGCCCTGTACACACGATCAGATTATCGAACGATCTGTTGTCCGTTTTTTGTGGCATGCTAGTCTGATGTGGAAAGTGAAGAGCTTATTTTCATACGAATTTTCCGTACGACAGAATTCTACTTCAGAAGTGATGTCATGTGTTGGATTGCTTTGTATGTGTTCTTTCGTCTCTGAGCATACCTAGTCTTGCGCTTAAGATTTTTTTCCGTCGAAATCTGTACTAATGAGAAGAAAATCGGACGTTGTATTACGGACAACAAAAATTTTATAGCCTGCACATCAGGATTTTGTCAGCCGAAAAAGTGGGAGTTGGCTGACGAAAGCACCATACTAACAATCCGAAAATCGGCAGATCGGTCGTCGAACGAAATTTCCCTTCAGATTTTCTTATCGTGTGTACGGGCCTTAAGTCATATGACAAACATACCCGCAAATAAATACGAAATACTCCACCTGAACACAGCCAAAAGTTTAACCACTTTAGCCCCAGAAGATTTGGCTTCTTGAACATATTAGCAGTTCTACAAGTATCACCTTTCTAGACCTTAATTTAGAAGTATCTAACAACTCCTTGGTTACAAGGACTCACTTCAAAAAAACGGACAGAAATAGCTTTATTCCCAAAGATAGCTGTCACCACCAGGCTTGGCTTACGGGTGTACCTAAAAGTCAATTTTTACGCTTAAAACGTAACTGTACACACCACAGGGATTTCATAAGACAGGCCTCAGATTTAAGAAATAAATTCATTGATAGAGGTTATGATGAACAATCCCTTGATAACACCCTTAGTGAGGTAATTAATATGGATAGAAACACCCTATTGGTTCCCAAGAGGCGTGATGTCTTGGAACAGAACAAATTCAAAGACATATTTCTAACAACTTTTTCAACCCAACATTACCTCATCAAAAAAATCCTTAAAAGACATTGGCCTGTGCTAAAAAACTATCGCATTCTGGGTCCAACCTTACCAGATCAACCTGTGGTAGTTTACAGAGGTGTCCCATCCTTGAGACATCAAATAGCCCAGAATGTAATAGAAATCCCAAGAAAACCCACATTCTTTGCTGAATTAAAAGGATACTATCCGTGCCGCAGATGTAACATCTGCGCTATAAATAGCTTTAAAGGAAGAAAGATTGAAAAGTTTCTTTCCACACAGACAGGAAGGGAATATTCAATCAATTCCTTTATCACCTGCAGCACAAAAAATGTTGTATACATGCTACAATGTAAATGTGGGAAACAGTATGTTGGCCGTACTACCAGGGCCCTGCAGGTTCGCCTTGGCGAACACGTTGGTAATATAAGAAAGGGTTTCCCTGGACACAACGTGTCCAAACATTATAGCTTATGCCATCATAAGAACCCTAAACATACCTTTTTCACAGCAATTGACAAAAATACTCCTCATTGGAGAGGCTCCAATGTCAAGAGAGAAATCTCAAGGGCCGAAACACGATGGATTTATTGTCTCAAGTCTTACGTGCCATTCGGCCTAAATGTTGAATGGGACGTAAACAGCTTTATTAATAATAGCTAATATGACTTTTTTATTTTCCTTTGTTTTTATCTGTTTTTTTAATAAAAAAAATGTTTTATTAATCTTTTATTGATTTTATGTGATAATAATATATGGTGATATGACGGAATACATTACTGATAATATGATTGATGTAAGGAACGAACATCTCCAGGCTATAATTCCAAATTATATCTTTGATACCATTTGTATCTGTATGAGATCGGGACTAAGCACCTCGTTTGTTTTTTCTCAGAATTAATTTTTCTTATAAGATTCACTAGTTTGCATAATTATTTTTATCCACTAGATGGCGTTGTGCACAATTTATTTCCTACACATTTTTTCACTATTTTTTATATACTATTAATTTAGTCACATTATTATTTATGTTACCCCATAAACATATGAATATCAATTGGTAACTTGGTCGATATCTATCCATTGTAATAAATAAACTGCAGTGGATAAAATAGTCCTGGAGACGCTGAAAAGTTCTTCCTCTTTTCATTATCACTGACATCATTTCTGCTCTCACTCATGTAATGCTGAGTGTTTTTACTTCCGCCCTCCTTCATGTGATGTATTTCCGCCCTCACAAGAAGCCATCCAGGGTGCTCACTTCCGCCCTCCCTTACAGATATCCTGGAGACATGCGCGGCCCCGCCCGCCTTATAAATACGGGGTATATAGGCGTGGAGTCACGTCTGATGGTCACACCCCTGATGACGCTAACCTATAGCGAAACCGGTCGGGTGACCCAGACGTGACGAGACCACGCCCCCAACAAGCCGGCTACCTAGATACTAACAGCGAGGGAGATGTTCGTTCGTTTCCAGCGTACCTGTAACCTTTAGATGCCTTGAATTCACATCGCAAATGTGAGTGGTTTTATCTGCTTTTTACTTTTAAATAAATGCCTTGTATACGGAGTTACACTATGTCCCTGTCGTAATTTGTTTCCCACTATGTGGACATCGCCATTGAGAGTTTAAAGGAGACATCCTGTGGCCATCCTTGGCATTGCACTTAAGCTTTCTGTGGTCTACTCATTAGCTTGAGAGACCTACCCGTTCTGGTAAGCAGCCATCTGATTTTCCCTGGGTGATTTACACGTTGGTGTCTATTATATTTTTACAAGGAATTGCGTGGATGCACTCTTTGGGATCTTGTGGCACACCTTCTTGGATTTTCTCCTAATTTTTGCATGGACTAATTTTTCACTTTATTATATTTTACACTGGATGATTTATGATTTATGTGATTATTGATATACATTGGTGAAATTCACATTTTTAAGGAATACTGATTAATTTCTGGTTACCTTATCCTGACACACATACAGAGTGATATATTTATTTTCTGTATTATATATTTTTTGTATTTTTTTGGTGATTTCATTAGTCACTATTTTCTAGCGCAGCACATTTTCGTTTAATATTCTTAATGACCAGGCCACTTTTTTCAACTTGGCACTGCGCGAATTTAACTGACAATTGCGCGGTCATGCAGTGCTGTACCCAAACAAAATCTACGTCCTTTTTTTCCCACAGAAATAGAAATAGACTCCCTCAAGAGCTGCTTCTGGCCTGCTCAGTAGATTGTAAAACAAAATCTTTATCGTGGATCTTTATCTTGGAATCTTTATTAAATGCACAAAATATAACTGGATACTAATATAGGTAAAGTTGATCCAGGGAATATCCAATTGCCTTTTGGGGAATCAGGAAGGAATATTCTTCCCCACTGGTGCAAATTGAATCATGCTGTATTGTTTTTTTTTTTTTTTTGCCTTCCTCTGGATCGACTGTGTGTATAAGGAGCTTTTTGATTTGCGTGTGGTTTTTTTTCTGTGTGCGAACTGGATGGTCTTTTTTTAACCAGATTAAGGGCTCTTTCACACGGGCGTTCCTTTTTTTTTGCCCGATCAGGTCCTTTTTTTTTTTTTTGTAACGGACACGGATGACACTTGTGTCATCCGGTCCGTATGTCCGTTTTACATCCCATCCGTTTGCGGATGAAAAACTGACATAATGCATGTCTATGTAAATACGGATGTCTGCGGATGACACCACTGACATCCGTTTTTGCTTCCGTTCCGTTTTTTGAAAGGAAGAAAAAATAGGGTTCTCCTCCGTTCAAAAAAACTGAACTGAACTGAACTGACAAAAAATGGATGTCAGAGGATGATCATCCGATGACATCCGTATTTACATAGAGATACATTATGTCAGTTTTTCATCCGCAAACGGATGGGATGAAAAACGGACATACGGAACGCCCGTGTGAAAGAGCCCTTACTATGTAACTATGGGGGGAGATTTACTAAAACTTGTGCACACAAAATCTGGTGCAGCTCTGCATAGTAACCAGTAATCAGCTTCTAGGTTTTATTTGCAAAGCTTAAGGCCCCTTTCACACATACAGTCCGTTCAGTTCATCAGTTCAGTCACGTCAAATGTATCAGTTTTTCATCTGTTTTTCATCCGTTTTTCATCCGTTTTTCATCAGTTGTTATCCGTTTTTCATCCGTTTTTCATCCTTTGTCGTCTGTTTTTCATCCGTTGTCATCAGTTGACATCAGTTTTTCATCCGTTGTCATCCGTTGTCATCCGTTGTCATCAGTTGACATCAGTTTTTCATCCGTTGTCATCAGTTGACATCAGTTTTTCATCGGTTGTCATCCGTTTTTCGTCCGACCTGTTTTTTTTTGACGGATAAAAAATAGGGCATTCATCCGTTCAAAAAAACGGACATTGACGGAAGTGGATGAAAACGGATGTTAACTGATGATCATCAGTTGTCATCCGTTTTTACATAGAGATGCATTGATGTCCGTTTTTCATCCGTCAACGGATGGATGAAAAACGGACAAACGGACAGCATGTGTGAAAGGGGCCTAATTGATCAAGCTGAAGTTAGAATGCACATTTGCAGCACATTCTGTGTGCACCAGTTTTGGTAAATCTCCGCCTATGCAATGCTCCGAACGATCCTTGATTTTTAGGGACTGTCCCTGATTTGGTCCCTCTTTCCTCCTCATTTGTCCCTCATCTTCGTCAGATCTATATAGTTGTATATAAAAAGCACTATTTATCTTTTAAAAAGTGTTTCACAGTGCTAAACCTTTCATCCAATTTCACAATTGCTGCATTTTTAAATGTCAAAAGCCGGTAATAATAGTGGTAAAAAAAAAAAAAAAAACTTTTTTTTTTGTACAATTCTTCTTTAAGGGGGCGTGGCATGGGGTGTGTTCTTTGCCTACATAGTTTTGCTAAAAGGTGTCCCTTGTTCCCCATCTCAAAAAGTTGGTAGGAATGCTTATGTAACTATATAAAAAACATACTTGAACCTAGTAACTCTGGTCTCGTCAGACATTTTGCAGCCTGAGTGAAGCTCAGACTCTTTATGTCAGGGGTATTGAATTTAAACTCAAGGAGTTCAAGTCACTAAAATTTTCTTTTGGCCGAGGTCCGAATCCCAAGTGTATGCCATGAAAGATTGTACATGTCTACTTTCTTTTTCTTAGCGCAAGCCACACTCTCTGGCACTTTTGTTACTGTTTCCTCCACACACTCTGGTAATGCTCTGGAAATATAAATTGGATTTTCCCCCTTACATCATGTGCCCCTACCAGAGTAATTCATTACATTGGGTGCCCCTCTCAGACTACCCCCTTAAATCAGTTGCCACTGTCAGAGTACCCCCTTATATCAGATGTCCCCATCAGAGTGGCCTCTTAAGTAATGTGTTCCGATCAGAGTGTCTTCTTAAGTAATGTGTTCCCAACAGAGTGCCACCTTACAACAGGTATTACCATCACAGTGCCAGAAGCCCCCCTTACATCTGGTGTCTCCCATCAATGTGCCCCCCCTTACATAATTTGTCCCCAACAGAGTGCCCCATTATATAGGGTTCCCCCATCACAGTGCCCTGTTACATAGGGTGTCCTCATCAGAGTGCCCCCTTGCATTAGGTGTCCCTATCAGAGTGCCTCCTTACATTAGGTGTCCCCATCAGAGTGCCTCTTTACATCAGGTGTCCCCATTACATCAGGTGTGCCCATCAGAGTGCCCTTTAGATGAGGTGTCCCCCATCACAGTGCCACCCTACATCAGGCATTCCAATTAGAGTGCCCCCTTACATCAGATATTCCCATCAGTGTGACCCTTAACATAAAGGTGTACGTTTAGTAACCGGTGTTAATTCTTGCATTATCACCATTCTCCTAACACGTTCTAACACCGCCAATTTTAACACCGGCTGTGAGGCTGTTTAGTAAACTGTGTTGTGTTGACTCCAGCTCTGTGATAAGCGGTGTTAGCTAGCAGCGTGTTAGCACCGTGTTAGAGAGTGGGGAAGGTTTAACTAGCTGCACAGCAGCCATCCTGTGTGAGAAAACCTATGATCCACAGTAAGGGAACATTGAATGTTTCTCAGAGCAGAGTTGAAAAATAAAAAATAAACACATGTAAAAGCACATACACACCCTGACTAATATTCTAAAATATAAATTTACATATATTATATTTTTAAAACTACTATTCCTCCACCATCCTCCACCCTAAAGGATCATAAGTTAATCCTTAGAACTGAGTTATAGGGTTAAAATATAGCCAATAAAAAAAAAAAAAAAACACATTTTAAACCTATACACACCTTTATTAAAATAAGATTTTTTTTTTAATATTACCCTGCCATCCCTTCCACCTTAGCTAACTGCATTCATTTCCAGACACATTATTTTTTCTCTTTTAGGGCTGGTTCACACGATGCCCACACATGAATCGCACAGAAAGATACTGTGCATTCCTATGCGATTAAGACTGCATGCGATTGTACTCCATTTGCGATTTGCAGTGGGTGTCAATAGAAAGTTAATGACACCCCAAATGAAGGTTGCAAACGCATTGCATTTTCGCACACCCGCCCGCACTGGACTGCATGGTACAAAAGATCTGATTACAGTGCGCTTTAAAAAGTAGTGAATGCACTACTTTTGGTGCAGCGTGGTGCGATTTTAGCCCATTCAAAACAAATTGGCTGAAATGGCACTGCATAGAACCACAATTAAATCGCACAGGAATGCACAGCTCATTTCTGTGCGATGCATGTGTAGGCATAGTATGAACCGGCCCTGAATGGGCTAAAATCGCACTACGCTGCACCAAAAGTAGTGCATGCACTACTTTTTAAACCGCACTGTAACCAGGTCGCATGGTACCAAAGTACTGTGCGATCCAGTGCGGGCAAACGCACTGCATTTCCAACGTGCATTTGGGGAGTCATTACCTTTCTATTGACACCCACTGCAGATCACAAATGGAATGAATTTTGCATGCCTTCTGATCGCACAGGAACTCACAGTGGATTTCTGTGTGATTCATGTGCTGGCATGGTGTGAATCGGCCCTTAGAAAAAGTACATATCAATCCTACGTGTCAGCTGCCAAGCATCACACATGCTAAGGCATACATTAATTTTTTTTTTTTTTTTCAACCACCGGGTTAAACAAAAAAAGGACTTCATTCACCAATTCACACATTCCATTTATGTGGACGGGGGAATCATTTCCACTGAGCTATTGTGTTCTGACCACAGGGATACTTCCCCTCTGTCAGAATACTGATCAGTACTTTAGGCTATAGCTGGCAGCACTAACTGATCGGGGAAAACCCTGACAAGCTGGTTGTACAGAAGTCCATCTACCACTCAACTTCTGTACAACCAGCCTGCCCATACATTGATGGAATTTCAGTTGGTCCGTGCTGAACCAGCCAAATTTCCGTCCATGTATGACTGGCTTAAGATAGCGGTCTCATGCAGTAAGAAATATGCACCTCTCTGTCATTGAGGTCTACTGCTCTCCTTTCTCAGCCCAGAGGTCCACTCTGCTCTGACATTATATATGCATGATATGTGAATGCTGCAGACACAGAGTTCTAGATGAACACATACCCTGCAGTCTACAATAGTGTTGTCCTGAAGCACTCACTGACCACAATGAGCAGTGAAATTCCTCTTCTACACTGAAAAAAAGGCCTTAACACCTGGTCTGACTAGGTGTTAAATTCAGGAGATTTAACACCAAGTTTACACTGCTTTTAGGACTCTTCTGAGCTAACACGGGTTACTAAACAGGTACATTCCTATACTAACACTGTAGTTATCACAGAGACAACACCGTAAGGTGAAGAGATGTGATATTTGGTTCCTACCTTAGTTAACACGGTTTACTAGACACATCTTAGGAAATTATCACCTTGATTCTCTGTGATAAAGCTTAACACCACTTAACACCCATTTAACACCGGTTACTAAACGTACACCTATATGTGCCCATTAGTGTGACCCTTAACATAAAATAAGGGGCATGCTAATGGGCACATTTTATTTTAAGGGTCACTCCGAATGGCACAAAAAATGTGCCCATCAGTGTGCCTCTTAAAGAGGTTGTAAACCCTCTTGTATAACTTTTACCTATAGGTAAGCCTATATTAAGGCTTACCTATAGGTGCTATAAATATCTCCCAAACTTGCACCGTTTAGGAGATATTTACAGCGCAAACTGCCGATGACGTCATCGGCGCAGGCGCTCTGAGGGAATGGCCACCCGTGCCGTTCCTTCAGAGCTCAGTGCCGTGAACGGCGGCTCCCGCGCGCATGCGCGGGAGTGATGTAATCGCGCCTCCGGCCAATCAGATGGCCGGAGGATGCGAACCCGGAAGCGGGATGGCAGGACATGTCGCCGTCCTGTTGCTGAGGTGGCGGCACGGCGGGGGCTTCGTTTTAAGGTAAGTACTACATAATGAGCTAGTATGCGATGCATACTAGCTCATTATGCCTTTCTCTTTACAGGGCTTTTTTTTCTCGGTTTTTTTTTTTACTTTAATTCCTCTTTAACAAAATGTGTCCATCAGTGAGCCCCATAACTTAAAATGTGCCCATCAGCATGCCCCTTATTTTATGTAAAGGGGCATGCTGATTAGAACATTTTATGCTAAGGGGCACTCTGATGGGCACATTTTATGTTAAGTGGCACGTTGATGGGCACATTTTATGTTAAGGGGTACACTAACGGGCACAACAAAATGTGCCCCTTAACAAATTATGCACATTTTATGTTAAGGGGTATGCCAACGAGCACATCAGCGTGCCCCTTAACAAATTATGCCCATCAACAGTCCCCTTAAGAGAAAACATGCCCCACATACCTAAAGGGCAGGAGTCAGCACAGGTGGCAAGCTGCTAGGAGCAGAAGCTGCAAGGTATCATACCTCGCAAGGAGTGAGCTGGGAGCGAGAGCCACAGTCAGCAGCAGGAGGCAGGGCACGCACGTGACACCACTGGTTGCTGGGACAACCACGGTCCCAGCATCCAATGACTGCTAAAATGTGGCACTACACTGGCGGCCTGACGGTCCAAACAGGATCGTCGCTCAGTCCATGTTCGGACTGTGGGTCGCCATTCGTTGACAGCTGTTTTAAGGATCTTAAGAAGTTGTTTTAACTTGTTATGTGTGTTAGAAGGGGGATATACCAACTCCCCTTCTTGTATGTATCCTTATCTTTGTCTAACTTGGATGAAAAGGGCCCCACACTACTCTATCAACAAGTCCTAAAAGTAAACTCAGAAACCAAGGTACAATTGTAAGTACTTACTATGCATGGTCTATGACCCTAAGCCCTGGTTCACACTGATGCGTGAACAAATTGTATGGCTCAAATTGCACTGCACAGTCATCGCATGTGACGTGCACAGGAATGCGGTGTGATTCCTGTGCGAATCACATCCGGTGTTTTCCACGCACCAGTGTCAACCTAGGCTAAGGCCTAGTACACACAATGAGATTATCGGACAAATGATCGTCTGTTTTTTTCTTTTTTTTTGCATGCTAGTCTTCATATCGAAAACGAATATGTTACTAAGGTACGTAAATTCTCATACGACAGAATAAAAATTCAGAAGTGATATAATGTATTTGTATTGTATTTATGGACAAAAACTGTACCGATTAAACAAAAATTGTACAATCTGGTATTATATGAGAACCTTTTTTTGTGCTGGTCCCTTCGGAAAAATTTGGACAAAAGCTGTGCACTAACGATCAGATTATCGTACGATCCCTTTGAAAGCGATATTTTTTGTACGATAGTCTGATCATGTGTACGGGGCTTTATATTGTGTTTTGTCTATTTTATCAACATAATAATCTCTAAAATTATAAAAAAACTTTATTAAAAAAAAAAAAAAAACTAACAATGGCAAAACTGTAACTTTTATAGAGAATGCATACAAACAGCTAAGTTTTGGTACTGGCTATAATGAGAAATGGATGGAAGCCTAGGGCTCTCCCTGCGATTACAGCGGTTACAGCATACTTAGAAAGGACCTCATGTTAAAGTAATTTTCCTTCTGTAAGAGTAATGTAGCTTTATTGTGATTCTTACTGAGAAAACAGCTGGAAGCATAGACTTCCTGCTGAAACTACCAAAGCAGCAAAATACTAATAGCTCTTGATAAGTGAATCAACCTGTCATTGAGCAAACCTGATCTCCCAGCAGGCATGGTTTGGATTGTGGCTGATAGCTCAAAATATATTCTCTTTAGTTAGAAGGCAGGTAAGCAGAGGGAATTCATTTAATTAATCATACAACCCTTTGAACCAGTGCAAAATGCTGCAATTTTTCACCCTAATACATTAATCTGATTTGAAAAACTAAGCTGTCTTTCTAAGTGTAGACATATGTAAGAGTCTACTGAATATAGGTTATATTTAGCATTTGGTCATCTGGCATGATCTGCTTCCCAGGGACAAGCAGAAATTAATTCTAAAAGAAAATTCTATACTGTAGCTTGCAATTGGAATACAATGGAATTTTCAGTTTTCAGGAGCAAGTCAATTATCCCTTGAGGTTTTATTTATTTTTACCTTATCCCAAAAAAAAAAAAATACATTGGGGGGGGGGGGTTCATAACATGTGAACTCCATCTTAATTTAATGAAAGGAGATGACCCTGCAAAAAGAGCTCACACTTCTTTGGTATAGTGGAAAATGCAAAACTGTAATAAATTTACACAAGATGTAACAGAAGATTATGGAAAACGCCATTGCGAAATTTTGATGGGACATACTAGAGACCTCACTGTTTAGTACATGGACAATACCATCTTTGTTCTTCACATAAAGTATGTCTACTCAAAGGCTGGCAGGACCACAGCTGTCAACATGGTTTTTACACTACAAAGCATAACCACTGAGGATATACAGTAAGTTGCAGGGAAAAAGGAGGGCCACAGTGCAAATGTACTTTAAAGTGGTTGTAAAGCCTAAACATGTTTTACCTTAATGCATTCCTTGCTTGGTGCCATTTAAGATATCACATGTGATTCGCACCGCACTGCTGTGCATATCACATGCGATGTCTGTGCAATGGGAATACAGCCATACAGATTGTATGGCTGAATTTGCACCACATTGGGACTAAACTTGTGCAGGAGCCTTTTTTTTTTTTTGGTCTGTGCCAGAATCAGATTGCATAGGCGTTTACACCCATGCAATCCGATTCCTGTCTGAATTGACAGTTTGCACTTCCATATGCGAACCAATCTGGGGGTGTCATTAATGCAGTGGATTTGCAGGGGTTTCCTGCATCGCACCAATGTGAACTGAGTCTTAAGGAAAAAAAATGTTAAATATAGTGACTTGGTGGCTGGAGGTGTGATATCCATCATCCCTAATAAGTCATAAGAACATATTGGATCCTCAAAATGGGGGGGTTTTTAGACAATCCAAAAAATTTATATAAAAATAGAAATTTTGTTCGTGAAATATATCTTAGAAAAAGACAAACAGCAATCGAAGAATAAAAGCACACAATATATACTTTTATAGTGTTGACATAGATAATAAGAGAAAAATGGTTACAGATGAACTCAAGTGGCAAAATGACATTCCCAAGCTCGGCTGAAAGAGTATGGTTACAGCAGGAGAAAATCCAACAGGTTTCAAAATGTAAAATGATACAGATTCTTTTTTACAGATACAGGGATTATTTTTGGTGCAAGTTCATCTCCCTGTTACTTGTAGAAGATTTGTAGGGTGCCATTCTTTTGATAGGCTCTTTAGCAACCCAAGTGTGGGTGGACTTTAGTGCTTTAAGTTCAGTGCTACTTGGCTCAACCCCCTTTATCACTAATTGGGTTTCAGAATGGGATCTTGTTTCCAGCGAACCTTTTTGCAATGTTTGGTCATGGCTGGGAGGTCTCTTCACTCATGGATGCATTCATACTAAATGGTCTCACCGAAAATAAATGGTAAAAAAATCCCTGAAGAAGAATCTGTATCATTTTACATTTCGAAACGCGTTGGGTTTTGCCCTGCTGTGACCTATTCTAGCTGTTTTCAGCCGAGCTCGGGAGTGTAATTTTGCCACTTGAGTTCATCTGTAACCATTTTTTTTTTCTTATTATCTATGTCAACACTATACAAGTGGATAGTTTTTTGTTTTTGTTTTTTATTCTTCGATTGCTGTTTGCCTTTTTCTAAGATATATTTCATAAATAAAATTTATTTTTTTATATAAATTTGTTTGGATTGCCTGAAAAATACCCCATTATGAGGATCCAATATGTTCTTTAAGGTAAAAAATGTTTAGGTGCCAGTATCCCCCCCCCCCTTTTACTTACCTGAGCCCTCATTCGATCAAGCTCCATGCACGTCTGCAGATCTTTTCTCTCTTCACTTCTGGGTCTTGCTGGCTTTTCTGGTGCGCCGGGAGCCATTGGCTCCCAGTGCTGTCAATCAAAGGCAGTTACCAAGGAGTGGGGGATCAGGCCGAGTCCCACTGTCTGTGTAAATGTGCACAGAAGCTTCCCATTGGGGCACTGGACAGAGGGGAGGGGCCAGGAACATCGGCGGGGGACCCAAAAGAAGGAGAGTCGCAGCCACTCTGTGCAACTCCATTGCACAGAGCAGATAAGTATAGACCTCTTTGTTCTATATATATATATATATATATATATATATATATATATATATATATATATATATATATATTTCTTTATTTTACATTTACCTTTATAATCACCTTAAATCTTTATTTTTCAGCGTACTACCATGTCCTCTATCATTCATCAGTCTTTTTAAACATCAAATAATTTTTTTGCAGCATAAGATCTCAAGGTATTGATATAAATGATAAACTTTTGTAATCAACAATAAAGGTCTGCACACCACTATTATTTACACTATTTACAAACCAACAATAAATGTTTAGGGTGCTTCAACCCCTCCACAGGGTAAGCACACCACCTAACAAAAATGCTTTTGCAATACAGTTGTGTTAAGCATATGCATACAATAATACAATAGGTACAAATATAAGTATGTCATATCCCATCAGGCATAATACAGCACAGGTATTTACCACAAAGTAAATTCCAATTTATAACCAAAAAGAATACATGCATGTACAGTATATAGGTAAAGTGAGCAACCAAAAGCAGCTAATGTTCTGAAATGCACATAGGAATTTAGCACTCAAAATACAGTAATGAGAAGAATATCAGAGCCAGACCCTGGTGAAAAAAAAGAGGAGGAGGAAGAACCCAACTTTTCGGGGATTTAAGAAACCCCTTTCTCAAACAAACTTTTACAAAAAAGTAAATGCTACAGTTTTACAACCCTTCCACTGCCACAGCAAGCAAGTCCTGAAAGAGGTGGTCTAGTAGTTTGTAAAAAATACTGTAAACTAACTGTTGTAAAAGCAATAATACCAAGAAAAACATAATTATATTTTATAGGTAGACTGTATTAAAAAAGATGTATGGGAATCAAGGCTTTTGCAGATTCATACATCCTAGCTGGATGCAACATCGTCCAATGCTGCATTTGTCCTCCGCTGACTCCAACACTGATGACTGAGCGATCAAAAACCACCAA
The DNA here is from genome assembly GCF_965119305.1 of Pelophylax lessonae. Lineage (NCBI taxonomy): Eukaryota > Metazoa > Chordata > Amphibia > Anura > Ranidae > Pelophylax > Pelophylax lessonae. The sequence continues at coordinate 270,874,730 of NC_138772.1, read as the reverse complement.
TTGCTCGGTTCTCACAGCTCCCTGAGCAGAGAGCTGGTGACTGTCAGTCACCGGCTCTCTGCACTGCCCCCCCCCCCAAGCTCACTGGAGCGCTGGGCCATGGAGGGGGCAGCTCGTTGAGAGGTTCAGCCGGGTGCCGGTCCAGGCATGTGGGCCGATCCCAACCATATGGTCGCAATCTTGCCCGAGCCACTGACACGTTAGCCGACAGCGGGCTTCAGCTTGCTGTCAGCTGAAAACGGGTCACAGGAGTGCAGAACACACTGTACTCCTGTGATCCACAGAAGTACAGTCAAACGAGCTTTGGCTGTACTTATCCTTTAAGATACTGTAATTGTTAGTGGACATGCAGCCCTTCTACAAACCTCTTTAAACACTTGCCGACCGCCGCAAGTACATATACTGCGGCGGTCAGCCCCTCACAGGCAAAGTGAAGTATGGGTACGTCACTAGCCTGTGAGGCTCTGGAGAGCTAGCGCGCGCCGCCGGATGCGCGCTCCCGCTGCCGCTCGGACACGGACCCCCCCGCGCGTGTGCCCGTGTGTGTACTCGCGATCGTCCGTTACACCGGGAGAAAGGCAGGCGGCTAATGTAAACAAGCCGCCTGTCATTCTCCCCTGTGTAAGAATAGTGATCATACGGTTCTGCTATGGAGGACCGTTGATCACTGTTCTTACACCTCAAGCCACAGCCAATCACAGTTAGAAGCACGCCCATAGGGACACACTTAACCCCTCCCTCTAAAAAAAAAGTTAACCCCTTCACTGCCAGTGTCATTTTACAGTAACAGTGCATATGTATAGCACTGATTACTGTAGTAATGTCACTGGTAACCCCAAAAGTGTCAAAAATGTCAGTCAAGGGTCCGATCTGTCCGCCACAATGTCGCAGTCCTGCAAAAAAAAAAAAAAATCGCAGATCGCCGCCATTACTCGTTAAAAAAAAAAACACCAAAAATGACAAAAATCTTTCCCTTTGTTAGTAAACGCGATAACTTTTGCGCAAACCAATCAAAATATGTATTTATTTTTACATTTTATTTTTTGGGAATTTCATATAAAAAAATTTGAAAAATATTGTTATTTTTGCAAAATTGACGCTCTTTTTTTGTTTATAGCGCATGATCGAAAAATCGCACAGGTGATCAAATACCACCAAAAGCACCAGATCCCCATGCTCATCTATTCTCATAAATGAGCACACATCGCATATAGATGGATAAGCACACACGCTGTCACAGGGCATGTAAACACAGAGAGGGGCTGGTTCGTGGTCCAGGTCACTCTAGAAACTCCACTTTTCCTCCCATGCATGTGGAAATAAAAAATACCTCCACTAGTGCAATATGTCTAGCATAGACTTTATTAGAATAAAACATCAATAATTGCACTCACTTTTGGTAGAATACAGGTAAGCATATCGTTAAAACGGCAATGAGGTGAACAACCACCGCTACTCGAACATGGCTCCACGCCAGTTCCGGAAGTCCTCCTCCGCCACACTTGTCAATTGGGTATGTCGTCTGGCCACGACCCCACGCGTTTCGTCACTTCCTGACTTCAACTGGGGGCGCCAGTTGAAGTCAGGAAGTGATGAAACCCGTCGGGGCGTGGTCAGACGACGTACCCAATTGACGAGTGTTTCCAGTGGTTTAGACATTAATGGCTGTGTGTTGAGTTATTTTGAGGGGACAGCAAATTTACACTGTTATAAAAGCTGTACACTCACTGCTTTACATTGTAGCAAAGTGTCGTTTATTCAGTGTTGTCACATGAAAAGATATAATAAACTAGAAAAGCTACAACTACTGGGGAAATTGTGTGAAGTGTTCTTGCCTCCACCAGTAGTCTACAACTGGAGTGGGAGTAATAACTGGGTGGAGTGGCTTGAATAACTGTTGTGTGGTTGGAGTGGCTGGAGTAACTGTGGAAAGATTGGACTGGGCAGAGTAAATTTATGGAGTGGGCAGAGTAACTGTGTGGAGTGAGTAAAGATAGTAAACATTACATTAACCAATTGATTGATCAAATTTAATAAGTGCACATGGCAAGCTTGATAGAGTGAGAAATGCATTTCAACATTTATTTATATAACACATTTAAATGCAATTTTATTGCCAAAAGTGCTTCACAGTTACATTAAAACATACATTTATAAAAACATTAGCAGCATTATCAAGCCTAGCAGATAAAGGTATGACCACATGCATTTGGGGGGTCTCAGCATCTTGACGTAGAATGGAGGTGAAGGTGTGCTATCTGTTTGATGATAATCAGTGTTCACAACCACTGTTTCCTGGTAACGCTCATACCCCGTTTATGCAGGCTCTAAGCATGTTCACAACCTGCTCAAAACACAATACACAGGATCATGATAGCTGTAATAACTGTGCAGTACTCCTGACTGGAGACAGTGCTGCACCCTGGAGATGTAAATGTGATCCAAAAGTGTGTTTTATTCTCTGGTGGCTGCCCAGACCAGTTGGGTATATCCTCTTGAGTGAAGAAGGTCAGATATTGGCTTTTTTGCTCTGGACAGAAAATCTTCATTGAAATCTCCACAGAGTATTATAGGTTGGCAACCCATTCTTTCCAAAGATTCCAAGAGGCCCAGCAAGTTAGTAAGGAATTGGCCGATACTGTAATCCGGTGGCCTGTAAACAATGGAGATCGAAGCTTGTACAGGAGACTCCAGTTTGACAACCAAGAACTCCAAGTCAGTCACATTGTGATAATACTGCTTTTCAAAGGCCTTGAAATGGTTTCTGACATACAAGGTGACACCGCCGCCACTTTTACTTGCAATGTCAGGAAGATCTGTGTACGAGAGGTGTCTGTTGAACAGGTTGTAGCCCTCCAGCTGGAGACTTTCAGCAACAGAAGAGCCTGAGAGATGAGTTTCAGTGAAACATAAAACAGTATCCTATGGCAACTCACTCTACACCAAGGGCAGAGAAGAGCGGTTAAAAACAAACTGCTCAAACTTGCTCACTTCACTGGCAGTTGCCATCTTCAAACAGTTGTAGTTTAAAAATGATACATCCTACAGTGAAGAGCTTTATATTGTGAGAATCACAAGACCCAGACCAACATTTAGATGCATATGTCTCTGAAATATTAAAAATGAAGGCACAGTCAAAGTTTAGAAATTGCCCTTCAAATTTGAGGTGGCTAGAGTGGAGTTTCAGTGAATGTCAAAGGGTGGCGTGAGTTGCAAACAAATGGTCATATTGTGAAAACTATCAGGACTATGGTTTAGCCGTGGACATTTTTAGTGGCAGCAGGGATAGCTGAACATTTTGATATATATGTGTAGGTAGGCTTGAAAATGAGGGAGTGATGGCAGTTTAGAAATCATGTCCTGATTTTTCAGCCCCCCACTCTAGTTTTGAACATTCCACCATTCATTCCTATGGTACCAATTTCACCACAAAAAGACCGATATTTCGTGAACCATTCAGCAAAACGTTCCACAAAGTAATAGCACACAAATCGGGAACAATCCGCATGTTTTGGTATATTACTGTCTATGCAGTGTAAAAACTGTGGGAGGAGTTAGGGTGGTAACTTTGGCTATAATAATAATATATATGTGAGATAACAGTAAGGGGTCTTGCCATGCAAGAACACTTAAATATATATGTGAAAGAATAGTAAGTGTACTTGCCATAGGCAAGAACACTTAATAACTAGAAAACGTACAATTTCTGGGGAAATTGTGTGAAGTGTTCTTGCCACCACCGGTAGTCTCCAGCTGGAGTGGGCGGAGTAACTATGTGTGTGTGGGAGTGGCAGCAGTTTGTGTGGTTTGTGTGTGGTGTATGTGTGTGGTGTGTGTGGGTGGTGTGTGTGTGTGTGTGTGTGTGCGGTGTGTGTGCGTGTGTGTGTGTGGGAGTGGTAGCAGTTAAATCATTTTGGCAGTTGGAAACAAACGGTCTAGGTTTGAACATCCCGGAACATTCCGCTATTCATTCTTATGGGGCAACTTACATTCATTACTATGAGGCCAATTTTGCCACAAAAACAACAATATTTCACAAACCATTTGACAAAACCTTCCAAAAAGTAACAGTAACATGATCGGGAACGATCCACTCGTTTTGGTATATTACTTGTCTATGTAGTGTAAAAACTGTGGGAGGAGTTAGGGTGCCAAATTTTCCCATACACTTTCACTATAATAGGAATAATATACAGTGCCTTGCGAAAGTATTCGGCCCCCTGAACTTTGCAACCTTTTGCCACATTTCAGGCTTCAAACATAAAGATATGAAACTGTAATTTTTTGTGAAGAATTAACAACAAGTGGGACACAATCATGTAGCGGAACAAAATGTATTGGATATTTCAAACTTTGTTAACAAATAAAAAAACTGAAAAATTGGGCGTGCAAAATTATTCAGCCCCTTTACTTTCAGTACAGCAAACTCTCTGCAGAAGTTCAGTGAGGATATCTGAATGATCCAATGTTGACCTAAATGACCAATGATGATAAATAGAATCCACCTGTGTGTAATCAAGTCTCCATATAAATGCACCTGCACTGTGATAGTTTCAGAGGTCCGTTTAAAGCGCAGAGAGCATCATGAAGAACAAGGAACACACCAGGCAGGTCCGAGATACTGTTGCGGAGAAGTTTAAAGCCAGATTTGGATACAAAAAGATTTCCCAAGCTTTAAACATCCCAAGGAGTACTGTGCAAGCAATAATATTGAAATGGAAGGAGTATCAGACCACTGCAAATCTACGAAGACCTAGCCTAAACTTTCAGCTTATAAAAGGAGAAGACTGATCAGAGATGCAGCCAAGAGGCCCATGATCACTCTGGATGAACTGCAGAGATCTACAGCTGAGGTGGGAGACTCTGTCCATAGGACAACAATCAGTCGTATACAGCACAAATCTGGCCTTTATGGAAGAGTGGCAAGAAGAAAGCCATTTCTTTAAAATATCCATAAAAAGTGTAGTTTAAAGTTTGCCACAAGCCATCTGGGAGACACACCAAACATGTGGAAGAAGGTGCTCTGGTCAGATGAAACCAAAATCAAACTTTTTGGCAACAATGCAAAACGTTATGTTTGGTGTAAAAGCAACACAGCTCATCACCCTGAACACACCATCTCCACTGTCAAACATGGTGGTGGCAGCATCATGGTTTGGGCCTGCTTTTCTTCAGCAGGGACAGGGAAGATAGTTAAAATTGATGGGAAGATGGATGGAGCCAAATACAGGACCATTCTGGAAGAAAACCTGATGGAGTCTGCAAAAGACCTGAGACTGGGACGGAGATTTGTCTTCCAACAAGACAATGATCCAAAACATAAAGCAAAATCTACAATGGAATGGTTCACAAATAAACATATCCAAGTGTTAGAATGGCCAAGTCAAAGTCCAGACCTGAATCCAATCGAGAATCTGTGGAAAGAACTGAAAACTGCTGTTCACAAACGCTCTCCATCCAACCTCACTGAGCTTGAGCTGTTTTGCAAGGAGGAATGGGCAAAAATTTCAGTCTCTTGATGTGCAAAACCGATAGAGACATACCCCAAGCGACTTACAGCTGTCATCGCAGCAAAAGGTGGCGCTACAAAGTAAACGTTTTTTATTCGTTAACAAAGTTTGAAATATCCAATAAATTTCATTCCACTTCATGATTGTGTCCCACTTGTTGATTCTTCACAAAAAAATTACAGTTTTATATCTTTATGTTTGAAGCCTGAAATGTGGCAAAAGGTCGCAAAGTTCAAGGGGGCCGAATACTTTTGCAAGGCACTGAATGTGAAAATATGTGTGGTGCACTAAATCCAAATAAACATATAGTGATATTCAAATAAAATGAATCTAGTGCAAAAATCATAAAGTCCAACAGTCCAAAAAATAAATTCTGTCAATCTGTAATATTATGATGCAAAATCAAGGTGTAGAAAAATCAAATGATATCAAGTTGATAGTGATGAAATCCCTCCTCCTGGTGAATTTCCTCCTTACCCGGCGGACGAGAGGTAAGTGCAATAAATAATAACCAAGGAACACTCTTCGTGTGACAACACCAAACGACCGTGCTCTTCACCACTGGTGCAAAAACCAAAATAGCCTCTTACCAGAAAAATATATTAAATATGCTCTGGAATCGCGCTTGTACCGATATTCTGCTCCCTCCCCTTCAGACCGGGCGTAGCAGGCTCTCAAAGGTATATCCTCACCAGAAGCACTTAAATATCCTCCAGAGACATGCAATAAAATAATGGCCGATGGTGCATTACCCTTTAAAAAGCTTTTATTAGACAAGTAGTGCACTTAGGCACTAGTAGTGCACAAGGAGGCGTGCCGTCACACCGTCACTCGAGGTCCGTGCTGCAGCCGGACGCGAGTACCCCTAGGAGATCCTCTCTGCTCTAGATAATTCCTAAGCGTGAACCTACTTCTTTCATGTAAGTGCACTACTTGTCTAATAAAAGCTTTTCAAAGGGTAATGCAGAGTTTTAATAATAATAACAATGTGAACAACACCAGCCATGTGACCCAGCTACATCTATATAATATATCCATATACAGGTAGTTGTGGTTCTTTTTGTTCACCTAGATGTATACATTTTCTTAAAATATATATATAGTTAAAACATCTCTTCATAATCAATATAAAGATATTTGAAATAGTGCTGTAACAGTAATGTGTGCTCATATATTAGCGTTAGTAGATATCCCAAACATTATACTATATACAGTGGGTACGGAAAGTATTCAGACCCCCTTAAAATTTTCAGTCTTTGTTATATTGCAGCCATTTGCTAAAATCATTTAAGTTCATTCTTCTTCCTCATGAATGTACACATAGCATCCCATACTGACAGAAAAACACAGAATTGTTGACATTGTTGCAGATTTATTAACCGCTTCCATACAGAGCAGTTAGACACCCTTCCTGCCCAGACCAATTTTCAGCTTTCAGCACTCTCACACTTTGAATGACAATTGCTCAGTCATGCTACACTGTAACCAAACAAAATTTGTATCATTTTTTTCACACAAATAGAGCTTTCTTTTGGTGGTATTTGATCACAACTGGGTTTTTTTTTTTCGTGATATATGCAAAAAAAGAGCAAAAATTTTGAAAAAAAAACACTTTTTTTTAGTTTCAATTATGAAATTTTGCAAAAAATAAATTTTTCTTCATACATTTGGGCCAAAATGTATACTGCTACATGTCTCTGGTAAAATGAACCCAAATTAGTGTATATTATTTAATCTGTGTGAAAGTTATTGAGTCTAGAAGCTATGGTACCAATTACTGAAAATTGATCACACCAGATGTACTGACTGCCTATCTCCTTTCTTGAGGCCCTGAAATGTCAGGACAGTACAAATACCGACCAAATTACCCCTTTTTGTAAAGTAGACAGTCCAAGGTATTTAGTAAGAGGCATGGTGAGTTTTTTGAAGTTGTAATTTTTTTCCCACAATTCTTGGGAAAATGAAGAAAAATTTTTTTTTTCTTTTTTTTCCACAAAGTTGTCAATTTATAAGCTATTTCTAACACATAGCATGTACACAGCAAAAATTACACCCAAAAATACATTCTGCTACTCCTTCCGAGTATGGCGATACCACATGTGTGAGACTTTTACACAGCCTGGCCACAAAAAGAGACTCCACGTCCAAGAAGCACATTCAGGCGTTCTAGGAGCATAAATACACATAAAACTTTCTTACTACCTATCACACTTTTCAAGGCCCTAGAGCACCAATACAATGGAAAAGTCCACAAAATTACCCCATTTTGGAAAGCAAACACTCCAACGTATATTCTATCAGGCATTATGGGTCGTTTGAACATATCATTTTTTTCCACAGGTTTTTGGAAAATGTGGGAAAAAAATGAAAACTTTTTTTTTTTTACACAAAGTTGTCAATTTATAGGATATTCCTAACACATAGCATGTACACAGCAAAAATGACACCCCAAAATACATTCTGCCACTCCTCCTGAGTATGGCAATACCACATGTGTGAGACTTTTTCACAGCCTAGCCATATAGAGGGGCCCAACATCCAAGGCGCACCATCATGCATCCTAGCCACTTGCCTAGGCCTATTTTTGACATTTGGTGTTTACAAGCTAAAATCAGTTGTTTTGCTAGAAAACTGCTTAGAACCCCCAAACATTATATATTTTTTTTAGCAGAGACCCTAGAGAATAAAATGGAGATTATTGCAATATTTTTTATCACACCGTATTTGCGTAGCGGTCTTCCAAACGCAATTTTTTTGGAAAGAATTCACTTTTTTTAATTAAAAAATAAGAAACCAGTAAAGTTAGCCCAATTTTTTTCCATAATGTGAAAGATAATGTTACGCCGAGTAAATAGATACCCAACATGTCATGTTTCAAAATTGCGCACGCTCACGGAATGGTGACAAACTTTGGTACTTAAAAATCCCCATAGGCGACAATTTAAAAATTTCTACAGGTTGCCATCTTTGAGTTACAGAGGAGGTCTAGGGCTCAAATTATTCCCCTTGCTCTAACGATCGCGGCGATACCTCACATGTGTGGTTTGAACACCGTTTACATATGTGGGCGGGGTTTCTGTATGCATTCGCTTCTGCGCGCGAGCTAACGGGGACAGGGCGCTTAAATTTTTTTTTTTTTTTTTACTATTTATTTTATTTATTATTTTTTATTTTTACACCGTTTAAAAAAAAAAAAATTGATCATTTTTATTTCTATTAAAAGAAATGTAAATATTCCTCGTAATAGAAATAGGCACGACAGGACCTCTTTTTTGTGAGATCTGGGGTCAAAAAGTCCTCAGATCTCACAAGTACACTAAAAGATAGAAAAAAAAAAAAAATAATTATAATATAAAATGAAAAAAAAAAAAAAAAAGGACCTTTAAACCGGTTGCTAGGCAACAACATTTTCCATAGCTCCGGTCCTCCAAGACCATAGAGTCAAGTGAGGGCAAGCTTGCCCTCACTCGACATCCTGTTTGTGAGGATTCGGGACCGGATCGTTTTCCCCGCTGCGGGCGGGTCCGGTAAGCGGGGAAAAGGACCGGAACGCGTCGGGAGGGGGGGGGCGCCTCTTCCGCCATCCCGGAAGGGTGATCCCACGGCGAATCCGCCGCTGGGACCACCCTTATCGGAAAGCCAACCGTCCACCGTTTAAAAAAATACCAGGGTTATGGCAGCTATCTGCTGCCATAACACCGGTATTTAGGTTTAAACGGAGGATGTATATAAACCTTTTTGGACTTGGACATGGTGGCTGTATGAAGGGTGACTGGTACTCGGGTACTGATGAGCAGGTGGCAGGTACTCGGGTACTCCGATAGGCAGGTGACAGGTACTCGGGTACTCTGATGGGCAGGTGACAGGCAGGTGATAGGTACTGATGAGTAGTACTCACTGACTGATAGGTGATAGGTGATACTGTACTGATGGGTACTGATGATCAGTACTGATACGTGATAGGTACTGATGAGTACTGATGAGTAGTGATGGGTACTGATGAGCAGGCGGCAAGTACTCGGGTACTTCAGGCGTCAGGTACTCTGATGAGCAGGTGGAAGGTACTCGGGTACTCTGATGGGTAGGTGACAGGTACTCAGGTACTCTGATGACGGGTACTCCGTTGACAGGTACTCAAAGTACCCGAGTACCTGTCATCAGAGTACCCGAGTACCCGTCATCAGAGTACCCGAGTACCTGTCATCAGAGTACCCGAGTACCTGTCAGAGTACCCGAGTACCCATCATCAGAGTACCTGAGTACCTGTCATCAGAGTACCCGAGTACCTGTCATCAGAGTACCCGAGTACCCGTCATCAGAGTACCCGAGTACCTGTCATCAGAGTACCCGAGTACCCGTCATCAGAGTACCCGTCATCAGAGTACCCGAGTACCTGTCATCAGAGTACCTGAGTACCCGTCAGAGTACCCGAGTACCTGTCATCAGAGTACCCGAGTACCTGTCATCAGAGTACCTGAGTACCTGTCACCAGCCCATCAGAGTACCCAAGTACCTGTCATCTGAGTACCTGATGGGCTGGTGACAGGTACTCGGGTACTTTGATGGGCTAGTGACAGGTGCTCTTTATTGGGGGGGGGGCAATCAGTGTGTTTGGGGTGCACTGTAGTTGGTAACTAGCTGTTACCGCAATCTCCTTCTCACACAGGATCAGTGTGTGAGGAGGAGAACACGGTGACAGCTTGTTACCGTGTTCTCTGTTGACATTTGTGACCGGCTGTGATTGGACACAGCCGGTCACGTGGTAAAGAGCCAATTTCATTGGCTCTTTACCTAGATCGGGGATCGACTCTGTCCGAGGGACGAGCCTCGTCCCCGATCGCTGCTCTGCGCGCAGAAAGAACGAGCGGCTCGTGCTGGAGCCGCTCATGTGATCGGCTGTGATTGACACAGCCGATCACGTGGTAAACAGCCAATTTCTATTGGCTGTTTACCTTGATCAGGGATGGGCTATGTCCAAGGGACGAGCCTCATCCCTGATCGCGCCGCTGCGCGCCGCCGGGGGCGCGCAGTAGCAGCTAGAACGGGCCGACGTCATATGCCGATGTCATTTTACATGACTCGGTATGGAAGTGGTTAAAAAAGAAAAACTGAAATATCACATGGTCCTAAGTATTCAGACCCTTTGCTCAGTATTTAGTAGAAGCCCCCTTTTGATCTAATACAGCCAGGAGTCTTTTTGGGAAAGATGCAACAAGTCTTTCACACCTGGATTTGGGGATCCTCTGCCATTCCTCCTTGCAGATCCTCTCCAGTTCTGTCAGGTTGGATGGTAAACGTTGGTGGACAGCCATTTTTAGGTCTCTCCAGAGATGCTCAATTGGGTTTAAGTCAGGGCTCTGGCTGGGCCATTCAAGAACAGTCACGGAGTTGTTGTGATGCCACTCCTTCATTATTTTAGCTGTGTGCTTAGGGTCATTGTCTTGTTGGAAGGTAAACCTTCGGCCCAGTCTGAGGTCCAGAGCACTCTGGAGAAGGTTTTTGTCCAGGATATCCCTGTACTTGGCCGCATTCATCTTTCCCTCGATTGCAACCAGTCGTTCTGTCCCTGCAGCTGAAAAAAAAACCCCCACAGCATGATGCTGCCACCACCATGCTTCACTGTTGGGACTGTATTGGACAGGTGACGAGCAGTGCCTGGTTTTCTCCACACATACCGCTTAGAATTAAGGCCAAAAAGTTCTATTTTGGTCTCATCAGACCAGAGAATCTTATTTCTCACCATCTTGGAGTCCTTCAGGTGTTTTTTAGCAAACTCCATGCGGGCTTTCATGTGTCTTACACTGAGGAGAGGCTTCCGTCGGGCCACTCTGCCATAAAGCCCCGACTGGTGGAGGGCTGCAGTGATGGTTGACTTTCTACAACTTTCTCCCATCTCCTGACTGCATCTCTGGAGCTCAGCCACAGTGATCTTTGGGTTCTTCTTTACCTCTCTCACCAAGGCTCTTCTCCCCCGATAGCTCAGTTTGGCCGGACGGCCAGCTCTAGGAAGGGTTCTGGTCGTCCCAAACGTCTTCCATTTGAGGATTATGGAGGCCACTGTGCTCTTAGGAACCTTAAGTGCAGCATAAATCTTTTTGTAACCTTGGCCAGATCTGTGCCTTGCCACAATTCTGTCTCTGAGCTCTTCAGGCAGTTCCTTTGACCTCATGATTCTCATTTGCTCTGACATGCATTGTGATCTGGAAGGTCTTATATAGACAGATGTGTGGCTTTCCTAATCAAGTCCAATCAGTATAATAAAACACAGCTGGACTCAAATGAAGGTGTAGAACCATCTCAAGGATGATCAGAAGAAATGGAAAGTACCTGAGTTAAATATATGAGTGTCACAGCAAAGGGTCTGAATACTTAGGACCATGTGATATTTCAGTTTTTCTTTTTTAATAAATCTGCAACAATGTCAACAATTCTGTGTTTTTCTGTCAGTATGGGGTGCTATGTGTACATTCATGAGGAAGAAGAATGAACTTAAATGATTTTAGCAAATGGCTGCAATATAACAAAGAGTGAAAAATTTAAGGGGGTCTGAATACTTTCCGTACCCACTGTACATTAGAAAAATCATATGGCCACTTGTATCATGAGAAAGTGCACAGTCCTACAACCAATGATTTAGAACAAATATTTCTTGCCCTAGGATGACACCTGGTGGTTAACCACTCAAGCCCCAGAAGATTTTACCCCCTTCCTGACCAGGGCCTATTTTGCGATTCGGCACTGCGTGACTTTAATGGACAATTGCGCGGTCGTGCGATGCTGTACCTAAACAAATTTGACGTTCTTTTTTTTCCCACAAACAGAGCTTTCTTTTGGTGGTATTTGATCACCTGTGCGATTTTTTTGATCATGCACTATAAACAAAAAAAGAGCGTCAATTTTGCAAAAATAACAATATTTTTCAAATTTTTTTATATGAAATTCCCCCCCAAAAAAATGTAAAAATCTAAATTTTTTAACATTTCCGGCCAATTTGTTTTATGCTACCTATGTTTGGTATAAAAAAATCGCAAAAAGTGTATTTTGATTGGTTTGCGCAAAAGTTATTGCGTTTACTAACTAAGGGAAAGATTTTTGTCATTTTTGTTGTTTTTTTTTTTTAACGAGTAATGGCGGCGATCTGGGATTTTTTTTTTTTGCGGCGGGACTGCGACATTGCTGCGAACAGATCGGACCCTTCACTGACATTTGTGACACTTTTGGGGTTACCAGTGACATTACTACAGTAATCAGTGCTATACATATGCACTGTTACTGTAAAATGACACTGGCAGGAAAGGGGTTAACTTTATTTGAGAGGGATGGGTTAAGTGTGTCCCTAGGGGCCTGTTTCTAACTGTGATTGGCTGTGGCTACTGGTGTAAGAACAGAGATCAACGGTCCTACATAGTAGAACCGTGTGATCTCCATTCTTACACAGGGAAGAATGACAGGCGGCTGTGTTTACATTAGCCGCCTGCCTTTCTCGCGCTCTAACGGACGATCGTGAGTGCCCGACGGACATCGGGTCCCCGGGCACACGCGCGGGGGGGGTCCGTGAGCGAGCGGGAGCACGCCTCCGGCGGCTTGCGCTCGCTCCCCAGAGCCTCACAGGCTAGCGACGTAGACCTACATCGCTTTGCCTGTGAGGGGCTGACTGCCGACGTAAATCGTCGTTAGGCAGTCGGCAAGTGGTTAAGAGAGGCAATGCCTGAACAAATAATGAAGTTAATATGTATCTACATAAACCAATGAATAGAAGTTCCACCTTCTCAGCTAGGCTTATTAAAATTTTTATGAGCTGATTGTCCAGAACGGTATATAGTAGCAGGATAGAAAGCCATTGGGAAACAAACACACACTCCACTTATCTCACTTTATCTATACACCGGAACCTTAAAACATACTGGAAAGCCTTCTCATCTGATCATCTATCACGCCCACACCATCCAGAGAGATACTCATCATCACGCCTCATCGTATGACACTTTAATGACACGAAGACGCATGCTTCACCCTAGCGAAATGCCATTTTGGAAAGGCAGCTATTTAAGGGGCTCTAGTGACGATCATTGTAAGCCAGCAGCCATTTTGGAAGGTTAATTATAATACATTTATATTTTTATGATTCATTGATTATTTGAATATACATTACCTATATTTTCTTGTGATATTTAGATTGTTCTTCCCCCAATATAATAACCATTTTAGATTTTTCCTAAATTTTATTTTTGTTTTTCCAATTTTATTTCTTTACCTTTTGCGCTATGATAGCATAACATTTTACGTGGTTTAACCCTTACTCTTCCTGCAGGAGAGTAACTGTTGGGCTGCAAAAAACACAGACTATTGTCTGTTAATTATATATACATGATTATTTTGTCCACGGAGAGAAATGAATACTTTTGTTTCATTCATATTGCATAGCAAACCCATTGGCAAGTGAAGCATATCATTTTGTTATTTTATGTAAGATTGTTGTCTATGCCACTCCAAAAATTTAACTGTTTATTGTGAATACATGTCTAGTGAATAAATATTATTTAATTTAATATTTATTCTGTATTCATATCGTTCACTCTATATTTTTACAGAAATGCGATTGGTGAAAATTACTCAATATAATTATTCCTTCAGTCAATTCCTGACGCAAAGGCACAACATAGCGCTGGACCGATAAAATAAAAAATTGCTTCCGATGGATCTACTGTAAAGTGATTTTTTTCCATTAGAGAAGCAGATCAGTGTTTCAAATATGGTATGGATGGACCCTGTTCTGGTCATAGGCTGAAAGGGATCAGCTGGTTGCTTTTAATGTCATCAGGAGATGCTAGTATTCATCAAGGCTTAACACAGGTCCCTTAGTGCGTTCTGTTGTGATACCACTTAAGTGTTGAAGAAGTGGGAGGCTTTTAACCATTAAATGTTTAAAAAAAAGTCATTCAAGTGAGATTAAAGTAGTTGTAAAGGCTAAGTTTTTTTTTTTTTTTTTTTTTTTTTTTTTTTTTTTTTTTTTTTTACTTTAATGCATTCTATGCATTAAGGTAAATAACCTTTTGTTCCAGAGGATGTATCAGTTTTGTGGTGGGGGGTGGTAAATGAATTATAAAATAATATGGGTTAATTTTATGTGAATTGTTTTAAAACATACTGGGGGGAATTCAATAAAGCTGATGTGCCACTTTTCTGGCATTAATCCCTCTTCTTAATGTATTGTGCCAAATTCATGAAGCATTTGCAACACTTTTGGTTCTGACAGCGACCTGTGCATCTGTAAACCATTCTAAAATGTGCCACTTTTGCATTGTGTTTCCATTGAATGCACCAAATGTAAAAGTGGAGACAATTAAAACCAATTTAATTTTGGCGTACAGAGCGAAAAACTGGCTACAAGAAAATCAGTCACTTTGCACAATTAAAGCTTCAAGGAATACACAGGTCTCTTGTATCTAGACAATATTTCCTTATCCATGAGTTCGGCTTTAAACTGCTATTAAAAAAAAAAAAAAAAAAAAAAAAAGCTTTTTTCTTTATATTAATTTCTGGTGTTCTGGTCAGTAATGCACTTTCTGTTCTAGGATGGCTCAACTTCAGTGGCTGAGCAACAGAGTCTCCCAGGGACAGCAACATTGTAAATCTGGAGTAAGAGTAGTGTAAAGCCCCGTACACACGTACCGATGGTCGGCATACAAATGTTCCTCTTTTCTCCCCGGGATGTCGGTGTCTGTTGAAAAGTGCAAAGACAGCACAAGGACAGCACAAGAATTTTGTCTGCAGACTTCAGCTGACTGCAGAAGTGATGTCATGTAATGGTTAACTTTCCCTGTGTTTTTAATTTTCTGAGCATGCCCAGTCTTGCAAATCTGCGGTCTGTCGGCCGAATTCTGTACTGACAGGCGAACAATCGGCCGCTCTGGTGTCGGCATACAAAAATTTTCATGTTTGCACGAAAGACTTTTGTCCGCGGATTGTGCGCAGACATCTGTCGGAGGCACCATACTAACACGCGTACAATCGGCAGATCTTTCGTTCGCCGACGTTTGTATGCCGACGATCGGTACGTGTGTACGGGCCTTTAGACTAGCAGATATTGATAGACTTGACAAACAAATTAAAGCTGAACTCCATTTTACACTTTTTAAGCAGTTACAGCAACAGTTTTATTCATGAGGGATACCGGATTAAAGCAGGGATCTTCAAAGTAACTACTGCCCTCCAGCTGTTGCGGAACTACACGTCCCATAAGGCATTGTGAAACTCTTAGGGCTCTTTCACACGGGCGTTCCGTATGTCCGTATATCATCCTATTTTTTTGCGGATGATCTACGGACATAATGCATGTCAACGGCATTGTGGATGTCAGTGGATGACCATCCGCTGACATCCGATTTTCGTCCTTTCAGCTCTGTTCCGCTTTTTGGAACGGAACAGAACCCTATTCTTCTTCCGTTTAAAAAAGGCAAAGGACGGTAATTCGGATGTCAGCGGTGTTATCCGCTGACATCCGCAATTGCATTGACATATATTATGTCCGTATATCATCCGCAAACGGATGGGATGATATGCGGACATACTCGCCGGATGACACAAGTGTCCTCCGTGTCCGTAAAAAAAAAGAAGTGCCGGAGCGGATCACAATACGGTCCACTCCTTGTGAAAGAGCCCTAACATTCACAGGCATGACTAGGCATGATGGGAATTGTAGTCCCTAAACAACTGGAGGGCCATAGTTTGGAGACCCCTGGATTAAAGTGTTACTTAACCCACAACAGTAAAATCAGTCTGTAAATGCAGTAAAGCATGCTTGTTATACTCACTGTGGAACCAAGGGGGTTAATCCTTTGCATTGTGTTTAAAGGCTGTGTGATGCTGTCTCTCTGATCCTCCACTTCTTTAAAAATACCCCTACAACACTAATCAATCGCCACTATTCTCAGATTTATACGTTGTACAGTATTAGATTGTATTCAAATTCTTACTTTTAAAAACGCTGTCTGAGCGCGGCTATCTCGATTGTGGGCACCTGAAGCCGCTGTGTCCTAATTCCTGCTTCCAGTGCAAGCTGGCTACCCAGAATGCACCTGGAAATCCCGCGCATGCGCTGTAGATTGCGATCGGCATAGTCGGGTTTCCATAGAGATGGCCATCACAGTGCCCCATCACAATGCTGCCATCCATCACAGTGCCCCATCACAGTGCGCCATCACAGTGCTGCCATCACAGTGCTGCCATCCATCACAGTGCCCCATCACAATGCTGCCACCCATCACAGTACCCCATCACAGTGCTGTCATCCATCACAGTGCCCCATCACAATGCTGCCACCCATCACAGTGCCTCATCACAGTGCTGTCATCCATCACAGTGCCCCATCACAGTGCTGCCATCCATCACAGTGCTGCCATCCATCACAGTGCCCCATCACAGTGCCCTCATCACAGTACGCCATCACAGTGCTGCCATTCATCACAGTGTCCCATCACAGTGCTGCCATCCATCACAGTGCCCCATTACAGTGCTGCCATCCATCACAGTGCCCCATCACAGTGCTGTCATCCATCACAGTGCCCCATCACAGTGCTGCCATTCATCACAGTGCCCCATCACAGTGCTGCCATTCATCACAGTGCCCCATCACAGTGCCTTCGTCACAGTGCTGCCATTCATCACATTGCCCCATCACAATGCTGCCATCCATCACAGTGCCCGATTACAATGCTGCCATCCATCACAGTGCCCGATTACAATGCTGCCATCCATCACAGTGCCCCATCACAGTGCCTTCGTCACAGTGCTGCCATTCATCACATTGCCCCATCACAATGCTGCCATCCATCACAGTGCCCGATTACAATGCTGCCATCCATCACAGTGACCCATCACAGTGCTGCTATCCATCACAGTGACCCATCACAGTGCCCCATCACAATGCTGCCATCCATCACAGTGCCCACATTAGAATGTCCCCAATACTGCCTACATTCACCAACTGGCCACAATTGGAGCAAAGTAATGAAGTTGTAATGCTGCTGTGCTCTGCTCCAAAACTCTGCTTCGGATGCTAGGGTAACAATGGCAACAATAGCCTGGTTACCCTTTTTAAAAATGGCGCTGGATGCCGCCTTTCATACGTCATTTCCGCTTTGGTAATCACGCGATGAGAGGAGCGGCCGGCGATGCCCATTGCCTCCTGGGATTGATGACAAACATCTCCCAGGACGCAATGTAAACAAACAAGGCGGATCTTCTTTCAGGCAGGCAGGGACAGATCAGCAGTTTCAGCTAAGCTGAAACTGCGAACTGTCTGTGCCTGTCAAAGAACCCACCCACCCACACAGTCAGTAAACATACAGGCATACATTTAACCCCTTTGATACCCCCCCAGTATTAACCCCTTCCCTGCCAGTATCATTTATACAGTAACAGTGCATATTATTTAGCACGGATTACTGTATTAGTGTCACTGGTCCCCAAAAAGTGTAAAAAATGTCAGTTAGGGGTCCGATCTGTCTGCCGTTATGTCTCAGTCCAACTAAAAATCGCAGATCGCCACCATTACTAATAAAAAATAAATAAATAAATAAATAAAAAGTCCAAAAATCTATCCCGTAGTTTGTAAATGCTATAACTTTTGCGCAAACCAATTAAAATACACTTTTTGGAATTTTTTTTACCAAAAATATGTAGCAGAATACAAATTGGCCTAAACTGATAAAAAAAATGTAATTTTAAAAATTTTTTATTGGGAATGTTTTATAGCAGAAAGTAAAAAAATATGGCGTTTTTTTTCAAAATTGTTGCTCTTTTTTTGTTTATAGCGCAAAAATCGCAGAGGTGATCAAATACCACCAAAAGAAAGCTCTATTTGTGGAAAAAAAGGACATCAATTGTATTTGGGTACAGCATTGCACGACCGCGTAATTTTCCGTTAAAGTAACGCAGTGCCGAATCGCAAAAAATGGCCTGGTCATCGAGGGGGCAAATCCTTCTGGTCCAGAAGTGGTTAAGGTTGTTCACACTGTTCAGGGGAGTTGCAGTCTGGATGTATATTTTTCTCTATGGCTTTTCCTGCTGGGTCACCAAAACATTTTGGTTACCCATTGAAAAAATGCTTCCAAAAAATGACACTGCATTGGATACTCTGTGTGAAACAGATTTTAATGTCCAAAGCTCTAGTCATTTGAGGCAAGACTTTCACTTTACCCTATAATAGTAACTGCCCAATAGACATGCATTCCCCAGCACTGTCGCAGCACCACAAGATAACGTGAGGTCCAAATCACTCACAAATCAGGTTAACATAAAATCAGCAACTTACCATGCTGTAAAAAATAAATAGTGTACACCGTATGTCCTAGCTATCAGTTTGCTCTTTTTTATTCCTTGCAGTTTGTGAACAGGTACAACAGAATCTGTCTGCCTTCAATTAATTTTTATTTGATTTTCACAAAAGGAGAACAAACACCAAACACCAATACCAAACATAATAAATAAAAAAAAAAAGAAAAAAAAAAAAGGAAAAAAAAAATGTATAATGAGAAAAAAAAAACATATAAATATGTTAGTAGATTACACTACCTTATGACATTATATCTGGCAAGAACAAGAGACGTAAAGATTCAGTACTATATACGTTCAAGACCTAGGAGAATACCTGGCAAATACCCAGGAAATACCTAGGGAATACCTAGGGAAATACCATCATGCCTTGAGTCACGCCATAAACTGGCGTTAGTATTCCATTAGACACTATGAAAGTAGGGGCTTTGTTGCCATAGGAGCCAAGCACTATGGAATTTGTTGCTACGGAACACAGAATAGGCATATGCCTTTTCCAAAGAAAAGTGTTGGTTAACTAAACTTATTACGTCTATATGGGAAGGGGCTATAGGTTGTTTCCAACATCTAGCGATAACCGTTTTGGCTGCTATCAGTATATGTATGAACACCGTTCTGATATCAAATGGTATATTTTCAATACCCAAAAATAGTAGCGCTATTGCGGGTTCGGGTTTGATCAATATACCCGAAACTTCAGAAAGTATTTCAAAGATTTTCCTCCAAAAACTAATGAGGCCTTTACAGGACCAGAATATATGAAAAATTGTGCCAGTTTGGTCGCACTTACGCCAACACAATGAATCATATTTAGGGTATATTGTGGACAGGCGATAGGGGGTCAAATACCATCTAGTGATTATTTTCTGAAATTGTTCCCAATGTGTAACACATTGTGTTGCTTTATAAGACATGCGTATCGCCCATCTCCATTGCTCCTTGGAGAAGGACGAACCGAGGTTTCTTTCCCATTTCATCATATAAGATGATTTAAAAAGGGTAAGTTTCTGCTGTAATTGATTATAAAATAGCGATATCCCTTTAAGCTTGGAATTTGGATCTGTAAGATATTTCCAAAGTGGTTGAGGAATTTCAAGTTTAGGGAGTGGGTGTTTAGATATGAAGCTCACTATGCTAATATAAGCAAAGACAGCCTGGTGGGTGAGCGAATATTCTCGTTGGAGAGCTGCAAAAGATTTAATAATGTTATGTTGATACAATTGCATGACTGTGTCAATACCTGCTGCCACCAATTTATTGATGTGAACACAAAGAAGCAAAATGCTCATTGTTGATAGGTGTATGGGGACTGATATATTATTTTGCTGTGGTTGTAACAGTAATTGGGCGGTTAGGTAACGCCAAGACTGTAAAGAAGCTCTTATTGTTAGTGGGAGGGTCTGAATTGTTATAGGTTTCCACATGTCTGCCAAAAGTAATGTGTATAGATCTTGTGAATTAGATAGTGCGGCTTCTATCGGAAGCCACGGGAGAGATACTTTATGGGTTCTATGGGTAAACCAATACTGTAGAGGAGCCAGACGGGAAGCATGGTAATAGTCCTCAAGGCTTGGTAGTCCCAACCCACCAACTTATTTATGTCGTATCATATGTAAATATGCGCATCTTGCTCGTTTCCCCTGCCAAATAAAGGTGCGCAGGAGTTTGTTGAGTGAATTAATATAGTGTTTAGGAATGTGAATCGGAAGAGCGCGAAAGATGTATAAAATCTTAGGGAGGCACGTCATTTTAAATGCAGCTATTCTTCCAGCCCAAGATAATTCTGTCTTCTTTAATTTATTAGTGTCATTGGAAATAGAAGTTAACAATGATCGCATATTGAATGTCTGTAGCCCTGAGGTTGGAAACGTCAAAACTATACCCAGATATTTCAAAACTTGGGGGGTCCATGTGTAGGGTAGCTTTTGCTTAAGTTGAGTAAGTGCGTGGCCCTGTATTCCCATGTTTAAGATGACTGATTTATCAAAGTTAACCTTATAGTAGGAAATATTGCTAAATGTTTGCAAAATATCATGGACGGCAGGTAGGGACGCGGTGGGGTTCGTCAAACTCAAAATTATATCATCAGCAAAAAGCGTGATGGTATGTTGTAAATGCTGAGATTTAAAGCCGGAAACCCTAGAGTTTTGTCTTAACGTTTCCGCCAAGGGTTCGATCAATAGATTAAATATCAGGGGGGAGAGTGGGCAACCCTGGCGCGTGCCATTTAGTATTGGAAAAGTTTTAGATAGGGTGCCCGCGGAGAGCACTCTAGCGGTTGGGGAGGTGTATAAACTCATAATAGATGAAAAAATCGGTCCAGTGAAACCAAACTTTTCCAATACTGCACTCATATACCCCCAATGGACGCGATCAAACGCCTTCTCTGCATCTATAGATAAGAGCAGAGAAGGCGTTTTAGTGCGTTCGGCCTGATGGAGCAGATTGATGACTCGCCTTGTGGCGTCAGGGGCCTGTCTCCCCTTGACGAACCCCATCTGGTCCTCCTTTATCAAGGTAGGCAAAATTAATACGATCCTATTAGCTATAAGTTTAGCGTATAACTTAATATCATTGTTCAGGAGAGATATCGGCCTGTAGCTAGCGGGATCAGTAGGAGATTTACCCACTTTGGGGATTGTAACGATATTAGCCTGTAACATTTCAGAGGGTAAAATACCCAACTTAACCGTGTTTGAAAAAAGGTTCAAAAGATGGGGTGCAAGTTGCTCTTGCATGGACCTGAGATATTCATTTGTGAATCCATCAGGGCCTGGAGACTTGTTTAAAGGCATAGTTGCAAATGTATCCATCAGTTCTTTAATAGTGAATGGTCTATTTAGTTGTGTTAGTGTATCAGTCGTCAAGGTCGGAAAATTAAGGTTATGTAGGAAATCGCGAATGGATGCGTCTGTTGGTTGAGGGGTGTCTTTGTCCAACTTAAGACTATATAAAGTGCTGTAGTAATCAGCGAACGCATCCGCTATTTCTTGTGGATGTAAATGTTTGTTACCCGTATGTGGATGCACAATGCCTTCAATCCTCGTTTTAACTCTCTTCGTCTTAATCCTAGATGACAAAAATTTACCTGCTTTATTATGTGCAGAGTAATACTGCATATGGAGATGTGCTAGCATGTTTTCGTGACGTTCCAACAAAAGTCTTCTAAGGTCAGTACGGAGGGAACCCAGTCTAGAAGCATTGGATGGAGAAGGGGACTTTTTATTCGCAGTATCCAAAACTTGGATATCGCGAATAAGATCTTCCATTTTGCGATTGAATCTCCTCTTCAGCTTAACCCCCAATTGAATGAGGAGTCCCCTCGCAAAGGCCTTATGTGTAATCCACAGCATGGCCGGATCTATATCCGGAGTATTATTGATAGAAAAAAATTCTTCCAGCTGAGCTTTCAGAAATTTAAGGGACTCTGGATCTGATAGGATAGAATTATTACATCGCCAGAGAAATGTAGTATGGGAAACAGGGCGATGGGACAATGACATGTGAATTGCGGCATGGTCTGACCATGTTATTGGAGAAATAGATGTATGGGTGACATACGATAGTGTTTGTATGTCAACTAAAAACATGTCAATTCTACTGTAGGAGTTATGGCTCACGGAGAAGTAGGAATAATCCCTCTCCTCCGCGTGCTGATAACGCCACACATCATGGAGCCCCTCAGAATGGATAAAAGTAGCTAAGGAAGGAGCCGACGATCTTCTTTTAGAGGAAGTGTCCATACCGTAATTTGCCACCATATTGAAATCTCCGCAGACAATTAATCTCCCTGATTTAAGTTTATTAATTTTTACCCACAGTTTGCGGAAAAACCTAATTTGATGCGTGTTGGGGGCGTACACATTTACTATGGTGTATAGGCAGTTATCAATAGTGCAATTAAGTATAATGTAACGACCTTCTGTATCCGACACCACCCTATTGGAGGTGAAGGACACTGAATCTCTAATTGCCACCAAGACTCCTCTTTTTTTTTTCCCCTGCTGAGGATTGAAAAATGTGCGGGTAATCCTTGTGGGAGCATCTCGGGCTGTGGTCTAATTGAAAATGTGTCTCTTGAATGGCGAAAATATCTGCCCTATAGGAGCATGCTTCATTCCACATGGAGTACCTCTTAGCCGGGTGATTTAACCCCCTAACATTCAAAGATAATAATTGTAAAGACATGGTAGTACATACTGTTTTTGGGACATAAGTTGTTGATATATATTAGAAAGATGGTACCTTAGCAGTAGAGTAGGTTTAACAACCTCTGGCCAGTGCCGAGTTATAATTAAGATGGTTCGGTCAGCATGGAATAGGAAGTCGAGTAAAAACGACCGTTCGGACGGGCTTAAATGCCTGTCCGAAGGGTAACCCAAAGCATGATGGTATTTCATATCGACCGTAGTATAAGACTTCGTGTGTTCATCATAAGCCTGATCTGCAAGAAAAAGCAAAACGAAATAAGAATAGAAAAAAAAAGAAGAAAAAGAAAAAGAAGAAAAGAAAAGACAAAAAACAAAAAACCAATATATAAACATACAGAGAATCGTACAAACAGACAATCCATATATAAAAAAAAACAAGGCCCAAACGGACCAAGTGCGCAGCTGTAGCTGCATCTTCAATGAGAGAAAAAA
The DNA here is from genome assembly GCF_965119305.1 of Pelophylax lessonae. Taxonomy (NCBI): domain Eukaryota; kingdom Metazoa; phylum Chordata; class Amphibia; order Anura; family Ranidae; genus Pelophylax; species Pelophylax lessonae. The sequence goes on along the minus strand of NC_138772.1, from coordinate 270,851,242 downwards.
AAAGAAAAAGCACGATGTAGGGTGCTATTCAAAAAGAAAAACAGGGGGTCTCACTCCATCTAGCTCAAAAAAAAAAAAAAAAAAATTGGTAATCCTCATTTATCGCAATGAGTGGATCTGGAAGAACGATTAGCGACCTGCCAATCAGGTTGTAGATGCCGTGGTTTCTGATCGTCGCTGTCTTCTTGCAGGTCGATTTTATCTGGGAGGATGTTCCATTGGCGAAGGCATCTTAGCCCTTGTTCCTTATTAGTAATCTGAGAAGTTGAACCTTGATGGGTCACACATAGCTTAGCCGGGTATTTCCACTTGTACAATATTTTATTGTCACGAAGGGTTTTAGTTATTGTGTTAAGTGTGAACAGGTACAACAGAATCTGTCTGAAGTTATGTCTGTGTTTTCACAAAGCATGATCATATCTCAAATTTTATTAAACCTTTAAATAAGCTTTTAACGTTTACCATAGTAGCAATTCTGCAAGGGTATTACTTTTGACATAAATATGCACTTAGCTTCCTGCAATAATCTAAGTGCATGACATCTGTCTGTCACATAGCTGCTATGATTTTTTTTTTTTTTTATATCTTCATCGTTTATAGATGTGTGTACAAAAGCTAGAAGTACGGACCCAATGGCAGTAGATCAGGGGAAAATTCCTGCAGTGATTCTTCCAAATTCAGGAGAGGGAGGTTGCTGGAGATTGAACCTTACTTAGCTGCAGCAGCTCCTAAACTCTGCTAAAAGCCTATGTGTACATTGACACACAGGCTTTTATAGAGTTGAGTTTAGGAGCTTGGGCAAAAAAAAACCAAAAGCTCCCAAACTCAAGATTAGGAGCTGCCAGGTACATGAAGTCTTAAGGGCCATACACACTATACAATTTTCTTTAGAGTCTTTCCTTCAGACTTACCAAAACCATATAATTTGAGGTCAAACCTAAACACTTTCAATTTGTATGCAATCTGGCAGGCGCTTGCACTACATAGAAAAGGTCAATCTAAAGGAAATCTGACAAAAGTTGTATAGTGTGTATCCAGCTTTAGGCTCAGTTCACACCTGAGTATACTGGAAACGCGGGCAGAATTGCGCAATTCTGCCCACGATTCCTGAATTGCAGCAAAAATGTCACTCTAAACGGGATACAATTTTGCCACAATTGTCGAGCAACAAAACACCCTAAAGTCGTGTCAAAAATCACAAAATCAAACACTCCTGGCTCTGTGCCAATATTTAGTACATTAGTTTCTTTGGAGCAGAAAGAGGCCTATTCAAGTGAATTGGGGCCTCTCCAAAAACGAGCCACAAAAAAATTAAAAAATTCTAAAAAAAAAAAGCAGTGCAGCAGCTGTTGCTGAACTACACTTAGGTGTGAATGGAGCCTTAGGGTTCATGTACACTACAGCTTATAAACTTGAGTTTAGGGGCTTTTGGCATTTTTTTGCCCAAGCTCCTAAACTAAACTCCATAAAAGGCTTTGTGTCAATGTACACATAGGCTTTTACAAGAGTTTAGGAGCTGCTGCTATAGGGATGCTTCAACCTCCCTCAACCTCCCTCTCCTGAACGCGGAAGAAGTGCATTCAGGATAGGAACGTTTTGACCCCCAGCCGCAAAACCCGGCAAAATCGCAGCGCGGTCAACCTAGTCTGTGTGTACATGAAGCCTTAGGTCAGGGTCCCCAAACACCGCCCCTCTGCAACCAGGCTGCAGATATCATCTCTCACTGCCTGCCCTGCATCACCGCAGTTCCACCCTCACAGCCACGAAGGCTGCTCAGTTATCTGCAGTCATGGGGAGCAGAGAGATTACATCATCTTTCACTGCCCGCCCTCACTCTGGGACCCAGCCAATGCGCATGTGCCAGTTTCTGGCTCGGATGCTGAAAAGTTGGGGAGAAACTGCCAGAAGCCTCTTTTTCTCCTGTCACTGTTGCCTGCCACCAAATTGCCTTTATATTTAAAAAGCGACAAGCTGCATCTGGTATTATTTGGTGGCAGGCAACAGTGGGAATCTTCAGCTAGTGGCAGGGTGGTGACAATCCGCATCTCATGGCAGGCGACGTGGCAAGTGACAAGCTGCATCTGGTGGCAGGTTTCGTGGCAGGTGACAAGCTGCATCTGGTGGCAGGTGACGTGACAAGTGACAAGCTGCATCTTGTGGCAGGTGGCGTGACAAGTGACATGCTGCATCTGGTGGGAGGTGATGTGACAAATGACAATATGCATCTGGTTGTAGGTGATGTGATAAGTTGCATCTGGGGGCAGGTGACATGGCATGTGACAATCCACATCTGGCGGCAGGCGACCTGGCATGTGACAATCCACATCTGGTGGCAGGTGAAGTGGCAAGTGAACAGCTGCATCTGGTGGCAGGTGAGGCGGCAAGCTGTATCTGGTGGCAGGTGATATGACAACAGACAATCCACATCTGGTGGCAGGCGACGTGGCAAGTGACAATCTGCATCTGGTGGCAGGCAACATGGCAAGTGGCAAGCTACATCTGGTGGCAGATGACATGACAAGTGAGAAGCTGCATCTGGTGGCAGGTGACGTGGCAAATGACAATCCGCATCTGGTGGTAGGTGTTGTGGCAAATGACAATCAGCATCTGGTGGCAGACGACGTAGCAAGTGACAATCTGTATCTGGTGGCAGGCAACATGGCAAGTGACATGATGCATCTGGTGGCAGGCAACATGGCAAGTGGCAAGCTGCATCTGGTGGCAGATGACATGACAAGTGAGAAGCGGCATCTGGTGGCAGGTGACGTGGCAAATGACAATCCGCATATGGTGGTAGGTGTTGTGGCAAATGACAATCAGCATCTGGTGGCAGGTGACGTGGCAGGTAACAATCCACATCTGGTGGCAGGTGACGTGGCAAGTGACATCTGAATCTGGTGGCAGGCGACATGGCAAGTGACAAGCTGCATCTGATGGCAGGTGATTCTGGATTATGGTGAGTTAAACCATTTTATTTTCTATTACAATGTATTAATAGAAATAATGCACTTGAATCATCCTGACACCAGCCATTGCCCCTGAAAATTGCCTGCGAAAAAATGCATTCCTCACTTGGGCCTTGGCACCATTTTTTTTCCACGCAGCTGGTCCTTGGGGCCAAAAAGGTTGGGGACCGCTTCCTTAGGTAGCCTCGAAAGGTCATATTTTTCGGTCAATGTCCTTACCTGGATGATTTTTAATTTTGTCTGTATGTCATGTTTGTGACCTGTTACTGATATATGTGATATCTTTATATATACAGTATGTTTCTGTATTGAATAAAGTCTTGTCATTTTTCTGCCACAAACACCACGTGGGAATCATACCTATGATTTAAATAGCTCTCTTGCTGTTCCTTCAATTTTACTGGTTATTACCAATAGGTTGTCCCACACCGAACGGGTGAGACTGTGAGGCTTAATCCCCGTTTAAAACTTAGTGTGCTCACTGGGTTTATCATTTTCGGTACAATCTCAGCAACTGTACTGCTGTGACAAATGGACAGGCGGAACCTGCAGTTGTGGGAGGGGAGGGGCCGGCCTATTTAACGTCGGGCCGCCCTCCTCACTGGGCTGACGTTTTCGGGTACTGATGTCATTCGGTCAAGCCCACGATCACTGTTGCCTTGGACGCCCGGGAAACTTCAGGCTGCACGTTCTGGACTCCTCTCCTGGGTTTCGTGAGTAGGGAAGGGGCATGCCACCGCCGTGCGGGGGGAGCATCAGGGTTAATGCCGCACTACTTCGTCACACAGGCATCACATCGCCCCCCTGCCGTCCCACCTCCACTCCGGTGATCTCCACGTGGCCCTGCCTGCTTCCACCTCCAGCCCCTTCCCTGCTCACTGTCCCGAGTTCCAGGCAGCTCGAGCAGTGCTGTGCACAGCCTGTAAAGTTTTCTCATTCTCCCCTTGCTGCTGTCCCCCCCCCTCCCTTCCTCCTCCTTCGGCCGGAGGCTGCTTGCAGAGGGAGAGAGGGGAAGAAAAAAAAAAAAAACACGTACACACCAAGCCGTCTCCACAGGAAGGGACACAGGCTCAGGGTTACACTGCCACCCAGGCCAGTCATGGTACTGAACCCTGACAGCCTCTGAAACCAGCTGTCAGGCCAGATGAGCTGGCTACCAGCTTGTGTTACTCACACCTGGTTCCGTCAGGGGGGGATTAGCATCTTCTTGCATCAATCTGGGGGAGGGAGTCCCACAGGACATACACTCCGCACCTTCCCCTGGGCTGCCTCTCCATTTCACCTGTGCTGTTCACTCAGGACATCCCCTCCCCCCTCGTCATTCCCTTCCTTTCTCCGGTCTCCACGCCACAGGGTTGAGACCCACGTTCTATACGGGGTCTCGCAGGACTCACGCTCCGCACCTTCCCCTGGGCTGCCTCCCCACCATCTACCCGTGCCATTCATTTGCATGATCCAAGGCCACTCCGCATGCCCTTGCCGTCCCCGTCATTTTCCGGTCTCCACGCCACGGGTCTTCGACCTTTGAGACCCACCTTCATACGCAGCCACGGTCACTTGTCCATCAAACTGTACGGACGCACAACTGGCTCACGCTGCTGCCAGGTCACGCCATCTCCTGGTTCATACCTCAGTCTGGTTAACCCCCCTCCCCCCCCCCTTAGTGGAGATCCAGGGGGGGCACCTACGCAGGCCGGCCCCCCTCGCACACTAGGGTTGGCGCTCGTAGGGCGTATTACTTCGTTTGAGTCAGTTTCTCATGTCATCTCACATCCATAGCGTCAACCACAGTTTTGCTTACCCACAGGTAGTTCGCTCGAACATTACCAGACGTTCAACCAAGCTTAAAGACCCCTCAAGAGTCATCTAAGGTATGCTGTTCCATTACCAAGAGTCCCCCCTCTTCGTTAACTGGCGCAAAGGGGGGGGGGCAGGGGCGGGGGCTCAGGAGCTTAGGCAGGTCACTTCTTAGTTATCGCGAGACCAACACCCATCCTCACACAGAGGTACTTTCGCCCATCGGCCCAAATCATAGCTAGCGTCTCGTTATTTGGTCAGGGTAGTCAGGGCTTCACCTTCCCAGAGGCCTACACCCCGCCATCGTCCATGGCACAGCTTAGGTCAGAATCATAGATAGTGCCTCTACCAGCCGTTGGGTTTAGCAGGGCCTCACGTCCCCCGTTTCCAAAAAAAAAAAAAAAAAGCGCCAGTTAACGCCCTGTCGTATGAGTTTTTCATCTCCCCTTTTTCCTTCCATGTCATCTCAGCATGTCTCGCGCATCAGACCAAGGAGACGACTTCTCCCTGCCTAGCACGCCAGCCAGTCCACCCACTCCGGTTTCCGTTCCCGTCACAGGAGGTAGCCAGGTTCCCGTCAAGTCCCGGTTCTATGAGGACATGGACCATTCCCAAGATTGCCGCCGAGTTGAGACGGAGGGGGATACCATTTCCAGCCACAGCCAGGAAGGCGGAGTTGTACAGGATCTTGGTATCCAACACCGGCAACCCGCAACCAGGGACTGACGCACAGGACAGTGTCAAGGGCGCTTTAGCCGAAATCCAGGCCACCATGGCGTCTGTTCTGGCTTCCGTTAGTAGCCTTAATTAGAGGTTGGAAAAATTAGAATCCCCCGCACCGGCCTCCGCAGCTTCCCCAGGTTCCCTGCCCTCTCAGGTCTTTGGCTTGCCAGCCCCTCAGGGCACCTTCGCAGGTACGCCAACTCCTTTAGGCCCCATTTCTCACATTATAACACCAGCGCACATGGTCCCGCCCAACATCAGGAAAGACATTCTGGAGGGGAAGGACGTGAATCTTATGTCGCTGTTAATTGCGTCCCAAGACATAGTCGAGAGCAAGACCTACAATTATGGGGACCTGTCTGTGGTTCTGAAAGCCAAGGACCCCAGACTAAACAGAAAGCTGTCCATTCCTGAATTTGTCTTGGCCTTCGGTCTGTTCAGGGATGTGATCTGCTTTAACTTCCCTCATCGCAGAGAAGATCTGGACTTGTATCTACACAAGTTGGATCTACCTGGGGCACAAGTATGGCGGCACCACCTTCTACGATCATCACCGCTCATTCTCAGCCAAGGCGGCGGCCACCTTTGCCCAGTTCAACATCAGGATAGATTGGGGCCAGCTGGACACCGAGTTGTTCTGTCGCCACTTTGCCGGGCTTGTGCCACCTGCATGCGCCACTTGTGCTTCAAACTCCCACTCCACCAACTTGTGTGCCGTTGAGCCCAGTTCTTCCGCCACCAGCAAGGTCACCCCGGGCCCCAGCAGGTCTGATCAGAAGTCCGCCAAAGACAAATTGGGGAGACCGATAGTGTTCTTGGGCAAGGCACAGGTATGCAACAACTTCAACGCGGGTGGCTGCAGCTTCAGTGCCTGTAGGTTGTTGCATATCTGCTCCACCTGCTTCCGGGCTCACGCCAAGTCCATGTGCCCCAGTCGCCTTTTCCCCAAAAGCTGAATGACCGAGGTACAGGTCGATTCCCTGGCCTTCTCCTTGAAATCCCATCCCTCTCCGGACCTAGTCGAGTTTTTAGTTTCAGGCTTCACGAGAGGGTTCCACACGGGTCTGGTGGCACTCCCGTCAGGTACAATCGAGTGTAAAAACCTACAATCAGCCTCGGCTGACCCAGCTGTAGTCGACACTCTTTTGCAAGCAGAAGTAGACAAGGGTTTCATGTTAGGGCCTTTCTGTACCCCTCCGTTTTCCTGCTGGCGAACCAACCCATTGGGGGTAGCCACGGCAAAATACAACAATAAAAAACGATTGATCATAGACCTCTCGGCTCCTCATTCCATCTCCACGCCAAACCTCAATTCTCTTATTCCCTCTGAAGAGTTTTCACTACAGTACACTACAGTGGATCACGCCATTCAGGCTATCCTGAAAGCCGGGAAAGCGGCTTGGCTTGGGAAGACGGACATTTCCAATGCTTTCAAGTTGCTGCCCATACACCCTTCACTGTGGCATCTGCATGGTGCGAAATGGAGGGGGTTTTATTATTTCGCCATTCGCCTGACCTTCGGGGCCAAAAGCAGCCCCAAGATTTTTGATTTATTCGCAGAGGCTCTGTGTTGGCTCCTATTAAATAGCGGTTGCTGTCCAGTCATCATCCATTACCTAGATGATTTCCTGACAGTGGAAAGTCCCACAGCCACTCCGCTCATCCTGGTAAAAATGGTGGCACTCTTTTCGGCCCTAGGGGTTCCGGTAGCCGAAGAGAAAACAATAGGTCCCTCCACCAAACTGACCTTCCTAGGCATTTGCCTAGATTCAGTCGCCATGCCGGCAAGCCTGCCCCCGGACAAAGTTCAGAGGATCAAGGCAGAGATCGAGGGGTTCCTCGTTAGAGGTTCTGCATCCCGGAAAGACCTACTGTCTCTTCTAGGTTCCCTGAACTACGCCATGAGAATTATTCCCCAAGGCCGTGCTTTTGTCTCCAGGCTCCTGTGTCTGCTCCCTGGCCTCCCGCACGACGGGAGCACTATCTCGTTAGACGGGCAGGCCAAGGCGGACTTGTCGATGTGGAGGCAGTTCCTGTCACATTGGAATGGGGTGAACATGTTCATCCCGCCTTTTTCCGACCACTCCCCAGTCTTATGGACCGACGCGGCAGCACATTCAGGGTTTGCAGCCATTTGTGGGGTCAACTGGTTCAGAGATTTTTGGCCACCCGAGACTGCCAGTCTACCGTCTTTTAACCGCACTTCCGCCCTTTTTGAAATTTATCCCATAGTGGCAGCAGCCCGGGTGTGGGGACACCGGTGGGGAGGTCAGACAGTAAAATGTTTCAAGGACAACATGGCGGCCTGCGACATAATCAACAAGGGCCGTTCCTCATCTCTCACCATCATGAGCCTAGTTAGGAGACTTACTTGGCTCGCCGCCACCCTACAGTTCCACTTAATTTGCGAGCACGTGCCAGGTTCTCACAACTCAGCAGCTGACGCCCTTTCTCGTTGCAAATTGCAGGTCTTTTTCCAGTTGCACCCCACAGCCGTGAGTATTCCAGACACATCACCTCAGTTTCAAGATCTCATCCTGGACTAGCCGAACTCATGGCCCATGGGAGCACGCTGGCTCAATCAGCACTCTCCGTCAACACTAGGCGCTCATATGATCGGGCTCTGACCATCTTCTCCAGATTCATCACGGAGTACAGCATCTCAGATCCTTTTTCCTTAGACACCATGGTGGCGTTCACCTCCTTTTGCCACTTAAATCTGAAACTCGCCCACAGCACGGTCAAGCTTTATCTCGCAGGGCTGCAGTTTCATGTGATCAACACACACCCCAGTCACAGTGCTTTCATGTCTTCCAGGCCAATAAAAAACATCTTAAAAGGCATCCTTCGCTTGGAGGGCTGCAAGCCCGCGAGACGTCAACCGATCAACAGCTCCAGGTTTAGGGCCTTGTCTGACATGTTGGACACACGGCCGTTTGAAGCAGGAACAAATAGTGTTATCAAGTTTGCCATATACCTGGCCTTCTATGGATTCTTGCGTCCCAGCGAGTTCACCGCGGGCAGGTTAAACGGGGCCTCCAACTTGCTGAGGGTGGCAGATTTGACCAAAGTAGGGGGATCATTTCCTCCTGACACTACGTCACTCCAAAACCAACCAGGTGGGACCGCCGGTTGACGTTCCCCTGTACCCTACAGGCAATCAGTGGTGCCCGGTCCGGTTACTGGACCATCTTCTCCCATCCTTGACAGGTCGTGGCCCAGATGCCCCCTTCTGAGTCTCCACGGCTTGCCACTCACCACCTCGAAATTTATGCAATACGTGAGAACCCTGCTCTCCAAAATAGGTTGTGACCCCGCAGCATTCTCAGGTCATTCCTTTCGTATAGGGGCAGCTTCGGCAGCATCTAGTCACAACATTCCCATGCATATAATCAAAAGGATGGGCCGATGGAAGTCCTCTGCTTACAGCCAGTACATTCCCCAGCCGGAGAATGAACTCAGACTGGCTTTTAGAGAACTGGCCACATAGCACTACAGGTCTCGCTTCTTTCCATTTTGGGATATGTGTGTATTAAAGGTTGTTTTGGTTAAGTTATACCTTTTTGCCCTCTTTATTTACAGGCCTGCCCGAACCACGGTTTCGGCAAGCTTCAACAGTACTTCATTTAATGGTATAATTCACTCTGTTTATTCCCTGACCACAAATGGGCAGGCGGAGCCTGCAGTTGTGGGAGGGGAGGGGCCGGCCTATTTAACGTCGGGCCGCCCTCCTCACTGGGCTGACGTTTTTGGGTACCCCTCCCTCCACTCCCCTTTTTTCAACAATTCCATCTTGGTGGGCCCTCTTTATTTACAGCCCTGCCCGAACCACGGTTTCGGCAAGCTTCAACCGTACTTCATTTAATGGTATAATTCACTCTGTTTATTCCCTGACCACAAATGTGAGTTACCTGCACACAATGCTGTCACAAAAAGTTTGGAACACTAAGCCTCACTCACCACAGAGATTTTCCAGCTCGCAATATCGCAGTCTAAGTGCCAGCAGACTGAGAGTGATCTGCTACCTCGTGTGTCATTGGAAACATGAAACATTTACAATAATAAAAAACAAATCTGGCTGTTAAGGAATGTCCGTAATAACCACTGTCACAAGGAGATTAATATTTCAGAGAATTACACTATAGTAGTGCATTTCACTAGGCAGGGATTCATTTAGGTAATATTTAGAGCACATTGAAATAAGACTTAAAGATTTTAAAATGTTGTTTTAAAAAAAAAAAAGGAAGGAAAGATGGTACAAGCAAAATATTTACAGAAAATTGATATTACATAATAGAAAAGAATAGCAACAGAAAAATATGGGAACAACAAAAAAAAAGTACCTAACAAATGTTCTGGTCTTTGGATTCAGGCCGAGTTACTGCAGGTATTTTAGGTCTGATCTAGTGTATTAGTATCAAGACCTTCTGTCATGGTCTTACCTTCTTGCTGTTCTCCTTCGTTTGGCATGTGCTGGCGGCCATCTTGGTTTCTGGGTTTCTTGTAGCCTCCCACCCTGCGGCTCCTCCTTCCCACTGGGAGGAGCTGGATGCCTAGCTCATATATATAGGAGGTCTGTGGCTTCAGTTCCCTGCTTGGTCCTCCTGTGTTCACATGCTTCTAAGACTGCTGCTGCTTCTGGTTCCTGATCCTGGCTTCGTCTGACTACCCTGCTGGTTCCTGACCCCTGGCTTCGCAAAAGGCTCTGCATCAGTTTCGCCATCCGTTTGGACTTTTGCTTTACAGCTTGTTTTTCAATAAAGCTTTCTTATTTTCACTTATCTGTTGTTGTACGTCTGGTTCATGGTTCCGTGACATTAGGACCAAGCCATGAATTCTGACGGTACAGGGCCATCCTCGCTACCCACGCTGGTTGCCAGACTTGATCAGCAGTATCACCTGTTGGGTCGGTTCGCCGTGGCGTTGCAAACCCTGCTTGAACGCACGGTACCACAGGCCATGAATTCTGACGGTACAGGGCCATCCTCACTACCCTCGCTGGTTGCCAGACTTGATCAGCAGGATCACCTGTTGGGTCAGTTCGCCGTGGCGTTGCAAACCCTGCTTGAGCGCACGGCTCATTTTGCTCCCGTTGCCGATGGGTCGGTTGTCGCTCCTGGGCCCGCTCCTACTGCCGCTCCGGTTGTTTTGCGCCAGAGTCTACCCCGACACCTGTTGTTGCGCCTGCGGTGTTTCGGGGTATGTCCGGTTCTGCCCCCCTTCCACAGCGCTTTGGGGGTGAGCCAACTCAGTGCCGAGGTTTCCTTAACCAGGTGGGCATTTATTTCGAGTTGCTGCCACATGCCTTTCCTACTGAGAGATCAAAGGTGGGCTTCTTAATCTCGCTGCTCTCGGACAAGGCCTTGGCCTGGACCAGCCCTTTATGGGAGAACAACAATCCGGTGGTTGCCGAGTTTTCCGGTTTTGTTGCTTCTCTTCGGAAGGTATTCGATGTGCCGGCTCGTGCTGCCTCTGCTGCGAAGCTCCTTATGTCCATCAGACAGGGTTCACGATCCGTAGCTGAATACGCCATTGAGTTTCGTACCCTGGCAGCAGAGGTGGGCTGGAATAATGAGGCTCTGGTCGCTGCTTTCTCTCATGGTCTCTCGGATGCCTTGAAGGATGAGGTTGCAGCTAAGGACCTACCAGTGGAGCTCGAGTCTCTTATTTCTTTCCTGATTTTGATTGACACCAGACTCAGGGAGAGACCTTCCTTTAAGGAGAGTCTGCGGAGGCCTCCTAACAGATTGGCGCCTACCTTTGTTGTCCCACCCGTGCCTCCCTCTCCTCCCACGCCTCCTGGGGATGACTTGTCTGGGGGTGAACCCATGCAGCTGGGGTTTGCTCGCCTGTCCGAGGGGGAGAGGGTACTCCGGAGACGCGAGGGCCGATGCATGTACTGTGGTCTCGGTGGGCATTTTCGGTTGGCATGTCCGAACCGTCCGGGAAACGCTCGCACCTGAGATCCTGTCGGGGGCAGATCTTGGGTGGAGTCTCCTCATCCCCGGTTTCCCGTGTTGACAAACCACTGATCACTGTTGTCCTCTCCTGGGTCGGGGGCTCGGTGACGACCCAGGCGTTGGTGGACTCTGGTGCTGGTGGTTTGTTCATTGATAGTGTGTTCGCTGCCGCCAATTCCATTCCTCTGCAGGCTCGAGGTTCTCCTCTGGCTCTTGAGGCGATAGACGGCAGACCCCTTCTGCCGCCACACGTGACTCATGAGACCCTTCCAGTGGGGTTAGCCATTGGTGCCGTCCACAGAGAGTCGGTCTGCTTCCGGGTTATTTCGTCTCCACACTACTCGGTGGTCTTGGGGTACCCCTGGCTCCAGAAGCATAATCCGATTTTCAATTGGAGATCGGCCGAGATCCTCTCGTGGTCACCGCAGTGTGGGGCTAGTTGCATCCATGGGCCTGTCAAGTTGCTGTGTACTTCCTCGGACTCTCTGTTGCCCCCTGAATACGAGGAGTACCGGGAGGTATTCGATAAGGTGCGCGCGGTTGCCCTACCTCCGCACCGCCCATACGATTGTGCCATCGAGTTACAATCTGGTGCTGTTCCTCCTCGTGGCAAAGTCTATCCACTGTCGGTAGCGGAGAATGAGGCCATGGAGGAATACGTGAGGGAGGCGCTTTCACGCGGACACATTCGCAAATCCTCGTCCCCGGCAGGGGCTGGATTTTTCTTTGTGAAAAAGAAGGGCGGTGAGTTGAGGCCTTGCATCGATTACAGGGGTCTCAATCGCATCACGATCAAGAACGCTTACCCGATACCCTTGACTTCCGAGCTGTTCAATCGCCTTAAAGGGGCCACGGTCTTTACCAAACTCGACCTGAGGGCGGCATATAACCTCGTAAGGATCAAGGCGGGCGATGAGTGGAAGACCGCGTTTAACACCAGGACCGGTCATTATGAATCCTTGGTTGTGCCCTTTGGGCTGTGCAATGCGCCCGCAGTCTTTCAGGAATTCATCAACGATGTTTTCCGTGACCTGTTGCAGCAGTGTGTGGTGGTCTATTTGGATGACATCTTGGTATATTCTGAGTCCATGGAGACCCACATTCTGGATGTCAAACGAGTGTTGCAACGGTTACGAGAGAACAAGCTGTTCGGTAAGCTGGAGAAATGCGAATTTCACCGATCCCAGGTAACCTTCTTAGGTTACATCATTTCCGCTGAGGGGTTCTCCATGGATCCTGAGAAGGTTTCGGCTGTCTTACAGTGGCCCCAGCCCAGTGGTCTTCGCTCCCTGCAGCGCTTTTTGGGCTTCGTCAATTATTATCGGAAGTTCATCAGGGACTTTTCCATGCTAGCCAAGCCTCTCACGGATCTGACCAGGAAGGGCAGTAATTCCCAGGTCTGGCCGCCCGAGGCCATCCGAGCTTTTGAGGCTCTAAAGTCCGCCTTTGTGTCAGCTCCGATTCTGTCGCATCCCAACCCTGGGTTGCCCTTTGTCCTCGAGGTGGACGCGTCTGAGATGGGAGTAGGCGCCCTTCTGTCTCAGCGTAGAACACCAGAGGGTCCTCTGCTTCCTTGTGGGTTTTACTCCCGGAAACTGTCTTCCGCGGAGTGCAACTACCAGACTGGTGACAGGGAGTTATTGGCCATCGTGCAGGCTCTTAAAGAATGGAGGCACTTGCTCGAGGGTTCGGTGGTTCCGGTCCTCATCCTGACGGACCACAAGAATCTGACCTACCTCTCTGAGGCCAAGAGATTGACACCACGTCAGGCCAGATGGGCTCTGTTCTTGTCACGTTTTAATTACGTGGTCTCCTACCTACCCAGTTCCAAGAACATCAGGGCGGATGCCTTATCACGGCAGTACTCCGACCTGTCCAGGGAGGAGTCGATTCCGACTTCGGTCATACCTCCGAATCAGATCCTGGCCGCCATTCGCACCAGCCTGACCTCTCCCCTGGGTGAGCAGATTTTGGCGGCTCAATCTGATGCTCCCTCTGGGAGACCCAACGGCAGATGTTTTGTGCCTGAGGAGTTGCGCACTCGGTTGTTGCGAACCTACCATAACTCCAAGACCGCGGGGCATCCTGGAAAGAATCAGCTGTCCTGGGCTGTTTCACGTCTGTTCTGGTGGCCTTCCCTACGTTCCGACATCGCCGCATATGTAGCGGCATGCTCCGTTTGTGCCCGGAGTAAGTCTCCTCGGCACCTTCCGTTGGGCCTTCTGCAACCCTTAGCCACCCGGGAGCGCCCATGGTCACACCTGGGGATGGATTTCATTGTGGACCTCCCTGCATCCCGAGGCCATACGGTCATTCTCATGATTGTGGATCGGTTTTCCAAAATGTGCCACTGTGTTCCTCTCAAGAAGTTACCCTCTGCACAGGAGTTGGCCACGATTTTTGCCAGGGAGGTCTTCCGGTTGCACGGTTTGCCCAAGGAGATTGTGTCGGATCGGGGGAGTCAGTTTGTGTCCAGGTTCTGGCGCGCCTTTTGCTCCCAGTTGGGGATTCATCTCTCCTTCTCCTCGGCCTACCACCCTCAGTCCAATGGGGCCGCAGAACGATCCAATCAGGCCTTGGAGCAATTCCTTCGTTGCTATGTCTCCGATCACCAAGACAATTGGGTTGACCTCCTGCCTTGGGCTGAGTTTGCCAGGAACACGGCGGTGAACTCTTCCTCTGGGACGTCTCCCTTCATGGCCAACTATGGGTTCCAACCTGCCGTGTTACCGGAGGTATTCTCTCCCCAGGATATTCCGGCTGTGGAGGATCACCTTTCCGTCCTACGTGCTTCTTGGGTACAGATCCAGAGGTCCCTTGCGGTCTCTGCGCAGCGCCAGAGACTCCAGGCTGATCGCAGACGAGCGCCTGCTCCTTCCTACCAGGCCGGAGACCGTGTATGGTTGTCCACCCGCAACCTCAACCTTCGAGTGCCCACTCCCAAGCTGGCGCCTCGCTTTGTTGGTCCCTTCCGAGTGCTTCGCAGGGTAAACCCGGTAGCCTATGCCCTTGCGCTTCCTCCTGGCATGCGGATCTCCAACGTGTTTCATGTCTCCCTGTTGAAGCCACTGGTGTGTAATCGTTTCACTTCCTCGGTTCCTCGGCCTCGTCCGGTCCGAGTGGGCAATCGTGAGGAGTATGAGGTGAGCAATATCCTGGACTCACGCCTGGTCCGCGGTCGGGTGCAGTTTTTGGTTCATTGGCATGGTTATGGTCCAGAGGAGCGTTCCTGGGTTCCCTCCGCAGATGTCCATGCTCCTGCCTTGCTCCGAGCCTTCCACGCACGCTTCCCTCAGAAACCGTTCTTTACTCCGCGGAGGAGGGGCTCTTGAGGGGGAGGTACTGTCATGGTCTTACCTTCTTGCTGTTCTCCTTCGTTTGACATGTGCTGGCGGCCATCTTGGTTTCTGGGTTTCTTGTAGCCTCCCACCCTGCGGCTCCTCCTTCCCACTGGGAGGAGCTGGATGCCTAGCTCATATATATAGGAGGTCTGTGGCTTCAGTTCCCTGCTTGGTCCTCCTGTGTTCACATGCTTCTAAGACTGCTGCTGCTTCTGGTTCCTGATCCTGGCTTCGTCTGACTACCCTGCTGGTTCCTGACCCCTGGCTTCGCAAAAGACTCTGCATCAGTTTCGCCATCCGTTTGGACTTTTGCTTTACAGCTTGTTTTTCAATAAAGCTTTCTTATTTTCACTTATCTGTTGTTGTACGTCTGGTTCATGGTTCCGTGACACCTTCCTGTTGGCAGCCATCTTGTATATGTGCAGACTGCTGCCTCTTATAAACTCTTATTACATCACCACTTGCCTGCTGCTTGGGCGTCGCACAGTGATGATGCTGCACACCTGATTATATCAATCACCTGATGGGTTGCAGTCCTTGCCCTTGTGTTTGTGCTCCAAGGTGCATTACTGCTAGCAGTCTTCTGTTCTCCGTGTTCCTCCATGTATGGCCAAGTTTGGCTGACGACTGGCCTGGCTCTCGACCTCGCATTGGCAGACTACCCGCTTCTGGACTTGACCCCGGCTTGTTCCTGATCTCACTCCTCACATTTGCTGTGCGTTTATTGTTGTTTGCTCCAATAAACTGCTTTATTTTACCTGCATCTCTGTGTGGTCTGGTTTCCTGGCACTCTGACAATCAGAAACAGTGGCCCTCAGAATGATTCTTAGCATACAGTGCCTTGCGAAAGTATTCGGCCCCCTTGAACTTTTCGACCTTTTGCCACATTTTAGGCTTCAAACATAAAGATATAAAACTGTAATTTTTTTTGAAGATTTAACAACAAGTGGGACACAATCATGAAGTGGAATGAAATTTATTGGATATTTCAAACTTTTTTAACAAATAAAAAACGGAAAAATTGGGCGTGCAAAATTATTCAGCCCCCTTAAGTTAATACTTTGTAGCGCCACCTTTTGCTGCGATTACAGCTGTAAGTCGCTTGGGGTATGTCTCTATCAGTTTTGCACATCGAGAGACTGAAATTTTTGCCCATTCCTCCTTGCAAAACAGCTCAAGCTCAGTGAGGTTGGATGGAGAGCATTTGTGAACAGCAGTTTTCAGTTCTTTCCACAAATTCTCGATTGGATTCAGGTCTGGACTTTGACTTGGCCATTCTAACACCTGGATATGTTTATTTGTGAACCATTCCATTGTAGATTTTGCTTTATGTTTTGGATCATTGTCTTGTTGGAAGACAAATCTCCGTCCCAGTCTCAGGTCTTTTGCAGACTCCATCAGGTTTTCTTCCAGAATGGTCCTGTATTTGAAAAGTTCAAGAGGGCCGAATACTTTTGCAAGGCACAGTTTGGGCATTGTCCTGATCAGGGCATGGGGGGGGGGGCGTGCGCCCAGGGTGCCATGTTGGGAGGGGCGCCGACATCCCAGAGACCACTTTGGCTTCAATGGCTGACCTGGCCTGGGTACCTGCCCCGCATCTTCTGCAGAAAGATGCTGTGATCTGCTCCTCGCATCTCCCCCCACCAGATGCCTACACAAGCTGCAGAGCTGCAAGGGAAGCCGCCTCCTCCTGGGCTCTGACAATTCATAGACACAAGCCAGAAGGAGGAGCCCAAGAGGAGGGACATCTGAATGCTGTGCTGCAGCCACGCTGATCTGAGGGAGAAATTGAATTAGAGGTGATACAGTGATCGGGAAAGGGGTGGGGGCTTGTAAATAAGATTTACCCTGACTGATTTGGAGAGGGGGTAGAAGATATGTGCTGGGGGGGGGGTGATTTAGGAGGTGGGAGGAACTTGTCTGGGGGGGTTCTGATGTTTAATCTGCCCCCCACTCAGTCCACCTTCTAGTACAAGTCTTCTCCCCTGAAAAAGTGCCCCCCGGCACATATCCGCTTACTACCCCCCAATATATAGGATGCCAGAGGGGCGATGACAGCATCTAGGACCCCAGTACATGTGCTCCAGCCCCCGGATGCTGCGGGTTAAACTCCCCTGCCAGGTGCATTAGGCCAATTCACTATACCCCTAAACCGCAGCTGTTTAGTGTGCAGTGTGACGTGGTCCTAACCAGCCTGGCTGTGGCACGCTAGCATCAGCGCCAAGGGGCTGGCATGAGCACCCAGCAGTTTAGTGTGTGGCCAGTGCTCTGTTCCAGTGAGCTGGCAGTAGGAGGCGGTGTGATATGCATTTTACATTACACAGCTTCCTTTCTTCCTTTTTTTTTTTTCTACAAACTCTCATTCAGGTTACTGTACAACAGCACAGTCTAACGCACTGCTGAACAGTGACATGTGATGCCTTCCTGTGTGCTGCCATAAAATGCAGGACTTTAGGGTCAACTCGCTTACAAATTAAATTTATGTGCATCATTATGTCCTTTTTAAAGGATAAGTTCATCTTTCAGAGCATATTACAAGTTACACCTGTAATTTGAGTATAACGTGTAATGCTCCAGACCTGCCCCTTGCACCCCTGATCTCTTCCCTCCCTGTGACAGTGGTTGGGGGATTTTCTTCCTGCCTCCTGATATCTGTGTATTACACACCTGTCCCTTGCATTTTGTGCAGTTTTTATAAAAAATATACCCCAAAAATAAATGAAAATCTTTAAAATCCCTATGGTTTTTTAAAAAAATGCCCTGGGCAGATCTGCATATAAATCTACCAGAACCCTGAATCTCCAACTTGCAGAATTTGCCTCAAACCCATTGCGTGGCGAATCTGAACTTCATCGCTAGTTGTAAGTCCCCCTGTATTTTTATCCAACTCACTTTTTTTTAAAATAACTTTTAAGATGAGATTAGCAGTTTAGCATTTTATCTGAATTAATATGGCCACAGCCCCACTCTTAAACTGTATACACACCACCAAATTTTAGTTGGTTTCTGATGAACCAATCTAAATTCGCTACATAGGTGGCTCTGTTTGCCACCCCCTGCCTGATATCCTTTGATTAAAAAATACAATTAGATGCAGCCGCTCTTCGAGTATTCTGCCAGGTCTTTATGGATGAGGAATCTGGATGGGGAAATCAGTTAAATTATTTTTGTTCAGCCCACAGACTGAGCAGAAATAATCTATGTGTGTCTACCCAGCTTTAGAAGTAGCAACATTCTTTTAGAAACACTTGCACTTTTTTGATACCATCTAGTGTTGACTGCATTATGGTACAGTTACCTCTATAGCATGGGTGTCAAACCTTTTGGCTTCTCTGGGCCACATTGAGTGTAGAGAAATTTTCCCGGGCCGCATATAAAATTTATACTATAGTTAAGGTATATAAGTAATAAAACGTCGCTGCGCCCTTCCCACGCTGCCGCGCCCCCTATCCAGCACTAATTTAACACAACTAGTGGATGATCCCCTCCGAGGCAGCCTCTGCCTACAGTTAGATGGAAGCCGCTGTGGCCATGCCCCCGACTCAACTTCCTTACTCCCTAGCAAAAAAAAAAAACTGTCAGGGGGCAGTGGGCCGCATCACCTGCAGTTCTGGGCCGCATGTGGCCCCCGGGCCGCATGTTGGACATGCCTGCTCTAAAGTAAATTCAAAAGGTAGACATGATTAAAAAAAAAAATTTGTTCTGTTACATGGAGCATCTGGAGCAAATGTTAAAAAAAGACATTCTCACTTGCATTGTTTTTTTTTTTTTTTTCTTATAGCGTTTTTTTTTTTTTGTTTTTGTTTTTTTAGTACCGTGGTAAATGGTGACCTTTTATTTATGTAGCAATTTTTAAAAGATAAAACCTTTACTTAACATTTAGTAAAAGGGTAAGGAACTATCCCCTAGTTCACAAGGACAGCTGGTTGGGTTGTAACAGCATAGCAAGGGCACCCTTATGGCCTATCGCTATGGGATCACCAGCCCCTCATTCATTGCACACCAAGCTGGTATTTTGTATGGGGAAGAAACCCATGTTTTGAGTAAAAAGAAATGTAAATAGAAATAAATAAAAAATAAGTGGGAAAAAGGATACTTACTGGCAGACTGGATTATGGAAGTGGTTAGCATCAGGCAACCTATTGTGAATTTTGTTCATCTTTGATTACATCTTTCAGTGATAGTGGTCATACACTGTACATGAATTTCATGAATGTTTTTCATTTTCCTAATTTTCTTCCCTGAATTTTCTAATAAGTATCAACAATTTGGACAAAACCACTAGTTTCAAGAACATACAGTATATATGCTGTGGTTAAACAGTGACATCTAGTGCTCAATAATACAATACACTGCACCAAATTAACCACATAATAGGCATATTTATTTAGATATATAGAAATAAAAAACAAAAAAATTAAAACCAATAAACCATTAAAAACGAAGTCCTAAGAACAAATCATTAAACCATTTGACAGCTGTCATCTTTAATATTCATAAACAATTTAGCATAGTTATTTAGCTTGGTGAAACACAAAACAGACTGTCCCCAGGTTACAAACAAGATAGGTTCTGTAAGTTTGTTCTTAAACGGGTAGTAAACCCACCTTTTTTTATCTTTTACCTACAAGTAAGCCCGTAATAAGGCTTTCTTGCGGGTACTGTGAATACCTCCTAAACTGTTTAGGAGATATTAAGAGTGCATGCAGCTGGTGATATCACCATTGTATGCGTTCTGTAGGTCCGTCATAACGGGTCGGCCCTTCAGAGCCCGTGTTGTAAATAGTGACTCCCGCGAGCATGCACGTAAGTGATGTCAGCCCCCAGCCGCTCATGTAGCTAGGGGCCGTGAACCCTGAAGGAAGATCGGGTGAAGATGGAAGCGAAGTCTCTCATAATGTACTAGTATGCAATGCATACTAGCATATTATGAAATCGTTTTTGCAATTTTTCACTCCAGCCAAAAAATTATTTTTACATTTTTTTTGGAAAGCATAGGGAAGGGTTAAAGCCCCTGTAATGTTTGTGTTACTGTCTGTGTCCGTGTTCAGAAGATTTCAACTCACTTTTTGTCCCTGTGTGACAAATGGATTTTGAAAATTTTGGATTGTCACAGACACAAGGATTTGTGATAAAGCTTCAGTGGGGACTTTTTCCCATGATAACTCTTACAGGAATTAATTTCCTTCCTAGGGGTAGAATTCCTCTTGCTTCCTATCATCTCCCTCCATTTGTAAGTATGAGTCGCATGTAAGTTGGATGTTTGTAACTCAGGGACTGCCTGTATGGAGAAAATACATATTAGCCTGCCATCACACCTAAACAGAATGTAAGCAGAGCATATTTCTGCTGACTTCTAAATGTTTTTTGCGTTTGTTTGTTTTTCAGGCATTTTACAAGTGTATTACAGGCAATTTACAAGCATTTTTGCATGTGTATCAAACTTTAGGCATTTGCTTCCTGGGATGGGCAAGGGAAAAGAAAGCAGCCCTATAAGAGAAGAATTTTTTTAGGCTTAAATATGCAGGCATTTTTTGCATGTGAAAATGCATGAACCTGATTATAATGGGATCAAGCAATGCACTAGTCCTGGGTAGACCAGACCCTGTTAACCTACATTTCCAGGCTACACCATGCAATATGATTTTTGGTTGTTGAGGATGGTGGAGGCAGTTTTCATTTTTTTTTTTATCTGAAACCATTGTAACAGACATAGGTGTGCGCAGCCTATTGCATTATGGTGTGCACTGCAAAGCTCAAACATAAGCTAAACTCAAAGATCTAAGACTTTTTCTATGTACACAAAAGGCCTATTTCTCTCAAATATTCTGTGCAAAGTGAGAAATCAGTGCAATCGATGATTGGAATCAGAAGTAACTCAGCTGCTATACTAAAAAGTAGATATTAATACTAACAAATGGGGGTACAGCTAAAGTGAATAAGTGCGAAAAGGTGTCAAATGCTAATAAAGTGCCTGCAATGTAGATATAAATACCAAAAAAATGAATGAAATAACGTTTCAGGTGCTTAATAAAGTGCTTAAAAATATTATAACAATAATAACTTTATCAAATAGAAAATCCACTAAAATAGTCCATATATAAACTTCAATCTGCAAATTAGATACAGTGCAAATACCTCAGTGCAAGTGAAAACAGTGCATACCAAGAGTAAAAATAAACATAAAAGAGTAGTGTTAATTATGACAAGTCCATTCAAAATGTGCAAAATCGGCAAGATAAGGTGCTTGTCAGATGCTTCCACACTCAGTGCTCATGTGTCCACCACCACAACTAATGGATAGCCTCTCACCTTCCCTCAGGTTCAAAAAGCAGAAAATAATCCCGGTGGCAGTGTTCCTTGGTGGGAGTATCATAAATACACTACTCCATCCAGCAGATTATATAGGCAGTAAATGATCCCAATGGAAGTGATCCTTGTGGGGATATCAGTGAAGCACTACTCCTTAAGGGGATATGAGGAATGCCCACATATAGCCACAATAGCTCCCAGCAAGCATGTAAAAGAAAGCAACCCGCAGCTTGTGCTAGCTGGTAGAACTTGTAACAAATACAAAAAGCCTCTGGAGGAGCGGTGCTGCCGTGTCGCCGCTCGTAGTATCGGCCCCCTAAACGCGTTGCGTCATACGCTCCTGCATCACAACTTCCTCAGTAAGGGGTCTATTTCTTTCAAATATTGTTCACAAATCTGTGTTAGGGCTCTTTCACACGATCCGCCTCCGTAGGCGGATCCGTGCTGCTCCGTCTCCTCTTGCAGTGCGGAGAGGGAGGTGTCACAGCTCCCGCTGCTCTCTATGAGGGATCGGATGAGAGCCTGTCCACTCTCATCCGATCCAATCCGATCCCTGAACGGATGGAAAAATAGGGTTTCCATCCGTCCAGATTTCACAGACAGGATCGGATACGGATGGCAGCGGGTGTCAGCGGAGGTGTCTCCGCTGACATCCGCTGCCCCATAGAGCTGCATGGAGGATCCGATCAGATCCGCCTAAAAAATTGACAGGCGGATCTGATCGGATCGCCCGTGTGAAAGAGCCCATAGTGAGCACTTCTCCTTTGCCGAGAAAATCCATCCACCTCACAGGTGTGGCATATCAAGATGCTGATTAGACAGCATGATAATTGCACAGGTGTACCTTAGGCTGGCCACAATAAAAATCCACTCTAAAATGTGCAGTTTTATCACACAGCACAATGCCACATGTTGTAAGTTTTGAGGGAGCCTGCAGTTTGCATGCTGACTGCAGGAATGTCCACCCAAGCTGTTGCCCGTGAATTGAATTTACATTTCTATACCATAAGCAGTCTCCAAAAGCATTTCAGAGAATTTGAGCAGTACTTTCAACTGGCTTCACAACCGCAGACCACATGTAACCACACCGGCCCAGGCCCTCTACATCCAGCATCTTCACCTCCAAGATAATCTGAGACCAGCCACCCAGACAGCTGTTGCAACAATCGGTTTGCATAGCCAAAGAATTTCTACACAAACTGTCAGAAACCGTCTCAGGGAAGCTCATCTGCATGCTCGTCGTCCTCATTGGGGTCCTGACCTGACTGCAGTTCATCATCTTAACTGACTTGAGTGGGCAAATGCTTACATTCTATGGCGTCTGGTACATTGGAGAGGTGTTCTCTTCATGGATGAATCCCGGTTTTCACTGTACAGGGCAGATGTGTGTGGGTGAGCACTGCAGTTTGCTGATGTCAACGTTGTGGGTTGAGTGGCCCATGGTGGCGGTGGGGTTATGGTATGGGCAGGCGTAACACAGGTGCATTTTATTGGTGGCATTTTGCATGCGCAGAGATACCGTGATGAGATCCTGAGGCCCATTGTGGTGCCATTCATCCGCGACCATCACCTCATGTTGCAGCATGATAATGCACAGCCCCATGTTGCATGGATCTGTACACAATTCCTGGAAGCTGAAAACATCCCAGTTCTTGCATGGCCAGCATACTCGCTGGACATGTCACCCATGCAGCATGTTTGGGATGCCCTGGATCGGCTTATACGACAGCATGTTCCAGGTCCTGCCAACATCCAGCAACTTTGCACAGCCATTGAAGAGATGTGGACCAGCATTCCACAGGCCACAGTCAACAACCTGATCAGCTCTATGTGAAGGAGATGTGTTGCACTGCGTGAGGCAAATTGTGGTCACACCAGATACTAACTGGTTTTCAGACCCCCCCCCCCCCCAATACAGTAAAACTGCACATTGTAGAGTGGCCTTTTATTGTGGCCAGCCTAAGACACACCTGTGCAAAAATCATGTTGTCTAATTAGCATCTTGAAATGCCACACCTGTGAGGTGGATGGATTATCTTGGCAAAGAAGAAGTGCTCACTAACACAGATTTAGACAGACTTGTGAACAATATTTGAGAGAAATAGGCCTTTTGTGTGTATAGAAAAAGTCTTAGATCTTTGAATTCAGCTCATGAAAAATGGGGGCAAAAATTCACCTGGGGTGGCATCTTTATTGTTAACATAGTGTTCTATATTTAAATATGCCCCAGTCCACACACCATGTTACCTGTCCACAAACAACGTTACCCGCCACCACACATTTGTGGGGAAGAGACCCTTGTCCTCTCAGCATTGGAATAAGCTGCTTTCCCAATGCAAGTGTTTAGAAGCTGGCAATGGGTTACAGGGGGGATGAGGATGACAGGGGGTGGGGTGTTAGCAAGGCGGCAGTGAGGTGCCAGGTGTGATGAGGATAACAGTAGGTAGGATGTTAGCAAGTTGGCAGTGGTGTGACAGGTGTGATGAGGATGACAGTGGGCGGGGTGTTAGCAAGGTTGCAGTGGGGTGCCAGGTGTGATGAGGATGAGGATAACAGGGGGTAGGTTGTTAGCAAGGTTGCAAAGGGGTGCCAGGTGTGATAAGTATGAGGATGACAGAGGGTGGGCTGTTAGCAAAGCTGCAGTGGGGTGCCAGGTGCTATGAACATGAGGATGAGGATGACAGTGGGTGGGGTGTTAGCAAGGTTGCAGTGGGGTGCCAGGTGTGATGAGGATGAGAATGACAGGGAGTTGAGTGTCTGAAAGGTTGCAGTGGGGTGCCAGGTGTGATGAGGATGACAGGGATTGGGGTGTTTTAAAGGTTGCAGTGGGGTGCCAGGTGTGATGAGGATGACGGGGGTGGGGGGTTAGCAAGGTATCAGTGGGGTGCCAGGTGTGATCAAAATGAGGATGACAGGGAGTGGGGTGTTAGCAAGGTATCAGTGAGGTGCCAGGTGCAATGAAAATGAGAATGACAGGGGATGGGGTGTTTGCAAGGTTGCAGTGGATGCCAGATGTAATGAGGATGAGGATGACAGAGGGTGGGGTGTTAGCAAGGTTGCAGTGGAGTGCCAGGTGTGATGAACATGAGGACGGCAGTGGGTTGGGTGTTAGCAAGGTTGCAGTGGGGTGTCAGGTGTGATGAGGATGAGGATGACAGGGGGGTGGGGTGTTAGCAAGGTATCAGTGGGGTGCCAGGTGTGATGAAAATGAGGATGACAGGGGGTGGGGTGTTTGTACGGTTGCAGTGAGGTGCCAGGTGTGATTAGGATGAGGATGACAGTGGGTGGGGTGTTAGCAAGGTTGTAATGGGATGCCAGGTGTGATGAGGATGAGAATGACAGGGATTGGGGTGTTAGCAATGTATCAGTTGGGTGCCAGGTGTGATACAACTGAGGATGACAGTGGGTGGGGTGTTAGCAAGGCTGCAGTGGGGTGCCAGGTGTGATGAGGATAAGAATGATAGGGAGTGGGGTGTTTGAAAGGTTGCAGTGGGATGCCAGGTGCGATTAACATGAGGATAACGATGACGGGATGGGGTGTTACCAAGGTATCAGTGGGGTGCCAGGTGTGATGAAGATGAGGATGACAGGGGGTGGGGTGTTAGCAAGGTTTCAGCGGGTTGCCAGGTGTGATGAACATGAGGAGGAGGATGGCAGAGGGTGGAGTGTTAGCAAGGTATTAGTGGGGTGCCAGGTGTGATGAGCATGAGGATGAGGATGGCAGGGGTGGGGTGTTAGCAAGGTATCAGTGGGGTGCCAGGTGTGATGAGGATGAAAATGAAAGGGGAGTGGGGTGTCTGAAAGGTTGCAGTGGGGTAGCCAGGTGTGATGAGTATGAAAGGGATTGGGATGTTTGAAAGGTTGCAGTGGGGTTCCAGGTGTGGTGAGGATGAGAATGACAGAGAGTAGGGTGTTTGAAAGGTTGAAGTGGGGTGCCAGGTGTGATGAGGATGACAGGGGGTGGGGTGTTAGCAAGGTATCAGTGGGGTGCCAGGTGTGATAAACATGAGGATGACAGTGGGTGGGGTGTTAGCAAGATTGCAGTGGGGTGCCAGGTGTGATGAGAATGACAGGGAGTGGGGTGTTTGAAAGGTTGCAGTGGGGTACCAGGTGTGATGAGGATGAGAATGACAGGGAGCAGGGTGTTTGGAGGTTGCAGTGGGTGCCAGGTGTGATGAGGATGACAGGGGTGGTGTGTTAGCAAGGTATCAGTGAGCTGTCAGGTGTGATGAGCATGAGGATGAGGGTGAAAGGGGGTTAGCAAGGTTTCAGTGGGTTGCCAGGTGTGATGAACATGAGAAGGAGGATGGCAGAGGGTGGAGTGTTAGCAAGGTATTAGTGGGGTGCCAGGTGTGATGAACATGAGGATGACAGGAATGGGGTGTTAGCAAGATATCAGTGGGGTACAAGGTGTGATGAGGATGACAGGAGTTGGGGTGTTAGCAAGGTTGCAGTGGGTTACCAGGTGTGATGAAGATGAGGATAACAGGGGGTGGGTGTTAGCATGGTGTCAGTGGGTTGCCAGGTGTGATGAGGATGACAGGGGGTAGTGTGTTAGAAAGGTTGCAGTAGGGTGCCAGATGTGATGAAGATGAGGATGGCAGGGGGTGGGGTGTTGCAAGCTTGCAATGGGTTGCCAGGTGGGATGAGGATGACAGGGGGGAACGAGAGAGAGAGAGAGAGAGAGAAAAAGAGGAAAGGCGTGGAAAGAAAGAAAGAAAGAAGGATCACAAATATGAAAAAAAATAAAGCATAACCCCCCTTTTTCTTTCCTTTTTTTTGCATAATCTGTATTATTTATGAATTTAGAAATTAGGAAATTCATGTATTTTTAAAAGTTTAGAAATATCTATGACCTCAATATGCACGTCTGCAGGCTGTAACAGATGCTGTTGAGAAGTCAGAAAAGAACACTGCAAAAACATGTACAGTACAAGTGTTTTCTGCTTTATGGAATCACTGCCTCTTGAAATCCACTACAGCCTGTGTACTCATGCTTTTTATGGGAGGCCGAACATCCATTAATAAAGATGTGATATCCCAACTCACTGTGTTCTTCTTTAGTTACTGGGCATAGAGGAGGAGGGAGGGACTGGGCTGTCATTTAGGATCTGTATACATGCCCAAATGTGTGATGTCAATATCATGTGACCTGATTAGCTCAGCTAAAACCAGTAAGTGTTCTATCCTGCAATAGAGACCCAAATGAGCATTTACAGCTGAACTATACTCACTGTGTCTTATCTGGACTTGTCCAGAGTGAATGTGCAGGAAGGGGAGGATCTGTGCATACAGGATCACACAGCCTTTTTACACAATGCAGAGATTAATCACTTCAGTTACACAGTGAATATAACAAGCATGCTTTTCTGCATATACAGACATGTTTTACTGTTGTGGGTTTAGTAACACTTTAAAGTTCATGTGTGTGTAAAGGCAGGCATCCCAATATTTTTGGTAATATACTATATATACACACACACACATATACACAGATGTTCTTCCACACCTCTCTGTGCGCAGAGCTGGTCAGTGGGAGATCTATCCTATCTCTCTGCTGACACACTGAGCATGGTTGGTCTTAAAAACATAATGCGCCCTTGGGCAAGGTAATACACTAGGGCCCCTACCAGGGAGATGACAACAAAAAAGTGTGTGTGTGTTGTAGGGTGAGGGGAGTTAACTTTTACTGTTATAAAGTTGGGATCCTCCCACATGGGTAAAAAAGGTGCTGCTTGCCCAAAAAGCACCCCAAGACGACATCATCCATGATGAAACGCGTCAGTTCGTGAACATGCAGACGTCACTGCGTTCATCTAACCCGGAAGGACGGGCAATATTATGCAGCCGGCCAGCTCTTGGAGAGATTTTATACTGCTTTTGCCTCATGCTGATGTAAGTGAAACCTTAAATTTTGAATAAAATTTTGTAATGGTTTTATGCTATGTAGGATTCTTTATTGTGTTATATAAGGAGTGCTACTACCGTGTCATCTGAGTGCTGAGGATCCCCAAGGAGGCCCATTGGTCCATCCTATCGTATGGTGATTTCAAAGCCCTGGTTGAGCGATACCTAAGGCATTTAAGGACCTGTATGGTATTAGTATCTGGTAAGCAGACAACTGATGGTGGATTTTGCACATTGGTGGCGGACGGAATCTCACTGAATGATAAGGATTCAGATTACAAGGATATTATTTGTGGATTTCAGCACTTGTGTTTTTTTTTGATAAATACTGTTTATATAAGGACTGTTATTTTCTATATAGACATTACTCATCTAATAATGTTCATAAGGTGCATGCGCATCTGCCAAGGATGCCGCTGATATGGCAGATTCCCCTAGTGGTGGCTGAGAGATATTGCAGGAGGGATATAAGTGATCATATATGCCTCTCCTGTGTTTTACCGTGGGAGAAGGCTGGAGGAGGACCCCTGAGCCTCCCCAAAACGTAAGGGGGCAATCCGGAAAGACCTGCATGGGGACAAAAAACAATTAACACAACTAACATACTGTATATACAGTATCTCACAAAAGTGAGTACACCCCTAACATTTTTGTAAATATTTTATTATATCTTTTCATGTGACAACACTGAAGAAATGACACTTTGCTACATTGTAAAGTAGTGAGTTTACAGCTTGTATAATAGTGTAAATTTGCTGTCCCCTTAAAATAACTTAACACACAGCCATTAATGTCTAAACCGCTGGCAACAAAAGAGAGTACACCTCTAAGTGAAAATGTCCAAATTGGGCCCAGAGTAAAAAAATATTTTGTGTGGCCACCATTATTTTCCAGCACTGCCTT
Source organism: Pelophylax lessonae (assembly GCF_965119305.1). Taxonomy (NCBI): domain Eukaryota; kingdom Metazoa; phylum Chordata; class Amphibia; order Anura; family Ranidae; genus Pelophylax; species Pelophylax lessonae. The sequence continues at coordinate 270,823,333 of NC_138772.1, read as the reverse complement.
AACCCTCTAGGGCATGGAGTTCACCAGAGCTTCACAGGTTACCACTTAAGTCCTCTTCCACTCCTCCATAACGACATCAAGTAGCTGGTAGATTTTGGAGACCTTGTGCTCCTCCACCTTCCATTTGAGGATGCCCCACAGATGCTCAATAGGGTTTAGGTCTGGAGACATGCTTGGCCAGTCCATCACCTTTACCCTCAGCTTCTTTAACAAGGTAGTGATTGTCTTGGAGGTGTGTTTCGAGTCATTATCATGTTGGAATACTGCCTTGCGGCCCAGTCCCTGAAGGGAGGGGATTATGCTCTGCTTCAGTATGTCACAGAACATGTTGGCATTCATGGTTCCCTCAATGAACTGTAGCTCCCCAGTGCCGGAAGCATTTATGAAGCCCCATGCCATGACACTCCCATCACCATGCATGACTGTAGGCAAGAAAAACTTGTCTTTGTACTCCACACCTGGTTGCTTGACACTTCTGAACCAAAAAAGTTTATCTTGGTATCATCAGACCACAGGATATGGTTCTAGTAATCCATGTCCTTAGTCTGCTTGTCTTCAGCAAACTGTATGCGGGCTTTCTTGTGCATCATCTTTAGAAGCAGCTTCCTTCTTGGATGACAGCCATGCAGACCAATTTGATGCAATGTGCGACATATGGTCTGAGCACTAACAGGCTGACCCCCCACCCCTTCAACCTCTACAGCAATTCTTATAGTCTCGGCCAGGGGTCTTCAAACTATGGCCCTCCAGATGTTCAGGGACTACAATTCCCATCATGCCTAGTCATGTCTGTGCGTGTCAGAGTTTTACAATGCCTCATGGGATGTGTAGTTCCGCAACAGCTGGAGGGCCGTAGTTTGAGGATCTCTGGTCTAGGCCATCTTTATGTAGAGCAACAATTCTTTTTTTCAGATCCTCAGAGAGTTCTTTGCCATGAGGTGGCATGTTGAACTTCCAGTGAACAGTATGAGATAGTGAAAGCAATAACACCAAATTTAACACACCTGCTCCCCATTCACACCTGAAACCTTGTAACACTAACAAGTCACATGACAACGGGGAGGGAAAATGGCTAATTGGGCCCAATTTGGACATGTTCACTTAGGGGTGTATTCACTTTTGTTGCCAGCGGTTTAGACATTAATGGCTGTTGAGTTATTTTGAGGGGACAACAAATTTACACTGTTATACAAGCTGTACACTCACTACTTTACATTGTAGCAAAATGCCATTTCTTCAGTGTTGTCACATGAAAAGATATAATAAAATATTTACAAAAATGTGAGAGGTGTACTCACTTTTGTGAGATACTGTATATATCTGTGTGCATTAATAAAGTTATAAACACACTAAACCCACGCTTTTAGAATAAAAAAAATTAAACACAGCAGCTGACACAAAAATACTGGTAAATAAGAATAAAATATAAACAAAAATGCAGCGCTTGAAATTAATATCTTTTAATATCTAGAAAAAAAAAATATCTAGAAAGTCCCAATAAAATAAAACTTGTTTATATTAATATAGTATACAATTGCACCATCAATAAAGTTTTCACATGGATCTACAAATTTGTGCATACACTCTGGGGGAATGGTTGACAATAAAGAAGAAAAGACACAGAAAAAGAAAAATTCCCAAGACCCAATTAGGAGGTTTAACTGGTTTTGCCAGAGAAAAATCCCTTAAGAAAGGAGTAGTATGATATGGATTAATTCAAGCCGGGAGGGGCGGTAGCCTGCAAATGAAAAAATCCACCTCTATTCCAACTAGAGTTGTGTTTTGTTTTAATCTCCTCCACTGGCATATGGATGCAGTCCAGGGCTATAAATATGACCTTTGGAACCTCATAATTGTCCTTTTTTACTGCATGTCTGCCTATTAGGAGATTAAAGTTCCCTATTTGCATACTGTACATGTGTTTTTGAATGCGCCGCCAGAATTCCTTTGTTTTTTTTTACATAGAATGAACCACATTCACATTGTAGCAAGTATAATATTCCTTTAGTTTGACAATTAACAAAATGTTCGGGTGTGAATTTTTCCCCATTAGGTAAAACAAATGTTTTCCTTGTGTTCATTATTGGGCAATAGAATTAGTGGCCGCAGGGGAAGGTACCCTTTACTGAGCAGTGTTTATGTCTTGATTCATCCTTATATTTACTCTGGACAATTTAGTCCCTCAGTGAACTAGCCCTTTTGAAGGTAACTGAGGGGATGGGATCGTCCGTTAGTATATACCAGTGCTTGTTCAGAATTTCTTTTTGATTTGTGTGTGTTGGTTGGAATACCATATGATAACCCGAGTGGGTTGAGAATCTCGACTAGATTCCAAACTTTGTTTTTTGAACAAAAGATCAGTTTGTGATTTCTGATGTGTCCTGTTGTAGGCTTTCTGTAGGTAAGTCCTACTGTACCCTCTATTAAGATGTTGGGTCTGTAACTTCCTCGCTTCCTCTTGAAAGAGAGAATCATTAGAGGGGAAATCCCCCGTAACCTCAAATACTGGCCATACGGTGTCAAGTTTTTTAATGGTGTGAAGTGGAAAATTGCAGCATGTAATATGGTGTTGCCTGCAGTTTCCTTTCTAAACAATGTACTGCCCAAATTACCATGTGTACTTTTCTGGATTTGAACACCCAGAAAGGTGATGCAATTGGGATCATAGGCCATGGGGAATTTTAGGTTGTAGCAATTGTCATTTATTTTCTCCAGAAACTCCAAAGGGATCTCTTTAGGCCCCTCCCAGATCAGAAACACGTCATCGATATATCTATGCCACGTGGAGATGTGGCAAAAGTATCGTGCGAGGCTCTCATCTGTGAGGATTGATTGTTCCCACTCTCGCAGGTACAGGTTGGCATTGGATGGGGCACAACAGGTCCCCATCGCTACGCCTTGTACCTGGAGATAACAAAATGTTTTTGTAAAATGAACTCAAGACCGCCCAATACAAATTCACTGAAGGCCCAGTCCTCGTCGGGTCTTGCACTCTCTGCAAGTTGCCAGTCCCCGGGGATGAGGGATGGAGCTGTATAGGGCCTTGCCATCGGTGATGGATAGAGAGGGAATTTTCTGAAATAATAAGTTAATCTATATTCTGTAGAAAGTGAATGCTCCCCTAATGAATGAGGAAAGGTACAGTACATAGGGTTGTAGATGGGCATTGATTACTCTACTGAGATTTTCCATTAACCCCCCATTTATAGAGACAATTGGCAGACCAGTAGGGCAGGTGGGATTCTTGTGTATCTTCAGGAGACTTTAAAATGTAGGGACCTTTGGATATTTGGGACATATATAATTATGAAGATCCTTTGAAATTATTTTACTTGCATATGTATTATCAACAAAATCATAGTAGGTTTTATTGAATTTCTTTACCATGGTAGCTGGGATGGGTCTATACCAGTCTTTTTTGTCCAACATTTTCTCACACTTTTTTTATAATCTATGTTGTCCATTAGAACAATGTTATCAACAAAATCATAGTAGGTTTTATTGAATTTCTTTACCATGGTAGCTGGGATGGGTCTATACCAGTCTTTTTTGTCCAACATTTTCTCACACTTTTTTTTATAATCTATGTTGTCCATTAGAACAACGTTGCCACCCTTGTCTGAGGGTTTGATGGTAATTTGTGTTATTTTGTAAAGATTGTAGGGCCAACTTCTCTTTTCGTGAAAGATTGTCATTATCTGATCTGTGAAGGGGTAGCTTCTTAATATCGTTGAGCATTTGTTTTAAAAAAAATAGCTACACTTTGGTTTGTGTTCAGTGGAGGAAATTTTGCTGATGGTAATTCAAAAGAAGATGAAAGATCTTTTTGAGGAGTCTCTATAGAGGATAGTACTTCATCTAAATCAATTTGGTCTAATATATTGACTGTATTATCTTCTTCCCACAGGTAAGCGAGATCCCTAGGTGCCCTAAATTCTTTCATGGAGTAGTATGCCCAGTTTATGGTGTCATCATCAGTGTTAGACTTTGTGTGAGAGCATTTAAGTAACAAATTGCGTGCAAAGAGTTGTAAATCTTTTGTGACTTCAAAGACATCCAACTCTTGTTGTGGACAAAAACTTAATCCCCTAGCTAGAAAAAAAATTCTGTGTCTGTTAAAAAAAGGGGCTCTTCTGGGCAAAAATATTGAGTCTGAATTGTCACACTGTATATATTGGTAGTTGCCAATTTATTAAGGACATCTATTTGATGTAGAGGTTATGCATACCTGAGCTCATGGTTTTAAAAGCTGTGTTGATTTTTGAATCTTATGTAATTTTGTACCAATAAAAAATACTTTTTTTATATACCAATTCAATGATAAGGAGTGCACTACCCATATAGTGTAGGGTTCAAGAGTGTGCTATGCACAGAGTGTAGGGTTCGGGAGTGCACTAATAACAGAGTGTAGGGTTCAGGAGTGCACTATGCACAGAGTGTAGGGTTCAGGAGTGCACTAAGCACAGAGTGTAGGGTTCAGGAGTGCACTACGCACAGAGGGGTTGATTTAATAAAGGCAAATATACTGTGTACTGCAAGTGCACTTGCTCCAAAGCTTAGTAAATGAGGTAAATGAGGTAAAGCTTTACTTTGCAAAGAATAATCAATCACATGCACATTACTCCTTTTTGTGTGCGTTGCACTTGGGGTGATTAGGATGTGTCCAGGCCCCCATGCATATGCCTATCTATAGAGTATAAACACATTTTTCAAAATGAATGGGCTCAAATCGCACATCACTAATTTGCATGTGAATTGCACAGGAATACAAAGTGATTCCTGTGCGATTCAGATTGTGAACCAGGGTGTTTTTTTATGGTTATACATGTAATTTATTCCTTGTATGTTTATTTTTGCACTAAGGATTTGTGTGTGAGGACTGCAGGAATTGTTTATAGTGTTTGACTTGTACTACTTTTGGAGGATTTAGACCCCTGTGTGACTTGGGACTGCAAAGTCGCATAACAAGTTGTACTCCATGATTTCCAATGAGTACCGTTCATACCCGTGCGACTTCAAGTCTCAATGACTTTAAAGTAGTCCCTGCACTACTTTGAGCTGACTTTGATGCGTTTTGAGTTCCAAATACCTCAAGATTACACAGGCATTGCTTCAAGTCCAGTCAAAATTGCGTCAAAATCCTGCCAAAATCTCGCAACTTTTAGGTCGCACAAGGCTGCCTCTTAGCTGGCTGAACCACAGATCTTTTTAACCATTTTTTGCTCTACTATTTGGGCTTGAGTAATTTGTTGCCAGTTATTTTCCATGTCTCCTTCGAAGAAACATGAACAAGACCGTGTCCTCACTGTTTTCTTCCCCATGACAGTTCCCATCTTCTCATACCTTTCTGACAATAGTTTTTATTTTAAAAATATCCAGAATCTACAATCAGGATTTGCACCCATATACTTCAACAGGATTTTCTGCTAGGTTCAGATTTCACAAATTTCAAACAGGGTTCAATAAATTCCCTGCCAAGTGAGCTTAGGCATTTTTACCCATCTCTACTATTAACTCAGTAATTAACTAAATAATTGCCATATCCAAATAGTTAACATCTTTTCTCTACCTAGATCCTTTTTCTCTTTTGGATGCAAGCCTTGGCTTTCAAATGAAAGAATAATTGCACTAGTTTCATAGCAGCCCCATAATAAACAGTTTATAAATAACACCATACAAGTTCTCTTGCTTTCACTTATAAGGACACAACAGATCAGGTGCTCTGCTAAACAGGACACATTTACCCGACATATCAGAGCAGTGAGCGTGCACAGAATGTAAGCTGCTTGCAATGCCTTGAAGACAATGTCCTTTTAGTTGTCCTTTCCTTTCTTAGGCCTAATTCACACCTATGCTTTTTTAGTGCTTTTTGCATTTTACAGATTTGCACTACAAAACGTGTTCCATAGGAAACCATGTTAAAAAGCACTAAAAATGCATAGGCGGGAATCGGGGCAAAAGGATGACATGAGCTTTTGATGCTCTCATCACATACACTATCCAATGATTGGCCAACTCATGAATTTATCTTGATGTATATCTGTGATTCATAAAATCAGCATTTAGCAGAAAAGTCCTCATTTCCATTGGGAACTAGCAACAACTGAAACAAAGAACTCTCTTGCATCTAAACCTTAGGAAAGCTCAAGTGTATATGGATGCTAGTCCAAACCCACCTGACTGATCCTGAGTTTTCCACCATCTTCTATCAAATTGTAAACAAGCCAACAGGCCTCATGGTGACGTCATTCATCAGATTTGACCATTACCATATTTGGTCAATGACGTCAGCCAGCATTGTTAGCTGGTCTATTGAGATTCAGTAGCCAGCCGGAAGATGTCATTTAGCAAAGGATCATCATGGCACAGGTCGTCGAGGCATTTTTTATTGTGATTGACGTTGGATCTACATCATTGGATAATGTGAATGATTTTGAATTTACATCAGGGGACAATGTTTTTTTTTCAGATATGACCATGAACATATTTGGTCAATGACGTCAGCCAGCATTGTTAGCTGGTTGGTCGAGATTCAGCAGGGGACAATGTTTTTTTTTTCTTTTTAATAAAAGAACTTTGTTGTGTGTGTTTTTTTTTCCTTATTTAATTTGCCATTCTTTGTACCCCTTACTTATTCATGGGGGGACATGGGGGGGGGGGGGGTTAAGGGAATGCCCTTATTCTAAAGCGGACTTCTAGATTCTGCCTAATCCCAACCACCTGCAGACTCTCACATCTACCAAGCCAGGGTTATACTTTTATGACTTTAACCTGCCAGTACAGTCTGTTTATCGTTTAAAGAGCTGTAAGTCTTATTCTAATTGTAATTCTTAAGTGCTTGCTGAGGTTTACATAAAGGTATACTGGTGATGTCAGTGAGGGTGATGCCTCACATAGGGCCGGGCCACAGCAAAGGACCCAAATTACCAGTGGCTCCAGCGGGGGGTAGTGCTACAACTAGATGAAACTTCTTACATTCTTGGAGTTTTAGCATATGTGTGATAGTTACATTGGGCAGTCTGCATGCAAATTCAAGGTACACAGTGGTCACAGGATCATTCCGTTGCAGCTATAGTCAAAATACCAGAACAATGCCTGCAGCTGATTGGATGCAGGCACTATTCAGCTGACAACTTTGTGCTCAACTCCTTCGATTTTTCTTTTGAAGGATATTAGTCTGGGGGCTTAAAGAGGAAGTAAACTCTTCCTTCCCCCCCCCCGCAAAGTAAATGCATAATGTGCTAGTATTCATTGCATACTAGCACATTATGTGACACTTTCCTGCAACGAAGCCCGCGTTGTCCCCACTGGCGGCTGCAAACATCTTCGCCCGTCTTTCTTCCCGGTCTGCGGACTTCAGCTGTATTACTGACCAGAGCCCGTGAAGTCACTCACCCGTATGCGCGTGGGGGCCAATGGTCATGGCACAGGGCTCTGAAGAAACGGAATGGGCGGTCGTTTCTTCAGAGCGCATGCGGCGATGACGTCATCGGCTGCATGCAATGTAAATATCTCCCAAACAGTGCAAGTTTAGGACATATTTTCAGTACCTATAGGTAAGCCTTATTAAAGGCTTACTTATAGGTAAAAGTCATAAAAGTGGGTTTACAACCACTTAAGACAGGACCAATCGCTGAGTGAATTTTGGCTGGTTCAACAAGAACAGGCCGAAACTTAAACAGTGTATGAACAGTAGACATGTGTGGTTTGTTTCTTTCCCAAATGAGATTTGGACGAATGTATCCAAATTTCCGAACTACAACAGTAACGACTTTTAATTAAACCAAAAGAAATATTACTGTAACAATTAAACTCATTTGTTTCATTCGGATGTTTATAGCATCTGAATGAAACAAATGATTAGAATTGATGCGATAATAGCTAGTTGTTAAGGACCCGGCAGCCAGCTGCTGCATCCTCAACAACTATGACTCATCTGCTGTCAGTGAGATTTCCCGCTGACAGCAGAATATAAACAACAAACAATTTAAAATTTTAAAAAAAAACGACATGTGGTCCTTACTAATCTATACCAGACCTTTATCCAAGCATGATGCCTGGCAGGTCAGGAAAGGAGGGGTGCAACAGAGTGCTCTCCCCCGCTCCAACCTTACCAGGACACATGCCCTGGCCGGTGGCTGTGGAGGTATGCGGGCAGGGGATTATTGGAAACAGATCCCAGCCACCCCCATAGTATTTGTTGTAATTGTTCGCCTAAAGCACACGTGTCAAATAGTTACATAGTTACATAGTTAGTGAGGTTGAAAAAAGACATCAGTCCATCCAGTTCAACCTATGATGTGTGTGTGTGTTTGCTTTTAGCCGTACATTGTATACCCCTGTATGTTGTGGTCTTTAAGGTGTCCATCTAACAGTTTTTTGAAACTATCAATGCTCCCTGCTGATACGACTGCTTGTGGAAGAGAATTCCACATCCTTACCGCTCTTACAGTGAAGAACCCCTTACGCACTTTAAGGTTAAACCGCCTTTCCTCTAGTTTTAGTGAGTGGCCACGAGTCTTATTGTATCTCCTTTCTCTGAATAGTTTGTTCCTTATGCTCGGGTCGCCAGTACAGTATTTGTACATTGATATCATATCCCCCCTCAATCGTCTCTTCTCCAGAGAGAATAAGTTCAGGGCTTGTAGTCTTTCTTCATAGCTGATGTCCTCCATCCCCCTAATTATTTTTGTTGCCCTTCTCTGGACTTTCTCCAGTTCCAGCACATCCTTCCTGAGGACCGGTGCCCAGAACTGGACAGCATACTCCAGATGTGGCCGGACCAGAGTCTTGTAGAGCGGGAGAATAATCTCTTTATTTCTGGAGTGAATCCCCTTTTTTATACATCCCAGTATTCTGTTGGCTTTGCTTGCTGCGGCCTGGCATTGCATGCCACTGCCAAGCCTGTTGTCTACCAGTACCCCTAAGTCCTTTTCCATCCTAGACTCACCCAGAGGTTCCCCCCCTAGCGAGTAGCTTGCTTTCTGGTTTCTGGCCCCCAAGTGCATTACTTTACATTTTTCAACATTAAATCTCATCTGCCATGTAGTTGCCCACTCCGTTATTTTGTTCAGGTCCGCTTGCAAGGTTTCCACATCCTGCATAGAAGATATTGGCATGCCTAATTTAGTATCATCCGCAAATACTGAGATTGTACTAGATATCCCCTCCTCTAGATCATTTATGAATAAATTAAACAGGATTGGTCCCAGGACAGAACCCTGGGGGACCCCACTTTCCACACCCGCCCAATCCGAGTACTCCCCATTAATCACCACCCTCTGTACTCTCCCCTGGAGCCAGTTCTCTATCCAGGTACTCACCTTATGGTCCATACCTATCTTCCTTAGTTTGTACAGTAAGCGTTTGTGGGGAACGGTGTCGAAGGCCTTTGCAAAGTCCAGATACACCACATCCACAGGCTTACCTTTATCTAGGTGGCAGCTCACTTCATCATAGAAGGTTAATAGATTGGTTTGGCACGAACGATTTTTCATGAATCCGTGCTGATTAATACTTATAATACCGTTTTCATTACTAAAGTCTTGTATGTGGTCCCTTAACATCCCCTCCAATATTTTGCAGACTCGGCCCCTTTTTAAATATTGGTACCACGTTGGCTTTTTTCCAATCAGCTGGCACCATACCCGTCTGTAAACTATCCTTAAAGATCAAGAATAATGGTCTGGCAATCACCTGGCTGAGCTCTTTAAGAACCCTTGGGTGCAAGCCATCCGGTCCCGGGGATTTATTTATGTTAAGCTTCTCTAGTTTAGCTCTAAGTCTATCTTCTGTTAGCCATGGCGGCACTTCCTGAGGTGTATTATTTAGTTCGGCCTTACAAGCTGGGTTCGTGTAGACCCCCGATTCCTTTGTGAAGACTGAAGAAAAGAAATTATTTAACACTTCCGCCTTTTCTCTGTCCTCAGTGGCCATTTTTCCTTTATCATCTTTTATGGGGCCAATGTGTTCTGGCCTCGCTTTCTTACTGTTTATATACTTAAAGAACTTCTTGGGGTTCTTTTTACTCTCCTCCGCTATATGTCTCTCGTGTTCTATTTTAGCCGCCCTGATTTCATCTTTACATTTCTTATTACACTCTTTATAATGCTTAAATGCTGCCACTGACCCCTCAGTCTTGTATTTTTGAAGGCCTTTTCTTTAGCTCTAATATACATTTTTATGTTGGAGTTTAGCCACCCAGGGTTTAGTTTTGTTCTTTTAAATTTATTTCCCAGTGGAATGCACTGGCCCACCCCCTTGTTAAGTATGCTCTTGAAGCACTCCCATTTTTCCTCCGTGTTCTTTGTTCCCAGGGTTCTATCCCATTTTATATTTTCTAGCAGTGAGCGCAGTTTAGGGAAATTGGCTCTTTTGAAATTCAGCGTCTTAATATTACCCTTGTGTTTCCTATTACTGTGATTAATACTGAAACCAATTGACCTATGGTCACTGCTCCCTAAGTTTTCCCGTATTTCTATATCCGTGAGCAGGTCTCCATTGTTGGTAATCAGTAGGTCAAGTACCGCATTGTTTCTTGTCGGTGCATTCACCATCCGACCCATGAAATTGTCCTGCAAAATATTTAGGAACTGCCTAGCCTTGGCTGAGTGCGCGGTTCCTTCTGCCCAGTCTATATCCGGATAATTAAAGTCCCCCATTATAATGACATTTCCCATCCTTGCTGCCAATCCTATCTGTAACATGAGGTCCGCCTCCCCCTCCTCACTCTGGTTGGGGGGCCTATAGCATACGCCCAATATTACCTTCCCCACCGTGCCTTCCCTTTGAAGCTCTACCCATAGGGATTCTGCCTCGTCCATAGCTCCATTATTAATATCATCCCTCATATTTACCTGTATACTGTTCTTAATATACAGACATACCCCTCCCCCTTTTTTACCCTCTCTATCCCTGCGATAAAGGGAATACCCCTGAATGGTCGCCATCCAATCATGAGAGCTGTCGAACCAAGTCTCAGTTATCCCCACAAAATCTAAGTCCTCCTCAAACATCAGCAGCTCCAGCTCTCCCATCTTGTTGGCCAGGCTTCTGGCATTGGTATACAAGCCTCGTAATTTAGATTGGTTACATTTATCCTCATTTGATGTTTTTAGGCTGCTCTCTTGATTTTTCCCCGTACCCACCCTGGGTTTAGGAGCTCCGAACACCCTACCGCTAATGCCCCCATTTCTGCCCTCTGAATCTTGCTTTCCACTGGCTAATTCTACATCTGTACCCTCCCCCCCATTCCCTAGTTTAAAAGCCCCTCTAACTTTTTGGCCATCCTCTCACCCAGTACGGCTGCACCCACCCCATTTAGGTGCAATCCGTCCCTACCAAAGAGCCGGTGACCGACTGAGAAGTCGGCCCAGTTCTCCAGGAACCCAAAACCCTCCTTACTACACCAGCTACTCAGCCACTCGTTAACTTCCCTAATCTCCCGCTGCCTCTCTGGTGTGGCTCGAGGTACAGGTAGTATTTCGGAAAATACTACCTTGGAGGTCCTAGTCCTCAACTTAGCGCCTAAGTCCCTGAAATCGTTTAGGACTCTCCGTCTTCCTCTGCCTATGTCATTGGTACCCACGTGTACCATGACAGCTGGGTCTTCCCCAGCCCCACCCAGTAATCTGTCCACCCGATCCGCGATGTGCCGAACCCGAGCGCCCGGCAAACAACAGACTGTTCGGCACACACGGTCTATGTCACAGATTACACTGTCTGCCCTTCTAATAATTGAGTCCCCTACCACCAGCACCTGTCTTTCCTTTCCCTTTCTCCCGGCCTCACTGGAGGAGTTCTTCCTCTGGCAGCTAGGGGCGTCCCTCTGCTCCAGCAATGCTGGTCCCTGACTGGTTTCCCCAACATCACTCAACGGGGCGAATCTGTTGGGGTGCTCCAGCCCAGGATCAGCCTCCTTGCCTTGTTCCCTTCTACCCCTCCTAACTGTCACCCCTCTAATCTGCTCTGATGCCTGCACCTCCGATACTCCGCCCACCTCTGTGCAGACCCCTGCCTGCACCTGACTGGTACAATCCTGGCTCTCCTCCGGTATGGACATTCGTCTCAGTGTTGCCAGCTGCTTCCCTAGATTCAGGACCTGAGCTTCCAGGGAAGCAACGTGCTCACATTTTGCGCATTTGTATTCGCCCTCGATCGCATGACCGAGGAACGCATACATATCACAAGATGTACACCGAGTCGCATCTCCACACCCGCCGGGCATTGTACCTACTATCTAATCTAATGGGGATTCAGCGATTTAAGTCTATCCTATGTGGCTATTTTCTGGCTTCCTAACGCTACCTTCTCACCCTGTGGTATTCCGCTTCACTCACTTGACGCTCAGTTGCACAACACTCACAATCTCACAGCCCAGTCAGTCGCACAACACTCCCAGTCGCACCACCCGGTCAGACGCACAGCCCGGTCAGACGCACAACACTAAGTCGCACAGCCCGGTCAGATGCACAACACTGAGTCGCACAGCCCGGTCAGGCGCACAACACCGAGTCGCACAGCCCGGTCAGACGCACAACACTGAGTCGCACAGCCCGGTCAGACGCACAACACTGAGTCGCACAGCCCGGTCAGACGCACAACACTGAGTCGCACAGCCCGGTCAGACGCACAACACTGAGTCGCACAGCCCGGTCAGACGCACAACACTCTCAGTCGCACAGTCCGGTCAGACGCACAACACTGGGTCGCACAGCCCGGTCAGACGCACAACACTAAGTCGCACAGCCCGGTCAGACGCACAACACTGAGTCGCACAGCCCGGTCAGACGCACAACACTGAGTCGCACAGCCCGGTCAGACGCACAACACTCTCAGTCGCACAGCCTGGTCAGACGCACAACACTCTCAGTCGCACAGCCCGGTCAGACGCACAACACTCACAGTCACGCAGCCCGGTCAGACGCACAACACTGGGTCACACAGCCCGGTCAGACGCACAACACTAAGTCGCACAGCCCGAACGCACAACACTGAGTCGCAACAGCCCGGTCAGACGCACAACACTGAGTCGCACAGCCCGGTCAGACGCACAACACTCTCAGTCGCACAGCCCGGTCAGACGCACAACACTCTCAGTCGCACAGCCCGGTCAGACGCACAACACTCTCAGTCGCACAGCCCTGTCAGACGCACAACACTCTCAGTCGCACAGCCCGGTCAGACGCACAACACTGAGTCACACAGCCCGGTCAGACGCACAACACTGAGTCGCACAGCCCGGTCAGACGCACAACACTGAGCTGCACAGCCCGGTCAGACGCACAACACTGAGTTGCACAGCCCGGTCAGACGCACAACACTGAGTCGCACAGCCCGGTCAGACGCACAACACTCAGTCGCACAGCCTGGTCAGACGCACAACACTCAGTCGCACAGCCTGGTCAGATGCACAACACTGAGTCGCACAGCCCGGTCAGACTCAGTCGCACAGCCTGGTCAGATGCACAACACTCAGTCGCACAGCCCGGTCAGACGCACAACAGTCGCACAGCCCGGTCAGACGCACAACAGTCGCACAGCCCGGTCAGACGCACAACAGTCGCACAGCCTGGTCAGACGCACAACACTCAGTCGCACAGCCTGGTCAGATGCACAACAGTCGCACAGCCCGGTCAGACGCACAACAGTCGCACAGCCCGGTCAGACGCACAACAGTCGCGCAGCCCGGTCAGACGCACAACAGTCGCACAGCCCGGTCAGACGCACAGCCCGGCCAGTCGCACCACTCCCAGAACACTCAGGTAGCAACAGGTACTCCCAGACACTCAGGTACTACACTACACCCACAGTCACTGTTCAATCTCAGTCACCAGTCTTACTTACCTAGTGTGTGTCCCTTTAAGCCTGTCACTAGCAGTTCCTGGCTGTGATTCCTACCTCAGTCGGTCAGTCTCCTCTCAGCACCCCGCTTCCCTCGGTCACTTCCCGGCCAGCTAGTCTCCTCTGCTCCTCTCTGAGGGGGGGGGTTCCCGCTCGCCGCAAGGGACAGTTTACTGTACGCCGCCCTCAACAAGGGGGGTTACCGCACCGCTCGCCGCCCGCTCTTACAAGGGGGGGGGGGGTTACCGCCGCCCGCTCTTACCTCGGTGGGGGGGGGCCTCTTAGCACCGGACGCCGCCGCCGCAACAATGGAGAGGGGGGGGTTACCGTTCCGCTCACCGCCCGTTTCCTTTCTGGGGGGGTGGGTTCTCGCCCGGACGCCGCCGCTCCTCTGAGGGGGGTGGGGGGGACTCACACACCCGGTCTGTCACACCCCGCTCCTCTCACTCGCCCCAGGGCCAAATCTGGCCCTCCGTGCCATTTCATGTGGCCTCCGCACCTCTCCTGCAGCTGTGGCAACCTACTTCATTGCTGCTCCCACCTTGTCTCAGCAGTCAGCAGCAGAGAGGAGGACAGAATTCCTCCACCAGATCTCGCACTTCTCTATGCAGCCATAGAGAGGCCTGTATCCACCCCCCCTCCCCATCTCAGCGGTTTGCTACAGAGAAGAAGACAGAACTCCTCCTACAGATCCTGTACCTCTCTGTGCAGCCACAGCACCGCCTCCTCTCCACTTACCCTGGTCTTAGCATTCAGTAGGCTCCAGCCCTCCTCTGGTCCTCCTCCAGACTCTGCACCTTCTGCTTCCCAGCTTCTTCCTGGTAGCAGCACATGGTAAAGGGGTGCACTGGGAGGGTGAGGGACTCTTGACTTCAGATGGTGGCAGGGGGGTGCTCTTGACATCTGGTGTAAGGGGGGTGGGGTGCTCTGGACATCTAGTCTTACAGATACAACTGGCCCTTTTAGGGCATCCATATTGCTGATTCGGCCCACAATGAAATTGAGTTTGACACCCCTGACCTTAAGAATTATCCAAAATAAATAAAAACACAAACACAGTTTTCGATACTGTCCCCCCATGTAAATCCAGCATCAATCATGATAAACTCTGGACAACGAAAAACAAAAAAAAGGAGAGGTCCGCACATGACGCTTGCCTCCCGGTGACTGACGCATCGGCACTGAGAACCAGAGCTGTTAGTTGGCAGGTTCCTAGTAACACTAAGGGCTCTTTCACACACTCCGTCCGCTGGACGGAGTCCGTTTTTCTCAGCGGGGGATCGAGCCGCCGATCCCCCGCTGAGCAGAAGGATGACAGCTGTGTCTCCGCGCTGTGTGCGGAGACACAGCTGACAGTTCCCCATGCATCTCTATGGGGGAAATCGGATGTCAACGGACCGTCAGTCCGTTCTCCCCCGATCCCATCCGATCCGCTGGACGGATGGAAAATAGGGTTTCCATCCATCCAGATTTGACAGATCGGATCGGGTCGGATGTCAGCGGACATGTCTCCGCTGACATCCGATGCCCCATAGGAATGCATGGGGGTACCGTTCAGATCCGCAAAAAAAACGGACAGGCGGATCTGAACGGTCTGCCTGTGTGAAAGGGGCCTAAGTAAACAAAGGGGCGGAGTCCCCTGCTGTCACAGATGACCCGCTTCATTCATTTATTTACTGTTGGTGAGAACCAGAGTTGTGTCAGTCGCCCAAAGGCAAGCGAAACCTGTGCACCTCTCTTTATTTTTTTGTTGTTTTTTTAAGGTCAGCGGCTGGCGTTCAACGTGATTGACTATGGATTTTCTTCTGGGGCTTTTTTTTTTTTTTTAAATAAATGACTTGTCAAAAACTGTGTTTGTGTTTTCATTTATTTTTGACACTTTTTTGGGTGAACGAGTAGGGGTACTACGTACCCTATACTCATTCACATGGTAGTGAGGTGTGGTCTGTGAGCCCCCCTTTGTTAAAGAGGAAGTAAAACCTCCTCTGCAACTTGTGCCTATAGGTAAGCCTATGATAAGGCTTACCTATAGGTACTGTAAATATCTCCTAAACATGTACCGTTTAGGAGATATTTACCTTACATGCAGCCAGTGACATCACTGGCACATGCACTCTGAAGGAACGGCCACTCGTGCCAGGATTCATATATGACTTCTAATGACCTAAGCTGGGTTTATATCTATGCATGTGTGATTGAGGCGTTTTATTTATTCGGTTTTTCGGTTTTGCAGCACATTTTTGATGCCTTGTGTTTTTTTTTCCTTCTTTTTTTTTTTTTTTTTTAGCAGGAAGGGACAAGTTGTTAAACGCAAGCCATTATTTTATATATATGTTTGATGCAGTTCTGTTAAATTATTTGAAACCAAAAACATCCCAGCTGAATGTAAAAGAGAAACTGCACCTTTTCCAAAAACGAACTGCAGGAAACTGCATAGATGTGAATGAGACCCAGACGAAATAATGTTAAATAGACTGTGGTGCATTTGCGGATCTAAAAAAAGGAAATACACAAAAAGCACAGATATGAACCTATCCTTAAGCTGGAATAGTATGTGAAAGTTTTAGGCCCCGTTCACATACAAGCGACGCTACTTCGCACCGCGACCTCCGAGGTCGCGGTGCGAGCAGCGCGCCGCGACCTCGGAGCGGCCGCCACGGACTTCATAACATTGAAGTCTATGGCGGTCGCCTCCAGGTCGCCCCAAAGAAGCTCCGGACCCTTTTTCTAAGTCGAAGCGACTTGTGTCGCTCCTATTAGAAGGGGTCCGCAGCTTCCCTATGGGAGGCGACCTACGGCGACCTGTGAGGCGACCAGGTCGCCTCACAGGTCGCCTTAGTGTGAACGGGGACTTAGAATTCGTCTGAGAAAATATTTATAATTGGACACCTAAATGTTTATTTGCAAAATAAATAATGTGTACCATATATACAAAACGAAACAAAAAAATGAACAGAAGCAGAAAAAACTGACACAAAACATCAGTTTTAAAAAGGTAACAAAGAAACATAAAAGAGTGATGGCAGAAAAAAGACCAAATGATCCATTTTTCCTTTTCTTTTTTTAATCTATATATATATATATATATATATATATATATATATATATATACACACACACACACCTATATATATATATATATATATATATATATATATATATATATATATACACACACACACACCTATATATATATATATATATATATATATATATATATGTTTTGTTTATTTTTTAAAATTAGAAATGAAAATAAAATAGACTACAAGCCATTATAATGTTTCAAATTCAATCCTACTTATTCCCTCCCATCTACTATATATCAGGACAACTTAATAAGAGTGACTATACACAATACAATCTGACTGTACAGTCTCCTTTAGGTCTCCCATCAACTATGTAGTATGAGGGCTCTGCCTGATTAGGTAAAAATATACAAATGATTGTTTAGATTTGTTTTTCTGCAAAAGCTAAAGGAGATTGTGCGGAAATTGTGCAACCAGATTGTATAGTATATGCACAGCTTTTGATTGTACCAAGATTAAATGATCAGATTGTAAAGTGTATGACCAGCCTAATCACTTCTGGACCGTGAGATTTCCCGCCTTAATGACCAGGCCATTCTTTGCGATTTGCCACTGCGTTACTTTAACGAACAATTGCGTGGTCGTGCGGTGCTGTACCCAAATAAAATTGATGTCCTTTTTTTCCCACAAATAGAGCTTTCTTTTGGTGGTATTTGATCACTTGTGAGATTTTTATTTTTTTGAGCTATAAACAAAAAAAGAGCGAAAGTTCTGAAATAAAAAACAATATTTTTTACTTTCTGCTATATAACATTCCCAATAAAAAAAATAAAAAAACAAAAATCAAAATTTTTCATCATTTTAGACCAACGTGTGATCTGCTACATATTTTTGTTAAAAAAAAGATCCCAATAGGCGTATTTTGATTGGTTTGAACAAAAATGATCGTGTCTACAAGCTAGGGGAAAGATTTATGTCATTTTTATTTATTTATTACAAGTAATGGCGGCGATCGGCGATTTCTAGCGGGACTGCGACATTGCGGCGGACAGATTGGACCCCGAACTGACATTTTTAACACTTTTGGGGGGACCAGTGACATAACTACAGTAATCAGTGCTAAAAATATGCACTGTTACTGTAATAGTGACACTGGCAGGGAAGGGGTAACCCAGGGGCGATCAAAGGGTTAAATGTATGCCTAGGGGGATGTTTTCCAACTGTGGGGGGGGGGGGGGCTTATGGAATCAACACAGAGACCTGTGTTCCTAAATAGGAGGAACAGAGGAGCTCTGTGATGATTGCTGAGAGAACAACGGTCTGCTGTGTTTACAACAACAGACCACCATTCTGTCTCCACGGGAAGCAATCCCGGGTGACCAGTGGATCAGCTTACCCGCTGGTGAATGGGCACGTGCACAGCCCCATGGTCGATCCCGCGAATCGCCGTACAGGTACAGCGATTCGCGGGAACCTGCTGCCGTAGGCTGGTGTCTGGACGGTGGTTAAAGTGTGTCTAAACCTAAGAAAAAAGACATAATAGCAAATGATACTAATAGTAGATTACTGTTCTTAACAGTATCCTTAATATATTATATTACTGAATGTATGTAGAACCAACAGTGTGTGCAATGCTTTACAATATAAATGTGGTGGTTGCATTCATTTTCTTTTTTCACACTTTTTTATTTTTATTTTAACATTGTAATCCTATTATTATACATATAACATTATTATACCTAGGGTGACAAGCATACTAAGAAGCTTTGTCACCCCAACACATTGCACTGTTAGGACTACATAAAACATCCAATTCTTCTCCAGGGGAACAGATAAAAATATAATAAAAACCCTTTTATTTGTAACAGACCAAAAGGAAGCAAATAGGAGAAATGTACTGTTAAGCCATTCATAGCAAGCAATCAGACCTCATCTGTCATCATGGATTGTCACTGGTAAATCCCTATGGGGTACTGCAGATTATTGATTGGAAAGCTGGATCCTAGTATCTGAACAAAGAAAAGGAAGCACAGGGTACTGGGGACTTTTGACAGCAGCTCTCTTCTATACAGCACTTTCTCTCCTGTATTCTAAGCCCCCCTCTCCAGATGGGTCACATGACTGTGATGTCATCAGAGGTCCTTTCTCTTCCAGAAATCTAGCAGCTTCCCTGGGAAAGGAAGACATCCATGTAACCAGCGTTTGGATGCATCATCACACAGATTGCCATCAGGACAGTCCTGCTGTAGGGGAAGGTAGGGCTGTGTATTGGTGTGTGATATGCATAGACAGAGACAGGAGCTGTTTCAGCACCATCCATGAGAAGTGGATTGCAATATATCCCTACCCAGTACTGAGACCTCTGGATGGATGTCATGTCATTAACCATTTCTGTTTGGGAGTAATGTCATGTTGGGCTTGCTCAGTGCAATCTGAATCCTCACTGCTAATGTCCCTAACCCATACACTGTACATGACAAATGTCATTCCAATGCTGATCCATAAGTGTGTGTATTCACAGTACCACTCACAATACACTCACTACATGTCAGTGAATAGAGATTTCTGATTGCTTGCTATTAGTTACTATAGCTTGATCTTTGTATTAATGATTAAGGCTGACCATACACTATACAATCTACTTTGGATCTCCTGACACCTGTGTAGTGCAAGGACCTGCCTGATTGCATCCTAGATTTTAATTTAAAGGAGATTGCACAATCAGATTGTATAGTGTATGGCCAGCTTAAGAGACAGACTGGAGCAGCCAGGATCTGGAGCAGCTCAGCTGTTCATGGCAACCAATGAGCTTGTAAGTTTCATTTTCAAAGTTTAAAGCGGAACTAAACTCATCGATTTAAAGTGGTATTAAAACCAAAACATTTTCCAGTGTGTTTTAACCACTTTTGGACCAGAAGATTTTTCCCCCTCAATGATCAGGCCATATTTTGCGATTCGGCACTGCGTTACTTTAACGGACAATTGCGCGGTTGCACGACGCTGTACCCAAATAAAATTGATGTCCTTTTTTCCCACAAACAGAGCTTTCTTTTGGTGGTATTTGATCACCTGTGCGGTTTTTATTTTTTGCGCTATAAACAAAAAATGTAAACGACAATTTTGAAAAAAATAAATAAATAACATTTTTCACATTCTGCTTTATGACATTCTCAAAAATAAAAATTTAAAAATAAAAATGTTTTAACATTTTAGGCAAATTTGTTTTCTGCTACATATGTTTGTTAAAAAAAAAAAAAATTGCAATAAGCGTATTTTGATTGGTTTGCGCAAAAGTTATAGCGTCTACTAACTATGGGAAAGATTTATGTCATTTTTATTGTTTTTTTAATTTTTTTACTAGTAATGGCGGCGATCTGCGATTTTTTGCGGGACTGCGACATTGCGGTTGACAGATCGGATCCCCAACTGACATATTTGACACTTTTGGGGGGACCAGTGACATTACTACAGTAATCAGTGCTATATATATGCACTGTTACTGTAATAACAGAAAAAAACAAGAGAAATGTCCCAGGGGAATTTAAATTGGGTAGAGCTGTAATTAGTATAGTAAATGGAAGAGTACAGAAGTAAATACAAAGTAGTATTTATTAATACATTGTAAAAATGCACAAAGAAATGTACAGAATAACCAAAAATAATCATAGAATACATTTACATAAAAACACAATACAATTGAGAGACTGTGTTCAATTCAATGGCATGCAAACCAGTGTATGCGAGTGTAGTCACTAGCTCTTCATGCGATGAAAACATCCAACATGTTTCAGAATCTACTTATGATTCCTTCTTCAGGGAATTATGACCTGAACATGTATGTATCACAATGTATCGCAGATCAAGATGTGTGTTAATACACGCCAGATAGCCACTGAATAAAAATGCGCCCAAGGGGCTTTTTGTGGGCCCGGTTTTCAAACAGCACTACCTACCACTGAGAGGTTTGCCCCTCCTTGCTGTCACCATACAGACAAAATACTCCTACTAGGCATTGATCCCTTACGTTTGCTGTGCTCCTTGCGAGCGTTATCGGGGTGCCACCGTCTGGAGGTGAATGTTGGCGCATAGAGGCCCTGTTGTTTCTCACACTTCTTTTTTCCCCCAGTTTGCTGTACTTTTAAGGGGGTTTGTTTTTTTCAAAAATACTTTTTGACAAACTGTTTGAAAACTGGGCCCACAAAAAGCCCCTTGGGCGCATTTTTATTCAGTGGCTATCTGGAGTGTATTAACACACATCTTGATCTACGATACATACATGTTCAGTTGAATTGAACACAGTCTCTCAATTGTATTGTTTTTATGTAAATGTATTCTATGATTATTTTTGTTCTGTACATTTCTTTGTGCATTTTTAAAATTTATTAATAATACTCTTCCATTTACTATACTAATTACAGCTCTACCCAATTTAAATTCCCCTGGGACATTTCTCTTGTTTTTTCTGTATATATGTTGGGGAAAGGGGAGTTGCTGTTTCAGATACACCCGCAGTATCCAAACTCCATTTTCAGTCTGTTACTGTAATAATGACACTGGCAGGGAAGGGGTTAACCCTATGGGTGTTCAATGGGTTAAATGTGAGCCTAGGGGAGTGATTCTAACTGTGGGGGGGGGGGGCTATATTAGAGGATCACATGAGCTCTATGATCATTTCAGGGAGAAGAACTGTCGGCTGTATTTACAACAGCCGATCTTCCTTTTCTCTCAGCGGGGAGCGATCGCGGGTGTCAGTCGGTCGCGCACCCTCCCCCTCTAGCTTCCCGCATGCGTGTACGTCGGTTTGCGCAGGAGAGCCACCCTGCCGCAGTAAAAAGGCGGCGGGTGGTCAGGAAGTGGTGAAGGAGGGCATGGCAGGGGGTGTGTCTTATGTCTTCATGCTTTTGCTTATAGGTGTTGCTCATTTCATTCTCAGAAAGTTGGGAGGTATGCAATCTTCTTTGGATCTACTGACAACTATGTAGTGCAAGGACCTGCCTGATTGCGTTCTAGATGAATTGATTGTTTGGGTTTGTTCCCATTTTTTTAAATTTAAAGGAGATTGTACAAACCCAAAATTTTTACCCCTCCTTGAGCAGTCCAAGGTCCCTTGCCCGTGTTCTGTCGAATAGTGCAGATTATCGGATAATGCCTCCAAAGATCTGCTCATGTGCAGTACGTAACATCACTCCAGCTGATCTGGCAATCTGGTGATGCACAGGTCATCAGAGGCATTATCCGACGATCAGCAAAGCGCGGTGTTCTGCCGAATAGGGCAGATCTTCTTCCGCCTGTGACATGTCGATGATGTCTCACGCTTGCGCAGAGAGTGAGGCAGAATCTGACGATTACATTCTCCCTAATCGCTTTGCGGATCGTTGGATAATGAAAATGGAAGACAGGTCAAAATGTACCTGTCTAACATATATGGGGCCATGGCATGACATTGGTAGATGGGACATCAAATAGGATTAGTCATTATCTATTGTTAGCTATTGGTCAGTTTAATACTTACATTGGATTGGTCAAGAAGGAGAAAAACAACGACCTTGGAGTAAGGAAATTGTCTATATAAAGAAGAAAATAACCATTATTAAGACAGTCAGCGGGAGCAGAGGAAGAAGAGCTGTGGAAGAGTGCTGTCTGTAGCTGTGCTATCATACCTGTTATGGAGTAGCTTCTTCAGAAGTTGATGGAGCGGGGCGGTGGTGTCGGTGGTGAAGCCTGGATGTTGCAGTCTTTGTCTCTGCCTGATCCTTCGGTTTCGGCTCGTTCCCAGCCACCATCTTCGTCTTCTGTTGATGATCCTGTTCCGCTTCCAGTTGAACCTTCTGCTGACGTTGTTTCCGATCGCCGCGGTCAACGAATGGGATCGTCCGCTTTAATTGACCCCGGTGACGTTGCCGTATTCTTCATTTCCGTGCGACGGCTGGTGCCGGTGCAGAAGATGGAAGACCGCGGAGGATGGTGAAGCATCCCAGTCGTTTCGGCCCGGTTCAGATGGCAGAATCCAGCGGAGCAGCTAAAAAGGGAAAGCATATTAAAGGTACTTTTGGTACCCAATCTTCTGTTGCTGTTCCCGGTAACGCTTTTTCCTTCATTCAGGGTGAACCGTCGTCTGCTTCCCTTCAAGCTCCGGTGGTCGCTGAAGAGGTTCGGCCTTCAACCAGCTCAACGGTTTCTACGGTCCTGCCTGCTCGTGACAGTGTTACTGCGGTCGGTGCTGACGCAGTTTCTGGAGGTGAGCAACTGTCTCCAACTGTCATTCATGACATGTTGTCTGTATTATCTGCTTTTTGTTCCAGATTGTTGCCAGTGGATATTACCAGCAGGTCTATTGATGCTATGCCTAGTACTTCTCATGTTAGCCTGATGTCAATAGTGATTTGAATGCAGTCTGGTCAGATTCCTTGCCCACTATGCCTATTGTACCTATTGCTTCTGATATTAGTGCTACATTGTCCAGTAATTTAGTTCCTGAGGCATATGTAAAGGAATCTATGCCTTGTGAACTTTCACCACTAGGATTTCATCTAAAAGCTGCTGTTAAAATTTGGAACGGTGAATATGACGACATTTTGTCCTTGTTACCTAGCAATAGGCAATTTCGTTTTGGAGATGAAATTAAAGAAAAAATTAAGCCTCTGCCACGCAATTTAAATAATTGGTTACAAGGCTTTTGCATTTTTGCCACTGTACTGGGGGAGAAACAGCCTCAGTTGTGTTCTGGATTATTCCAACATGTTGATGTTATTCTTGAGGCTTATAAAAATTTCCCTAATTTGGGTTGGTTCGCGTATGACGAGGCATTTCATCAGAAGTTATCGGTCCATAAAAATTTGAAATGGGGTGTCAAAGATGTAGGGCTTTGGCTTAATCTGCTTATACCACAGAGGCCTGCACCATCTTTAAAAGTGGGTTCTAACTTCTTTTGGCCAACTTAGAAAAGGGTTTTTTTTTTCCTTCAATGAAGGACAATGTGTCAAACCTCTTAATTGCAGATTTAGGCATGAGTTCTCACATTGCGGTGGCACTCACCCAATATCTAAATGTTTTAAAAAAAAGTAATCCTGTTAACGCTCCTCAACATAAAGACCAGCTTTTTCGGAAGGGCGATAACTCCAGTGAAATGGGAAAGGCTGTTGCCTTGGCTTCTGGAGTATCCAGACCTTAATGCTGCTGAAGTGCTGCTTAATGGTTTTAAATACGGATTTATTTTGCCTTCCTTTTCTGGTCCTGGTTGTTGTCTTGTTGACAATTTACCTTCTGTTCGTTCTATTCCTCATGTGGTTCATTTAAAAATGTTTAAAGAAGTGTTTAATGGTAGGGTAGCTGGTCCCTTTTTGTCTCCTCCATTCGAGAATTTTAGAATTTCCCCACTGGGCATTGTTCCCAAAAAAGAGATTGGGGAATTTAGACTTATTCATCATCTATCCTACCCAGACGGGTTGTCTTTAAATGATGAAATAGATCCGGCTATTTGTTCTGTGTCTTATTCAACATTTCAAGATGCTTTGTTTAAAATTAAAAATGTAGGGCACGCGGCCTTGCTTGCTAAGGCGGATGTTAAATCCGCCTTTCGCTTGCTGCCAATTCATCCATCTGCATTTAACTCGCTGGGTTTTTTCTTTAATGGGGAATATTTTTATGATATGTGTTTACCGATGGGGTGTTCCCTTTCTTGTAGCTATTTTGAACTTTTCTCTACTTTTCTAGAATGGGTTGTTTATGTTAAGGCTAAGTCAGATAATGTTTTGCATTATCTAGATGACTTTTTGTTTATTGGTAGGGCAAAGCTTGAGTGTTTGCGAATTTTTACTGAGTTTCGTATTGTTTGCAGGGATTTTGGGGTTCCGTTGGCAGAGGAGAAGACGGTGTTGCCAACTACTTCTCTTGAATTTTTAGGTATCTTGATTGATACTGAGAAAATGGAATTTAGGTTGCCGCCTGCAAAGATTTCTAAGCTGAAATTTTTGCTACAATTTGTTCTTAGTAAGAAGGTCGAATTGAAGACTATTCAATCCTTACTTGGCTTTTTTAAATTTTGCATCCAGAGTCATGCCCAAGGGCAGAGTTTTCTGTAAGCGCCTGTATAGGGCTATTTCTGTGGTATCTTCCCCCTAAACTTTATTAGAGTTTCTTCGGCTATTAAGGATGATTTATCAGTTTGGTTGCGTTTTTTATTTTCTTTTAATGGTAATTCAGTCTGGCAGCAATATTTTTGTTCTTCTGCTGCTTTGCAATTGTTTACAGATGCATCAGGGGCTTACGGCTATGGTGCATTCTGGGAAGGCCATTGGTCTGCTTCTCCTTGGCCGGTTTCTTGGTCTGACAGGGGTCTCACTAGTAGCATTGTTTTATTGGAATTATTCCCGGTTTTGGTGGCCCTAGAGTTGTGGGGGGATCACTTTAAGAATAAACTTATTTTATTGCACACCGATAACAAGGGTGTAGTTTTTGCAGTGAACTGTTTGTCTGCTAAATCACTGCCTGTCATTTCCTTGTTGCGCTATTTGGTTATTCAGTGTCTGTGTCTAAATATCTGGCTTAAAGCAAAATTCATTCCAGGTTTTTATAATGAAGTAGCTGTTTCCTTGTTTCGCCTGCAGGTCGACAAGTTCAAGACCTTGGTTCCTTGGGCAGATCCTTTGGGCCTGGCCTGCCCACAACATCTATGGCTCTTGGTTTGACTTCAGTGGGGAGTGCTATTACGTATTCTCTGGCTCCGTCCACTTGGAAATAGTATACTTCAGCTTGGGCTCGTTGGTCATCCTTTTTGGTTGAGATTGGGTTGCCTGAATCCTCTTTTGGTGAACATAGTGTTTTACATTTCCTGAATATTTTGATGGATAAACAGAGGTCCTATTCATATATCGTTGGATAATGCCTGCGATGATCTGTGTATGTGCAGTGAACACCAGCTCCTCTCACAGCTTGCACACCCAGTGACTGAGCACTCCTACTCTCAACAGACAGGAACAGATATTCAGCACCAGGTACCACTGCCCTCAGCCAAGTAGCGGCAGAATCTCCAGAGGTGGACCTCATTGGGAACAACAATGATGGGGCCTAGGCCTAGCTGCTGGGTGGAGCTGGGGGCTCCCATCAGGAAAGTGCCGGGAAGCTTGCATCCAGTGTTCTGTCGAATACTGCAGTGTTGACATCACGCCAGCTGCTCCGTAGATCAGCTGGTCTGACGTTATGTACTGAGCATGCGCAGATCGTTGGGGGCATTATCCGAAATCTGCAATATTCGACAGAACACTGCCATCTTCTATCAGGTGCTGGGCTGCGGCTGTGTTCATTGGCTGGTGTCAGATGAAGTCACAGCTGGGCACATGTTCAGTCAACCTGGCACCTTAGATCTGTGCAGAATGTAAACTGAACTGTGCATGCGCAGTTCAGTGTAAATTCAAAAGAAGACTGAGAGCAGACAAGTAGAAGAGATACTGTGTGAAGCTGAATCTAGAAGCTGATTGTTTACAACTGCTCCAGTTTTAGTAATTTCTCCCCTAAAGGGTTTTCTTGTATGTGCGGGAGTGGGGTGGAAACAGTCTGTAACCTCTGAATCCCATGTCTGGAAATTTACTACTTGCCGACCACCCTCCACAGATATATTGGTATTTAGATACATTGGTTCTCGGTAGCGCTCCTGGGGGCCCCCATTAGGCAGCAGGGAAGTCGATCCATGGGGCTGGCAGCCGCGATTGCTCCCCATGGAGAGAGAACGAAGTTCTACTGTTGTACACAGCAGACCGTTGTTCTCTCTGGAATGAACACAGAGCGCCTGTGATCCTCCTATTTAGTAACACAGGTCTCTGTGTTGATAGTACAAGCCCACCCCCCTCATAGTTATAAAACACCCCCTAGGCTTAAACTTAACCCTTTGATCACCCCTGGGTTAGGGATGCACCGATCCGACTTTTTTGGTCCCGATCCCTATGCCGATCTTTTGCTTTGTGAAATCGCTGATCCCGAGTCCGATCCAGAAGTACTGTTTTGTGAGCTTATAACAAAATAATACTTTGGATCGGTATCGGCAGATACCTTATAACAATTGTGCATTTAAGAGGTTAAACTTCCCTCCTCCGGCAGACGGAACGTAAAGATACATTGTATTCATTGTGTTTACTTAACTGGGAGACTGACAGGGATTTGCAGGAGGCTCTTTTTTTTTTCTTTTTTCTTTGACAGCTGTTCTCTGCTCCCTCACAGCTATGTAAAGAGCAAAACCGGATCGGCCCGTGGATCTGTTAATTTTACCGATCCCCCAGATCCAGCTATTATGGCCATATCGGCGCCGATATCCAATCCTAATATCGGATCGGTGCATTCCTACCCTGGGTTAACCCCTTCCCTGCCAGTGTCATTATTACAGTAACAGTGCATATTTTTAGCACTGATTACTGTAGTAATGTCACTGGTCCCCCC
Source organism: Pelophylax lessonae (assembly GCF_965119305.1). Taxonomy (NCBI): domain Eukaryota; kingdom Metazoa; phylum Chordata; class Amphibia; order Anura; family Ranidae; genus Pelophylax; species Pelophylax lessonae. The sequence continues at coordinate 270,796,037 of NC_138772.1, read as the reverse complement.
AAAAGTGTCAAAATTGTCAGTTAGGGGTCTGATCTGTCCGCCGCAATGTCGCAGTCCCGCTACAAATCACAGATTGCCGCCGTTACTAGTAAATAAAAAATGACATAAATCTTTCCCCTAGTTTGTAGACGCGATAACGTTTGCACAAACCAATCAAAATACGCCCATTGGGATTTTTTTTTACCAAAAATATGTAGCAGAACAAATTGGCCTAAAATTATGAAAAAAACTGAAAATTGTTATCAGATACTTACCGTAATTTTCCTTTCCTGATAGACATACGTATCGGGTTTAGTCCCGCCTCCAAACCTACCCTATAGGACATCCACTCCCATAAATCTTTGCTCTTAGCCAGCACACTTGTTCTGTAACTAGCCTTCTTAGAAACTGGGAGGGAACTCCTGCTGCCATGGAGTCTATCAGGAAAGGAAAATTACGGTAAGTATCTGATAACAATTTTCCGTTTTCCTGACAGACTCCATGGCAGCATACGTATCGGGAAATAACTCGCCATACACAATCAGGGTGGGCAGATGCTGAACAAAAGTTTAATTAACTCTGTCAACCGACAGGACTTGTAAACCAAAATTAACAGAAGAGCCGCCGGCTCAACACAATAACGAGACAAAAAGGTGTTGATGGAAGACCAGGATGCTGCTCTACAAATCATTTCAGGATCGACATGTCTGGAGACTGCCCAGGAAGTGGAAACACTCCGAGTAGAGTGAGCCGTAAACGCTCACTGGAGGAGTCAAGCCCTTAGCCCTGTAAATCCATTTAATGACCAGGATGATCCATGAGAAAATAGATCTTGAGAAAGCCCGTAATCCCTTATTCTTCCCACTGAAGGTGATGAACAGATATTCTGACTGCCGGAAGGGAACCGTAGCTTCTAGGTATTGTTTGAGGCAATTCCCCACATCAAGCGGATGGATGGATGAGCCCTCATCCTGCCTAAAGGTAGGCAAAACTATTTCCGAGTTCTCGTGAAAGACAGAGGTAACCTTTGGTCTTGCTTCCAACATAGGGATTAATACTACCCTGTCTGGGAAGAATGTTAGGAAGGGCTCTTGCTCCTCTAAGACCCCGATCTCAGAGACTCTCTTTGCAGAGGTAACGGCCACCAGGAAAGCGGTCGCCAACGTAAGCTCCTTAATGGTAAGAGGCTCAGCTGTATCACGGATGCGTTGTGACAGGAAATCCAGGACTAATGGGAGATCCCTGATATGTATGCTGCCATGGAGTCTATAATAAATAAAGTACTTACTGACACCAAAGAGACATTAGCCACCAGGGATGGATAAGAGACACACCAGACTTTGAATTGGGGAACAGGCTACCCACAGCAGCTACTGTAGGTTCTCCGGCCATAGTCTGCACATAGATATTAGCCCCACTCTATACCCTGCCACAGCTAGGGCTTATTGGAGAAATACACTCAATACTAGGTTGGCAGAGTTATCCATCTCCTGGAATCCACTGGGTAGGATACAGGTAATCCATATGAGGACAAAAAAGGAACAAGTGTGCTGAACAGGTGCAAAGATTTATGGGAGTGGATGTCCTATAGGGTAGGTTTGGAGGCGGGACTAAACCCGATACGTATGCTGCCATAGAGTCTGTCAGGAAATTCGATTTTTTTTCTAATTTTTTAATCTTCTACATGTTACATATTTTTCTGTCGCAACATACAATATAACTTCTTCCTTTATTATACCTTCAAAATCCCTTATTTTTTCCCCCTTTTTTTTTTTTTTCCCTTCCCTCCCTCCCATCCCTTCCCTCCAAAGCAAAAAAAAAAAAAAAAAAAAATCTATTCCTGTGTATAGAGATGGTGTTCCTTCAATTATTATCTTTTCTGCCTCCTCTTTTTCTCCTCTTTCTTTCTCCTTTCTTTTTCCTTCCCTCCCCTGATTATTTTACATATATTGTTTCCCTTCTTCCGAGTCTAGGAAGTCAGTCCATGCTTTCCAAATTTTCTCATATTTTCCCTGCTTATTTTGTGTTGTGGCAATTAGTTCTTCTAGTCTCCTATTATCCTCGATCCTATTTATCCACTCTCTTATCGATGGGGGTTGTATTTTTTTCCAGCTACCCGGGATGCCTGCCTTAGCCGCATTTACTAGGTGTGGTATCAATGAATTCTCATATTTACTTGCTGGTATATCCGAGACATTCAACAAAAAAAAGGCTGGATTTTCTTCTATTTCATATTCTACTACCTTCTGCACTATAGATCTCACCTCTGCCCAATAAGTTTTTATCTTAGAACAGGTCCAAAAGATATGATATAGTGTGCCCACTTCTTTTTCGCATCTCCAGCATAAGTTGGATTGGTTTGGAGACCATTTTTGTAATTTCTTGGGCGTAATGTACCATCTTGTTATAAGTTTGTAGTTCATCTCTTGTATTTTAGTACATTTAATTGGGCTAAAGGTAAACCTCAATATCCTCTGGATCTGTTCTTTTGTCAAGTTACAACCTAGGTCTCCCTCCCAGGAAATTAGATTTTTAATTTTTTTTTATTGAGAATATTTTATAGCAGAATGTGAAAAATATTGTTGTTTTTTTGTTGTTTTTTTCAGGAATTGTCGCTCTTTTTTAGTGCAAAAAATGAAAATCGCACAGATGATCAAATACCACCAAAAGAAAGCGCTATTTGTCTGAAAAAAAAGACATCAATTTTACTTTGGTACAGCATTGCATGGCCGCGCAATTGCCTGTAAGAGTCAGTTCACACTGGGGCGACACGATTCTGTACTACGGTACTTCCGGGGCGACCTGTGCATTCCCATGCACCACGACTTCGGAGCGACTTGCATGGACTTCACATAATGGGAGTCTATGCAAGTTGCTCCGAAGTCGCCCCGAAGTAGTACAGGACCCTTTTTCTAAGTCGGCGCGACTTGTGTCGCTCCTATTAGAACGGGTCCTGTAGCGGTCAATGGACCGCGAGGGAGCGCGACTTGTCGGGCTGACAAGTCGCCTGACAAGTCGCGCTAGTGTGGACCGAGTCTTAAAGTAACGCAGTGCCAAATCGCAAAAAATGGCCTGGTTATTAAGGGGATAGAACCGTCCGGTCCAGAAGTGGTTAATAGATTTGTTTGCAGTCTAAAAATGTTTCATTTGGTAACATGGCAGGCTTATGGTAGGATATTTGACACAAGCTTTCAGGAAAGCCTTATAGCGGCTGATCACCTCCTAAGCTGGATGTGTTTAGATGATTTTTGTTGTGTTTCACATGCTAGTAATGAATACACATCATCACAGGATCATGAAGGCTTCTACAATCTGCTGCTATTACTGCACCTTCTGTCCTGCCTCTCAGCATCTCTGTATCCAGGAGGATCTCTGATCACATGACTGCGATGTATTCTGAGGTCCTGTCTGCAGCATCTTCCTGTATAAAAGGAGATGGAGGCTTTGGCATGCGTTCATAGGGGTGGAGGGGGCTCAGACCTTGATGCTTCCTTGCTGGATTTATGGAGCTGTTTCAGCACTCTGTCCAGAAAATGAATTCTAGGTGTGTGTGAACAGTAAGAGATCGCTACTAAGAATACCGTCAGCTTCTCTTACTCTGAGGATGTTATTTTAACGCTATTTGTTATATAGTCTCATCACTTTTAACCAACAATTGTAAAAAAAAAAACAAAAACAAAACAAAAATACCACATATGGAACTGAATGTTTTGGGATAAAATGAGCATTCAGGACTCATACCACAACGCATGTATTAACACATGTATGTTGTATTTTTTTTTTGTAGTCTGTTGTAATGCGTTAGCACGTGTTTTGCATGCATTGCAGATTTTTTTAGCCTTGTTTGCCTTGCAATGCTATGTGTTTATGTGCATTGATGTGCAATTAAACGCACTTGCGCTGAAAAAGAATAGTGCATCCTGGACTTTTTTTTATCACTGTGCAAACGCAACATGCTGGTGTGAACTGCATTTATAAAGAACTATTATTTTTTGGGAAAAATTATTTTTTTTACAAACACACCACAGCTTATTTGGTGTAAATAAATCCTTAAGCTAGATACACACTACAACTTTTGTGGTTCAATTTCCTTTAGATTTACAGTACCTTCAACTATGTAGTGCATGGGCCTGCTTGATTCTATACAAATTTATAGTGTTTAGGTTTGACCTCATATTATATGGTTTTGGTAAATCTAAGTCTGGCCATACATGTTCAATTTTCTTGTACAATTTTCAGTTAGATTTCCCGAAAACTAAACAACACTTTCAATTGTCTCCTATTAGGCAGGCCTTTGTAGTACTACATAGTTGAAGGTAAATCTAATGAAAAATGTACAGAAAATTGTATAATGTATGGCCAATTTAAGGAAAAAAATCTAAAGAGCATTTGTATAGTGTGTATCCAGTAGGGATCGACTGATTATCGGCAAAGCCGATATATCGAGAGCCGATATGCACTTTCCCCAATATATCGGAATCGGCCCGAGGTTTCCGATATTGCCGATGTACCGGAGTCATGCCTGCAGCTAGAGGCAACACCCCGATACCGGCGTCCATAGTCGACAGTTGGCTGTCTTGTAATGACAACCAATGCGGCTGAGAAGCCGCTCCGCTGTCATTACAAGGAGCGGGAGGGGGCGTCCCTCCCCCTCCCGCCATCTTCTGCGGCTCCCCCGGGTCTCCCATCCCACTGGGAGACCCAGGCAACCAGCATGCACGGCCGCCGAAGAGAAGACCCGATCAAAGCCGCATTCGGCTCTGATCGGGTCTCCATGTAAAAACCCAAGAGTGACATCACTTCCAGGTACGCCAAATTAAAAAAAATGACAGCATTCAAAACAGCCAAACTTGGCGTTTTGAATGCTTTTAAGGGCAGCGGAGGGGTTTGGGGTCTTTTAGACCCCCAGATCCCTCCACAAGAGTACCTGTCAAAAAAAAAAAAAAAAAAAAACAGTTTTTTTAATGTACAAAAATATCGGCCAATATGGGCCGATACCGATATGCGATGACCAAAATATTGGTACCGGTATCGGCAATAAAAAACAATATCAGTCGATCACTAGTATCCAGCTTTAAAGTCCAACTCCAGGAAACAATAAAATCATCCTTTGCATGCATTTCAAGGGTTAATTGCATCTTTAGGTCTAGAGGACACCAGAAAGCAGATTTGCTTTCCTGATTTTCCTCTCCTCCCTGCTGTGGATTTTCCTCTCCTCCCTGCTGTTAACCCAGTCCCCACAGGATCTTCTCCCCCATGCTCCACCATTCTAAGGTTCTGACATCATCAAGACCGTTGCAGAATCCATAGCCCTGCACTGGATGTAGGGACACTGAGGGACAGTCCACTGCTGAAGCATGGGGGAGCGCCATCTACTGGATCCGGAGGTTCAGGTAAGTAAAAGGTGCTTCTCCTCTCTTGTAGACAGAAATAGCAGTTAACCATTGCAGTGCAGGCACAGCCCCACTTCAGGGGATAATTGTATAGTTTCCTGGAGCTGGGCTTTAAAGCATATGTACACATCAAATATGGAAGCCAAATGCTTGGCTCGCAGTTGCAGCGAAGCCCTGCAATGTAAAATTGCTGTATAGCGGTAGCCATACCTCCCAACTTTCTGAGATAGGAACGAGGGACACCTGGAGGCAAAAGTATGTAGGCCACGCGCCCTTAAAGCAGAATTACACAACAAATTATTGGTTAAACCCACAAGTGATTTTTGTTTTTTACAACTACTTTTCCTTAATATTTGCTTTTGAAATTTACAAATGCAGCAATTTAGAAAACGAATGAAAGGTTTAGCACTGGGAAACACTTTCTGATAGATAAATAGTGCATTTTATTTACAGCTATATAGATCAGACCAGAATGAGAGACAAATGAGGAAGAAAGAGGGACAGAGGGACTTTGTTCCCAATCAGGGACAGTCCCTCAAAATCAGGGACAGTTGGGAGCTATGGCAGTAGCACCTCCTGAATGCCTGTCAACTGCTGCTCTACTGCCCTCTAAAAAGTGATCCACCACTGATCGCTTTTCAGAGGCTGGTAAGCACTGCTGCCTGTCTGAATGATACCCAAATAATGTGGGAAATATTTTGAATGGCTAAACAATACTTTTTTTTCCCTTAAGTGCCATGATTCTGCTGTACCTGAACTTGTGGACTTGGTTACTCTTCATATCATCGGCCAGGGCTAGTCCTGCAGATGACAGTGCAGCAAGGGGAGGCCACACTGATCAAGGGGACGCTGCTTTGGATGAGAAACACCAGGATACCTATGGCACATTCGCTTCTGAATTTTATGACTTGAGATACCTTTCAGAAGAAGGTCAGTGATTTCACTTGTATACTGAGTGCATGTCAGGAGCAGGGCCGCTGATAGGGGGGGACCACCAGCCCTCTTGTAGGGGGCCCGAGCACACAGGGGGGCCCACACAGAGAGGGGGATTAGTGATGGACAACAAATACAGAAATCTTCTTCCAGCACCTGAATCTGATCTGTCCCTCTCCCTGCTGCCAGCTTTTGTCTCTTGAGAAAGGGACAGTTGTCCCTCACTAATCCCCCTCCCTTGTGTGCCCCCCCCTCCCAGCACTGGCTCTAATGTTATCTCTGCTCCTGAGTTTATTTGTAAATTGTAACTTTGTTTCTCTCCCTCTGTCTCTCTGATCACTGAGCTCCAACTGCCCAGCCTGTATATTTTTCTCATCTCATCTTCTTTTTTATTTAATATAGTTTTTTTTTTTAGATTTAGCAGGAATTATGCGAGTTACCGTATTTATCGGCGTATAACACGCACCTAAATTATAGGGCAGAAATTTCAGGAAAAAAGCTGAAATTTAAAATAAACAGCTTTGAACTCGGAACATTTTTTAAAAATTAAATGTAGTCTTACTAGTGCCCACGAATGCAGCCTCATCAGCGCAGTGTCCATACATGCAGCCTCGCCAGTGCCCATACATGCAGCCTCGCCAGCACCAGTGCCCATAATTGCAGCCTCGCCAGCGCAGTGCCCATACATGCAGACTCGCCTGTGCCCATAATTGCAGCCTCGCCAGTGCCCATACATGCAGCCTTGCCAGTGCCCATACATGCATCCTTGCCAGTGCCCATACATGCAGCCTCGCCAGTGCTCTTACATGCAGCCTCGCCAGTGCTCTTACATGCAGCCTCGCCAGTGCTCTTACATGCAGCCTTGCCAGTGCCCTTACATGCAGCCTCTCCAGCGCCAATAATTGCAGCCTCGCCAGCGCCCATTATTGCAGCCTCGCCAGCGCCAGTACCACTAAAGAAATCACTTGTCCAGAAAGCATCCAGCACCGAAAGGTAGAAGGGGGCGGGCGGCGCCGAGGAGAAGGAAGGACGCGATGTTATCGGAAGTCCCGTCGCCTATGATTGACGTCGGCATAGGAGGCAGGACTTCCGATGACAGCGGTCCTCCCTTCTCCTCGGCGCCGCCCGTCCCCTTCTACCTCTCGGCGCTGCCCGCCCCCTTCTACCTCTCGACCCTGCTAGTGCTTTCTGGACATTTTTTTTTCTTATATCGGCGTATAACACGCACTGCTACTTTTTCCTCCATTTTTAGGAGGAAAAAGTGCGTGTTATACGCCGATAAATACGGTATGTTATATTTGTGTCTGATAATAGTGATTTTGTTGTAATTTTAGCTAAATATATCTTTAATATTTTCTTGGGGGGGCCCTGCCAGGTAGTCTGTACGGGGCCCCGCGATTTCTAACAGCAGCCCTGGTCAGGAGTCTTGTTTTGTGTTGGAAATAATGAGAAAGGGTTAGAAACTCTGTCAGGTTTTAGTTTTTGCTTGTGTTCCTAATGGGTAGAATTTCTCTTACTTCCTGTTCTAGTGACAGTGGCCACTGAGGCAGGAGATCTGTTCATACAGCAATCAAAACACATACTTTTCATTTTTAGAGTTTGGAAGGGTTAGAACATCTGTCAGGTTACTAGTGTCACACCAACAGTAGTCACAGAGACAGAATGTGTCCCATTGAAGACCTAGCCAGCAAAAAAAGAAAAAACCTGATAGAGATTTTAACCCTTTATGATCTTTACAAAATGAAAACATGTTTGGGCTTCAGTTGCTTTAAATTCAATCTTTCCTGCATGCAAATATGCCTCCGTGGTCTTTCCTGGAGGCACACTTTGCTTATGCATTTATTCATACATTTTCAGTTTGAATTGCTCTAGTTTAAGAGGCCACTGGGTGCTTTAGTCTGCAGACAACCACCCAAACCTGATATATCACTTCAGGGTGCATTGCATTTAAAGTGGATCTTGTATTACATCATGCATCACATCACACGTATTTTTGTATTATTCATTTTGAAGTGGTACTAAAAAATATATCCTTATTCTCCATAAATAGTCTGTACACCTTCATCAATAAAAACAAAAAAACATTCAGCGCTAAGTGTATAAAGGAAATGACAGCTGCACAAAAACAATATCTACATACAAAATATAAATAACAATACTCAAAAAAGGTGCGCTATCTCTTTAAAGATAATAATCAAGCAATCCGCATATAGATAGATAAGGAAAAAATCTAAAAGTCTGCCAAAATGCAATAAAGTCTCTAAAAGTGACGTTCAAATCAACTGTAGATCCCAAAAGGAGCCAGTGTTGTAAAAAAATCCACACCACCAGAATACACACACTTCTTACCAGAAAGATTGGATCTCTGGCAAACGAGATCAAAGAAGCTCGGCTGACACAGCCATACACCATGAGATATCCCTTCAATCTGTGAGGCTCCTATGCTGTCATTACGTTTATTCTTTGGCTCTTCCAAATTGGTGCTCTTTCCGCTCCACATCAGCATCACAAATGGTAAGCATTTATATAAAAGAGGAAGAACAGAACATCAAAGTGCAAGCAATAAAAGCAAGATACAATGGAGCCAATTCATTAAGAGTTAAATAATGGCTAATAAATGCGGTAAAATAACCCATGCGGAAACAGTTGTGCAAGTGTTCAATTAATGAGGAATTTTGCATTAAATAATGAATGCAGTGTTTTTTTGATTGCGTGTTAGAAAACTGTTACAAAAAATGGCGTGCCCCCCCCCCCCCAGTCCATACCAGACCCGAAGGGCCAAAATAAAAAACCCGGTGCGGGGTCCCCCCCCAAAATGCATACAAGACCCTTACCTGAGCATGTAGCCCGGCAGGCCAGGAAAATGGGGGGGATGAGCGAGCGCCCCTCCCCTGACCAATTCCAGACCACATGCCCTCAACATGGAGGGGGTGGTGCTTTGCGGCGGGGGGCTCTGCCCCCCACCCGAAAGCACCTTGTCCCCGCAAAAGCCTCATCCCCATGACCTTGGGTGGTGGTTGTGGGGGTCTGCGGGCAGGGGCCTTATCAGAATCTGAAAGACAATTTTAACAAGGGGGCCCCCAGATCTCCGAGCCCCCCCCCATGTGAATGAGTATGGGGTACATTATACCCCTACCCATTCACCAAAAAAAGTGTCAAAAAATAATAAAAACACATAGACAAATATTGACAATGCCTTTATTAAAAAAAATTAAAAAACAGTGTCCCCCGATGTAAATCCATTGTCAATTACGCTGCCCGCCGCACCGCCGAAAAAAAAAGCTCCACTCGGGAGGACGACTGACTGCCGAATGCTTCCCCTTACTAAAATAGGTAAGGGCGGGGCCACTTGCGATGTCACCTGGTGGCACTTCCTGCCTCGTGACATCATCAACCCAGCCTGCACAGGTCCGTGACATCACAAGGGAAGCGGTGCCACCAGGTGACGTCGTTAGGTGGCCCAACCCCTAGCTTTATAAGAACTATAACAGAGCCCCCCCCCTTCCCCAAATCACCCACCCCTCTCCATGTTGAGGGCATGTGGCCTTGTATGTTCCAGAAGGGGGAGCTTGCTTGTCCCCCTCCCCTTTCCTGACCTGCCAGGTTGCATGCTGAGATAAGGGTCTGGTATGGATTTTGGGGGGACACCCCACCATTTTTTTTTTTTTCATCAATTTCAATTGTCGGCATGTTTTTTTACATTCAGCTGTCAGGGGGGAACCATCTGTTGTCATCCATTGTTAGGGACGCGGCAGCTGGTTTTCCGGCCTGCTCCTTAGCAACAGGCTATTTGTCAAATTATGACAAATACCGCCTGCGATACTGGCAGAAAAACCCTTGTGGTAAATATTGCATGTTTTTTTTTACTCTCTGGTCTGTTTGTGAATTGGAATAAAGAGCTTTTTAAACAATATTTACTGGCACATTTTTCATTTTGTGGTAAATACTACATAATCAATTTTTTTTTTTTGTGAATTGGAATTTATTTACCACATGCAATAATTTATGCAAATGAGTCACGTGACTGTGTTATCGCATGCGGTAAACGTTAGTGAATTGACCCCATTGTATTTAGCTTATACAATTACATGTGGATATCAGCAACTCACATTAACAGAAACAAAGATGGGCCCCTCTGCACTTCCGTTGGCACGCCCGATAACGTCACTGGCTACAAGCACCACCCAGCGCATTTCCACACAACTGTTGTTGTCAAGGAAAGATGTTCTTTCATGTGATATCCCATGTGATAACAGTTACATCCCTATTATTTCTCAACTGGTCCTGAAGAAGCTAACTGAGTTAGTTAGTTGCAGGGTGTCACAGTAGTTTTCATACAAAAGTACCTCAGTCCTAATTCATTTGGTGAAAGAATGAAGAGGCATATTGGACTTTAGTGGTACCATAGGACTAAACATACACTGACGATATAAAATATATACATTTATTATATCATCATAAAACCATTAATTCACAAAGAAATATACAAAAGACAGGTCATCTTGAAACGTACAGTACATTAAGGAAAAACTCTATAGCGATACCACAAAGGACCAGTGAGAAGCAGTATAGGAACTGCAAAAGACTCATTCTAGTGGATTGTGCCCGACATGTTTCGGGGGATCTCAGCTGCTTCCTCATGGGCTTTTTAGAGTATTCCTGTATGTTTACATAGAGAACTTGATTCCAAATCTATTTTTAAAGAAACAAGAAGAAAGAAAAATAAATACAATACAAAAACTATTATGACCAGGCATAAATAGAACCAGACACGTAATATAATGTAATATGACACATACAGTGCCTTGCGAATGTATTCGTCCCTCTTGAACTTTTCAAACTTTTGCCACATTTCAGGCTTCAAACATAAAGATATAAAACTGTAATTTTTTGTGAAGAATCAACAAGTGGGACACAATCATGAAGTGGAACGAAATTTATTGGATATTTCAAACTTTGTTAACAAATAAAAAACTGAAAAATAGGGCGTGCAAAATTATTCAGCCCCTTTACTTTCAGTGCAGCAAACTCTCTCCAGAAGTTCAGTGAGGATCTCTGAATGATCCAATGTTGACCTAAATGACTAATGATGATAAATAGAATCCACCTGTGTGTAATCAAGTCTCCGTATAAATGCACCTGCACTGTGATAGTCTCAGAGGTCCGTTTAAAGCGCAGAGAGCATCATGAAGAACAAGGAACACACCAGGCAGGTCCGAGATACTGTTGTGGAGAAGTTTAAAGCTGGATTTGGATACAAAAAGATATTTCCCAAGCTTTAAACATCCCAAGGAGCATTATGCAAGCGATAATATTGAAATGGAAGAAGTATCAGACCACTGCAAATCTACGAAGACCTGGCCATCCCTCTAAACTTTCAGCTCATACAAGGAGAAGACTAATTAGAGATGCAGCCAAGAGGCCCATGATCACTCTGGATGAACTGCAGAGATCTACAGCTGAGGCTGGAGACTCTGTCCATAGGACAATAATCAGTCGTATACTGCACAAATCTGGCCTTTATGGAAGAGTGGCAAGAAGAAAGTCATTTCCTAAAGATATCCATAAAAAGAGTCGTTTAAAGTTTGCCACAAGCCACCTGGGAGACACACCAAACATGTGGAAGAAGGTGCTCTGGTCAGATGAAACCAAAATCTAACTTTTTGGCAACAATGCAAAACGTTATGTTTGGCGTAAAAGCAACACAGCTCATCACCCTGAACACACCATCCGCACTGTCAAACATGGTGGTGGCAGCATCATGGTTTGGGCCTGCTTTTCTTCAGCAGGGACAGGGAAGATGGTTAAAATTGATGGGAAGATGGATGGAGCCAAATACAGGACCATTCTGGAAGAAAACCTGATGGGAGTCTACAAATGACCTGAGACAAAAGGTGGCGCTACAAAGTATTAACTTAAGGGGGCTGAATAATTTTGCACGCCCAATTTTTCAGTTTTTTATTTGTTAAAAAAGTTTGAAATATACAATAAATTTCGTTCCACTTCATGATTGTGTCCCACTTGTTGATTCTTCACAAAAATTTACAGTTTTATATCTTTATGTTTGAAGCCTGAAATGTGGCAAAAGGTTGAAAAGTTCAAGGGGGACGAATACTTTCGCAATGCACTGTAACTGGCACATTTATATTCTTTGTTCTTGTTACTATTTATTTTTGTCAGATGTTAAAGGTATTCATTCTTTATACTTAATATATTTACAGCAATGCTGCATTGCAGTAGATTACTTGGCTGCTTAATAAACAACATACATTTAACATACAGGTACATCTCAAAAAATTTGAATATCAACAAAAAGTTCATTTAATTCAGTACTTCATTTCAAAAAGTGAAACTCATATTTTATAAAGAGGTGTTACACACAGAGTGATATATTTCGAGCATTTCCTTCTTTTAATTTTGATGATTAGGGCTTACAGCTAGTAAAATACCAAATTTCAGTATCTCAAAAAATTAGAACATTGCATAAGACCAATAAAAAAAATACAGAAATGTTGGCTTACTGATAAGTATGCCCATGTACAGTATAGTATGCACTTAAATCTTGGTTGGTGCTCCTTTTGCATGAATTACTGCATCAATACGGCATGGCATGTAGGCGATCAGCCTGTGGCAATGCTGAGGTGTTATGGAAGCCCAGATTTCTTTGATTGTGGCCTTCAGCTCATCTGCATTGTTGGGTCTGGTGTCTCTCATCTTCCTCCTGACAATACCCCACAGATTCTCCATGGGGTTTAGGACAGGCGAGTTTGCTGGCCAATCAAGCACAGTGATACCATGACCATGAAACCAGTTATTGCTACTTTTGGCTCCCGCTGCTGTCAATAAAAGTCAGCCAGCCAGCCAGCCAATGAGGAGAGAAAGGGGGCGGACTGGGCCATAGTTCTTTTTCTGAATGGAAACAGGGAGCTGTGACTCACCTCGAGTCCCCCCATAGCAAGCTGCTTGCTGTGGGGGCACTCACCAGGAGAGCAGAAGAGGGATCGAGAAGAGGAGGATCTGGGCAGCTTTGTGCAAAACCAACTGCCCAGGGCAGATAAGAATAACATGTTTTTTTTTATTAAATATGAGACTTTACAATCACTTTAAAGACAACACAAAACAAAACTTTCCTTTCTTTTACAGGATATCCTTTCCCCACTGCTCCTCCAGTAGATCCATTTGCAAGGATACGTGTGGATGACTGTGGTAAAACTAAAGGATGTTTTAGGTCAGTTTATGCTGGAATGATTTTTCTTTATTAAATCTGTAGTTTATTCAAAAATGATTTTTTTCTCCTATAACTGCAGGTCACATTGCTTACCTGTAAGGATGTACAGTATCTCACAAAAGTGAGTACACCCATCACATTTTTGTAAATGTTTTATTATATTTTTTCATGTGACAACACTAAAGAAATTACACTTTGCTACAATGTAAAGTAGTGAGTGTACAGCTTGTATAACAGTGTAAATTTACTGTCCTCTCAAAATAACTCAACACACAGCCATTAATGTCTAAACTGCTGGCAACAAAAGTGAGTACACCCCTAAGTGAAAATGTCCAAATTGGGCCCACTTAGCCATTTTCCCTCCCCAGTGTCATGTGACTCGTTAGAGTTAAAAGGGAGCAGGTGTGTTAAATTTGGTGTTATCGCTCTTATTCTCTCATACTTGTCACTGGAAGTTCAACATGGCACCTCATAGCAAAGAACTCTCTGAGGATCTGAAAAAAAGAATTGTTGCTTTACATAAAGATAGCCTAGGCTATAAGAAGATTGCCAAGACCCTGAAACTGAGCTGCAGCACAGTGGCCAAGACCATAGAGCGGTTTAACAGGACAGGTTTCATTCACATGGTCGACCAAAGAGGTTGAGTGCACATTCTCAGTGTCATATCCAGAGGTTGTCTTTAGGAAATAGACGTATGAGTGCTGCCAGCATTGCTGCAAGGTTTGAAGGGGTGGGGGGTCAGCCTGTCAGTGCTCAGACCATACGCTGCACACTGCATCAAATTGGTCTGCATGGCTGTCATCCCAGAAGGAAGCATCTTCTAAAGATGATGCACAAGAAAACCTGCAAACAGTTTGCTGAAGACAAGCAGATTAATGACATGGATTACTGGAACCATGTCCTGTGGTCCGTTGATCCCCAAGATATTCAGTTCAGATGGTGTCAACTGTGTATGGTGGCAACCAGGTGAGGAGTGCAAAGACAAGTGTGTCTTGCCTACAATCAAGCATGGTGGTGGGAATGTCATGGTCTGGGGCTTCATGAGTGCTGCCGGCACTGGGGAGCTACAGTTCATTGAGGGAACCATGAATGCCAACATGTACTGTGACATACTGAAGCAGAGCATCATCCCCTCTCTTCAGAGACTGGGCCGCAGGGCAGTATTCCAACATGATAATAACCCCAAGCACACCTCCTAGATGACCACTGCCTTGCTAAAGAAGCTGAGGGTAAAGATGATGGACTGGCCAAGCATGTCTCCAGACCTAAGCCCTATTGAGCATCTTTGGGGCATCCTCAAACATGATGTGGAGGAGCGCAAGGACTCTAACATCCACCAGCTCCATGATGTCCTCATGAAGGAGTGGAAGAGGACTTCAGTGGCAACCTGTTAAGCTCTGGTGAACTCCATGCCCAAGAGGGTTAAGGCAGTGCTGGAAAATAATGGTGGCCACACAAAATTTTGACACTTTGGGCCCAATTTGGACATTTTCACTTAGGGCTATACTCACTTTTGTTGCCAGCGGTTTAGACATTAATGGCTGTGTGTTGAGTTATTTTGAGGGGACAACAAATATACAAGCTGTACACTCACTACTTTACATTGTAGCAAAGTGTAATTTCTTCAGTGTTGTCACATGAAAAGATATAATAAAATATTTACAAAAATGTGAGGGGTGTACTTTCTTTTGTGAGATACTGTAGGTTCTATGGCATGCAGGCAACTGGATGCTGTAGAAATCTCTTGTGGAGGGTGCTCGGTCTTCTTCCTGGTTCTGAACTTTTGGCGCTAAAGGAGTTAAAAGCTTTAGGTCCCCTGTCTACATTTTGCTTCCTCATTAAAAAAGCACATTTGTATAACAACATTGGTCTTTCATGAATCCATGCATTCTATTGCTTTAAATATTGTTTTCCAACAAAAACTCCTCTATGTGGTCTTTTTCAAACTTTCAGGTATCTTTTGGACTATAGATGGCAAACTAACAGGTCTATAGTTACTTGGTAAATACTTTGATCCCTTTTTATATATAGGCACCAAATTAGCCCTACGCCAATCTATAGAATTTAAAGATAGTAATTGTGTAGTCTATTTTAGCTTTATATCTATAGTGGCCACTTCAAGGCTGAGGCCACCAATAAAAATAAGATAATGTGTACCCAACTTTTGAAAGATCTTTTAATAAAATATGCTGATTTTACAATATATGCTAAAATAGTCAAATGTTCATAAAACCAGATATTTTTATTGGTACCCAAACCTTTTGAAACATTAAAAGGAACATGTATTGGTACTTGTACCATTAGATTGCTTGTTTAAGCTTCTTCTTTGACATTTTAAAATATTATATTTTATTTTCTGTTTGCTTAAAAAAAAAAACACAATTGACAGTGCAAGAGACTATAGGATTACTGTGCATATATTTTGTGTGTGATAGTTTAATTACCTAAAGATGAAAGAAAAACATTCAAAATATTGTTTGTAAAAAGTATATTTAAAGAGAACAAAAAAAATGAATAAAGTTAGAGGAGCGTTACAACTTCTGTCAATTTTTTTCTTCTGATCTTCGTCTCATTATGGAGATTCCCCTTAACTTCCATGTTCTGTGGACTCAACACAAAGAGTTTCCACTAAAATCTCCAAATCTCCTCTTAGACATTAGTCATGGGAACACATGTCCCCATTAAAATATTTATATTCCTGTCCTGGTGGTAACTCAAAATTTTGGATTTACCCTCATTTTTATTCCCTTTGACATTGGTGATCAGGACAATTAGAAAGAACGAATCACCCTAATGGGAGAACACTCTATCAAAATCTAAACACTGTATTATTTTAAACTGCTATCTAATTTTTTTAGATATCCCTAATCCTACCAATTACAGGATATATTTTAGTACTTGTTCTGTAATTCTTCCTTGCAAATTACACTTAAAGTGATTCTCTTGACACAGGTAAAAAAATGTACTGTTTTTAATCACACTGAATTATTTTTCAAATTTCAGGTATGGCAAACCAGGGTGTAATGCGGAGACCTGTGATTACTTTCTCAGCTATCGCCGTATTGGTGCTGATGTGGAGTTTGAGCTCAGTGCTGACACTGATGGATGGGTAGCTGTTGGGTTTTCCTCAGACAAAAAAATGGTAAACTTTATAAAACAAAACATGTAAAACAATGTATGTAAAATACTCCAAAAAGAGATCTGCCCATAGTAGTGAGAACTACAACTGCTTCTCAATTAACATCGAACAACAAAGGGACTTCCAGCGCTAACTGTGATATCTCTCACTCTCAGGAATGAATAAAGTCAAGTTACCTTGTGGTGCTGCTGCTAATTAATGCTGATGCAGCATAAGTCAGTGCATGGGGGGAGGGGCAGAAGTGCTATCCCACGGTACATAGTCTACAATGTAACTCAGGCAGGCTTGGTGGAAAACCTTGAAAAGTTTATTTATAAAAAATATATAGTGATGATTAAAACATAATAGAATGTGTTCCAAACCAGATCTGTGGCGTTGTTGGAGGTCACAGGATGGGTGAGCCGGAACTGTGTAGATGATTACAACAGGGAACCAGGCAGGAGGGAAAAGGATCTTATGTGCCAAAAGCAGACCGGACCAGCCGGTAGGGTGGCGTGGCTTCCTCCCACCCGATAGTGTGGCTGCTCGCACCGGAGCAGTGTAGACATGCCGCGGAACCGCCACCCGGAGGTATCCACAGCGGAGGCCGCTACCCGGAAGTGACGTCAGCAAGCGTCGGGACCCGGCCTGGAAAGCATCAGGGTTGCCGTGACGACATGTTTCGCACTGCTGTGTTTTGTCAAAGTCACGGGGGGGAACAGCAACCTGAACATTTAAGGTGGAGGAGGGGGCGGGCACCCAGTGTCTCGATATCATCATTAACCCCTGAACATCCACTCTTATGAAAATTATAAAAAGGAACGTAGATAAAAGCAATTGCTACTGCATAAACAGTTGGTAATGATAGTGGACATATGCATTCAGTACTGGTACAAACATAAGACTGCAAATATGAGAAGAAATAACGAAAAACGCATTAAAAAAAAAACGCATAATAAAAAAAATGCAAATAAAAATAACTGGATGTAAGGATAATAATAATAATAATAATAAATAAAAAATATATGTATGTATGCATAAAAAATATAAAAAAAAAAAAAAAAACGCACAGTGTGATTAGACTATTGTGTGTACCTCCAACTCCTCATTCAAGCCCCCAGGGGCCAAGGACCCAAATTTAAATATCCAAAAGGTCTCCCTCTTACATAAGAGGGAGAATCTCTCATTGTCAGTCAAGGTGCCTTTAGGGATGGATTCTATAGCCATTACCTCAAGCGCCTTAAAATCTTTTTTGTTGACTTGGCGGAAGTGGCGGGGGACGCTATGTTTATCGCACCCTTGGTGGATTAACCTCCGGTGTTCACCTATCCGGGTTTAACCCTGATGCTTTCCAGGCCGGGTCCCGACACTTGCTGACGTCACCTCCGTGTAGCGGCCTCCGCTGTGGATACCTCCGGGTGGCGGTTCGGTGGCACGTCTACACTGCTCCAGTGCGAGCAGCCACACTATCGGGTGGGAGGAAGCCACGCCACCCTACTGGCTGGTCTGGTCTGCTTTTGGCACATAAGATCCTTTTCCCTCCTGCCTGGTTCCCTGTTGTGATCATCTACACAGTTCCAGCTCACCCAGCGGCTCGGTCATCCTATGACCCCCAGCAACGCCACAGATCTGGTTTGGAACACATTCTATTATGTTTTAATCATCACTATATATTTTTTATAAATAAACTTTTCAAGGTTTTCCATCAAGCCTGCCTGAGTTACATTGTTGACTATGTACCGTGGGATAGCGCTTCTGCCCCTCCCCCCATGCATTCACAATTAACATCCACTGTATATGTTGAATTTGCAATGCTACTTGCGGAAACTGCTGGTACAAGAGAGGACAGAATAGCAGAACTTTTAACAGGAGGACGATATTTAGCTTTGAAGTAACTCATTCATTTATACAAAGTTGAGTCAAATTAGGTTGGATAACAGTAAGCAGTATGTGACAAGTATAAGGCCTTTTTCACATGGGCGATTTGGTGCATCAGCAGATTCTTGCGGCTTGTATCATAGGTGTATGTGAATAGCTGTGGCTGGGAGGTTTGTACATAGTAATAACAGGCTGAACAGTGTTGTAGTTGTTCACATGTATCTGCACATTCATCATTTATCTGCAGTTAGGAGTGAATGAGTGACCCTCACCGCAGACAGATGCATCCAAAGTTGGACATCTGTCCCTGACTGCTGGATGTACGGATACATAGGAACAGCAACGGCTCCTCTCACCATCATTGCTTTGTACAAGCCGATCAGCTGTTTGCATACACCTATTATCAAAGCTGCAAGAATCTGCTGATGCACCTAATCTCTGATCTGAAAGAAGCCTTATACTTACCATACGCTGGCAACCAACCTAATTTGACTCAACTTTGTATAAATAAATGACTTACTTCAAAGCTAAACGTCTTCCTAATTTTAAATTTCTGCTATTTTGTCAACTTTTGTACCACCTAGGGAGGCCAGCACACTGACCCAACTGTCACCGACAGCTCTCAGGCAAAGATTCTGATCAGGAGGCTGTTGGACAGGCTCCTGATCATGTGACCACTGTGAGATCCAATCACAGTGGCATTAAGGGGTTAACTACAAAGATAAACATCCGTATATTAAGGGCATCTCTATTAACGGCACAGAACACAAACTGGCAGCCTATGTGGATGACCTGATATTTTTTGTGACATCCCCCATGATCTCACTGCCATCTTTCTTGCAAGAACTCCGCCACTATGAAACCCCTTCAAATTTTAAGATAAAATACTCTAAATTGAAAGCTTTAGGAGTCGCCATAGACAAATTCCTCCAACAGCAGATAGCATCCTAGTTCCAATTTAAGTGGACGTCTCATATAAGATACTTGGAGACAAATATCTCTAGCAACCTCCGAAGAACATTCAAACTTAACTTTGCCCCTCTGGCCCAGAAAATTAAATTTGATCTCAAACTTTGGGACAAAAATGTATTCACGTGATTCGGTTGTATAAACATTCTAAAAATGAATGTCCTGCCCAGGCTTAACTACCTACAACAAACCCTTCCGATAAAACTTTTGTCTGATTTTTTTTAAAGGAGATGTGCTCCAGTTTTAATAAATTTGTTTGGGCAGGCAAACCAGCAAGGGGTCACAGATTTACCCCTGGCAGGACTCCCATGGCACCCAAACAGATCGCTACCAACATTGATTATGCAACATCTGCTTGTGGAGTCACTTTACAGGTGACCAAGATGTTTTTTGAAAGTACTACCATCTCACCATATTCTAGCCGGATGACCCCGATATTGGGTACGACTGAGTTTCAACCTGGATTTTTATGACCCACACTTCTCTTTACTATTGCAGAGAGGGTACAGTATCTCCGACTATTACACTTTTCCAGAAATCCCCATCTGATGACGAATCAAAAGTTTGAGCTAGCCTTTCCTCAAGAGCAACTTTTTCTCAGACAGTCTTAAACTGAATGCATATTTGCACTCCCTACCAGCAGAGTTTAGTTCAGTGAGGGAACCATCCTCGTTCAAACTTACATGTCTGGTGGGCAAACCCCCTCTGACATTAGCTATCTCATCTATATGCTTCTCTGATAGCTCTGAATGCACCACAAGAGCTCCCCTTTCTACAGAGGGAAAGAATTTGGCTCTTTGTCCACAAGGCCTCCTTGGACAGCAGATACCAAGAAGGAGGATACTATCTCCTCACGAGATGGTAAAGGACGCTAGAGGTACTTCATTGCATGTTCCCCCGGGTCCTTAATACTTGTTGGTGGTGTCTGACTTCTGAGGGGTCTTACTCCATATTTTCTTAGAGTACCCTAAAAAAGGGATTTCTGGATTATGGTGGAGCAAACGATAAATCCTGCAGCCTTTTTACTACACGATACACCACTCCCAAACAAGTGATACAAAATTTTGTTTTAGAAACATCTCGTTAATGCAGCAAAAGCCTGCATTCCAGCTCTATGGAAGAGTGCGATGCCTCCCAATAAAACACGCTGGCTTGTTTGAATTAATGAGATCCATGAGATGGAAAAATTTACCATGATGCTAAGGAAGCAAGAAGACAAGTACTGGAAAATTTGCACACCCTACTTCTTTTATAAGGATCAAACTATACTAACCGTAGGTTGAAATGGGACTTTGCAACAATCTGCTTAATCCTTAAAGATGCAAGGTTTCCTGAGGTGGCAGGCCAGGGGGGTGGCTTTCTTTTCCCTCCTACCCCCCCCCCCTCCCCCATTCCCTCCCGTCCTGCTTTTTTTCCCTCTCTGTCTAATTTTCTTCTCCCCTTCCCTATCTACTCTTCTGATTACTTATTCCCCCCCCCCCCCTAAATTTTTCATTTTTCATCTGGGGTATAGTGTTGTGTTTTTTTTCCCCCCTTTCATAAGGTAAAGAAAATTAAAAAAAAAAAAAGATTGAGAAAACGGTATATCCTAGCGGTGTGTAAAAAAAGCCCTATGGCATTGCATCCCATATATCCAGTCAAAAAGGAAACCTGGGGGCGTGGCCAGGAACGGCATGTGAGAGGACGCATCTCACTGAGCTCCCGCTCTGATCCGAACACCGATCCTTTCCCCGGTCTCCAAAGCTGCTCACCGGGTACCGACAACATCCTTGTACCGTCGGGCACACACCTGTGCTCCCTCCGGCTGGCCTTCGGGCGATGCTCCGCCGCAAATTGCGGGAGAACTCCGGGATGTCTGGGCCCCAAGATGGCGCCGCGCACGGCCTGCCGCAGCGGACGAGAGGATCCGAGAAGCCCGCCATCTCCAGTAAGTCCACCAAGCCCCCGAAACACCCACCCAAAGAGCCACAGCGCGATATGCGCTACTATGCACAGAAGTCCCCTGGCTCGGTGGGGAAAGGGAGACCCCCAGATGCCAGTACCAGTGCGGGTGCTTCTGGCCCTGTCAGCCCGGGTGTGGGTGGCCCTGGAGTGGAAGACTGTGCTGTTGAGGGTGAGGAGGAGATGGAGCAGGGTGACGGGGAAGTGGAGGAGCAGCCCACCCTTGCAGATATCCTGCGGGCAGTAAACAGATGCAACAACAATGTAGACCACCTCAAAAAGCAATTTGGGGGCCTGACAGAAGCGGTGTCCCTTCTTCGGCAGGACCTCCAGAAGGTCAGGGAGCGCACCACGGCTGTGGAGGGGAGAGTGAGTGACTTGGAGGACCAGCTACCCCCCCTGACCAGGGAGTCCCGCCATACTGCTGGCATGACCAGGGCCCTAGAACAGCGGGCTGAGGATGTTGAGAACCGCCTTCGGCGGAACAATGTCCGCATTGTGGGTCTGCCTGAGAAAGTGGAGGGGAGAGACCCCACGGACTTTGTGGACTCTTGGCTCAAGGAAACCTTTGGTGGGGATGCATTCTCCCCTCTTTATGCCGTTGAGAGGGCCCACAGGGTTCCCCCTCGTCCCCTGCAACCGGGCCGCCCGCCGAGGACCATGCTTGCCCGCTTGCTTAATTATAGGGACAAAGAGACTATCCTGAGACTGGCGAGAGAGCGGCGGGATATACAGTACAATGGGGTGAGGGTCTCGTTTTACCCGGATTTTTCCGCTGAAGTGCAGAGGAGCAGGGCGAAATTCTTCGCGGTCAAGCAGCGTCTGCAGAAACTACATGCCTCTTATGCCATGCTGTATCCTGCGAAGCTCCGTATTATTGCTGGGGGTCAACATCATTTCTTTGAGGATCCGTCGGAAGCTTCCTCGTGGATTGACCACAATGAGCATTCCCTTCGTCCTCGTCAGATGCCTCCGGAAGATGGTGTGGCCTGAGGATTCTTCTCAGGTGCCCTTTTGCGATGATGACCCGGTGGATGCTGTTTGGTGGGCTCTGCCCCCGGCCTGGAGATGGAAGTACCTGTGATTTTTTCCTCTCTCCTGCTACCCCCTGTTTTTGTTTTTTCCTTCCCCTGTTCTACCCCTGTTTTGCAGGTGCTAATATCCTGGAGACCGTTGGGACTCGAACTACTGTTTGCTAGCTTGGAGCTGTAAGGTTCTGTCCATTCCGCAGAAACTTGGGTTCCTGTAAGTACTTGTGACTTCTTTCCCCCTTTTTGGCTGGTTTTCTTTGGGTTTTTTTTTTTTTCCTTCTCCCTCACCTCCCTTTTTTATTTTTCTGTGGGGGGTAATTTTTCTCATCCCCTTTTGGACAGTATATGACTTCCTCACCAGTGTGGATGAGACCTGTTGTCCTCTACACGGGAGGGGGGGCTGAGCTGGGGTGCTCCCCAGGGACTATGTCTGCGACACCGGTGTCCGAGGGCCTTGGCAGTTGGACTCTGTGTGGCTGGTTGGGGCGCCCTCGGCACGGTGCTCGGTTTTTTGCACTGTTTAGTTGGATGGTCCTGTTGACCTCCCTGAATTGGAGTCCGAATTGTACCTTTACTATGTGTTTACCTGGTGACAGCCAAGATCCCTATTTTGTACCCTGTCTTGTACGATGTCCGCTGATCGGTGTCCCAGCCCCGCCGGGGCTTGTGCTGCTCTGTCGCCCACCATGACGGCTGTCCCGGTTATTTCCTGGAATGTTAGGGGGCTGAGGGACCCACTTAAGCGTTCCATGGTTTCCTCGACCCTGCGCAGGCATTTTCCAGCCATCTGTTCGTTACAGGAGACTCACCTGGATGTTGAGTCGCGATCCTGGTTGCATTATGCCTGGGCGGGCTGGGAATACCACTCCACGCACACCTCCTACTCTCGTGGGGTGAGTGTGTTAGTCCATCGGTCCCTTGACTTTCAGGAACATCATAGTCTAGTTGACAGGGAGGGACGGTTTGTATTTCTATACTGTAAATTGTATACCTTACACTGTATTCTGGCCTTTATTTATATTCCTCCCCCGTTCCATGGGGAGGTCCTTCGTCAGCTTGTATCCTATACTCTGAGCCACCCGGAGGTTCCGGTCTATGTACTGGGGGACTTTAATTGTGTATTGGACGCGCAGCTGGACCGACATTCTTCTGCACTGGGGAGTGGAGGCATGGGCCGATCGGCCTTGGCGAAATTCGCTGAGGAAGTGGGTTGGACGGACATCTGGCGACTCCGCAACCCGGGGACCAGGGTCTTCTCCTGCTTTTCCAAAACCCACACCTCTTTATCACGTATCGATTTGTGCCTCTGCTCCTCCTCTGCCATTAGATATGTTGACAAGGTTGAATATGCCCCCAGGGGGGTCTCAGATCATTCCCCTCTGGTGCTGTGTCTAGCTGTGCGCCCCTCCGCTACCCTGCAGAGGGCGCCGTGGAAACTTAATGCCTTCTGGTTGCACTTGTTCCCCTCACATGATAGGCTTAGAGAGGCTATGCGGGAGTTCTGGCAGGTACATGATGCTGCGGGTGGGCGGGGTGTACAGTGGGAAGCTTTTAAGGCCTATCTACGGGGTTTATTCATCAGGGAGGTACAGGCCATCAAGAGGAACACGGCGGCTCTGGGGGAGCAGGCTGAGGGTTTGGCGACTCAGCTGGAGGCCCGCTACATTGCGGACCCATCTGAGACTAACCGAGAGGGCTGGCTGGCTGCTCAGGAGGCTCTGGTTCGTATAAATTCCTCTGGGGCTGAACGTAGGAGGTTTTTTCAACGGCAGGCGTACTATGAGGAGGGGGAAACCACGGGCAGGTTGTTGGCCAGGATTGCCCACTCTCATCAAACGTCGCCTTCCATTGGGGCACTCATGGGTGATGGGGGCCGGGTTGTGAACACCCCGGATCGGGTTATGGAGGTGTTGAGGGCATTTTACGCTACCCTATACCAGTCTAGACAGGGACACACTGCTGCTGAACTCTCGGAGTATGTAGATGCCATCTCCCTGCCCTGCCTGTCAGATCTGGAGAGAGCTGAACTGGAGGCTCCCCTTACCCTGAAGGAGCTTCAGACTGCGTCGGCTTCCTTCCCTAACTGTAAAGCTCCGGGGGAGGATGGGCTGCCAATGGAGGTATACAAGGAGTATGCGGAGGAGACGTTGCCACATCTTCTGGAGGCCTTTTTGGAGGCCAAGCGGAATATGAGGTTGCCACCTTCTATGTGTAGGGCTAATGTTATCCTCCTCTTGAAGCCGGGGAAGGACGGTCTGGACCCCGGGTCCTACCGTCCTATCTCGCTCCTGCAGAGTGACATTAAGATCCTGGCGAAGGCTCTTGCGCTGCGACTTAACCGGGTAGTTGCTTCTATTGTACATGCTGATCAATCGGGCTTTATGCCGCACAAGTCGACGTCCATTAACCTGCGCCGCTTATTCCTGAACATACAATCCCCGGCAGACAATGGGGGCAGTAGGGCATTGCTATCACTCGATGCGCAAAAGGCATTTGACAGTGTAGAGTGGGACTACTTGTGGGTGGTCATGTCCAAGTTTGGCTTTGGTGAGAACTTTATTTCCTGGGTAAAACTGTTGTACCAGGCCCCGGTGGCCGCTATCCGGGAGGGTGGTAGGGTGTCCCATCCCTTCTCCTTGTTTAGGGGAACTAGGCAGGGGTGCCCCCTGTCCCCCTTAATCTTTGCCCTGGCGATAGAGCCTCTAGCTGCCCTGATTAGGTCCAATCAGAACATAGTGGGATTCCGATACGGCCCCTTGGAGGAAAAGATCATGCTATACGCGGATGATACCATGCTTCTGTTAGGCGATACCTCTGGTTCTCTGAAGGAGGCTATGGAGGTTATTACTACGTTTGGCTCGTTTTCGGGCCTGCTTATTAATTGGTCCAAATCCTCCTTGATGCTGCTCGATGATCCCGAGGGTTCCCAGGAAGTGGGGGTAACGGGGATTCCTGTCTCCACTGAGTTTCGTTACTTGGGGGTGCAGGTGACCCCACAGCCCTTAGACTTTGCCCGTCTTAACCTATCTCCCCTCCTCGCCCGCTTTAGGGATAAGATAAAGGTCTGGTCGAGGTTGCGCATGTCACTGGTGGGCAGGGCCAACCTCATAAAAATGATTCTCATGCCCCAGCTGCTCTACGCCCTTCACAACTCACCGGTCGTGGTCCCCCTGAGACTGTTCCAGATTGTCAATACCATTTTTAGATCATTTCTGTGGCTGAGCAAGAGCCCTCGTATAAAGTTGGAGCACCTTCAGCGACCTAAAGAGCTTGGGGGTCTAGCAGTTCCAAATCCCTGGCTGTACTACTTAGCCTCCCAACTTCAGCATATTGCACGGGTCATGAGTGAGAAGGGAGAGGGGTCAATTGCAGGCCTTGTGGCCCACATTGTGGGCAGGGGAGATGTGGCGGCCCAATTGGAATCCTTGCGATTCGGGAAGTCTAGTAAGCGCTATCCGACCTATGTCCTTATGCAAAAGACCTGGAACAAGGCTCGTCAGCTGCAGCAGGTACTGGGATATACGGACTATAGCCCTATCTGGAAGAATGCCAGATACCCGGAGCTGGCTGGATTGCCGTACGGAGCTAAGTGGCTGGGACATGGCATCTCTCATATGACACATATATTCAGCGGTGGGGTGCTCAGATCTTTTGCTGCACTTCGGGAGGAATTTCGTCTCCCCAGGTCCATGCACTTTTATTATGTGCAGTTGGCACATGCCGTTAAGGCCCAGGGGGGGGATGATCTTTGGACTCACTTTCCCGCCCCGATATTTCATTTTATGTCTACGGTTTCTGATTTTAGGGGGTTTATTTCCCATTGTTATTCTCTACTAATGAGCTCCTTCATGGATCGACACCCTCTTCGAGTGGTTCCCCGGTGGGAGGCGGATGTGGGGGTATTTGAGGATGAACAATGGGAGGAGGCT
Source organism: Pelophylax lessonae (assembly GCF_965119305.1). Lineage (NCBI taxonomy): Eukaryota > Metazoa > Chordata > Amphibia > Anura > Ranidae > Pelophylax > Pelophylax lessonae. The sequence goes on along the minus strand of NC_138772.1, from coordinate 270,769,638 downwards.
CTACAGGCTGTGCAGCTGAGCTCTCTGAATGTGGCTCAGAGATTGTCTCAACTATACATTTTGTACAGGACTCATTACACACCAGCCCGGCTGTTCAGGATGGGGAGGAGAGATTCTCCCACCTGTGGTCGATGTATGCGGGACCACGGAGACTTAATGCATCTTCTATGGCGCTGCCCCAAACTTCATGTCTATTGGAAGGGAGTACTCTCGACGCTCTCGGGGGCCTTCGGGGTTACGATACCGGAGGACCCTAAGGTTTGTCTGTTGGGTGTTCTTGGGGGAGTTCAGGCCCCGGAGCTGGCCCTGCAGGCCATCGGGCGAGCTCTGTTTCAGGCAAGGAAATTGATACTGAGGCGATGGATTTCACCAAGGGCCCCACTGGTTAAGGAATGGGTTGCGGCTATGGGTGACACACTTAGATTAGAGAAGTATATATATCAACATAGGGGCAGCGTGGGTAAATTTGACCGCCTGTGGGCTCCGTGGCTGGCTGTGCCGGGGCTTGCCCCGGTGGAGTTGGTTCTGAACAATCTTTTGGCGGGGGTGAGGTGAGGCCCGGGGACCATTGTTACACGAAAGATCACTGTCTGCTCTGCTTGAGGTTGCTGTATCTGGTGGGGGTGCGGGGCAGTTGGGTCGGACTATTGTATGTTTTCCTGTCACATATGGGGATCTATGTTGGTAAATATGTATGCTATTACTGCAAGTTTTTTCATGCACTTGAGTACTGTACGTATTCTGGACTCTGTATCTCTGTTCTTTTTTTTTGTGTGTTGATGTTTTGTTTGACATCTTTAATAAAGTTTTTGCCTGATTTAAAAAAAAAAAAAAAGGAAACCTGACTCGTCCAGTGTCCCAGTACCTTCCGGGTAGGTCCTCTGCCGTGTCACGTGATGTCGGATGTGTCGACACATCCGACATCACGTGACACGGCAGAGGACCTACCCGGAAGGTACTGGGCTGGCGTGGAGTTAGCCCGGGACACTGGACGAGTCAGGTTTCCTTTTTGACCGGATATATGGGATGCAATGCCTATCCATATGCTTTTAAATGTGAGTGCAAAATTTATATATTTTAATAAAGCAAGTGTTTTGACGGTACTTCACTATTTGGAGCCCTTCTTTCTCTCCATAACACCATTATATTGAGGAAAGTGTGTGAAGGGTACTTCTATGCGGCAGTGGTGAAGAGACTCTGGTCTTCCATGCGTGTATTCCCTAAATCTGTATGGTATCCCTGCTCAGTTTGCTCTTGTGTGAGAACACTTGAGCATCGATTTCTGGTGAGTTTCCATTTCTGCTATCTCTCGGTGTGACACCTGGTGGTGGATGGTGATCCATTAACATACTTCACGCACCCCTGGATTTTATGGACTTGAAGGACATTGCTTTTCTTTATATTCTTTGAGTGTTTATCAAGCAGTATCTTTGACAGCATGCTTTTTTACACTTTGAGTCATCTAACAGTGATTTTGTGCGCTACTTCTTTTCCACATTTGAGCATATTTATTAACATCAAGAAAAGCAGATAGTGCAATATTCTATTTAAACCAATATTTGATTGCATTGACCTCAGTGAATAGTAGCCTGATGAATTGATATGGGTTTTGAACTATGCGCAATATAATTTATCTTTTTACTGTTTTACTGAATAAGTCTGGTGGTGTGATTAATGGGATGTTATCTGGGGGCTTACATTTTCATTATTATTAGTTTGTATAGCAATATCATCTTCTTGATCTCCGGTGGTACTGTACAAATAAATGGATATAACAAAGGAAGTTAGTGCAGGTTACAGAAATTATAAATGTTTCAAACACTAATATATACAGTTGTTTAGCATACCACAGGAGCAAAGGGCTGTTCATCTTATCATTATATTGTTGCCCCAGTACAGTTACTCTGTATATCTCAGGTCTTAATGAGAACTTTCTCTTTCAGGGAGGCGATGATGTAATGGCCTGTGTACATGACGATAATGGGAGAGTACGCATCCAGCATTTTTATAATGTTGGCCAGTGGGCTAAAGAAATTCAGAGAAATCCAGCTAGAGATGAGGAAGGCGTGTTTGAAAACAATCGAGTGACTTGCCGGTTTAAACGGCCGGTGTATGTTCCCAGAGATGAGACAATAGTGGATTTGCACTTAAGCTGGTACTATCTGTTTGCCTGGGGACCGGCAATTCAAGGTAAGAAATTCATAATACCACTATTATTAGTATTAGGCCCCATTCACATAGGTGCTGAGACCCGTCAATTATAAATTAGCCGTTTGTGTATGTAACTGTAGCTGCTTGGAGCTGCGTGCAGGCCGCCTATGTAGGTGAATGTAGATGCAGCGGCAGTATAGACAGCCACATGTCCCAATTTGACAGGTGTCCAGTGCTGTTGTCATGTCCTGACCAATCACAAAACACGCAGCCCCAGGCTTTACTTTGTGAATAGCCGAGAAGATAAAGGGTTCCATGAGACGTGCAGAGCTTACATCCCATGTGGCCAGGAAGTATGGCAGGAGCCGTACCAAATCTGGCATGTAGGCAAATTGAGTTGTAGCACGTAGAAGTTTTTTTTTTTTTTTTTTTATAAATCTGTTTATTTATTTTATGCATGCATAAAATCATACCATACAGATACACAATAATAATACGACAATAGCAAAAAAAAACAAAAAAAAAAAATGATATATAATAATATATAATTTGCTTCCTTCCTTCCTTCCCCCATGCATAATCCTCACCAGGATACTTTTAATATTATCTACAAACAGACTTTCCCAACTCCTACTCAATGCCTAACTACTTCCAGAATTAAAGAAGATAAGACTATACCCCTATGCAGCCGTACAAGAATCGGCCAGCCACCCTGACCATATCCTGTCTAATTTCCTCAGACACCCCCTGTGTGCATAGGTTTCTGTATACAATGGTAAATTACTATTAACCAAGCCTTTCCAAAAGGAAACCGTAGGTGGAACCCTTTTCTTCCAGTGTAAGGTAATGGCCTTCCGCGCATAAAACAAAAGACTAACTAATACTTTTTCAGCTCTGGTATGTAGCAAAGCAGTCACCAAACTCAGTAAACAGATTTCAATGGTCCTAGGAATAGAGATTGTTGTATGTACACTAAGTACCTACAAAACTTTCTCCCAATAACTCATGATCTTGGGACATGACCAGAAAATATGTGTGAAGTTCCCCACACGGTCTCCACATCTCTAACATTCAGGAGAACGGGATGGATACATCCGCTGTAATCTAGCAGGTGTGAAATAAGCTCTGTGCACAATCTTATACTGAATTTGTCGGTCCCGCAAGGAGACTAAACTTTTTAATGGTAAATCCCAGATTTTATCCCAGTCCTCCGGGCCTAAACCTGGCACATCCCTCTCCCATTTAGCGCATAATGTATCTAACGGAGATAATGCATCTGCTACTACGTGAGCGTAAATCCGTGACATGCACTTTTTATTACAATCTTACCGAAGAAAACATTCCAACTTAGACTCCTCTACCTGCAAAGGTAAATTCAAAAATTGACTGCTGAAAGCATGAGCAAATTGCCTGTAGTAGAAATAATAAGTAAGTGGAATCCTAAAGTCCTCAGAGAGTTGAGCAAAGGATTTCAAAAAGCCTCCCTCCACCACCTGAGAAATAAATTTGATCTTGTATTTAGTCCAAATCATCGGGTCCGGTAGCTTAAAAAAATGAGGTAGTGCGGGATTCCTCCAGATCGGCACATTCAGGGATACCAATGCGGGGAACCACGCCTCCTAAATAGTCCAGCCCTCCACGCCTTAACCATGGTGGTTATCGAAGGTGTCAATGAATACGGGGCCCTCAATCCCCGAAAGAACACCAGTACACGTAAAGCCTCCAGTGATCCAACTATGGCTGCCTCCATCATTGTGGATGGATTGGTCTGGTCCGGGGAAAACCACCAGGCCACCGTGATCAACTGGGAGGCCAAACAATACTTCTGCATTCTGGGAGGCAGGCCTCATAAGTATGGCTAACCTATATTTCGGAGGGCTAGGGGACCATAGAAAAGAAGAGAAAACGGTATTTAGCTGAGCAAAAAAAGACTTCGGAACCCACGACGGACAGTGACGTAAAAGGTAAATAAACTTGGGCATTATTTTCATTTTAATTAAATTCACCCGGCCTAGTACAGAAAAAGGCAGGCGTTCCCAAGATTTCAATTGTCGCTTTGTTTCTTGTACCACTGGGGTCAAGTTTAAGGGAACATATTCCGAGAAACCTCTAGAGACTCAAACTCCTAAATATTTAAATTTATCCACCCATTGGAGTGGAAGATTCAGGGCAGCAGATTCCCTCGCCCCCGGATTAACAGGTAGTAAAAGGGATTTGGACCAGTTAACCCTCAGTCCAGTGAATGTAGAATATGTATCAAGAATCCGCAATGCTCCTTGCAATGAAGGTCCCGCATCTCCCAAGAACAACAACATATCATCGGCATATAATGCCACTCTCTCCTCCAACCAACCTACGTGATGTCCACGAATGTGTGGGGACGTGCAGAGTGCCTCCGTCATCGGGTCAATTGCTAAGGCAAAAAGAGCCGGGGAAAGAGGACATCCCTGACGTGTACCCCGATACAAAGAATAAGGGAGAGAGAGGGCACCGCCCAGACTGATAGAAGCAGTCGGATTCCTATAAATCATCTTCAACCATTCAATGAACTGCAAGGGAAAACTCATCCTCCTAAGAGTCTCCCAAAGAAAGTACCATTCTACCGTATCAAAGGCCTTCTCTATATCTAGAGAGGCCACCACTCTAGAGCCTTGATTGGTATGTGGAGTATGCAAATTTGTGAACAATCTACGGAGATTAATATCCGTGGACTTATTTGGCATAAACCCCATTTGATCTGAGTCTATCACGGAAGGAAGCATACACCGAAGCCTTCTAGCAAGGAGTTTTGTTAGAATTTTGACATCATTGTTTAACAGTGCTATTTTTTTTTTTTTTTAAAGCCCGTAGCGTGTGAAACACACTCAAAAGACTTCAACCGGTGCATAAAAAAGTGCACACACACAAACGTGAGGAACACAAAAAGTGCACAGGGTGTGCAAACAAATGGTCTTCCCTCCGAAGAGGTAGGACCCGAACCTCGATCCCCCGGGGCGCAAGACTCCTGACAGGGATTTAAGGTACTCATGGTCTGTCTGGCCGAAACCAGACTGACCCCGTTCTTCAGGGGGACTGCCGAAACAGCCCCCACCGAGTACTAAGTGGGGCTCCCCCGAAGGGAGACCCCATGAGAGAGGGCGGACCAAGCCAAAAGGCCATATCCACCCCCTCCCAAGACTCAAGGTAGGGCCCGAGGACCCACACCCTACAAGTCGTGCAAGTGAAAAAAAGGTGATAGAAAGTGACAAACTACAAAGAAAAAGCACACACAAACAAAAAGGTGGGGGAGGGGAAGTGGGGAGGTGAATTAGTGCCTTTGTGAAAATACAAAGGCAGGCCTTCTGGCCGGAATAAAAATTCCTCTGGTCGAAGCCAAAAGGCCTTGCCCAAGAGGCAGGTGCTTAAAAAAGTGTGCGTAGGTGCAGTGACCATGGTGCCGAAAAACTCAAGGCGAGCTGCCCCTCACCAGTGAGAATTAAGGCACCCCTGGGCTGCCACCCCAGGGGCACATACACTACGGGCTTTCTCTACCCCGGCCGAATGGCCAGACCGAGTGTAGCCCTTACCTACCAGGAGGTTTGGAACGTGGACAGCTTAGAGAGAGCCTGCCTTCAACTGGGGACAAGCCTTTTGCAAGGCCAGATTCAACCCAGGAGGAAAGGCCCTCCCACCGCCATCCCAATTCCTCACCAATTACATCCAGGAGCAATACTAACCGTCTTTCCCCAGCTTTCTTGCTCCCTTCAAACTGGTAGGGGCGGACCCATTCAAATCAGGAAGGCATTGGAACCATCCGGCTTTCTCTGGTTTGGCCTACTCCGGTCCTCCAGTTACGCCCAGAGCGCCCCGGTTAACTTCGGCCACCACCGATACTAACCTTCAGGTTCCATTCCAACACTGATAAGAACAGATACTACACTTGATCTTAGCCAAAAGGCCAAGAAGCGATTTTTTTGTTTAACAGTGCTATTGGTCTATAAGAAGCACATAAATCAGGGTTATTAGAAGGCTTGTGTATTAACACTATATGGGCGTGGCTCATAGAGCCTGGAAGTTGACCCACTCATAGAGAGTTAGAATAAAGGGAAACTAGAATAGGTGACAAAAAACTTGAATAAGCTCTATAAAAATCAATAGGAAGGCCATCTGGCTCTGGTGCCTTACCCATCGGGAAGGAGCCGATTGACCCTCGCCACCACCTCGGCTGTGAAGGGTGCCACCAGCCTCGACCTCTCTAAATCTGATAACCACCCCAATGCCGCCTAAATCATCTAATATGGGAGAGATAATAGATGGAGAAAAATCTGTGACTAATTGTGAAGAGTATAGATCACTATAGTACTCCCTAAAAGCATTCAAAATCCCCTCCCGTGTTTGAACAATAGCTCCAGATGGTAACCTCATTTCAGAGATAATAGTTGAAGGTTGCTCATGCTCATGCTCATTTGGGGCTGCACTATGCACTTCATAGCACTGCGACACCAAATCGCTAAGAGAACGAGTCGCAGACTCCGTATACAACCTAAGGGCAACAATATTAGCAATCTATTTACCTAAAAACACCTTAAACGTGTCCCAAACTAGTTCTAGAGTAGCGGAGTCTGTATTCACTCCCAGAACTCTGACAGAAGCAGGAGAAGCGAATCCATCAGAACCGGGGGAGTCCATCAGAACCCGGGTTCACAAAAGTCAAATCTATCCTGGAAGAGGTTTTATAGGAAGCCGAGAAGCAAGAATACCATCTAGTTTCTGGATGTCTCCATCTCCAAACTTCCGTCAACCCCGAGGTCTCTGACTATATACACAAATCCCCATTAAACTTCTTTGATCGAACTGGCCTGTTGAGATCCGCAGATAATGTAGCATTGAAATCTCCCATAATAAGGATCTTAGCTGGAGAATGGGGAGCAACCTTCTCTAGGATAGTATATAAAATCTTCAAAGAGAAAGGAGGTGGAAGATATATATTTATTAACCACTATATATTTACTATGCCACAATGTAAAAACTACTATGACGTACTGGCCCAAGGGGTCCATATAAACAATTTTGATTACACACAGGAAGTTCCTGGCGATCAGCACAGAAACCCCATGAGCATAAGTCGAGTATGTAGCATGATATGCACTTTAGACCCATTGTTTTTTTAGGGACTGTAATTTGCTGCCCATGAGGTGTGTTTCCTGAAGCAACAATAGATGAGGCCTAGTAGATTTCAAGTACTGAAATAAGAGAGCTCTCTTAAATTTGGAGTTTAAACCCCTAACATTCCAGGAGAGTACTGTAAAGGACTCAAACTTAAAAGGAGCCATATTCAATTAAAAGAAAAGAGATGAGATAACTCATGAGCAGCAAAATACAAAATAGATGAGAAAAAAGTCCATTTGTAGCTCGCAATGGGGGAAGGAAGGTACGGAGAAAGAAAAAAGAAAAAAAAAAAAAGAGACAACAGAATACCCACGCACACACACACACACAAAAAAGAGAACAAAACAAAATTACCCCAGCACATTGTGCTATCCCTGCCTTCACCACCTCCTCCCACAAACAATTGGGAGGACGTTTGGTGAGGCCTATACCCCTACTCAAAAAAAGAAAAACAGAAAGAAAAAACAGCAGATTATCAGCTGGTAGTGGCGAATATGTCCGCACATTAGCCACATGGGTATAGCATGCAAGAAAAAAGAAAAAACACAACAAATAAAAAAGGGAAAAAAACAAAAATACCAAATATGTCCAAATTATCCAGACTGTGAAAGAGAGAGAGAACACCTCTTTAAAAACAAAACAAAACCATATCATCATATACTCTTTAAGGAGAGCTCCGGCCCCCCAAAGGAAACAATAGCAAAAGGACAAAAAATGTATTTCCCCCATTCCACCTGCATTAACAGGATAATCCTTCTAAATTGCCCAGGAGAGAGAGAGGGGGGAGGTAGAGGGGAGGCGGAGGAGAGAGAGAGGGGGAAGAGAGAGAGAGAGGAGGGGGAGGAGAGAGAGAGGAGGGGGAGGGGAGAGAGAGAGAGAGGGGGGGGGGAGAGACAGAAAAAAATAAGGATTTTCCCCCTCCCCCATTCCCCTCCTTATTCACACTGTCAGATGGAACTTAAATTAGGCAAAAAAAAAATTATCCCAGTGTGTCTAACCACTCAGTATTGGCTAAGGGGGAATCAAAAAAATTAGAGGATCCCATATAATCCACCCGCAGTTTACTGGGATACATCATACCATTAGTGAGGCCTTTCCCTCTCAGCTGTTTCCTAACATCCTCAAAGGAGCGTCTTCTCTTCTGTATCTCTAAAGAAAAGTCAGGAAAGGAGTGCAAAGTAGTATTCTCATATCTAAGTTCCGGATGATTCCTGGCTTCTGACAAAACCAGTTTCCGATCTCTAAAATTCATAAAACGGACCAAGAATGGCCTCGGAAGGGCACCTTGTGGACGCAAACCACCTGGTATCCGATGGGCCCTTTCAACAATATAAGCTGTTGAAACAGTAGTTTATTTCAAAACTGACTTCAATAAGGATTCCGCAAAGCTGGTGGGGGACATGCCCTCAGCCCCTTCAGGCAGGCCCACCACTCATATTATTGTGGCGAAGACGGTTTTCAGAGTTCTCTGACCTCGCCATTAGAAGCTTCACCTTCTGCTGTAAACAGGAGACTTTGCATGCAGTGGCTGCAGCTGAATCCTCCACCTCAGACATACGGGACTCCACCGAAGAGATACGGCCCCAAAACTTATCCAGATCTTGTCGGATAAGGCCGCACTCCACTGTCAAGTTATCCATCCGATTCATCAAAGTTGTTTTACTAGCCTCAATTGCTACAAGGATAGTAGAAATGGATGCAGCCTCAGTCATAGGTGCAGCCTCGGCCCCGGAAGCCAAAATAACAGCTGCGGGCTGCAAAAGGGTCTTTTCAGTAGGGTCACCCCTGATCTTGGCCAAATCCATGTCTGTACCCGGATCAATATCAAGTAGCACGTAGAAGTTAACCGGCATGGTGAGAATTTGTTTCTAAGGAAAATGATTTTTTTGCTACTATAAATTAATTATGCACAGTTTTCAAAGATTTGTAGGATACAGTTTAACTAATGCCCTGCACAGGAGAACTAACACTGGGAGGGCAGTCAGGGGTTCACTGCACTGGAGTTTGCTTTCATTTTGACACTAGGAACCCACTTACAGCAGGGAAGAGCAGAAGGATGACCTCATTGGTGTACTACTACTCCTTCATCACCAGGAGAGGTGACAAAGGAAACAAACTTCAAGTGTTAAGCAAAACCTAAAAGGAAAAACTTGAATATATTGCAATCTAAAAAGTCAGCTGTCAGCGCTTAAGTGGTCTGGAAAAAGCAGCATGCAATATGTGTGAATTTACAAACACAAAAAGTACATTAAAAAAAGCAGCACTGTATGTATAATAGTGATACTCTTCAACAAGTATACAAATGTGCATAACAAAACTTAGTTTTAAATCAAATAAAATAGATCACAATAAAGTGAATAAAAGTCCATAAGTGTAAATGAAATGGTTCCAGTGTTATTACTCCACAATCTCAGTGAATCACCATCTGTGTGCTGCCTCCACCAAATATAAGAAGTGCACATTTACCAGAACCAGTTGCTGTCTAAGGTATAGGACAGCAAAAGCACATTCAGTATTCAATGGTCTTCTTTATGAAGATACATCTGATACTTTATGAATGTGGTAGATCTTCCAACCTCACATGTAATGTCATCAGGGAAACTGCTTAGCCTCATCAAGCCAGACAGAAGGATCACCAACACCAGAGAAAATTGCTCATAGTGTAGTATTTATTAAAATATATATTTAAAAAAAAAACGAATTAAATACACCACCAAGGAGTGGGAGCTTCTCCTTCTTACTTCCAGAGACTGAAACAGAACTTTGGGTTTAGATGGACAGAGAGAGCGATAAAATACTTAGGAACATTCATACCCCCCAAGGTAAAGAAAGTATATGAATATAATTTCATCCCCCGAAATTGCTGTTGGAAAAATGGAACACAGGAATACATTCCTGGTTTGGTAGATCAAATTTGATAAAAATGTCTATTCTTCCAAAATTCTTATACCTCTTTCAAACTTTACCCATCAAAATTTCAGCTCAATATCTTAAGCAGGTCCAATCAGTATTTATAAATTTTACTTGGGCAAAAAAGAAACCAAGATTGTCAGTCAAATATCTAACTCTTCCAAAAAAATATGGAGGTGTGTCCTTACCGGACATACGTAGATATTATCAAGCCTCCCATTTATGTCGTCAAATTGATTGGTGTAGACACCATGAATCTAAATTGTGGATAGGTTTGGAACAATCTCAAACACCAATTTCCCTGAATAGGGCTGCCTGGTGCTATGACTATCTACCGGGGACCTTGAAAAGCCACCCGTTGATAGGTAATACACTAAAGATAGTCTCACAAGTATATATAAAGGGGAGGGGAAAAAAATCTAGAATCTCCTTTATTTCCCATTTTGGGAAATCCAATGTTCCCTATGGGAATGGAAAAGGGCCCATTTGGAGAATTAAAAGAAAAAAGTTGTTTCCAAGCCTCACATTTTCTGAAGGGAAAGAACTGGCCGACACTTGAGATACTGATGAATAAAGAAGATACCTTTGGACTTCCGTTTTGGAGTGCCTTACAGGTACATCATTACCTTAATACACTACCACAACCTCAGAGATTTGGAAGGCAGGAAACAATCTTTGAAAGATATTGTTCAGAAACAGGAACCTTAAGTCATACTTTATCTAAAATGTATAATTTGCTAGTGACACCTAAAGACCAGGCTAAATTACCCTATCTAAGTAAATGGGAAGAAGAAATGAATTGTACCTTTTCCTCCGAGCAGCAACAAAAAATAATAGATCTAGCTTTTCAGTCCTCCATATGCACCAAAATACAAGAAACAAATTATAAAATCTTAACAAGGTGGTATTACACCCCTCATAGACTGAATAGTATTTATTCTGATACATCATATCGGTGTTGGCGCTGTCAAGAGGAAATAGGTACAATGATACACATATTTTGGACTTGTTCTAAGATAGGAGAATTCTGGGAGGAAATTAGAAGAATAATGCAGAAATTTACGGAGGTAGAGATCCAAATGGATCCTGCCTTCTTCTTATTACAGGTATCAACAATGTCAACAAAAAAATACAAAAGATCAATAATAAGTCACTTAGCAAATGCAGCTAGAGTATGTATCCCTTTGGGGTGGAAAAAAAATACTCCACTCTCTATAAGGGATTGGATAGAGAAAGTGGAGGAAATAAATAAAATGGAAGATCTGACCCTAACAGCAAATCATAATAGAGAGAAATATAGACAGACATGGGAGGGATGGAATGTATTCATCCTCTCTGAAGAAGGGAAGACTCTTAGAGAGTAAAGTAATAAGGAAGTTCGAGAAGTTTGCCATTGGAATTGAGAAGAAGAAGGGGGGGGAGGGTTCGGGTTTTTTTTATTTTTTTTTTTTTTTATTTATGGGAGTGGTGGTATAGTTGCTTATTGTTTAGGGGGGAAGAAAGGGTAGGGAGGGGTAAAAGAAAGAGAAATGGAAAGGTAGGTTGAAGTAAGAGGTTGTATTGTATAAAAAATGACATTTCATGGGAAAAGAGAGAAAACAGGCCACCATAAGTTGGGATGGGGATAAAGATAAATATTTCTATTCCTAAATGTGCATTTTCTTGTTGTATATTACTTTAGTTGGCTGTTATCTTATGAAATGTAAAATCCTTTTCGTTTTCTAATAAAATTAAAATTTGAAAAAAAATAAAAAAAAAATACACCACCAAACCACAAACAGCAAGGAATGGTGTTTGGACTCTACAACTAGCGGTGTAAGTTGTCCATATAAAGTGCATAAGAAAACATGAGGCACATAAACTTACAAAGTATGCTGCCAAACTGAGCTCAGAATGGCAGCAGGACCCCTGTCATAAAAGTCAAGCTCTGCGGCCATTTTGCGCCAAGCTCATCATCAACCTGTTAATTCTAACAAAGACACACTTCCTGCCCCTTCACGCCCACACCTCCACTGTATCTATTAGGGCAGCCATAGATGATTCACATGCTGGACTTCAAACTCTGCCTTTGCCTCATCTGCCTTTGTTTACCTCCATTATTTGATGGATCAATGGGACTAGTATTCTACACAATAAAGAAAAGGTTCTTTGTGTTTTCTTTCAAGCTCACAGGAAGTGACAAGAACACTACATATCTGGCAAATTAAAGGATACGTTCACCTTTTGGAGCATGTTATACATTACACCCATATTTAGGGTGTAACGTGTAACATGTCCACCTCACCCCCCATCCCCAAAACTGCCCCGGGATAGTGGGTGAGGGATCCTCTTCCCGCAAGCACTGTTGTGTTTGAAAACAGGATGAACATGCATGGAGGATGCATACAATTATAAGAGTAAGGTTGAACATATATATGGGGCATATAAAAAAAAAAAATTAGGTATTTGCATATAATTATTGCTTAAATGTCTATGTAATCTGAAAATTGCTCTTGCTAAAAAAAAAAAAAAAAAAAAAAAAATTGCTATCTAGAATGTAATCTAATATATTAGAAATAAATGCTGTCATTTTCTGCATATCATAATTTTCAACATCCAGATACTGTACATGAGTGTTTACTTTTACTGTGATTAGATATTACTTATGCATCACATGTCATTTCCTTCTGCTCTTCACCTTCATTATACTTCTATTCCTTTCTAACTGTTACCAGCCAGATCCAGAATAGAATCTGACAGGACAGCCGTGTGATTAAGACTTCTATGTATACTGTTAATATAAGCTACTGTGATTTTTTTTTTCAGTAATTTAACCGCTTCCATATCAATTTTTTTGCTAGAAAATTACTCAGAACCCCCAAACATTATATATATATTTTTTTAGCAGAGACCCTAGGGCAGTGATGGCTAACCTTGACACCCCAGATGTTTTGGAACTACATTTCCCATGATGCTCAACTACACTGCAGAGTGCATGAGCATCATGGGAAATGTAGTTCCAAAGCACTTTCATGAATTTAAAAAAACCCACTAAAGCCCAATTTTTTTGTATACTGTGAATAGATGATGTTACGCCAACTAAATAGCTACATAACATGTCACGCTTTCAATTTCGCACACTCGTGGAATGCCACCAAACTTCGGTACTAAAAAATCTCCATGGCTACACTTTAAAAATCTTTACAGGTTACCATTTTAGAGTTACAGAGGAGGTCTTGCACTAGAATTATTGCTCTCTCTCTAACATTTGCGGCAATATCTCACGTCGTTTGAATGTCATTTACATATGCGGACACGACCTACATATGAGACTTTTTTTATTTGTTTATTTTATAAAATATTTTTATTTTTACACTTTCCCTTTAATTTTTTTTATTACTTTTATTCCTATTACAAGGAATGTAAACATCCCCTGTAATAGGAATAGGGCATGATGGGTCCTCTTTACAGCGAGATCTGGGGTCTCTAAGTCCTCAAATCTCTCCTCTAGGTTGGAAAACGGGTGATAAAAAAAACGATCTCAGCTTCTCATCCAAAAAAAACATCTGCCGGCACCAAAAGTAACGTCATAACGTCGTGCCTGGCCTCCGAAGGTCATAAAGATGGCTAGGAATAATTTGGTCCTCGTCAGCTCTATGGTAAACAGCCGCCACCAGCCTTTTTATTCTCTGGGTCACCAACAGTGTTGCCAACTGCCCGTATATATACACGCAGCCCGGAAAAACAGAGCACTTTTCTCCCTGTTCGTAAATGCCCGTAGCAGGAGAAAAGTGCCAGTGAAAAATGGCTGCGATCGGCTTGGAGATGCCCTTTCCGGTGCGGGTGGGCAGGCGGGGCCCTGGCCGGGGTGGGTGGGTCTGGCTGCTGCCAGAGGCTGTGCAGCACGCCTACTTGTGACAAGGGGAGTGATAAATGTAATGGTGAATTTCCCGCTACACTGCCGCCAGCCTCTAAAACACCAGGAGGCATGCCGAGCAGGCAGAATGGAGCCTCGTGGTGGAGTGTGCTGCAGGACGGATCGCATCTATCCGCAATCACAGAGGGAGTCACGGACACCAGCTCAGGCACAGGTCGGTCAGATAAAGACAAAGTCTTTGCTGTTCAGCTGCCTGTTAACACATAATGCAGCAGATTGAAATTTACATTAACTCAGATCCATCTACACAAGATAAATCTGTAATTTTGTTAAAAAGAATGTTCATTCTGGCAAAGACAAATGTCAGAGCTGAAGACAATTTGTTGTATTAGAAAGTAGCTTCTTAATAGCTACAATGTAAAACCGTTTTCCAGAAAACATTAGGCTTTTAAATTAAAGCCCTTTGCTGGGCAATCTGAAACCACCCTCCAAAATGCTCTTTTTCACTCCTGTACTTTAATTAACTTTTTTTTTTTTTTTTTACCTAAATCTATTGCCATACATCCCTCACTGGTGCCTATACCAGGAGTGAAGACCAGCAACCCACCACTGCTGTCTGTCTGCAGGCCTACTGGACCACTTGCAGTATTTTTTTTTCAGTGAATAGGTGCAGGTATCCAGATATCACCCTTGTAATCCAGTGCTGCATTCTGTCTGTGCCCAGGCCAACTGGACCACTTGCAGTATGTTTTTCTTTTCAAGAGAATAGGTTCAGGTAGCACCCCCCTCCCCAGGCCACATTAACCAGTGGGTGATTGGTTGCTAGGAAGCTAGGCGATCCTAGCAATCAATCACCAGCTTGCTCATGTGAAAAGCTAATTCTAGCAGCTCCTGCCCTCCATTCAGTACTGTGCAGTGTTACAAACTGTCCGTATTTTTACTGGCAACCAGGAAACAACTGGCACTTTTCTCCTACTAGTAAATGCCACTGACAGGAAAAGGTTGCCAGTAAAAAATATGGCAGTGACGCTCGGCTTGGAACTGCGCACATTTCCGGTCCATAGCCAGCTGAGACCATCTGAGTGCCTGCTACAGTGTGTTCGGGGCGGGGGGGGGGGAGGCGGGTCTGGTGGAGGTGGTGCCTGAGCATGTCGTGTGCTGTCATGGTGCAAGGGAGCTGAGCAGAGCGGCCAGAGCCTTGTGTGCGGATCTGTGGAATGGGAGTCAGGCAAGCCGGGAGCGGGACTGTCAGTGCTGTTTAGACTGGAGTGGACTGAAGGGACCACCTGGCATGGATAGAAACTGCACACTCCTGTCAGTGTCACTGTGAGAGTCAATTTCATGTGTGTGTGTCTCCCATTCTAATTTCTTGCCCTCCTAAGTCCTATCCCTGATCTACTTACTTGCTATATCAAAAATAAAATAAGAAATATGTTTTTTGCCTTAATATCTATCTTAAATCACATCACTAATTGCATATTGTACTTGTTTGTAGCCTAAATATTGAAATTTGGACGTAAAACTGTAATTTTTTTACATTTTGGAAATGCCAGTAAAAACTTGGCTGTGCCAGTAAATTTTGGGTGTCGTGCCAGTAAATTTCAATCTTGTAGGTTGGTTACACCGCTCACCAATTTCACAAGCAAGCCGGTAGAAGCATCAGAGGGCAGTAGGCGTCCCTTCCCGCCGCCTGTAAAAACAATCAAGCGGCTGATTGTTTTTACATTATAGTAAGAAAAACAAAAAAAGATATCTGGATAATGCTTGCAGCTGCAGGCATTATTCAGATATATCCACTTCAAGTCCAGGACGTCATATGATTGATATCCAGCAGTATGGAAGTGATTAAAGTCCAACTGAACTTTCAGTTTAAATCTGCTAAATACATGCCAAATGCATCAAAATTAACCACTTAAGCCCCGGAGGATTTTCCTGCTAAAAGACCAGGGGGTATTTTGCGATTCGGCACTGTGTGACTTTAACGGACAATTGCGCGGTCGTGCGACGCTGTACCTAAACGAATTTGACGTCCTTTTTTTCCCACAAACAGAGCTTTCTTTTGGTGGTATTTGATCACCTGTGCGATTTTTTGATCACGCGCTATAAACAAAAAAAGAGCGACAATTTTGCAAAAATAGCAATATTTTTCACATTTTTTTATATGAAATTCCCCAAAAAAAAAATGTAAAAATCAAAATTTTTTAACATTTTTGGCCAATTTGTTTTATCCTACCTATGTTTGGTAAAAAAAATCGCAAAAAGCGTATTTTGATTGGTTTGCGCAAAAGTTATCGCGTTTACTAACAAAGGGAAAGATTTTTGTCATTTTTGTTGTTTTTTTTTTAACGCGTAATGGCGGCGATCTGCGATTTTTTTTGCGGTACTGCGATATTGTGGCGGACAGATCGGACCCTTGACTGACATTTTTGACACTTTTGGGGTTACCAGTGACATTTCTACAGTAATCAGTGCTATACATATGCACTGTTACTGTAAAAATACACTGGCAGTGAAGGGGTTAACTTTATTTGGGAGGGAGGGGCTGTGTGTGTCCCTAGGGGCGTGATTCTTACTGTGATTGGCTGTGGCTTTAGCTGTAAGGACACTGATCAACGGATCTACATACTAGATCCGTGTAATCAGTGTCTTTACAGCGAGGAGAATGACAGGCAGCTTGTTTACACAAGCTGCCTGACGTTCTCCCTCTTCCCCCGACAATCGCCGAGTGGCCGGCGGACATCGGGTCCGCTGGTCACACGCGCGGGGGGGTGCGTGACCGCGCGGGAGCGGGAGCGTGCCTCCGCGGGCGCGCGCTCGCTCCCCAGACCCTCCCAGGCTAGTGACGTTAATTAACGTCACTCTGCCTGGCAGGGGCTGACCGTCGCAGTAAATCTACTTGCGGCGGTCGGCAAGCAGTTAAAAGTGTGCAAAGTGTTAAAGTTTTTTTTTTTAAAGAAAGCAGAGCCTGAATAGCAAAGCCTGTTTCCTGCCATCATGCAGGCCCTTGCACTACATAGAAAAGGTAAATCTGAAGGAAATCTAACCACAAAAGTTGGATAGTGTGTATCCAGCTTTACTCTCTGTGTGGAGCTAAACCCCCGCTTGGTTTCTATAGCTATGCAATCAGTGAGGAGCATTTTCCTTGGTGATTGGAGAGCTCTAGCTCTGACTTAACAGGGGACGTGTTGGACCTCTGCAAAGAAACTACTGCTTCACAGAGAGAGCAGCATGCTAGTGGGAAAAGCTTTTCTACTCAGGCTGTAATATTGATTTCTAAATTGTAATACTTTGCACACCCCTTGTTTTGATGCAATTGGAATGTATTTAGCTTATTTAAACTAAACGATTTTGAAAGGAGAAACCAAGCAGAGGCATAACAAGAGCCAAAGAGCACTGATTAATAAGAATTGGAGAACCATACATCAAAAAGGTGTACCAAAGGGGGGTGAAGCTTTGTGTCAGAAATTTCAGTAATATAAGCCCTTTGCAGTTGTAAAACACAAGTGTTCATAAGTTAAAGTCATAATATCATTGATCTCTTTCTTGCGATCTTCTAGGTTCTATTACAAGACATGATATTGACGCCCCTCCAGTTTCAGAGAATGTCGTGAGCATTTACCGTTATGAGGATATTTTTATGCCTTCAGCAGCCTATCAAACCTTCTCTTCTCCTTTCTGTCTTCTGCTGATTGTTGCTTTGACCTTTTATCTGCTAATGGGAACCCCCTAGGACTACAGTTATTAACCTTTGGAAATGACACACGTGATGAGGAGTTATTGTTCTCTTTATTGTGCTAGATATTTTCTGCTGATATCTTCTGCTGGGACAATCGGTTACATGTTACAGGATATTCTAGCAGTGATTTATTATATTGAAGATGCAGAAGGTGGATGTCATGCAATCAAGAACATGTGCCAAGATAATGAGCAATGTACTGTAGATGTTAAACTGCTTAAATGTGACCATGCACTATACAATCAGATTGTACAATCTCCTTTAGATCTACCATCAACTATGTAGTGCAAGGGCCTGCCTGGTTTTACACAAATTGAATTGGTTGTTTAGGTTTGTCCTCATATTGCAAAATGTTGGTACCGCTAAGGGAGATTAAAGAGGAACTTAAGGCAAAACTTTTTTGTTTAATTTTTGGATAGAGTAAAGAAGGGTTATAACCTCTGTCTTTATTTTTTTTTTTTTGCTATTGGCATTAAGTTGGGGAGATTTCCATTCACTTCCTGTCCCCTATGCAAAACAGGAAGTGAGAGGAATTCCCTACAAAGTAAGGTAATCCCTGGCTGTCTCTATTCTTGTTCTGGTGACAACCCAAAAACAGTGATTCAAATAAAAGATATAAGCAGGGCAGAGAATATAGGATATAAGCAGGGCACAGGATTTTTTTACTTTCACTCTTGGTGATAATGGACTGGACAAATATTGTGAATCTCCCTAATAAGGATACAAACTGCAATAAAAACCCAAGGTGTTCCAATCCCTCTCTACTCTATCCAAGACTGAATTTTTTTTTTGCCTTTAGTTATACTTTTAGGTCAGATTGTTTAATGTATGGCAAGCTTAAATCCTTGAATTTCTTTTAAATATCTACAGTACACTATACATTTTTAAGTATTTAATTTTTGTGGCAACTGCTAAAATTTTTAGATTTGAATGATGCAGAGTTTCATATCTGTATAATACAGGTGTTAAGATCATATATTTTTCCCAGTGACAAGTAATTTATGAATATGGAAATATTCTTTACTGACTATACAGCCATAAAACACAGTTTGTTTGTTAGTGAGAGAGTGGATTATCTTTGTAGTCATATATGAGTAATAAAACTACTGCCATAGCATCCCTCATGATCATCAAGAGACTGTGGGCTGTTGGAGCATAAGGAGAGATCAGGATCTCTATTCTACATTATCTGTGGCATAGCAGGCAAGGTCGTGGAATCAATGCATACTGATGGCATATGCAGTCTTCGTGAGATCACAACGAAGTAGGAAAGTGCCTCTAAGTGTAGTAGCAAGGGGTTTATTATATACAAAACAAATTAAGAACACTCACAAAGGTGATGTGGGAAAAGGCTTAGGGGAATAAACCGCTCAGTGTGCGTCCTCATCCTACAGCAGCAGCAATGGTATCTGACCCTCAGAGCCACCCAGCAGCATAGAAAGGCTAAGGCCAGCAGGATGGCCTCCCAGCAACTTCCTGGACCACCATGGAGTGGTCAACACAGGAAGGTGCGGTGACAACGTTTTTTAGAGCATTACTGCCCCTCCTTTGTGATGTCACTTCCTGCTTGCACTCCACACTGGTACAGGAAGTTGCTGGGCAGCCATCTTGCCAACCTTTGGATTCCTATGCTACTGGACGGCTCTGAGGATTGGGCTGCAGGCTGAGGACTCACACTAAACGGTTTATTCGGCTGATGAGCCTTTTCACATATTAGCTTTGTAAGTGTTCTTTATCTTGTTTTGTATATGTTAAACCCCATGCTGCTACACTTAGAGGTGCTTTCCCTCTTCTTTGTTGTTTGTTTTTCGAGTTCTCTCCACTCTCTGAAAGGCTGCCCAAGTTATTGAGATTTTTTGTTGCATACATACAACCGAACAAACAAACAAAAGATAAGGAAAGTATATGAAAAAGAAAACAAAGAGAGAATAGTAGAACTTCACAGTAGAGTTACGCCATTTGACAGTTCACATGCCATTACTACATACAGACAAGTAGTTATTCAACCCTTCATTAGCTTAGTCCTACACATACAATCAGATATAGGTTGCACAGATTGTAAATGTATGGGGTTGCATACTAGCCTTAATTAGTTAACAACATGACCATCACACTACGACCAGCATGTTTCTAGAATCTCCAGCTCCTCTGTCTTTATACTCCAAAATGTCCCACCTCATCTCTCATGTGCAGGCCATCGTCTATTGATTGAATTAGATACCCTTCTGCTATTTAGCTGCTGAATTAACTTTTCAGATTCTGGCTAAAACCCAGCAGGACACGCCTATCTTACTGGTATATGCATCACAACATCAGGGTTACCCACATTGCAGCAATCTGAGGGATACCAGTGAAAATGGTGCCAGTCCAGGCACCACTAGCCATGGTTCCCACAGTTTGTAAAATGTATGTGATACACCTCCTATTTCTGTATACCTGTTGTTCCTTCAGGAGGGTAGCATTTACCTGAAGATGCCATTCCTCAAATGATGGAGGGCTGGATGACAACCATTTCATGTCAATAAGCTTACTCGCTATAAACAGTAATCTATTGATAAGTACTAGTGTCTCAGGCAAATAAAGTTCCTCGTCCAAACAACCCAACAGGGATATTTAGGGGCCAGGTCTATGACAACGCTGGCACTCTGGAGTGTCTCTCCTACCCAATGTCCTGTGCACAATAAACAGCTGGATCAAGTGTTGTGCAGATAATAGTGACACTGAGGGTACATTTTCCAGAATAGTTTGCATTTCATCATCTGACATAATCCCTATGTCCTTCTTCCACCCTCTCCTGCCTGGACAGTTGGATATGCCTGGAAGATTGGACACTAATTGGCTATATAAGGATGGGATGAGGCCTTTTTTCTCAGTGGCCCTTGCCAAAGAAGTTGAAAGTGGCATAGGGTTTACATCCAACCTGAGGGATCTGGTTTAGGCCTGCAATGCGTGGCGCAGTTGGGAGGTATTTAAAGAAGTCATGACATGGAATTGGAAATCCTCCTGCTGATCCCCAATGGATTTCAGTACATTAAAAGAGTAAAGTTGCCCCACATATTAAAGCCCCTGAGAACGCCAGCACCCAAATCCCGCCAATTTATATAACTCCTCTTAATAGCTATTTCCTCAAAGCGGCATATATTCAGAAACCCCTTCATATTTCATTATACGTTTCATTTCCTGCCATACTTTATTTATTAAAATCAGGGTTGGGCCATGTTGGGAGTGAGAAAAAGCCCCTGATTCCAACTGGGCCAAAAGGTGATAGCAGGGGTTATAGCTCAGTAAAAGGGCCTGTATAGGATCTGCCCAGTTCATCTCCCCCACCCACCAAAATGCCGAAATTGGGAAGTCATAAAGTTCATTCTCGGCTGAGGGACTGCCAACCCACCCCTTCCTTATTTAACTGAAGGGTAGAACGTTTACCCTAGGGTTTTTGCCTTTCCATAGCAGTATGCAGAAAAGCCCATCTATTTGTTTAAACCATTTTAGGGAAATCCAGATGCGAGAGTTGTGGAGGACGTACAATAATTGAGGGCCCCAAATCCTTTTTTACGACCGTAAAGGGAAGCTTTGTCCAAATGGTACTCTTAAGCTTAAATTTATGAAGGATTGGGAACAATTTGTAGCATAGGTAATCATCCAGCCTGGGGTGTATCCATTATCCCAGATATTTAAAGGAGGTCACTATCTTAATTTGCTGAGCCTTCCTTGGAATAGCCAGGTTGGGATCATCTAGGGGTAATAAGATCGACTTGTCCCAAATAATAACAAAGCCGGAAAATGAGCCAAATCTAATTACAAGTGACATAAGGGAAGATAGGGACTTGTCCGTATCCCCAAGAAACAGCAAAGAATCATCTGCGTATAGAGAAATTTTTCACTCCTGTCTCCCCTATTAAAGTCACAAGTGTCCTCAGACTGCCAAATGGCTGAAGCCAGAGGTTCAATTGACAGAGCAAATAACAGCGGGCAGAGGGGGCACCCCTGCCGAATACCCCTAAATAATGGGAAGAATCAGAGACTGTGTCATTAATTTGCATACATGCCCTTGGGTTTAATAGAGCAACTTGACCCAATGTATAAATATGTTGCCTAGAACAAATGAAGCCAAGATTTCCCATGGGTACATCCACTGTACACTTTTAAAAGATTTTGCTGCTTCAAGAGACAGGATGGCTTGTTTCCCTGGATTATCTGGTACTAACTGCATATTCAGAAATAGTCTTCTTAAATTTACTGCCATGGACCTAGTGGGAATAAAGCCAGGATTGGTCTGAGTGGACTAACCCCTACGTTACTTTGCTTAGTCCCGTTGCCAGTACTCTGGCAAGAATCTTCACGTCCGAGTTCAAAAGTGAAATGGGACGCTAAGACTGGACACAGCAAATCCTTGCCTGGCTTTGGGAGTACTATTATGCAGGCATCATTCATGAAAAACTGGGAGTTTAAAGGATTCAAATGCTTAGTTTAGGGTCTGTAGCACCTCTCCATATTGTTTCTAAATTTCCGGTGGTAATCCATCGAGGCCTGGGGCTTTTCCATTAGGGGAGTTCACCACTGCCTGGCTGAGCTCCTCCAATGTCAGGGGTTCATTCAATTCCCGTCTGGCTGTTGTGGAGAGAGAAGGCAGATTTAAAGGGTCTAAGAATTCTCTCAACCTTGACATAGGGTAGTCAAACTTGCTTTGGTATAAGCTGCTATAAATTAGATTTTTTTATGGACACTGATAGCTTTGAGCAACATGCCCAGTTTTTTAACATTAATGTTAAAAAAATCAGTTAGGGCTTTACTCTTTAAGTCTCCCTGAGGCAGCATCTGCAACCAAAAAGCAGGAATACGCCAATTAGGCTTAGGTTTGATGTTGGCTAGAGTGACTAGAATAGGGGAGTGATCTGAGAGCCCCCTGGTCATATATTGGTTATTGGACACCCAGGGAAGAAATGAGTCTGTGCCCAGAGAAAGGTCTATTCTTGATAGGGTCCGATAGGTACTGGAGCAGCAGGAGTAAGCATGGAACAGTGGGTTCTTAAATCCTCATATGTCATGCAGTCCCAGTTCCCTACAGTGCCTATAGAAGGGAGTCTCTACCTGTGGGCCCTCTGGATGTTAATCCATGCTTGGGTTGCATACACGATTAAAGTCCCCTAGAACCAACAGTGCGATCCCCAGGTGGTCTGCCAAGAATGCCCCTATCCTCCAGATTACCTCGCTATTATAGGGTGGTGGAATATATACAGACCCCAAAATACATTGCCTAGAGAACAACATACACAGCCTTTAGCTGGGTGTGATGAACAAGGCATTCCTGAATAGCTGTATATCCAAAGCAAAGAACGACTCCACAAACCAAAGCACATCAGGAGAGATTAAGAGTGTGGGGTATAGGAAGTAAGTGTTGCTCATTTCTGTCGAGCCAAGTGGCAGCTGCCTTAGGATTTTCAAAGAACCGTATTTTTCCCCTGGCAACGATCCAGAGCTTAGCAGGGTATAGCATGGCGTATTGGATCTGAAGATTGCGAAGGCGCCTTTTGACTTCTGCGAACTGGGCTCTTTGTTTTTGAACTTCAACAGAATAGTCTGGGAGGAAAGAAACTTTAGATCCGTTCACATCAACATTACCCTTGGTGTGGGCTAAAGAAAGGATCTTGTCTTTGTCTCTGTAGTGGAGCATTTTTAAGATAAATGGGCGTGGCATATTGCCCAGAGGCAGGGGTCTAGCTGGAATTCTGTGTGCCCTTTTTACTGCAAAGAAGGGGGTAAAATTTTTCTTATCAAATTTATCCAGCAACCATTGTTCGATAAACCCAGTGGGGTTCCTCCCTTCCAGGCGCTTAGAAAGACCCAGAATGCGCACGTTGATTCTTTTGAGTCTATTTTCAAGATCATCAATGCGATTAGCCTGGTGGTTAGTTTGCAGACCCACTACTTTGAGATCATGCTGGATGGGCCCCATCTCATCCTCTATTTTGCTCACTCGGCCCTCCAAGGCAGATGTGGGATCCTGCATTTTCTGCATATCATGTCTCATGATACTAACATCCTCTCTAAGGTGGTAGAACTGAGTGGACAGGGAAACCAGTGGGTGATTACAGTTCTCAACAGCCATAATACGTCTTTTAGGGTTGGATCCTCTGTGGGGCCAGGTAAAAAGAGCTGACTAAGTGCAGGCCTGTTCTTCCTCACCCCTCCCTCAGCCTTTGTCCACTCCACCATGTCATCCCCCTCTGTTACCTCACTTGATGACACAGCCCTCCTTCCAGTGTGCACCATCTCTGATGCTGTCAATGCCAATTCTCTGGTAGATACAGAGAGAACCGGAGCCACACTCCAGCCATTCTACAGCATCTCTTCCTCTGTTATTAGTCAGGGGACGGGGTGGGAGCGGGTCGGCACCATCTTAAAGGCCTGGATCTGGCACAGCTCTGAGATCTTTCAGCCGCTTAGCCATTGCCCTGTGAGCGGGTGATGCTGCAGTTTCGCTCCCACCAGTGTTCTGCTCAGGGAAAAGACATTTCCGGGTGAGAATAGTGCTGGGAGATGCCTCTTTTGCTGGGTATTATGCTGGTCTTTGGCGGGAGCACAGGAGAGCACTTCCTCTCATGTGCTAATCCTAGCCTTGCCCCCCTGCTCCACCTTTTAGCTGATGGGGCATTCCTGTATGGCTGTATGAGTGTCCCTTCCCTTCAGTGCGCCCTTCTACACTGATTTTGTAGTCTTCATGAGATGCAGAGCATAAAAGAAAAAAAGTGTGATCAGACAATGACCGACTATGCTTCTAAATTCTCTTTCAGACTATAATCTTACAGGTTGAACTGGATGCACTATTGTCTTTATTCAACCTTACCTTCTATGTAACTATCTTGCCTGCTAGACCATTGAGGTATTCAGGGCTCCCGATATGTTTAAACATATGTTTCAGACTTCTGAAAATAACCTTTTCTTTACAGTGGGGAAAATAATTATTTGACCCCCTGCAGATTTTGTAAGTTTGCCCACTTACAAAGAAATGGTCTATCATTTTTATCATAGGTGTATTTTAAATGATCGAGACAATATCAACCAAAAATCCAGAAAAAACACATGATACAAATGGTATAAATTGAGTTGCATTTCAGTGAGTAAAATAAGTATTTGATCCCCAAGCAAAACATTACTTAGTACTTGGTGGAGAAACCCTTGTTGGCCAGCACGGAGGTAAGACATTTTTTGTAGTTGGTAACCAGGTTTGCATACATCTCAGGAGAGAATTTGGTCCACTCCTCTTTACAAATCCTCTCTAAATCCTTAAGGTTTCTTGGCTGTTGCTTGGCAACTTGAATTTTCAGGTCCCTCCATAAATTGTCTATAGGATTAAGGTCTGGAGACTGGATAGGCCACTCCATGACCTTAATGTGCTTTTTCTTGAGCCACTACTTTGTTACTTTGGTGGTAAGTTTGGGTCATTGTCATGCTGGAAGACATCCACGGCCCATCTTCAGTGTTCTGGCTGAGGGAAGAAGGTTCTTATCAAAGATTTTACAATACTTGGCCCCTCAATGCGGCAAAGTCGGCATGCACCTTTACCAGAGAAACAGCCCCAAAGCATATTGTTTCCACTTCAGTGCTTGGTTGTAGGGATGGTGTTCTTGACGGCGAGTCAAGTTAATAGCAAAGAGCTCAATTTTGGTCTCATCTAACCATAGCACTTTCTCCCAATCTTTCTTTGAATCATTTAGCTGTTCATTGACAAACTTCCGATGGACCTGTATATGTGCCTTCTTGAGGAGGGGACCTTGTGAGTGCTGCAGGATTTGAATCCATGGTAGGGTATTGTGTTACCAATGGTTTGTTTGATAACTGTGGTCCCAACTGCCCTGAACTCATTCACAAGCTCCTCCCGTGTAATTCTGGGCTTAACACTCACTTTTCTCATGATCACCCTTACCCCATGAGAAAAAATCTTGCATTAGCTCCAGACCGAGGGCGATTGATGGGTTATTTAGTATTTCTTCCATTTGCAAATGATCTCTAAAACAGTTGTCTCCTTCTCGCCAAGCTTCTTGCTGATTGTCTTGTAGCTCATAGCAGCCTTATGCAAGTCTACAATCTTGTCCCTGACCGCTCTTTGGTCTTGCCCATAATGGTGAGTTTTAATGGAAGAAAGAGATTCTGTGGACAGGTGTCTTTTATACACATAATGAGTTATCGTTAGGAGCACCTTCCTAAATTAACAGGACTAATCTGTGTAACACATGAACACATACTGTAGCCAGTCTGTGGGAGCCAGAATTATTGTTGGTTGGTAGGGGATCAAATACTTATTTTACTCACTGAACTGCAGTTTAATTTATAACATTTGTATCATGTGGTTTTTTTTCTGGATTTTTGGTTGATATTCTGTCTCTATTATTTAAAATACACCTATGATAAAAAATGATAGACCCTTCATTTCTTTGTATGTGGGCAAACTTAAAAAAATCTGCAGAGGATCGAAAAATTATTTTCCCCACTGTACGTTGCAACACTTTGTAAAACAGCAAAAATTCAATTGTTTGCAAGATTTTATTTTGTGATTTACAACGTTATATATATATATATATATATATATATATATATATATATATTATCAATTATATACAGTACAGATGAGTTCAGAATGTGTTCAGACTAAGATCCGAACCAACATGTGCGAGCCTGCCAGGAAGCTGTCACCTATATGGGCCAATCATCTGCATTCCCAGCCTCATGTCACAAGGGACGTGTGTTTGGGGAACGGGAAATGCGGATTGGATCCTAGTCTGAACACAGTTGACCTCATCACTGCCAAGAAGGAGTTTTTTAAAGTCTCATGTTTCACGGTAGAATTTTATGTTTATGGATAGGTAAGATAGGTAAGATAAGTAATTCTCATCTGGATTTGACATCCTAAATGCAAGATCCAAGTGTCTAACCTGCAGGTGAAATGTCTGGAAATTATTCTGTATATAACATGCAAGTAGGCTATATATTGTTTAGTCTTAACTAATTTCTACATAAATTAAAAGGAATGTATTGTTTTGTATAAAGTTTTGGAATCGTAAAATAAAGTAACAGCGGTTTTTATTAGCTTTGTTGGAGCAATTGCATTATTTTTTAGAAAAAAAAGTTTACTTAGTAGGTGAACATGAATGTAACAACTGATACAGGGTTCGGAAATTCAGATCATAGGGGCTCTAATTATAAAAAAATTGAAGTGAATATGTCTCAGCACTCATGCTAAAAGTGGTCCTAAAGGCATGAGGTTTTTTTTTACCTTAATGCATTCTATGCCCCTTATACTTACCTAAACACCATCTTAATGCAGCGATTTGCATGAGAGCAGCAGTTCCACCAGGACTGCCGGTGGGGGACCCAAAAAGAAGAGGTTTAGAGCTGCTCTATGCAAAACCATTAAACAGAGCAGGTAAGTATAACATGTTTGGTATTTAAAAAAAAAAATAAACCTTTAGATCCACTTAAAGTCACAGATAACGTCCATAATGTTTGTAATATGTGTGTGTTTCTACTTGTTGCCTTCTACAGGCCGAATGTAATATTACCTAACATTCGATCCTAACAGCAAATAGCCTTAAGAACGTTTGACCAGAGGAGTTAAAGTTTAACCACTTACCCACTGGGCACTTAAACCCCCTTCCTAACCAGACCAATTTTCAGCTTTTAGAGCTCTCACACTTTGAATGACAATTACTCAGTCATGCAACACTGTACCCATATAAAATTTTCGTCCTTTTTTTTCACACAAACAGAGCTTTCTTTAGGGGGTATTTAATCATAATTGTTTTTTTTTTATTTTTTGCGCTATAAATGAAAAAAGACCGAAAATTTTGTAAAAAAATTCATTTTTCTTCGTTTCGGTTTTAAAATTTTGCAAATTTAGTCATTTTTCTTCATAAATTTTGGCCAAAATTTATACTGCTACATATCTTTAGTAAAAATAACCCAAATAAGTATACATTTTTTAGTCTTTGTGAAGTTTATAGAGTCTACAAGCTATGGTGCCAATCATTGAAAATTGATCACACCTGATGTACTAAAGGCCTATCTCATTTCTTGAGACCCTAACAAGCCAGTAAAGTACAAATATCCCCCTTTTTGGAAAGTAGACATTCCAAGGTATTTAGTAAGAGGCATGGTGAGTTTTTTGAATTTGTAATTTTTTTTTCCTCAATTCTTTGCAAAATGAAGATTTTTTTTTAATTTTTTTTATTTTTCACAAAATAGTCATATTACCAAGTTATTTCTCACACACTTTATTGGCATACATGTAACTACACCCCAAAATACATTCTGCTACACCTCCTGAGTATGACAATACCACATGTGTGGGACTTTTCCACAGCCTGACCACATACAGA